>NW_027526233.1:27997140-28597140 GCF_048455015.1 Haemaphysalis longicornis | reverse complement strand
CTTCGCTGACGTCCCTTGTGTCGAGGGCTGCCCAGGTGAAGTCTGAACGTAACGACCTGTGTAGCCCGCATCTGCGCATGCACGGCCACTCAGTGCGGCCACTTCATCTCGTTTCGCATTTCGTGGCTGCCGCTTTTACAGAGTATATTTGCGCCAAAACTAGCGCTGTTTGCCTCACTGACCGTGAAGCGAACGTAGACAGAATGTTGCTGCTTCATCGCTCGTGTCGTGGGAACCGTTCGGTGAACCATTACAAATGTATGGAGCTTACCGCGCTTTAGATATTGGCGCCGTGTTGTGTAGGATGTTGTTCATGGCGAAGGGGCGTTGCTGTTATCGTTCGAGTGCCCGTGTATTATTGCCGATGTAGAGTCCGCAAAAGCTTTGTCTAAAACAGTAGAGTGGTGTTCTCTGGACTGCGCGGAAGACTCCAATGATAACGGCTGGTTTCGGACCGGTAGAATATGAGCTTGCCCGTTCCGTATCAGCGCGATGGCTCTGTCCCTTGTCGCTGTGCCCGTCGCCCTGTCATCTGCACCTTCTTCGACCGTGATAGGCACTGCGTGCCTGCTTTGCCGGGACGGGAAACAACACCGGGGATTACCGGTCTTAGCGCGCGCTGTACGAGCTATACGTGTGCATTAGCTTTGGCGCAGAGCACTTCTTCGCATCATCGTTCTGCCAATGCGCTGCATTACACTGCGTGCACCACTATCCGGTTTCTGTGCTCATCTTTGCACGCCGCTGCCGTCGGGCTAGCCCCATAATACCACTTTTCAAGTGTGCATGGACCGATATCTAGTTACAATAGAAGACCGGCAGCGCTGCGTTTTCTGGGATTGTTGTTCGTTTTATCGCATACAGAAAAAAATTCCCAGTGTAAATCGCGTTAGGCAAACGAAAAATTAGGCGTCGCACGTGGTTAAACGGAGCCAATGATGTACTAACACTGGCTAACCTCCACGTTTTTTTCCACGACCGGCTGCGCAGTAGCGCTCTCACGGCGAAAGAAGGTTCGGAGCCAGGGCGACGGGCACAGCGAAAAGGGAAACAGCCATCGCGCTGATGCGGGTCTCGCATGCTCACATACTGGCGGTCCGAAACCAGGTGTGATTACTAGATGTCTCCCGCGCAGTCTGGAGCACTACGCTCGAGCGTTATGGACAAGCGTTTTTCCGACTGTACACCCGGAACAGCTGGCGACAACGTGGTTGGGCGCGATTATACTTGATTTTTTAGAATACAAAAAATGTCTGCTGGAGGACATTATAAATTCGTTAACGCTTTCCAATCAACCTTTCATTGTTCTAACGCGCTGGGAATAACAAGAGCGAGAAAATGAAAATTTTCCGAAATATTTTGGTAGCCTCAATGACTTTTACTAGAAAGAATTTCCTCTACACTGAAAAAATAGGTTTTACCTTCACAGGTAAGCAAAAACGCCCGAGTGTACGAGATTTAGGCACATGTTAAAGATCCCCAGGAGGTCCAAAGTAATCTGCAGCCCTCCACTACGGCGCGCTTCATCGCCTGCGTTGCTGGGTGCATTAAAACCCACATTCATTCAATCAATCAATCAATCAATCAATCAATCAATCAATCAATCAATCAATCAATCAATCAATCAATCAATCAATTACCTTCAAAGGTATACAGCCATTCCTTCCGCTAAATTGCATGTAAAATTACCAGGACCAATACATCACTTAGAAATAAGACAATATTTTAACTGGGCGAGTTCGCATTCTCGAGAGTCCACTGTATCGATACGCAGGAAATGGTAGAATTGACCCGCTAAAACATAGTGTAGAAAGGAAAAAAAGACGGGTAGCTAACGGGAATGAATGGACGTTTTGGCTGATACATTGCTTGCAGAGTGGGTAGGACACGTTTGCCGAAAGAAGAGCTGCGTTTTTGTTGTCGTGCCCACTTCCTCTTTCCCGACTTGACACATAACAGCATGCACGAAGATTGGAATAACAGAAAAAGGACCGCAGTATATAAAAGAGCCAAAGCAGGTTCTTTAGGTATGAGCTAACCGCAATATGCTACCGCCGTAATGGAAATGTAAATAAGGACATGGCGCCAGTATTCTGAACCTTTAAATAACAAAGATTATAAGCGCCCTCGAAAGATCCCCCTATCGTTCACTAATTTTCCGCAGCAGTCTCGGCCTTTTGAGCCCTACCTCGAGGACGCTACTACAGGGTGGCATCGAAATAAAATTGCCCCGCCCTGCCTTTTCCTTCCTAGAAATGCTTTCTAGCTTACGTACCAGAGCTGTAAAGGCTGGGACCACACCACATGGCCGCCGATACTGCGACATTTACACTAGGCGCTACCAGTGCGAACACCGCCCCGTGCACAAAACGCCTACATGCGCACCACTCAGTCCCTGGTTTCTGGTCACTCAGGCTTACACACATAATGCAACTTCAAGAGCCGCAGGGGATCGATCGGGTAGAGGGAGTAATGAGAGCGTTGCTAACAAAAGCATTGAGCGCACTGTTACACGGCGAAGGCGTCCAAGAGCCCACATTTGTCAAGTCGTGGTAGCAGGTGTCACGAACGGCCTTCAGAGGAGTTGCCCCCGTTTCTAACGGCGAAGGGTCCAGAGAGAAACTTTACTTGTTAGTGCATTGTGAGTGGAAAACCGCGACGATGGATGCCGTAGCATACTGAGGCGCTTACAACAAGCCAACTCGGACATACTGACTAACATTCAGCAACAGCTTTTTCAAAAGCACTGCACGATGCTCAAAGAAAGCGCCCAATTATAACAAGAACTCCCTACAGACAACAAGCGGGCCGCATGTTGCTCAAAGCACCAAGTTTCAACCACACAAACCCAACCACTTAAAAGGGCCACATAGGCGATTAATAAGACGTCGCCTCAGTGATTGGCAGTACGGGAACGTTCAGGTTGCAGCATGTTCTCGAAGCCACATGAGTGCCGAAAGGGGTTTTTTCTCTTCGGTCACTCGGGATTAGCGGGAACATATCATGGCCCTGGTATGCCCCGTGTACTGATAAAATCCGCGCGCGGCTTCCAGACACACAAACGCGCGCGCGCACGCACGCGCACTCACACACACAAACACTCACACACACACACGCACACGTACACGCGCGCCCACACGTACATGCACACGCACAATCAGACACACAAACTGACAATTTGTACCAGCGCCCAGGACACGCACCGCCCCTTCGCTTTATCCCCACATTATTCTTTTCTTATTCAAGGCGCCAGTAGTATGCGGAGGCGTCAAATGTGACAGGTTTTGAGCGCGGACTGACACATCGACGAGGAGACCGCGTATGGAATCGAGCCACGCGTGGTCAGCTCTGGGGACGACAGGAGCTAATCCGCAATGTTTGAGGCTTTTCCCCAAATATTCACGCTTCAAACACCTTAAGAACCGTGCGGAACCAATATACTGAAGCGATATTTTTTTTATACTGGTTGTTTTCCCCACAGGATAACGTGATAAGAAAACTATCGCAGAAAATTTCGGAAAAAATATGTAATCGCGCTGCAAAAATGGCCGCCCGTTGAGGTACACTCATTCTCTGGCGCTATCGTAGGCGATGGGTGAACTAGGCGTGAGCCAGGAGGCCGGGAATGTGCACTTTAACGGAATTTCATTGAGCATGCGTGAAGCACATAAGACCACAAACAAATCTGAGTTAAAGACACACCAAATTTTCATCTTACCCTTATTAATTGAGAACCTGATCAACTTCGCGCTCTCCCACACGTGTGAGTGACTACCACGGCCAGATCCTTTCAGAACGGTTCGGTTTTTTCCGGAAGGCTATCCTATATCACACTAATATGGGAATTCCACAAACGCTTGTCCTTGATTCTTTGCCCTTGTTGTTTTTGGTGCACTGACGCTGCAATTTTTGTTTGTTTTATTGGCGCTGCCAAACTCAAACTGGCAGGATGCATAAAAAAATGGAGTTCAAATATGTTTGGCAGCAAGGCTGCAACCGTGCTTTATTTTGCTTTCTGACACGTTTTCGACCTTTAGAGATAAAACTACAGGAAAACCTCGTTATAACGTCGATATGTGATATTCGTTGTAACATTATAGACGAAAATCGACTTCAACAAATCGGCAGTCTGCCTAGCGCAATTATCTCCTATCCAAATACATTATATTCTACTCTTCAAATCTATTATGTAAAGAAAGTTATTTTTTCCTGCCATCTTGCCGTTTTAAAATAAATAGACCAGAACACGATAAAGGAAAGTCGCAACAGAGCAAACTGTATCCAAGAAAACAGGCCTGCATTCTTGTTTTTTTGTAGTAGGAGGGGATATTCACCATATGGCGTTTTACGGCACTGAGCAGGATGATGTTTTCCACATAGTCCAAGCACAAAAAGCCAGTTTTCTACTTCCAGTTTTGGATTTTGGAGGTTTTCTCAACTAGACTAGCAGACTTCCTCCGATATCGTGCGCCTGACTTGGGGTTTCAATTTTGTTATAAACGCAAGGAGTGCCACTGATATAAACCCTCGCCAAGCTTAGCTCGTATTTATTTCGTTATAGCGGATATTTCACTATTGCGATGGAATGATAACTACGTGGAACTGTGCATAGATCCAGAGAATTAATTTAAATTTTTACTGGTTTAGCAAGTCTTTCAATTTTCGTCAAAAAGATATCCTTCCTTCGCGAAAATATCTGCTTTGTTACCGCCACTTGCATATTTCATGTTATGTTTAAACACCACATTTCGTGACCTGCGGTCTTCACGGTCGCCAATACGCAATTTAACTGTATCTGGTAAAGGTACTTTATGGGTAAGTGGGCCCACATATACACAAGTTCCCCGAACCTTCCAATTGAAGCAAGGTCCTGTAGGACTGTAGTAACCATTATTAATTTTATAGCGGATAACAAGTACCACGTACATCTACTTAGGGGTTACCGTTTTTTTGTGCAAAAGAACTTAACAGCGGGTGCACCTCGTGCGATTGCTTGCCAGTAATGTGCCCTATGTAAGCCTGAATAGGGCTGTGCGTGCTATATTGAAAACGTGCATTGCGTGCCAGAGGCCCAGAACACCCCTGAAAAGATCCTGCGATAATAGTTGGGTTTTCGTCGCTAGTTCTGAAGGAAGAACGAACCCAGAGTAGCTCTCTTCAGAATACGCTAGATCCGAAGCTGTGGTTTTCGGATAACTTGACGGCAGCAAACAGACGGCTTCTGCGGCTTGCACGCACAAAAGCCGAGGAAATGAACTACGGCTTCACATGGCAAAGAAACGGCCACATCTTTGTTCTGAAGCACGAGGGTGCGAAGCCGCTCCATATTCGTGACAAAAGTTACCTGTGAAGTTGATGTAATCCGCTAACATGAAACGGAAGATTGTGATATCGTTTCCTTTCTTCAATGGCTACCTCAAGGCCGTACTGCGCTTATCATGAGGCAGATTCTTTCCGTGCGTTTGGCTCTAGTCTTCACAAACTGCCCAACTATTTTTCTTTTTGTCATTCAATCGCGCAAAATCTTAGAAATAAAGAGGAGGAATTCAGCTTGTTGCTATCTTCTTTCGATAAACAATTTGACGTCTTGGCCTTTACTCAGACCTGGTTTTCGAGTACCAGTGATACAACAGTCATTGACGGGTATCATTGCGAAGCAATATGTAGGACGAAAAAGAAAAGTGGTGGTGTCGCCATTTATTTACAGAACAAATACTCTTATGACATTCTTCAGGATTACTGCATTGTTGATCCAAACTTTGAATTACTTTATCTAAAGACAAGTGCCTTTATAGTAGGTGTGATTTATCGTGCACCTTCTGGGTCTTTGGGCCAGTTTTATTTGTTTGTTGAACCTGTGTTAGAATTTATATCAAATTTCAAGACACCAGCTGTTATTCTTGGGGACTTCAATGTTAATCTCTTGCACGTTTCAGATTTAAATAAAGAATTTTGCGATATCCTGTCCGTAAATGGTTTTTCCAACGTCTCCCATATTCCTACTCGTATCAAACCATCAATGGAGACACTGATTGACCTCTGCTTGAGAAATTTTGACCGGAATGATATTCGAGCGGGTGTTTTAACAAAAGATTTGAATGATGATTTCTATATTTTCTGTTTTGCTTCAAAAATAATGTACAGCGCTGCGAATAAAACCAGTCACAGAACAATAATACGCAAGGTAACTTGGGGCAATACGGAGCATTTTTGCCAACTCCTAGCGTTTAAAAATTGGACACAGTACTTAAAAAGACGGATCCAAATGTTCTCTATGATAAGTTTATTAAAAAAATTATTGAGTTGTACAATATCACATTTCTAGAAGTTATCTTGTGAAGCTGCCAAAAAATCAGAAAATTTGGGATAACGAAAGAACTACTACACAAAATAAAAGCCAGAAACAAATTATTTACCAAGTTCATAACTTCACCTGAATTAGCAGTAGTAAAAGAATACCAATCGCTCAGGAACAAACTTTCCAGTGAAATAAAAAATTCTCGAATTCGATACTGTTCGAACAAATTTTCCCACATATGTTACGATCCCAGTAAGACATGGCGCACCGTAAAGAATTTATTGCGCAAAACAACCTCTACTTTGCCAATGGAAATAAAAATTGGGGATCAGACGTTAAGAGGTAATGATCTTGCAAATGAATTTAATCGTCATTTTTTAACCTCCGGAGCTTACAAGGAAAATGCCAACAACGAAGTCGAAAGGTACATGCCTCCGAGTATGCAGCAATCAATGTTTCTTTGCCCTACAACTCCTATGGAAATCGGCGATTTCATACATGAGCTTCCGGAACAAAGTTAAACGGCTTCTACTCGAGCAATAATGTCATATTCTTCCGTCTCCTCTTTCGTAGCTCTGTTATTGTGTGCGTGTGTTTTATGTAATAAGGTTTTTTTGTTGTAATCACTGTAAAAAACTATTTTTTGGTATGTAACAAGAGTTATTTTATTACGCCCACTAATGCCTACAAATTGGGATCGTGAATACTGTACAGACTTCACAAATGGATACAAACTGTGTATGGTTAGCCTGTTCTATAGTTGTGCATAGAATTGTATAAGGTTTGAATTACAATTTGTAAGCCATTTGCGTTTTGTAACAAACTTCTGTTTGTGTGTTTGTGCTGTCTTGGGCTAGGGCCATAGTCAGGTGACTCTAAATGTTGTCTTTTGCCATAGCCCCAGGGCAACCTCCTGTTGATCCCGAAATAAACAATGCAATTCAATAATGGCATAAGATAATGCATTCTATTACCCTTGAGGAAGCGTCGGCTGTTACCGCTGGTAATTTAGTAAATCTTTGTACCTCTACAATTCCCTAATTTTTATCCAGTTTAACTTTTTTGAGGCTTTCGAGATGTTAACCACCAAGTTTAAACTAAATTCAATTTTGTAACTCTTAGCAAAAAAATTCCGAGTAAAGCTGACACTCTGGTAAGATTTGCTGTGTTGATGGTTGAGCCATATTGGGGCTTGCTGTGTTGAAATATAGGGACTGCAGCAGGGTCTGTACGGCAATGAATCACGTCATGCCGATTTGAGCGCACACGTAATTACAGTTTATTTTGGTGCGGCTGCGACAATAACGGTACTTGTTTTGATCGCTGAGAAGAGTGCGCAGGGTTGCGCACTGTGAGGCATGCGGGGAGCCGCCCCACTTAGCGAGGTTTACAGACTACTCGAAAATGAGGCAGCGGTATTGGAGCGGAGACAAAAGAAGGCTGTAATAAAGGCTTGACTGGGAAACTCACAGTGTCGGAAAGGCAGATGACGAAATTGGTCTTACACTAATAAGCGTAGCGTCGTCCACACCTCTAAACGCAAATGCTTTTCGGTGAAACCACTTGTTGCAAAAAATATCAACCGTCCTATAGAGAAACATTGAGGGCGTACACAATTCTTTGAAATTCTAATGCCTTTTTTATACTAGAAGACGGTTCTACGCTTGCTTGTAAGCCAGAGCCTGCTGGATGTCAGCGTTAGACAGCTAGGCTGTAAAATTAGTGCTACGAGTACCAAATTTGCGGCCGAGTACCAAAATTGCGGGATTTGCGACCGCGAAACATGGCACTGCACGTTGTGTTTGCCTTTCGTAGTGGATACTCCGTTCGAGTGACCTGGGCCTCTGTGACCAAGGAAAGCCGAGGCGGCGGTGTTATCTGCATCGCTACTGCGCCTGCGTCGGTGTGGTTGCCTTCGGGTGACATCACAAGAGTCGCGGCGATGTACGGCTCCGGTCTGTCTGGACCACGTGGTACATAGTCATCACTCTGAGCGGCGCTGGTATAAAGGGCCCGTCGAGGACTGCATCGCTTGGATTTGCGGCCGCGAAACATTGCACTGAACGTTGCTTTTGCCTTTCGTAGGTGAATGTGGGCCATTTGTACCCGTCAGGGTTCTACTAGTATTCTGTCGCAGATCCCACCTATGCACTGTTGGATGAAGTGATTTCGATGAAAGGGGGGTTGATCTTGAAACCTGCCGGGCTCGCATCGGCTGCCTTCGCCGCACGACACTCCGGGAGCTTGAAGCTGTGTCACAGGCTGATGCAACTGCTCGTCTCCTGTTTAAGGGGTATCGTCGAGGCAGGATCGTAGTCGTGTTTTTTCGTCTGGCACAGCTGTTGGTTTGCTGCGGTGTCGTAGAGACAAACCCAGGCCCAGACAATATCGACATGATACTGAGTGCTGTGAATGAGGCAGCGTTGTCGCGTGATGCTTTTGAAAAGGAAGTAAACAATAAAATCAGAGACATATAAGCAGGAATTATTGATATCAAGAAGCGTTTTTCAAAGGTCGAGGAAGGTTTGGTGGCTCTGTCTAAAAGCGGTGACACCATAACGACTGTTGGAGGCTCAGTTGATGAAATAAAAACCGACATTTTGGCCCTCACACACTGGCAGGACCGCCAAGCAGGTCTTCTGGACCTAGTTGATGACATGAATAACCGCATGCGACAAAAGAATCTGATCTTTAAGGGACTTCCCGAGGAAGAAAAAGAAACTCCTGGGACCTCTGAATTGAAAATTACGAAGTTTTGCAAAGAGCTCCTTGGCTTGGAAGTCACTGACATTGAACGCGCACTTCGAGTAGGTGCTCAAAGAGAGGGTTACGACCGCCCCTTGATCGTGAAATTCCTCAACTACAAAACAAAGTGTGAAGTCCTAGGAAATGCGCAAAAGTAAGGATAGAAGAAGATTTGCCACCTAGGATCCAATTTGGGTGCAAGCAACTTCGGGATATTGCGCGCGAGCATCGTCAGCCAAATGACAAAATGAAAATATCTTTCGAGAAGCTTTTGCTAAGAAACCGCAGATATCCCTATGATCAAGCTACTGCTCAGGAGGTTGAATCCACGCAGCAGACCCGTCCTTCATGAAAGGGGTGTAATGCGCAAGCCCAAGACGCTGAACGGGATCTTTCTTTGATATTGGCGAATTTTGGAAGCATTATGAGGAAACACGATGAACTTGCAGCCTTTATTCATACGTGTAGTGCGGATGTCATTGTGGGCACTGAAACGGGGCTTTCACCAGAGATCGACAGCAGCGAAATCGAAATTTCCAAGTCGTTTACGGTGTTCCGTAGGGATCGTGATGGAAGGCGAGGGGGAGGTGTTTTAATCGCGACGAAGAAACATATTCCCGTTCGGTTGATTGATGTCACCAGCGTGCTTTAAACGCTGTGGATCACCCTTAATCTTCCAAGCATAACCATAGTTATTGGTGCATGTTACAGGCCTCCGGACTCATCCGCAGATTTCATTGACGAACTTCACGAAGTTCTCGTTCAAAATGAGAACAGATACAGTAACTCGCCAATTATCTTGTGGTGACTTTAACTTTCCTGCTTTAAACTGGTCCCACAGCATACAGTCTACATTTGAAAGTACTGCATTCTTGGATTTCATGTCGTTCTTTCAAGTAACCCAGCTGGTATCCACACCCACACACGCAGATGCCATTCTTGATTTGGTTCTTACCACACACCCAGATAGCGCTCACGTTAACGTATCAAAATGTATCAGCGATCATCGCGTTGTTCATTGGTTGTTCAGGTATGCTACACAAAAGAAGCCTTCCAGAAGGAAAACGGTGTACGATTTTGCTAAAAGCAACTTCGACGGCATAAACAGAGGTTTAGAGCAGTTTTACACGACCTTTTCGCAGTGTTATAAAAATCGTTCGGCACCTCAGAACTGGCTGCTATTCCGAGATGCGCTGAGAGCGTTGCAGGAAATACACGTCGCAAAGAAATGTCTCTTTGGAACGACCGACAGGCCATGGTTCTCGAAACATATAAAGCGGTGTTTGAACAAGAAGAAACGTTTGTACACCAAGGCCAGGCGCAGCAAAACAGACAACGACTTGACTTCTTATCTTGATTACGCCAAATTATATAAAAAACTTATTGAAGAAGCTAATAAATAAATTCTTTATGTTGACCTGCCCAATTTTAGGAAAACTAACCCCAAAAAATTCGAAAAGTTGTTTCTCTGTCGCCCTTGAATGAAATGCCTCAGCTTCTCTCGGAATCGGGTTCGAATCGTCGGGAAGTGTCTGACGCTTTCAACTGCTATTTTTGTAATGTTTTTCAAGAAGAGAGTCCGATGCCATCTATAAGCGTTTCCACTAGCCTTGACTCCATCATGCCTTGTATTGTGGTAAATTCTGAGGGAATCATGAAAGCGATCGAGCGATTGCCCACCTACTCAAGCCCAGGCCCTGATGGCATCAGCACGAAGTTATTAAAAATCACAAAAGAGTTTTCCGCACTGATTCTTGTACTCATCTTTCAACAGTCTTTAGACATTGGCGTTATTCCTCATGATTGTAAACTAGCCCATGTAGTTCCGATATTCAAATCAGGTGATAAAAACGAGTTCAGCAACTACAGAGCAATATCATTAACTTCCGTCGTATGTAAGCTTTTTGAGCACATTCTGTCATCACAAATAATAAAATACCATACGAGTAACAACATTTTATACTCGATTCAACACGGTTTCCAGGGCGGGTTCTCTTGCGAGACTCAACTGTTCGAGCTAACAACTGATATTCACGACTCTCTACACAAACTTCAACAGACTGATGCTATTTTTATTGATTTCGCCAAAGCGTTCGATCGTGTACCTAATAATCGCTTGATACAGAAAATGGAAAATATAAAGATAGAAAGGTATGTTATCAGGAGGGTTAAAGAATACCTAACTAATAGACACCAAGCACTTAGTATTGATGACGTACAGTCCTCATTCCAAGTAGTAAAATCTGGGGTTCCTGAGGGGTCAGTGGTTGGCCCCACTCTCTTTTTAATTTACATTAATGACATAGCTGTTGACATTATTTCATCTGTTAGGTTATTCGCAGGTGACTGCGTACTTTACCGGCGTGTAACTAACCAGTCTAGTTGTATTGAACTTCAAAATGACATACATAAATTGGAAAAGTGGTGTGCTGACTGGCAAATGTCTATTATTACTAAAAAAAGTAAAGTTATGCGCTTTACCACGAGAAATGAAGTAATATTGTTCGACTATACCCTTAATAGCATAAACATTGAGTCTGAAAATTCATTTAAATACTTAAGGGTTCAACCAGTAACATTGCCTGGAAAGCGCACATTGCCTTTATTTTAGCAGATACCTACAGAACGCTTGGTTTTCTCTGTCGTTCTTTACGCCACGCCAACAAGGACACTAAACTGATCGCATCTACGTCCATTGTAAGATCAAAAGTTGAATATTCCGCAATAATTTTGGACCCTTATCAATCTTACTTGACCAAAAAGCTTGAATCAATGCAAAACCAGTGCGCTCGGTTCATATCAGGTCAGTATGCACCTTATTCAAGCATTACATTGATAAAAACTAACCTCGGCCTCCAACTTCTGGAAACAAGGCGCAAAATTTCCCGGCTTATATTCTTCCATAAACTTGATCACAATCCTACTCATTTTACTGTATCAAGAATAAAACCAGCACAACACATATCTCTGCGTATCGACCACCCCAAGAAAGTGCAGCCGGCTTTTCCCGTACTGACCTACACCGCCTTTCCTTCCAGCCTTGAACCATCAGTGACTGGAACGCCCTCCCAAAACATGTTGCTGTCATCACAAACCCTGAAAAATTTGCCGAAGAACTTGCAAAATTGTTTTTGTGAGTGTAACAAAAAGATGGTAGTATGTGCCTGCGGTATATGGGTAGAACCTATGTAAACTTATTTTTGTGCCTAACTTTGTGTTTGGTTATTATTATGGTGTTCGCTATTTTTTAACTGCACTGTATTTTGCACATGGAGTTTTCTGTTCCATTGTAATATTTTGTGTAAATTCAATCTAAACAGATATTTAGCATCTGTATTTTGTCGTGACACTTGAGTGTACCGTGTGCTTTTGTCCCCCCCCCCCCTATGTAATGCCCGGAAGGGCTTTTAGGGTAATAAAAATGAAAAAAAAATGAAAAAAATGCCGGTTTAATATGAAGGGTAAAGGAAGTGAGAGCAGCCACGCTTGGAATATTCAAAATTGTATGAAAAACTAGGTTTTGCTTAAGGAAATAAATATTGGGTAAATATATATAGTGCCGACACAATCGACAAAGCTGCTTGGACACATTACCCTCCGCGGTAGCTCAGTGGCTAAGGCATTGGGCTACCAATCACGAGGTCGCGGATTGGATTCACGGTCGCGGCGGCCGGTTTTCTGATGGAGGCGAAAAGCAAAACCGCCCGTGCGTACGAGATTTCGGCGCACGATAAAGATCCCAAAGCGGTCAAAATATTATGAAGCCCTCCACTACAAACGGCGTAATCGTCTGCGTTGCGTCGGCGCGTTCAACTCATAATGATATCAAACGACATATTGTCTGCACAGGTTGGAACTAACTTGTTTAATAAATCATAACCACATACATCAATGTAACCTTGTTGATACTTCAGTGGACTCCCTGCATAGTTGGTAGCGTACAGTGTAGTCACGTTCATTTCTTTGGAGTCGAAGTGACAAAATTCTGCAGAGTAACAAGAGGTTAGAGCACCGTATGAGTCTGCGAGAAAACTACGTCCTGGAGCAGGCAGAATGACAGGTTCTTGAGACGGTTACTGGACAGTACTGCATGTTACCAGAAATGCCAGGGACGCCCGAAAACAGTGAGTGTTAGCCCCAGATTGCGCACATTTATAGGGTAACTACCTTGTACAAGGAAAGGCAGAGGTAGTGTGTAAAAAAGCGCGACGCCCATTTTATTCGAAAACCAACAGGTGCACCAACGTTCGTTAGGCAGCTTCCGCACATTACAAACGGCGCAGTAAACGCTGTCACCCTCACAGCCAAAGAGCTCGACACTGTGTTCAGCGAAAGCAGAACTCTCGCAATGACCGATCGATCGCCACCTAGTTGAACTAACTTTTCACGATGCTGATGCCGAAGATAGTCAAGTAGCGATGGGGTGTGCGCGAAGTTCAACGGGAGTTCCTCCGCAGATCAACTAAAAGTGCCCCTCGGCACACTCCTTAAGTACCTTGGGAAATTGTCAGCATCTTCAATACTTTGGATTTTGAAGTTTGTTGTGGGCGCAGTCCACGCAACAATGTACGGGTGCTAACGTAGTAGGTTTGGGTTTGCAAATTTCGAAAAGGCGCAGGAATTGTCGTAAAGTATAAATTGTTCAGCTTGAATTCCCTGTTGCCACCGAAATTTATGTGGTTGCAAAACACAAGATAATTTTTGGAAATCTGAAAATAAATGCAATATTTATTAAAAACTGCCAAAGAGCGCGTAAATTTGAATCTACAGAGAGAGGTTACCCAAAAATATAATGCAGTTTAGGAGATGCTGCAAAAGAAAGAAAAAACTTTTTTCTTAGTTTTGGGCTTTTGGTACTTTCATAAGTGTTATATTCGAACTTGTGAAGTAACATACCCTGTTCGACACACCACTGGTTGCAGCAATATTGTTACCTTGGTAGTGCGCTTTAATAGTTAAGAGAAATTGCGTGGGTTCTAGTTTTACGCGCCTAGTTTCCTATAAATAGGCTTTCGTTTATGTACGTATATATCACGCATAAATTTCAGCATTCATTTACGTTAGAGGGTTCCGCTGGAAATAGCTGCTAGTCAAAAAAACTCTAGAAACCAAGTTTACGCGAAACGGTAGCCAGAAACCGATATCCGAATCTGGAGGTAACGATAAAGTGATATTTTTTTTTTATTTTTGCAGATACAGCCGCCTTTTACAGACCATCGCAAAACTTAACATACTGATGTTATAAAACAGTAACCAAGGAATCGCAGAGTTTAACTGGTTTAAAGTAGGAAATTTGGTACTTCATACACGAAATATGGACAGCAGTATTTTTATCATAAATTAGCTTTAAAAAATAGGTACGCGAAAATGGAAGCCGCACACACGAATACTACGGCTCAGAGAAAAAGTTACCCTACCCTGCACCATCGCAAGTATTGCAGGAAAAGTAACTTCCACTCACAATTGAAAAAGACTGTGTTGTTGGCCAAAGACACGTATATTTTCTGCTTTTTGGTGGAAATACGACCACTAATAATGCACAAAAAATGTTTGCTAAACCTTCAAATAATATTTGGAATGCACATAATCATGGTGGGACGAGAGCCCCGCTTGCTAAATTATTAATTTGCTTTACACAAAATTATATGATTGTTTCCAAACACATAATTTATTTATATCCGGGCAACCGAAATTTATGAAATAAAAAATAAAAAAATAAAGTAAACAAGATAAATATACACATGTATACAGGGTGTCCCAGCTATGATGCAACAATATTTAAAAAAGAGTATTGACGCAACTCGAAGAAAACCCAATGCATATTGTTTGCAGTACTGTGGTGAAGCGGGCAGCTTTTTGTCGTTAATGAGCCTGAAATATTAAGTGTAATTAATAATGTAACTCGAGAAGTACTGTCCTAATCCCTTAAGTGTCACTGAGGCACTTGTAGGTACCAACGCGTGGCATCAATGGTATTTTTAGCGACGAACTAATTGCGTACTCATTTATTCTGACTGATAAAGAACACCCGCGAAATATAAAAAATACCACGCGAAGGCGTCTCCGCGCGCATAGTAAAGCAATGCCCTCAAGCAGGCTGCCTTTGAGTTAGCCAGAATGAAATAAACAAAATAAAGAAAAAAAGAAATCGCGACCGAGTTTCTGCCTTATCTGCACACGGGCACCGCGAATCTTTTTTAAAACTTCGAAAATTTATCAGTACGCTGATGACACGCTGCTGGTATCTGGCAACTCTGATTATTCTCTCGCACTCTGAAATCTTCAAGGCGATGCCAGAAGGGTGCGGATTGGTTCGAAGCAAATTTAATAACAATCAGCCCTGTGAAAAGTCGGCTAACTTGTTTCCGAAATCGACGAAAAAACAGTGCCGAACGACTGCTTCATTACAATACACTCATCAAATTGTGCATCTTACTCCCGTGCCCGTATTTTCTGTGTCGAGTCTGTTAAATACAAAGGTGTACATATTGATGCGGATCTTTCGTGGAACACACACATGGCTCACATTTGTAAAAAGCTTAGAACTAGAAGAAGAAGAAGAAGACTTTATTTTTCAGCAGACGTTGTTACAATCCCTGCTGAAGGGGCAGGAGCTAAAGGCATTGAGTGCCTGACGAGGGCTCCTGACCCTCTGGAGTCCACAACAGAGGAGTTCACAGTAGAGGACATGTTCAAATCAAATATGCGTGCTTAGCTATAAGATCCAGCAATACAGAGAAAAAAAATAAGTAAATCGTGAAAAATACAAAAAATCGTACATTTACTATAATGAGAATCACAAGTTCTACAATATACATTGAACTTTTTTCTTCAATACCTGTTGCCAGCAGATACAATACAACACGAAAGGTTTCCTTACTGAGTGTTCCTCATGTCTATGAAAAAATCACGTCTTCACACAGTACAGTTTAAATTCTTTAGAGTGAGACACGCCTAGTGATTGTCATATCTCACTTTCTTCTCTATAAACATCGCCTTGGTTTCAGTCTTAAATACGGTTGCACTGGTGCTAAAATTTAAATTATCCGCTAGGATGTTCAAGACATGTGGTACTTGATAAGTGGCCGATTGTTTGCCGTAATTAGTCCTAGTTTTAGGTGTACGTCTTATTGGACGCCGTACACAGTAATGACGGTTTTCTGCGTCACCATCTACATATAACTTGTTTTTGTGTACCATCTGCAGGAGTAAAAATACAGCTGGTCAGCTCTAAGTATTGAGTGTTTTGAAAACAAAGGTGAAGTTGGCAGGTCTTGGAATTTCCCTTGAAAATTTTCGAAACACCGTAATATCTTTTTTTGCAGGACAACAAGCTTATTGTAATTATTTCGTGAGGTTGTTCCCCACACCAAGATTCCGTACGTTAGTTTTGAATAGAATAGAGAATAATACATGTTTCTTTTTAGCCATAGCGGTACTAAGTCTGATATTTTATAAAGGCATCCAACTGTTCGTGCCAGAGCAGCAACTAAATTATTTACGTGTACTGACCAGTTTAACTGTTCTTGGAACCAAACACCAAGGAACTTTTGCTCATGTACCCGTGCAATAAGATGACCTTCGTATTTGAGATTGATATCTTCGTTTAAGGGCTTATTGTTTGGGCGGAAAATTATATAGGTTGTCTTTGTGGCATTTAATCGCAGCTTGTTTTGTTGTAACCAGTTTGAAAGATGCACCAGATATTCGTTTACAATAGATTCCAGGAATGTTAAACTGTTTGATGAGAAAAAAATATTCGTGTCATCTGCATACATAATAATATCAGAAGAACCTGGTATTTTAACAATACCATTTATGTACACAAGAAATAATAACGGGCCAAGTAAGGATCCTTGTGGGACACCTTGTTTCAATTTCATTTCGGCAGATAATATGTCATTGATGCCGACTATTTGATATCGATCATGCAAGTAGTTTTCCAGAATTTGTAATGCGATCCCACGAATTCCACAGCTAGATAATTTTTTTAACAGCAAATCAAAATGTATTGAATCAAATGCCTTTTGAATATCTAAGAAAAGACCGAGTGTATATTTTCTGTTTTCCATATTTACGATTATCTTTTCCTTGATATATGCCAGAGCTTGCTCAGTTGACCTATGTTTTTGGAAGCCGTATTGGTTGGTTGCTATTATTTGGTGCTTGTCAAAAAAAGAAGTGAGTCGCTCATGGATTACGCCTTCGAATATTTTAGATAGAGTTGGAAGCACCGATATAGGACGATAGTTCGACAGGTTGTTACGGTCACCACCTTTGAATATAGCAGTGACTTTGGCCAGTTTTAAATGTCTGGGAAAAATGCCTGTGGTCAAGGTGAGGTTAATAATGAAGGATAAAACTTCGCATAAAAATGGTGATATCAGTTTTAACTCTGCGGGCCCTATTTCATCTATGCCAGATGCTACATTGGTTTTAAGCTTGCAGATTAAATTTGCAACCTCAACTGCGTCTGTTGGTCGCACAAAGATGGACTCAGGCACACGGGGGCCCTCTGTTAACGCGTTGTCTGCGCTAATGCTAGTTCTTTCGTACGTGCCCGCATTTATAAAGTGGGCGTTGAAAGCATCGGCTAATCTCTTTCCTGCAAGAGCTTCATCGTTTACTGTTAATTCTTGGATACATTCACTACTTGTACTTTTGCCAGTCAGAGCATTCACTACCTTCCAGATTTTGCGTTGGTTATCGTAGATCCTTTCAAATGTCTTTTGGTAATAATCTTTCTTGGCCTTTTTCAGGTCCGACGTGAGCGTATTTCTGTATTTTTTGTACTTCAGAAATGCTGCATGTTCTCGTGAACGTACAAAGTCATGAAATAACTTGTTTTTAGATTTAATTCTCTCGTGAAGACTAGTGGTTATCCATGGCTTTCGGCAATTTTTAATGGTCCGGTGGGAGAGCCTCTGTAAAGGGAAAGCTGCAGTGTAGCTTGTACGCAAGAACCCGAGAAACTTATCATATGCATCATCAGTATCGGATTGGTTATAAATGCAGCTCCAGTCTTGCGCTTCTACTAATCTATAAAAGTGTTCCTGGGCCTCGGCATTCTTTTTGCGTCCAAGGCGGGTCCGAGTTCGGACTTTACTTTGATTACGTGCTGATGGAAGAACACAGAACACCGGAAGGTGGTCACTTAACTCATACGAAATTATTCCGCTTGTAACGCTATCCGAGCTTATATTTGTTGCACAAATATCAAGGAGAGTGGCACTTAGATTGGAGAGCCTAGTAGGCAAAGTTATATGATTTGTAAACCCATAAGCTGATAGAACTGTCTGAAATTCTTGGCTGTACGGGTCAACGGACTTCATATCGATATTTATGTCGCCAATAATCATGTAGGGAGCATTGCAGAAAGTGACCGATGCTAGCGTTTTGTCTAAAAACTGTAGGAACTTGGTTTTATGTCCGTGCGGTGGTCTGTACACCAGACTGATTGTGGTCTTTCCAAAACGCATCGTCAAGATTTCAATGTCTTCATTGATAAGAGAAAAAGTTTCTACTAATTCATAGTTTAGACTATCTTTAAAATAAATAGCGAGCCCTCCACCTTTCTTTTTTTGTCGACAAAGAAGTTCGAAACGGTAGCCCGGAAAATAAGGTGCATTGGCTTTATCCCTAATCCAGGTTTCAGAGAAAGCTATTACATCAAAATCTATTGATACTGACTGCAAGAAAATGGTGATGTTATCACCTTTTTTTCTTATACTTCTACAGTTTACATGTAGTATGGAGAACGACTTCTTTGTTGATGATATTTTAGAGTTGAATTCCGAGACAGTGTAATACTTGCAAGAGTCATTCGAGTCCATCAGAGCAAAATCTAATAGCAATTGCCATTTTCATGCGACCAATTTAGTTGCGGATTTGGGCCAGGTTCCCTTCATGAGCTATGTGAATCACAGGCGAGTCTTCGTCCCTTCGCACCAGCACCCTTCCATTAGTTGTCCATGCAAATTTCCACCCTACTTCTTTCTTTTTTTGGATGGCAGCCGAGAGCAAAGCTTTGTTTTTCTGGGTCAGATGTTCGTTCACAAAGAGCGGCGTTTTTTGCGCGCATCCAAGGATAGAGCAGTCCACTCTCTTTTTTCTGCACTTTGCCAGCACGTCATTTCGCTTGCTACGTCGAACAAAACGCACAACTATGTTTTTCACGCCCCGCTTTGGGGTGCTAACCCAGTGACATATATCGATGTCAGTAGCGTCTATGCTCTCGCCCACTGCCTCTCCTATTTTCTGCAGGACGGTCACGGGGTCGTTTTCCGCGGGCGCGCCCTTTACCTCGATATTGTTCAGGCGCTGATATTGCTCCAGTTCATCACATCTTTCGGATAGCCTTTTGTTCTCCTCTCTCAACTCTATGTTCTGCCTGAGCAGCTCCTGCATTTCCAGCCTCAGGTTCTTTATATCTGTGGCAGTGTCCTTGACGTCATTGCAAACATCAGTGCAGAAAGATATACCGTCTTTAAGATCACGCATCTCAGCGCGAAAATCCTTCTTAAAATCCTTCTTAAACAATTGCCTAGATGCTGTACAACTTAAAAGTGTTTCTGCCTTTCTCTGTTCGAAACAAACTAGCTCAAACGTTTGGTTATAGTGTTCTTCGTTATGGCATGTGCTGTTTTTTCAACTGCTCCGCCACCTGGAAAAAGAGAGTTAACAGTATTTTAAAACACATACCCAAGCATGTTCTTTATAAGTCACACGTGCCGGATTCGGACAGCGTAATTAAGACAAGTGGTTTACCGTCTTTCGATACATTGTTTACGCAAATCGTTGTGTTAAATATTTCTGGTGAACGGATTACCGAACTCCCAACGTCAAACCTATTCCTCTGCGGCACATACATCGATTTATGACACCAAGGATCCGTATCCATTACGCAATGGCTGCGCGCCCATATTATGTTCCTGCTATCTTCAACGAATTGCCTGACGAATTGTTCTCAACATTGCTGTTGAGGCTCCTTCCATGCATGCCATTATCAAGGTGATGCGCTATTTCTTCGGGTGGGTGACATGCGAAGCTGTAGCTTTCAAACAGCTTAGTTGGGGACGCTGCCTTACAATGCGCGCAGAAGCGCCGTCACGTGGTGTTTTTCCTATTTCGCGCGTTTCTTTATCAGTCAGAATAAATGAGTCGAAATTAGTTCGCAGCTGTAAATAACCCAGTTGGATACCCCTCGTGGGTACCTACAAGTGTTTGATTAACACTCCAGCGAATAATTAGTTAAGCCTCATTGACGAAACAATTACTGTCCGCTTCTCCACAGTACTGCAAACATTATGCACTAGGTTTTCTTCGAGTAACGTCATTGCTCTCTTTTTAAATCTTGGTGCATGATAACTGGGACACCCTGCATATGAGGGCTCGCCGATGGGCTATTTACAGGGAATATTTTTGTATTTATTTTGCGTTATATTATAAGAGAAATAGAGATATTGTAACCGTTCTAGAAAGGCCTATTTCAATCAGTGCGTTCATGAACTTATTGGGAAAAAATATTCTGCGAATAAGATGCTGAAGACGCTGAAATCATTCCTTGTTGAAAACGTGTTGGTACGAAGAAGAGGTGGCGTTTAGTGCTCAACAATCTGTTAGTGAATGCAAAACGTTTGTGTACCTTTTTTTTCTGAAATATTGCCATAAAAAGATTCAGGCATCCTGGCCAAACCTCAGTGGTAAGTGCTAGCGAATATGAGTATTTATATTTTGCTCTACAGCATTTTGTCAACTTGTCAGGGGACGCGCCTACTTTCAGACGATCAAGAGAGCGCACAAAAACGTACTCTGAGAGGGACTACTGCACGCATAGCATTGAATATTTTGTGCCTAATTATTCACTCACCAAAATCCACAACCCAGGAGAACCGGTTATTAACCAGTTCGTTCTTAACCGTTATGTTACCACTTATTTATGTGAGAAATCTCCGACTTGATTGTTCCCTGTCCGCAGTCGCAGGATCACAATTGGAACAAATATTGTATACGGGCCCCAGTAGTCCCCATCCAAGCGGGCAGCAGTTGTTCAATTAGAAGATGTGGGAACCCGCGATGGGCGGCCGTGGCCTGTTGACGCAAGGTCAGGCTGTTACAAGAGCAGTGTTGGTCCCTGAAATATACGTTGCCCCCACCGGCTGGACCATTATCCGCCCAATATCAATCAAATGTTTGCGCAAATAAATATTAACCAGTGATATGTCCTGGCTAGTAATCACTCCACTCGTCAATTCTTCATACCTGGTGTTGTAAATATGTGAAAAAATAATGTCGCTTAGAAAACTCGCCTTTCGTCTGTTTAGTTTTTTTTTTCGTACGGTGAGTGTATTTAGTCCTATTACCTGGACGCAAACTCTACACGCAATTCAAAAATGAAACACGCGACTTTCTTCTATTTATATTCAAGCGAACAGAGCGCCTGAGTCTAATGAAAGCTACAAGATTATAACTTCCCGCATGTCGCAGAGAATGTAGCAAACATTTGTTATCCATTCACTTTCTACACAAAACATATCTTATGCCTGTGCTACACGGCTGTTTGAAAGGCCTTCCGAAGGCCTTTGAATCAATTGTCTATCAAGTGCCCCATTTTAAATTTATTGAACGCAGTTGTGGATGAGAGTCTAATTATCAATTGAAAGTTACCGTGTAGCAGAGGCATTATTCTACCAGGTGAACGAATGCCCGCGACGTGACTGCCCATTTCATTAGAAGAGCGTTCAAAGAGCAGTGATAATTAGTGGTTTTTGCGTTTTTTTACAACCATATGGACATTCGACTTGCACTCTATCTCCCGTTTCTTCATTGTACCACTAATAGTAATCGAAATTTCAGTACGGTCCCAAAAGGTTCGCTGAAGGGTACAGCCATCAAGACGACACCTTAAGGTCCTGGGATGCACGTGTAATCTTCCAATAAGCTACGCCGAGGCGGATGAAAAATAGAGGTTATGATTATAAAAGGTAACCCCCCATGCAAGTAATCAGTCAGAAAGCACAAAGAATTCCGCGAGTTGTAATAGGATAATGATGGCTGTAAAGGGTGCCTGGAAAGGGTGTGAAAAATATTACAGGAGAAACGCTGAGCAAAGTCACTTGTTTTTATTAGGCATCAAAAATGTTCGAGCAAAAACCTTCATTGCCTTGTTGAAGGGGTTACTTTATGTATAAATTACACGACGTGCAAAGAACAAGCTTCATTGCAGCTCAGTAATGCAGTGTAGTGATAGCATTGGCAATTTATGCAGTACACTTATGGTAGAAGGCGCTTAAAATGGCGATGGCGTAGAAGTACTGTAGCGCCGTATTGCTTAATGTGGAATCTTACGCAAATTTCTGCGGTCCTAAAGTGGTTAGAAAATTTATAAAACACACATTTAAAAGTTATATGGGTAATACTAATATAAGAAATTGTGGCTTTTCTATTAGAAGTAGTGTCGCGCACTTTCTCTAAAAAATCCGTTATACGAAGTTCCTGAATTTAGTGGTAGTAACGTCGACACTTCTTGACACCGCGCGGCATTTTAGAACGCGATATTGAGGGGACATAACTTAGGTGTACATTTAGCCTGGTTACACATGGGCGACATCTTAGCCTGGGCAGGCCTAAATAGGTTTTAACTGCCGTGGAAACAGCACCCGTATGGACAACCAGGAGTCAAAATGACATAGATGTACTGCTAGCAGGCACATACTGAGAAAGAGAACGTGATGTCAACATCTGTTGTCGTCTCCCTGCTTCTCCCCGCCGCTGTGTCAGCTCTGTTGGCCTTTAAACTTGTTAGACCTCACCAAGACGGCCGCACAGTCGTGCAGGCATTCGCTGTTCGCACAGACGGTATCGAATATGGCAGTTCAACACTATTCATTTTGCGAAAATCATCATAAGCGGTAAGTCTCCGGGAGGCGCGAAACACTGATATTAACTAACAAGTACAAAAGGTTTTCAAAGAAAGTGCGCACAAACGCTCAGCTCTTTGCCCCATAACAGACTTGTCAGACACCTTGAACTGACATACCTGTAGTGCACATTTTGCAAACACGTGACCAAAGGGACTCCTTCCTTTAATTCTCTCCGGCGTATGCAGCGAGCTGTTTTTGAAATGCTCATAATGCTGATACGAGATTTTTCTTACTACACGACAAGATGCACGCGTACCTCAACGACTTCAGTAGGGTTTCCCGTAACTTCGGCTACCGTTGTTTCGGCATGCGTGGTTGTATTCGCGCTGAGGAAAAGCAGAGACAGATAAACAGTGAGAGGAGGACGAGCGACGTGCGGACCCTGTGCGGCTGCAACAAGAAGCGGTTTCATTGAATCTCAACTAGCGAACAGTAACATTAGCCTAGTGTCACTATCAAGAACGGGTTTTCCAACCACGTGTATTTTGGGAATCTGCATTGTGCTGAAGTTTCTTCTCAGCTCGCCCCTCAACGCGCCATTCAGTGATTTTCATAGCGTAACAACCACGGAGGACATAATGTTAAAGGCACTAGCAGTGAAAAGCCCTCGTCGACGACTATAATTCATGCGTCTGCCTCGCGCAATTGGCAGGTATATATGCTCTGCGCAGACGTATCAAAAGTAGGAAATGCGTGTGCGGTTCATAACTAAAGTCAGTGATAATGCACCTCTTCTAATCTCACACAGCGGATTCTGTATTCTTTTGTACGTGATTGAGCAATGCGGCTCGCTGAGTACGTAGAGTCAACCAAACCGCTTGTAGCAGACCTGCGCTTAAATGCAGTATCCGGCCAATGTATGATTAGACATAATGTCTGAGGCAAAATCAGCATGATGTAAAGTGAGTGTTGTCATATCCCCACTGTTTGATTGGCTGAATCTTCCCCCGCCAGCAAACAACGATAAACGTAATCCCTGTGTGACGCTGATCCCGTGCCTTCACGAGCCTCACTCATTTTCATGGTGAGCGCCCGTGTATAGAACACCATAGATGCGCGGGTACTGTAACCGGAGCCTCGCATAATCGAGATTCCGCCAATTTCGTTCTAGGTTTACTGACAAACGCGCGGTACTGACTTCAGAGCCCGGAAGAAGAACACAGATAAATCTCTGCAAAGGCTTACACCCAAATATTCCAATATTCTGCAAGAACTCTCGGTATCATGCCCAGTATCAAAAGAGCTACAAAAGCACAAGCCAGAAGCATCTGCATTCGTCTTAATTGCACATTATGCATATAGCTTTGACTAGTCACTTGAAAAAAAAACGAAAGCTAAGATTGGCAGTATATAACGAGACTTGTTGGATGCCGATACAACATTGTTACACTGAAGAAAAAGCAACAATCATTGCACGCCTGCGAAGGAGGTTGCTATAAACAACAATAACCCAGAAGGTAGGCCTGAAAGACTAACTTTGATTTACGATTTACTATCGACGCGGCTTACCATGATGGTTATCAAGCAGTCCTAAATATAGCTCGTGTCCCGACCCTTACCACACTCTTAACCTGGTTCCATATAGGTTCCAGTTAGAAAGGTTGATCCACATATTTTATGTGGATCCGAACGAAAAAATAACTGCAACGACGCATCTAGGCGGACCTTATGTGGAACCGTCAACTTGTTTTCTTTATGTTTGTGGTTTTTATCTGGAACCGAAAGAATGGAGTCATGCGATGTCGGCGGTCCCGGTTACTGTTCCACTTATGTTCCAGTAAACGGTGGTGGAGAGTTCATTTGTATATTTTTTGCGCGTGTCTTGTTCCACATAACTTGTGCATGGTAGTGAAGTATGCACACTTTCCTGCATCAACTGGAACAATAAACCGCATATATATTTGGTGCTTCATGGCCGAAGATGCACTTGCGCGTTTAATATACACGCGCACACCGCATACAAAATTTAATAAACTTCGCCGACACCTATGAAACTGCCTTGCAGCAGTTAATCTTGCAAATACCGCTGAGGTGTAGTTTTAATGATGTCCTTTGACAGAAAACGAAATCCCACTTCTTTGCGAACACCGTACAAAGCATTAAAAATGTTGAGAGAAGGATATCTTAGGGAAAAGAAGAAACTGCAGGAACCCATTTCCAGGTGTTCTGCGGCACTCAAACCGCTTTTGTGAACATCGTATTTATCTAATTTGAGGCTTGAAGTACAAAGTCACCAGTGACTTGAATTCGAGAAGGACTAAACGTCTTCCCTTTCCCCATCTGCCGTTCGGGCGAAGCCACAACTGCTTTAGTGCTGAAAAATTCGTGATGCTTTTGTGGGCACCTTCTTAACTAAATACTTGTTGAGGCTGTTACATTTTATGCATTTGGTTTACAAAGCTTCGCAGAACCGGCAGTTTTTGTTCAACGCTCAGTTATCATCTCGCTCTGGTGTAGTTCGCGCACAATTTTAAGTCATTCACAGGGATGTATAAATGGCTACATCCTGCGCTGGAATAGGTACTTAGACCACACTACTTATATTGTGATGGGGAACATACATAATGCTAACCGACTGCATCACATTTTACGCCGCACACATCATGCTACGCATGCAGTTATATGCTTAGAAGTTCGTTAGTGTATTTCGTCTCGTCCCGGGTATTAATTCCCAAAAGCAACAACGAAAGCCTCTTTGCAGGAAGAGAACGACACAAAACATGGAGAACTAAATCTACCACGCGGCATCTGTCTTCCATTCGCTGTATTAATAATTAAATGACATTCTTTTTTGAAATTCTGCATTGCAGTATCGGGAAAATCCGCAGTGTTTCCCTAATGTTGCAACTTGTCATAGTAATTAAAGTTCATCGAATGACCTGCGTGTTCCTGCTCGTCATCCCGTTGATGGATTCCCGGATTATAGCTGTTCTGGGAGAAAAACTGCTGGAAATCGGGCATATGTATTCTTACTCGCTCATTAGCTATGTCACACTGGATTCACAATACAGAAGTAGTTTTCAATAATGTGGGCATCGAAGAGCGTCGCAGTATATTTTATTGGTATTGGAGAGGCTTGTTGTCAAGAGAACAGAGTCAATAAAGCACCTTTTTTTTTGTTTTCACTGCAGACAACGAAATAAAGCTGCCATCAAAGTTTATGAACGGCCCGCGGCGAGAAACAACTTTAGCCCCGAGTTAAATTGGGCAATATCTGAGCTCCTTGTTCCAGCCTAAGAGCCGCGTAGACGTCCGCTTAGAGGCCTATTCCCATTTTCCAAAGAAAATAAAAGCTATCAGGGGTACCGAGCTTGTGATCTCTTCCATGTACCGGTCACTGGCAATGGCGTGCATCGCCCAAGGTACGGAGGAATAAAAAAGTTGGCCGAAACCATTACGAAACGACCGCCACTTCAGTGCGGCATGCCGTGCGCATGCGTTGGCAGACACAAGGCACCGCCGTTTGCGTTGATGCATGGTATAGTGGGACAGCAACGGGTACAACAACGATGACGGAAAAATGGGCTGCGTGAACACTTTTTACGACACCAGCTCCCCTATCTCTAAACTTTTACGGCGCTAGCTTTTGTTCTTCCGCATGCAGCGCCACAAGCGGCTTTCTACAGCGGTTTTCTCGATTGCTCGCGTTATGCGCCTGATGTACTAGATTACTTTCGGTCAGACAGGGGGGAACCCACGGTGTAAGAATTCTTACACCGTGGGGGAACCGTTGCCAGTTTGGTTGTGGCATGAAACTGCGGACTTCTACATGTCCTCGGGCTGTATTTACTGTTCGAAGTTAAGTTTTGCCAGTAGGAGCAAAAAAGGTCAGTGCTGCTTCAACGGTTACTGTTCATTGACTTGTTCATCACTGCGTCCGATAAACATGTCGCTCCGCAGCCTATTGTTCGTTTGCCGGGAAACGTTTTCTTCCGTTTGGGTCGGAGTCAGCTTGGTATTTCTGACTGTACGTTAGCTGGTGCTGTTTAGAAAGTTGCTGGTGCGCATTTATAGAGTATGAATGTCCCCTTACGGTGTGGTGTCGCTTAGTTGTATATTGACGGTTGTTGTACCTGTAAGCGGTACTGAATCTTCTCGGGTTAGTCGTTCGCTATTGTCCCACGCGCACACTGAACAACTTGTTTGTCAGACCGTCTGTATTAAAACTTATCTGTATTTTCAAACTTTCGTGTTAATTGCGTTGTGTTGGTCTTCCGGGAACCATAACTGTACCGGGCTGATCACGCTATTCGGCCTAATGTTGATGTGCGTTCAAGGCGTTAGCGGTAGCACTGCTCACGTTTATCTGTGCTGTGTATGTAGTTGTTGCATGTTTCTTCCAATGCCTTTGATCAGTTCAGATATTCTATTTACACTAGTGAACTTTAGTTGGCTCCCTGACGTGCAGTGAAATGCAAGAGAAAGTGGTTGTCTTAGCAGTAGCCTAGTAACAAAATGTTCATTTTGTGGAGGGGAAGGCAGGTGGAAACACGGAGTAAGTGTGGTGGCGATTCTATGCTGTCCATGTCAGTGGTAACCTGAGACCTCAGAAAAAATACTCATAATACTCACATGTTGACTATAGAAGTTGTAACATCTAAGAGTAAGGTAAAAAAAAATCAATACCTGCAATTTTATGCTATCAATGTCAGTGGCAGCTCGAGAGTTGCAATAATTTTCAAAACGCTTAGCTGCAAAGTTGTCGCATCACGATGTGCACCAAACATTATTCCATTTCTGTTCTTCCTTGAACTGAGAAATTATACTGCGAAAGCAGATTGGTACATTCTCTATTCATCCTCTATGACTTGTTCAGAAACAATCTATGGTGAACTGTGGAGACATTTGTCCCTCCACTGATAGGTTTTTTTTTGTTCCTCTGCAACATGAAATTGAAAACATACCATTCTCCATTCCTTACATTAACCTGCGAATTCATGGCTGTGGCATTCACTATGGCTGAAGATATCTTCGGCATGCTGAAGGATCGTCGGGGAGAGTATGGCGGATTATGCATGCCCTGTGGAGCTCATGAGCCACAAAAGATTACCATTTGAAACGTGCATATTGTGCAAATATTCACCAGTTCGCATAGACCAAGGACAGGCGAGTTTAAAGTATGTTGAAGTATTTTATATCTCAAATTGTTTAGCAAGAAAAGATTACCAGGGCTTGCACTGTAAAACACATAGTTTCGTGGAACGAATCAGATATGCTCCAATATTTTGTAGTGCTCCCTGGACAAAGCAAGGTACAAATTTTATAAATGTATTCTCTAATATTTTTGCACTGTTTATTTTCTAGGCAATAGTGCAACATAGACTTAAATAAACGGAACAAGGTGCGCATATGGCCATTTTATTTGTATTTAAACCCTGTTCTTGGAAGTGTATACGATCACAAGGTAAGACATTAAAGCTCTTGCGCAATATGAAGTCATTGCGTTCTACAAGTAGATACGCACTGCCCTTTTGGGTCTTTCAGGGTGCGTTTTAGGTAGTTGCTTTTTAAGTAGTGGTTTGAAACTTCTGGCATTTGAAACTTCTGGAATTTTGAAACTTGAAGCTGGCATTTTGTTTTTGTGGGACTCAATTTCCGGGAGCATTTATTACAATAAAATCGCACTGTTAAGAAGTTATCGTGAAAGCCAATATTTGCCATTGTGTTCACATTCTCTCTATTACGGATGCTGCAACAGTGGTCAAAAAGACCAGTATTTTGCATTTAAGTTTGTAAATATTTAGCTTTGACTTTTTGAGCGTTGTTCCTTTGATAAGCCAGCACCAGGGACACGCCCGACGTGGTTGCTGCTGCAACAATACGCTGGCAACTGAAGATTTAAATTTCCCGCTTTTTGTACTCCCGCATTACCAATAATACTTCCAAATACAGGTGTAGCCTGAGTAATGCTTGCATTCGTTTCCGATACGTGGCTAAATAAGGGGTAATTTTTTTTAAGGGAAGTGTTTAAAACACACGAAGTGACGCCTGCAATAAAATGTGCTATAGTGTTGATTTATAAGAAAATTGTGCAACAGCCTAGTTCAGCATTAATCAGCTCAAGTTCTTGCTGATACAACTGCGCCACCATGGAGATAATTCATATCGAGAGAGAAATATTTTAGGTGGAAATAACTCCATCCCAGTCGAAAAACACAACAGAAAAATACGACAGAATGATCCTGTGAGGGAATGGGACATTCTGTAGTCTGTAGTAAATCCTGTCCGGTAGTCTGTAGTAAACCCTGTCTTGTAGTCTGTAGTAAATCCTGTCCTGTAGTCTGTATTAATCCTGTCCTGTAGTCTGTAGTAAATCCTGTCCTGTAGTCTGTAGTAAATCCTGTCATGTAGTCTGTAGTAAATCCTGTCCTGTTGTCTGTAGTGAATCCTGTTCTGTAGTCTGTAGTAAATCCTGTCATGTCAGTTTTCGTAGTAAATACTGTTATGTCTCGAATTTCAACTTGTTGTTCATAAGAAACTTACTTCCCGTGATGTTTTTTCTATTAAGTACCTGAAGTATGCAGGATATCCATAACAATTTAAAAAAAATACGACCAACAAACATAAGCATTTCGGGGAATTCTTGCCTTTCTGGAACAAGCTTAAAATTGTTTTCAGTGAATAACTGATTTCCGAAAGCTGTACCAAAAGGCAATGTAAGCAATGCAACAAGTGGTACATTCATGCATGCAATACAAAAGTTTGATGTTACGCAGATTGCACATGCCTGATGCATGTGCAGTCGCGGAAACTCGTGCACACGCACACTGCACACACAGAAACTCGTGGATCCGGCAGCCGCAGAACGTAACGCTGGAACTCGCCGGAGAAAACGCCGTCTCCAGCGAATACCGTGGCCGATGCTCGCACTAGGCCTTTTTTCTTTAATAGCCGTGTAATTACAAACCCGCGTAGCTGTTAAAAAGAAATACAGAAGTCTTTCCTTCAGGGACACCTAAGTAGCGCTACAAAATTTAGCTAGACTCATTTGGGCACTTTTCAGCTGATTTGGCCGTGCTTCTGAAGCAGGGCCAAATCGCGTCCCATCATCGCGTTCCGTCAATGACGCTCAATCTGTTCATGAAAGCAAATTTATTCTCCCGGATAGAAAAAAAAACTATTAAACGAGCATGGACAATAACCGTTCGAAAATTCATTCCTTATACTAGTTAGGACCATTAAAACACAAGCAAACAAATATTTCTTGAACCTGATTTATTTAAACAGCAAAACGCGAGAGAACGTGAGAGAATTAAAATGGAAAGTCAATATTGAGCTGGAGTGCTTGCCTTGGTGAACCTTGATCCGTTGACAACGCATTTGCACAGCAAAACGTGGAAGGTTATCCTGTGGCGAAAAGCGCGCGTCCCTGCGGTGATGCACTATCTCGAAGAGTATGCACGCCCGATACCTGCCGAAGTCACGCAGGGGTCATTGCAAGTTCAGTCGATTGTCGAAGCAGATCGCACGTATTCGAGATCACACTGCCTGTGAAATTCGTCGTATTCACTCGCATCAGTGTGCCAATAATCCCAAGCCCCACGTTTAGTCGTGGCTAGAGGAGTCCTCACTTCGAGATGCTTGAAATCCTGATCACTGATCTTTCTTTTACCACAGCTTCCGAAGCTTCAAATGTTGCTGCTGATACTTCGCGGATACATAAGATGCACGTTTTTACAATAAGTTACGTGTAACTTCAGCGAGGCAAAGCGCCGATGTTAAATGTGAACGAGCCACTCGGCCACGCTGCAACCGCCAAATTTTGACCGAAAGACGAAAAGCAGGAGGGAAACGGCCGATCACGAGAAGTTGTTTCGCGACCCCTCCTCACCCCTCTCGATTCTTCGTATTGTGGTCTCCCCGTCCCGCGAGTGCTGTCGCGCCGCGACATGCCTTCAGTGATGATGATGCTTCCCCGAACTTCTTCCGAAGGGCCGGGCTAGAGGGAAGGCGTGCGTTTTCTTTCTTTATACATTTATTTTTTTAACACACCTCGGTAATGCAACGAGTTCACTGGCGCCGTTTCTTTTTTTTTTTCAGCAACTGGTTCTCTGTTTTTAAAATCTTATTTTTACTATTTGGGCTTGATTGGACACATGTTTCACGTTAAAATAAACAAATTGCGTACTACAAAAATAAAACACCAGCACGCAGATTGAAACAATGGGGCTCTCAAAGACACACAGAAATACGTGTCAGAATGTGCACTGCAATTATTACACCACGTCTTCAAAAAGCATGTCTTGCGTGTCCTTTATGCGTCCGCTTTGCTTACGGGCTACCCTTATTGCCTCATTATGTTATCAAAGATTGTCCACAGTACAATATATGCAATTGCAATTCACTCAAAGAAAAAAGGAATTTGCTAAGTTCTTTATGTATTCATTTCTTGGGTTATACGCTTAGATGTTGCAACATTACAGTGATTTGTGCTAAGTTGCGTTGTTAATTGCAAATTTGTAGCGAAGGTTTTTTCAAACATGGCGGGAATACTAATGGCCGTAATGCAACAAACGTTCATTACAACAGACGCTTGCGATGCAATTCAATGAGTTGACCGTCACTCGCACGCACCATTGTTTTCGTGCAGCACACCCTAAAAAAGTGGGAATTCGCGGCACCGCACAGGCCGAAAACACCACGTTTCGGAGCATCTGCGTCGATCGCGGCGCTGGAATACAACCAGTCCACCCCTTAAGCGGCGCGCGGCATTCCCGTGTCCAGCCAAGCAGCGGTACCACACTAACTATCGTGTTCGTGCTATCCCGTTTGCCCTCTCGGAAGCTCTGTCCTCAAAGGCAATGGCCCCGTGTTATTCAATGCTCTCCAGCAACCACCCGCGTTGCTGTCGTTCAGCGCGGCGTTTTCCAATGTTTTCTGTTGTCTCCAGCGTATTACATCGCTCTCTCAATGGAAAATGCGGTCCCCGCGTTCATGTTGTCCAGCTCTGCGTTTTTCAATGTATTCCGTTCTTTCCGGCGTATTCCATCGCTCTCCTAATGCTGGAAAACGCGGGGTTTGCCGACAGGATAAGCAAGAGATTTTGTAGCAATACTGAATGTTCTGTCGTGTGACACTTTCGCAATGAATGTAAAATTCTCTTTTAGACTGTAAAAATCTGCAGGGACAACAAAATGTTCGGTCGCATGGCAGATAATAATAGTAATTACGGAACACAGTCGTAGTGGCTGAAGGACAGTCTGTGGTGCAACAGAAATTTGTGTAGTGCCTACAGGGTGTTGCATAACAGAGGTTTCTGTAGTACAACAGAAATGTCTCATGCGACAGGCATTTTGTAGTTCTACTACAAAGGTTTTTGTAGTAGGGCTACACAATGTCTGTCGCATTATAGATATGTGTGTTGTACTACATAAATTTCTTACGACAGACATTCTGCCGTCCTACTACAGAGATTCCTGTCTCACAACAGACCATCCTGCATTCCCAAAAGAAATTCCTGTTGTGCGACAGAAATGCCTGTCATACGACAGATTTTCTGTAGTTGTACTACAGAAATTCCTGTCGCACGACTGACCATCCTGTAGTCCCAACAGAAATCCCTGTCATGCGACAGAAATGCCTGTCGTACGACAGATGTTCTGTAGTTGTACTACAGAAATTTCTGTCGCACGACAGACCATCCTGTAGTCCCAACAGAAATCCTTGTCGTGCGACAGAAATCTCTGTCGCGCGACAGAAATTTCTGTTGTGCGACAGAAATTCCTGTTGTGTTTTTCGACTGGGATAAAAATTAAATTTGTCCCACAATGCGATATTTATGATCTGCTATGACTGGCCATTTATTTCTTTGCGGTAGAAACATCGTTTAGCTGTAAGTTATATTAAGGCAGCCTCACTACAGCATTCTAGGTAGCACAATATACAGTACAGATAACATTTTCTTGCAGTGAGAAGGCGTGTACATTATAATGCCAAAAGTGATTATATTAATTATTTCATAAGTAAACGAAACCTTTGAAGGATAAAAAAAACTTATACTATTAGGGATACTGAGGCAGCAAAGTGGGATATTTTCCATAATCGGGGCAATTTTATTGGTTGTCTACTGATATTGTTTAGCGCGGTTTCACCTTTAGCAGCACTTCCAGAAGAAAACCCATGAAATCCCTGATTTTAAATCAATTACTGTGTTATAAAGGGGCCTAAGCAACTCACTCATTTAAAGCAACCATGTAACACAATTTTGTTGTTCGCTTAAAAGTACATGATGTGAGCAGAAAGTCGTCTCGAGGCCCGCTTATTCTGAGAGAAGAGAATGGCGGCATCAATATTGTCCACAAGAAACACATCACGGATTCGCCGCCTGCATTGTCACTTGAGGATGTGGTCATCCTCTTCAGCGCATATGTCATCTTTTTCATCGTGCCCGCATGATCTTATGGTTATGTGCCCTGGAGGATTCCTGGGACTTTTGCAGGGAGTTCTTAGAAAGCATGAGAAATTTTACAGTGATCTGGTGTCATTCAAGTTGGAGTTTGTTGTTAAATACTTGAAGTGGTCAGCTCTACTTGGAATTTCAAATTTTTGGTAGAGGTTAAATTATCTCTTGAAAGGAATGAAGTAGGTCAGGGGAAAGGCATGAAGGGGGCCAGGTCTCATGAAGAGGTTTAAGTTACTGGCTCTTGCAAGTTGCATGTCAGCTGAACACTGAAGTCGTGCCTTGCTTTACGATTTTACATCATTGGCACAATGCGCAGGCTGCCTTTGGATCTATAGTGAGTGTCATAGTAGTTAATGGCACCGCATTGTAACGTCCTTATCATTCAGGTGTAACACATGAGATTTTTTTTCCATGGCAGCGCTGCTGCTGACGCAAAAGTGGCAGTACTTGTTCACGCAGGCGGCTTCTGCCTCTATTGATAAAGTTAAGTACTGTATATGAGCTGACACCCATGACCTAGAATTTGAAAATGTGCGTGTTTGGCTTGAACAAGTTTTCTCCTTTGAACAAAGTTGCGTTTCTTGCTTGGCAGAAGCAAGCCTTTGGTCACAATTACACTGACAGGAAGACGGGATGGTTTTAGAGCACCCAAATGTGAATTTTACCTCTAGTAAACGTTGAGGCTGGAAAAAATGCTTTCAAGTTTGCTTTGTCAAACTGGTCACCTGTATGTTTCAACGCTGCTTTGTTTGGTTCTTAAGAATGTCTGGCTTGTTCCCGCTTGAATTGATGACGTGTATATAATCAGTTTGCTTGTTAAATTCTAATATGTGTCAGATGCTCCCTGAAACCTGGTTTGAATTATATAAGATTCACATTGGCTTTCATGAGATTTCTTGGGGTGAGTTTTAAACATGTACAAATTGTTTGGGCAAGTAACGTGCCTTAAGAAAAAGGCCTTATCAAGACGCTCATAAAGTCTGTTTTGGCTACAAATAGCTTGATCTTACACTTACGTCTGGTGTCAGGAAACTGTGCTATCTTTCATATTCATGTTTTAATTGTGGCATAATGCCACATGCGACCTCTCGTGTAGAAGTGTTTTATCGTTAATCTTGGTTCGGGTGTTCTTTTCCTAAGCGTTTGCACTGCAATGTTGTAGGTTTGATATAATAAAACCGTGTATAGCTTGTTTTTACGTATTTCCTACAATTTAATAGCAAACTGCCTCTTCCCAAACAGTAATTCGTAAACATTGTATGGGAAGCACAATGGGTAATTGCGGATTTCAGTTACCTTGTTTTATCTGTTAAGACAGCATATTTGATGCTCAGTGTTTTATAATGTCTGTGTTAGTGCAGCGGTAGACGCACGAGTCGATTTATTTGTGACTCAGTTGCCCCTAAAACCATCTTTCTTACCCATTTATTTGAGGAAAGGTGAATATGTCAAAATGCCACTTGGAGCCTAGTGTTATCGTTATGGTATTTATTCCTTGTACGTTGGTCATTTTCTGTGCAATTTTAAATAAACAGCTATCCATATCTGAAATGTATGCATACTCAGACCCAATAAAGTGGTATAGTATATTGAAACGCAGGTTATGAGCCATAATAGTTGGTTTTGTGTGTATTTTATTGCAAGGATATTGTTCCTTTTGCTTGCAGCTAAAGCCAGAACAGAATTCGCCGGCTGAAGCCAAAGACTGTGTGCCGCACTAGGTGCCTCAGGGAAACTATTATATTGCCGCGAACCATACATTGGGTTGGTTTATTTGTGTTTTGCTTTTACCGCCCGGCTGCGCCGGTCTGTGTTATCTCAGCGCCAAAGGAAGCGCGTGTTCCATTCTTTCTTTCTCTGCCGCATGTGTTATCTTTTGTGATAGGGTGAGCATTCCGATCTCACGTGAACAGCCCAAAATAATCTTCTTGAATCTACTATGTTCTCGATGCGAATCGACGTTTCGAGAACCACGCGCGCCAAAAGATAAAAAGCCTGCAGTGCGGACGCCGGAGCATTCGATTCGACGACACTCGCCTGTGCAAGTCACTTTGTTGACCGCTGCTTCGCCGCCTCTGTAGTCTTTTGAGTTGTTAGGGGAGCACAAGTTCGCTCCAATAAACGTGTTTCTCATTCAAGACAACTGCCTCGTCCTTGTCTTCGTGACATCTGGTGGAGGTGCTGGGTACGCACCCTTCATGGCCACTACAACCTCGGGAAGCCGCCAAGCTAGTCCAACAAGAGCCAGCCCCCGCCTGCAAGATTTACCACCCGAGTCCGGTTTGATGGCAGAAGGGCCCAAGAAAAGGAACGCAGCAACCAACACCATGGTGCAAGAAACAACATCGCCAATCGTCCTGCAGCAGCCCCGGGAACCGCCATCGTTCCGGGGAGCCCCCGCTGAAGACCCCGAAGAATGGTTGGAGAAGCTGGAGCGCGTCCTCATCTTCAACAGGTGGGACGACGAAGAAACTTGCCGGCATGTCTTTTTTTAGTTAGAGGATGCTGCTCGAACTTGGTTCGAGAACCATGAGAGTTCTTTGACCGACTGGACTCACTTCAAAAGGGAGTACCTGAAGACATTCACTACCGTTGTGAGAAAAGAGCGAGCTGCGCTTTTGCTTGAAACTCGGACACAACACCCCAACGAAGGGGTCGTGATCTTCGTTGAGGAGATGAAGCAACTATTTCGCCGCGCGGACCCCGAAATGACAGAAGAAAAGAAGTTACGCTTCTTGATGCGCGGTGTGAAGGAGGAGCTGTTTGCTGTACTTGTCCGCAACCCACCCAAAACCATTGCTGAATTCGTGACCGAAGCCAGCACGATTGAGAAGGCTCTCGAAATGCGTGCTAAGCTGTATGACTGGAACTTTGTTGGCGCGGCCAGTGCGAACTACATCAACAACATGCGGATTCCGGCTGATAGCCTACGCGAGACCATCCGCGCAGTAGTGAGAGATGAGCTGCGGAAACTTTTCCCGAGGACGCCGCAACCCCAAGTCGCTTGCCTAACTGACGTGATCCGGGAAGAAGTTCAAAACGCTTTGGGAACTTCTGTGGCATACGAAGTACACTGCGAGCCCCAAGCTATGACGTACTCCGCGGCTGTTCACCGACCCCGCCCTGCTCCAACACGTCGTCAAGAGGCACGTCGTCAAGAGGCCCCGCCCTACCGCCGCCCACTGTCGCCCGCCCGACCCCCGGTAGCACAAACCCAGACTCCGAGGAAGACTGACATAGGCGAACACCGGATAATCGTCCTCTGTGCTACCACTGCGGAGAGGCCGACCACACCTACCGTCGCTGCCCATACAAGAGACTCGGACTACGTGGTTTCTCCGTCGCCGCACCACGCCCCCGACCCGGCCAGCACCCATCTGAGATTGAAGAATACCTGTCGAACACCAGCCGTGGACCGGCCCGTTTCAAACGTTCGCCGTCGCCCTACCCGTACAGGTCGCCGGACCGCCGTAGCAGTGCTACGGCGGTCCGGCGACCTGTACGGGGAAACTAAGCCCACGCGGGGGAAACTAATGGCGGCAACCTCTGGAGGTGAAGTTGCTCTACGGCGAAAAACTGGAAACCCTCCAACGACGCCAGGACGCGCTGAAGACAGTGATTCACGACATGCCCTCATCCCGACGACCCGACCTAACCGAGACGAGACTCCTGAACACGACGACAGCTACACGGCGCGACGCGTACCCGACCTGACCGAGACGTCCGTTGAGAAGACGACAACGACGATGCACAGTGCCCGACCATCAACACGTACAAGCAGAGATACGACGCCCCGACGAACCCGGAACTCGAGCAAGACCGCATCTGACGTCAAGGTGTCCATCGACGGCTTTGACATAGTCGCCCTCGTAGACACGGGAGCTGACTATTCGGTAATGAGCGGACCATTTGCGTCTAAACTGAAGAAAGTTATGACCAGATGGGACGGTCCGCACATACGCACAGCAGGAGGCCACCTCATGACGCCAAGTGGAACGTGCACATCGCGCGTCACCATAGACGGCACAACGTACCCTGCGGCGTTCGTCGTTCTGCCTAACTGCTCCCGCGACGTGATTCTCGGAATGGACTTTTTGACGGACAACGGCGCAATAATTGATCTGCAGACCAAGTCGATAACATTTTCCTCTGATCACTACACGACGCCGCAGCCGAACACCGATCACCGTGATGCTGCCAGGATCGCCGACGATCACATCACCCTGCCACCCCGCGCAAGCTTGATGATCGCCGTCTACTGTGAGGATGCTGCTTCTGACATCGACGCCATCGTAGAGAGTGATTGAAGGTTGCTTCTCGACCGCGGTGTCTCCGTCGCAAGAGGCATTGCGCACTTTAAGCAACGCCATTCTCACGTTTTGGTCACTAATTTCACCGAAGAGTACCAGCATTTAAACAAGGGAGCTGCAATTGCGTTCCTCGAAGAAACGCAAGAAGCAAGTGATGTGATCGCGGTCGCTGACTTTGAACGCACACCCGTAGAAACGTTCAAGCTCCCGCAGCCATTCGACGTGAGTCCGGCGCTACCGCAAGAACAACGGAAAAATTATTGGCTTTGCTGCGTCGCTATAGCGAACGTTTTTCGTCGAGCGCAAAACTACGTCAGACCCCTCTAGCGAAGCACCAAATAATAACCAAAGATGGAGCCCGACCTACCCGACAGTCACCATACGGCGTCTCTTCACACGAACGGGAAGCCATCCGGACTCAAGTCGACGACATGCTCAGCGACGACATTATACAGCCATCGAAATGCCCCTGGGCTGCGCTCGTCGTACTCGTAAAGAAAAAAGACGGCACATTAAGGTTTTGCGTTGACTACCGGCGACAGAACAAAATCACGAAAAAGGACGTGTACCCCCTCCCCCGAATCGACGACGCCCTGACCACCTCTGCCACGCGAAGTACTTCTCATAATAATATAATAATAATATTTTTATTTTTCTTAGAGGAACAAAATACATGACGGGTCAGCCCAAGCCAGACAGGCTTGTCGGGCTGTACTCGGCAGCCAGTGTCAGGACACTATAAAATACTGCAGGGGTAAAAGAAGAAAGAAAAGAAAAGAAAAGGGAGAGGAAAAAGAAACTGTAGTACAATGAAACCAAAAGGAAAAAAAATCAAGGAAGTAAGCAATATGTGATGCATACATACAATATGGCACAGGGTTACCCAACTTCAGAGAAGTTTTTTCTTAAATACATTTTCAGAGCGCTTTTAGATGAAATGTAGTAAATAGCAGTGGGCATAGAATTAAATATATCGGGAACATAATAATTGCGTACAAAACGTCCAAATCGCGTATAACATCGGGGCGTGATAAACAAAGGATGACGTCTCAGTGGTCTTGTAGGGACAAAACGAAACAAAAAATCGCTATTCCAAAAATTGCGAGAGACAACAGTGTGCAAAAACAAAGCGTCAAAAGAAGGCAATTGTAAAGCAGAGAACAAACTGGTATTTTCGGGATGTTGATATTGTAGGCTACATTACTTAGCAGCGTTTTTATAATGCAGTTTATTTTCGTACTCCAAGTGAAAGAACAGTGAAAAAATACAGTGATTCCGTATCTCAGGATACTGTAGCCAAATGCATGTAGGATAATCTTACGCACTGGAAAGGGGAGGAGGAAACGACTGTTATAAAGAGTACATGACAAGCCCCGAAGCTTATTGCAGAGCATAGATAGGTGACTGTTCCATGTTATATCCGAGTCGAAGATAATTCCTAAATACTTTACATTCGGCGATAATAGAAGAGGAGAGCATTGACAATTATTACATCGTGAACCATGAAGAACGAGGGGTACAGTATGATCAATTTGCTTCTGTGGATTGTGAAAACAAACCAGTTTTGTTTTTTGCTTATTTATTGTAATAAAGTTTCTGGAAAACCAGTCCATAACAGATTGACTATCCCCTTGTAACATTGCAACTGATCTGCTGTAAACGGAGTGCTTGGCAAGAAGAACAGTGTCATCGGCATACTGAAATATTTGGCAGTGGGTTATATGATTAGGTAAGTCGTTTACATAGACATTGAATAATATGGGAGATAGCACGGACCCTTGTGGGACACCAGATTTTAGGAGAACTTTTGAACTAACGTTATCACCAATCTTGACTACCTGTGAGCGATTGCAAAAATAGTTAGCTAACAGTTTGCTGAATGGACCTCGAAATCCTAGTAGATATAGTTTTCGCAGTAGTATTGTGGGTATAAAAGAATCAAATGATTTGCTTGCATCCAAAAAAAGACCCGTTACTACTTCGTTGTTATCGAAAGCGGAGAAGATTAAATCGGACAATTTTTCCAAAAGTACAACAGTCCCCTTCCCAGGAACAAAACCAAATTGTGAACTCGACAATGAGTTGTGTTTTTCCAGGAAGTTGGTTATTACTCTGGCTAAGTGTTTTTCTAAAATTTGGATAATCGCAGGTAAAATCGAAATCGGCCTGTAGTTGTCAACCTGTTTGAAAGAGCCATTTTTATGTAATGGCTTCACAACTGCAGTTTTTAATTCATCTGGAAGAAAACCAAGTTCAATGTAACTGTTCAGCATAAATAGAAGTACCTTTTCTAAAACGGGAAGGTTACGTCGCAACTCGTAGACAGATATACCATCCAAACCAGGCGCCTTCTTTTGCTTAAAACTCAATAGTATGTTGTGTAAGTCATACGAAGTCATGACAGGAAGGAATGCAGAGGATTCTAAACTGCTAATGTTGTCGCAACCTTGGATATCAGCTGAATGCGTAGCCAATGATGTTTTAGCGAAGTGAACATTGAAATCAGTAACTGCGGATTCCAAATTGGTGAAGTGTTTGCCAAAGACGTCAACTGATTGGTCAGGATGTCGACCGAATATTTGATTAATCGTTGACCAAGTTTTCCTAGGGTTGCGTCTGTTGTCATGGAAGGTTTTACTGTAAAATGAGCGCTTCTCTGACCGAAGTAACGCAGTTACCTTATTTCTATGAACTTTGTATAGGTTCCTCAGAGCAGTGTTATTAGGAGAGCGCTGTTGCGACAGTGATTCCTCGAAAACCTGCCGTTGACCCTCCGTCATCGACTTGCCACGAACCGGCGTATTCACAGTGGCGAACTTTGCGCCTACTTGAACTATGCCCCTTTCAGCGACCTCGTGGCTTCTCAAAGCGCCAACCGGCCAGCGGGGGTGCTAACAAAAGCAATGCTGGGCGCCCTGCACAACAAGCCTCGGCGGCGTTCCCGCGCCTCATTGTCATGCCCTCTTGTGGCGTGTTGTCTTCAATAAGCCACTCGAAGAATATTTCCACCGAGGGATGCAAAGCGTCTTCGTGGTAGTGCAACATCGCCAGGACAAAGGAGGGCTCTGACCACGGCGAATTGCCAAGGCGGGAGCAACCTGGCGCTCACCTGCCCAGGAGAGGAGGGGTCTCGTGCGTGTGCGCGTGTGTTTTGCGTGGTGGCGCTCCTATCAGTGCCATGACCTCCGTGATTGGTGCCTCCTGACGTCAGCCGGAGAAAAAGGGTGAAGGGGAAGGGACCCAACGTGCCTATTTAATCTCGCGCGCGCAGGAGCGCACTGCCCGCTCTCATACCAAGATGTAAATACTTGTATATAAAGTTTTCTTCTTCGTCAACTTGCCCATCATGACTGCCCCGGCACTTCACCAACCTCGGCCCACATCGACCAAGCTACCATGGTTCGCAACAGTGGAGTCAGCGGTGAAATTCCCAACAGTGGAACCAGCCCCTGGATTCCCAATAGTGGATGGCAGCTCGGCGGGATCGGCCAGCGTCAGCACCTTGGTGGGGTGAGTGCCTGAAGTTTTACCTCTCGTTTTGCCAGACCTTGCTAGCGCAGCGTCATGCGTTCTAGGTTTTGACTTTGCTTTCTAGTTTGTTGTAGCGAGTAGGCGAGGGTAAACATTCGGGGTGCAGTATCACGATGGACAAGTTCAGAGTGCGGGACCTCCTCGAAATTTGCGAGGAGTTGGGTATTTCTGTTGGCCCCACGAAACGAAAAAGACGAAAACAACAGATCCTCAAGCTACTGGAGGCAGAGGAAGTGAGCGTCGAGGAAGCCGACGAGGCTCATGAGGATATTCTAGAAAGAATAGAACGGGCATTAGCCGAAAAGCTAAGGGAGCTAGAGCGCAAGCAAAGTAAGCACGAGCACTACCTGAGGATGGAGTCTGTGCGTGTGGCGCGGAGCAGCCACTGAACGAGAACAGCGTATTCAGTGTGAACGCGAATTGGCAGTTCTTAATGCAGAAATAGAGCAGCTGACAGACACGATCAACAGGAAGGTAGTGCTTGCTAGATCCGGTGACGGGGTCTTTAACAAGGACAGTGCGAGTTTGGTGACGGAACCTTCGCATGAAAGCATGCGATATGCAGTTTTCGTTCCACTTCCAGACAGACCCGCTGAACTAGTTGAAGAAGGCAGCCAGCCGTGTTCTAGCGAATCCGTTTGCAGTTCCTTGATGAGCTCTAAGGCGTGGTTACTCTCCGAGTTTACCGAGTTTGCGCTTTTCGAAGAGCTGCCCATGCAACAGGCAGTAGGTGCAGTAACTGAACCCGTAGCCGCTCAGGAGAGTGGTGAGCCGACCGTCTCGGCAGGTCGCGAAGCGCGAGCTGAACCGGTAGCCGCGCAGGGTAGTAGCGAGCTGATTGGGTCGGCAGATCGCGATTCCCCAGCTGTATGCGTCGCCGCTCGAGATAGAAGTGGTATGATCGCGTTGGGAGATCGAGAAGAGCGACTTGAGCCCGTGGTTCCTCAGACTAGACGCGAGCCGATTGGGTCGGCAGATCGCGATGCCCCAGCTGTATGCGTTCCCACTCGAGATAGAAGTGGTCTGATCGCGTTGGGAGATCGTGAAAAGCGGCTTGAGCCCGTAGTCGCTCAGACTAGTAGCGAGCTGATTGGGTCGGCAGATCGCGATGCCCCAGCTGTATGCGTTCCCGCTCGAGATAGAAGCGGTCTGATCGCGTTGGGAGATCGTGAAGAGTGGCTTGAGCCCGTAGTCGCTCAGACTAGAAGCGAGTCGGCCGCGTCGACAAATCGTGAAGCGCGCGCTAACTGCGTAGCGGCGCCAGAAAGTAGCGAGTCGGCCGCGTCGGCAGATCGCGAAGCGCGAGCTAACTTCGTAGCCGCGCAGATAAGTAGCGAGTCGGCCGCGTCGACAGATCGCGAAGCGCGCGCTAACTGCGTAGCCGCGCCAGAAAGTATCGAGTCGGCCGCGTCGGCTGATCGCGAAGCGCGACCTAAGTCCGTAGGCGCGCAGAGAAGTAACGAGTCCACTGCGTCGGCGGATCGCCGAGCGCGAGCCGAACCAGTAGCCGCGCAGGTGGGCCCGGGCAGCCAGAACATGCCACGCACGTTTGACTGCGAGTCGCCTGGGATCGGGGCATTGCCGCTCGAATGCGCCGCGATACCCAAAAGAAGGAAAAAGGAGGGGGCCGAAAAACAGTCAGCGTAAAAAGGCAAAGAAAGAATGTGAGCACTTTCACTTTGCAGCGTTCAAGGCTAAGATGGCCAGAAGCAGCAGAACTAAACGGAAACTCAGACGTCCGAGGGAAACAAAGAGGCCGCTCCCTAGCCGTGACAGAGGCCGAGGGGCACTATGCCGAACAGGGCAGAAGGGGGTGACTGGGTTCCGCCGGAATTCTCGGAGAGCTGGGGGGAGGACGTTTCGGGGAGAGTGCGTTCCCCGCCGACGCGTTCGTCATGGTCGGGCGTCCCATTCTTCTCTGGGTTCCCTTCACTTCTGTACTCTCCGCACGCGTTGCGCCTATTTTCCCCCTCAGTGTCAAAGACCTCCCCCGTACACTGTGAGGTGTACTTTGCAAAAGATGAGCACAGGCGGTCGGCCTAAGTGGCAGCACCGTTTCGGCAGGCCACACCCGGAAATGTTTGTTTTGAAGAGGGCCTAGGATGTTTTCAAGGATTGAGACGAATCCGCGTGCGCGTGCATAAACTGCGTACTTTACTCATTCTGTATTGCCAGTCAAGTGTTTATTGAGTTTTCGTAAGACAGTGGAAGTTAAGCGTCTGTTTTTTTGGTTGGCAGTGTGTCAATCGTCGTGCTTTAACGCCGCATAGTTAGACTTTTGCTTGGCGTTGTAGAAGTTGTTATTGTTAATGATCGAACTCACCGGGAAGTAAGCGTAACTTTTGTGTGTTTCGATTGAAGAAGTGGTTCATGTGCGTGATCTAACACCGCGTAGTTAGACTTGTTAGGCGTTAGAGGAGTAGTTATTGTTCGAGGTCGAACAGAGCGTGAGGTATGCGTAAATTTTGTGTTGTTGGTTGGAGAAGTAGTTAATGTTCGAGATTTAACGCCACGTAAGGTCGGCGGAATCTGCGTGTCAGTGTTCATTTCGTCTCACCCTGTTGGAGTGTACGAAATTGTTGTATATAAACACCGGAAGTAGTTGCGTTTAGTACTACGTGTTTATGGTCAGTTTTTGTATATTGAGGCATTTGTATGTGCCAGTTTGGTTTTCTTGCGTGATGGGGAGCCCAGCGCAATTTTATGGTTCAGTGTAAAGAAGGGAAGCTACAGATTACTGTTGATGACGTAGCCGAGCTCTGTGAGCTAGCTATCTGTAGGTTATCTTTATGTTCTGTTCTTCTGTTATGTTCTTAAAAGAGTCATGTAAAGTCATACTTTGTTTTGCTGTACCGTCGTATCGGTCTCGTAGTTTTGACTTTGTGCTGTAGACGGTGGCGAAAGGCATGCGTTGCCTCGGTTGCCTCGAATTACGGCAGTTGTAGCTGAGTAGTTTTGACAAATGGTCATGGGCAAAAAGAGGAATGCCTTTTGAGCACTGTTGGGTTCTTCGCTCGTTTGCGTCATCTGCCTCGTAGAGCTCCTATAGCCCATTCATGATTCTTTGGTACTGTTGTAGTTGTTGTTTTAACAACACCTGAAATCGAGGCCTGATTCTGAACTTGTGCCACGAGATGAGCGCTTCGAATCGTTTCAAGGGGTGTAATGTTTTAGCATTCAGTTTGGTTTTGTTTTGTTATCATGGTCTGGCATTTCGAGTGGTATTCAGAGGGCGCTTTCCGCATCGAGTGTGGTTCGACACTGGTTGTCCTGCCGAGTCAGTCATTTCTGCAGGAGCCTTGTGTTCGTGCCTTCTGTGGGTTCATGGAGGAGACCACAAGAAAGCAGCAGTTCGGAGAACTCCGCCTCAAGCCCGGGATGAACCTGCTGACCATCCGCATCAATCCAGCCGAGCCGCGATGAGCCGCTCGTCATCCTGATGCATTGTCTGGCGGCGGGGGTGCTGTTGCGACAGTGATTCCTCGAAAACCTGCCGTTGACCCTCCGTCATCGACTTGCCACGAACCGGCGTATTCACAGTGGCGAACTTTGCGCCTACTTGAACTATGCCCCTTTCAGCGACCTCGTGGCTTCTCAAAGCGCCAACCGGCCAGCGGGGGTGCTAACAAAAGCAATGCTGGGCGCCCTGCACAACAAGCCTCGGCGGCGTGCCCGCGCCTCATTGTCATGCCCTCTTGTGGCGTGTTGTCTTCAATAAGCCACTCGAAGAATATTTCCACCGAGGGATGCAAAGCGTCTTCGTGGTAGTGCAACATCGCCAGGACAAAGGAGGGCTCTGACCACGGTGAATTGCCAAGGCGGGAGCAACCTGGCGCTCACCTGCCCAGGAGAGGAGGGGTCTCGTGCGTGTGCGCGTGTGTTTTGCGTGGTGGCGCTCCTATCAGTGCCATGACCTCCGTGATTGGTGCCTCCTGACGTCAGCCGGAGAAAAAGGGTGAAGGGGAAGGGACCCAACGTGCCTATTTAATCTCGCGCGCGCAGGAGCGCACTGCCCGCTCTCATACCCAGATGTAAATACTTGTATATAAAGTTTTCTTCTTCGTCAACTTGCCCATCATGACTGCCCCGGCACTTCACCCACCTCGGCCCAAATCGACCACGCTACCATGGTTCGCAACAGTGGAGTCAGCGGTGAAATTTCCAACTGTGGAGTCAGCCCCTGGCTTCCCAATAGTGGTGGCAGCGGTGGGATTCCCAACAGTGGAGTCAGCCCTGGCTTCCCAACAGCGCCTACACTTCTCCCAAAGTTTGTCTTTTTCTTTAATAGCCATAAGAATGGTAGAGGTAAGCCAAGGCAAGTCCATATTCCGCTTTTTAATTTTGATGGTTTTTTGTGCAGTGCCTTTTAATGTGTCAATAATGGTAACAAATTTAGTATAAATATTTCGTGCAGTTGCCCCTGCCATGAATGCTTCCCAGTCAGAATTATTGACTAAATTATCGAATTTAGCTACGTCAAGAATAGACACCTGCAAGTGCTGGGGTGACACCTTTTTCAGCACGGGAAAATAAACATGGCAACCCACAAAGTAGTGGTCGGCAAGTTTCTGTTTGATAATTGCCGAATCGATGCGAAAAAATGGTGCCCTAACATTGATATGGTCAATACATGAAGTTACTTATTTCGTACCAAGGTATTCTTCCCTTGTAGCGGAGCAAATGGTTGGAATAACCCCTGATTTGGCCAACACGTTTAAATATTCGCAAGCAGTCGGGCGCGCCGGTCATAAAGTATTTGTGTTGATATCACCAGCCAGACAAAAGAGTGAAGTTGAGGGAAAGGAAAGTACGAATTCATCCAGTTCGCTTACGAAAAGGTTGGCATTTTCGGAGGGTGGTCTGTAGATAGCCAGGAGCGTTATATCTGTGTCTAACAACGCGATGCGCAGTGCCAGGCATTCGGCAGAGGTGAACCTTGGTGACAAGGATGAGGACACATATCGTTCATGCATTAAGGCCATAATGCCCCCGCCCCTGATAACACGGCGCGTCAGCGCGAAAGAAGAATAGTGCGGAAGTTCGAAAGATGAAACAAGGTCATCATGAATGTTAATTTTAGTTAGTACAAAGGCATCGATAATAGAATCAGTATTTTGTACGATACCAAGGAATTCGTCCCAGTGCCGACGGATACTGCGGATGTTAACGTGCACAATTGTGAAGGACTTGCAACCCTGATCAGCCAAAACAGTAAAGTCGGTGAAGCTGTCACAATTGTGAAAGACGTTCATTATGGGAACGGTCTAGCTCTGTAGCATTGTGAACTTTTAAACAAGCTTGTTCAGATCAGCGTGATCTGATATGCGGACAAGAGACGAATTCTCAGCTTTCCTTGCGAAAATTTTGCCCTGTTTCGCCCAGATGAATTTGTACAGTTTTTCTTTTCCTGTTTGGCGGGCTGCCCAGAATAGTTCTCTGTTGTAGTTGGTCAAGTTTTCGGAGAAGTACAGCTGAGGAATCGTGCCCTGTTCCGCAAGTGCCCTCAAAGAGTCTTTCCTGTTCCACCACATTTCTTTCAGTGATACCGAGGCAAATCTAACCAGCAGAACTGGCGGACGATCCCGGTTAGCAGGCAGGCGATGTATCACTTCAATGTCAGACTCAACGAAGTTCAACTCTAGCTTCTGCGCCATATCAGAAATGATGGGAAGAAGTTTTTCGCCTTTCTGTTGAGGCAGACCATGAATTTCCAAGTTTGGCCTCCTGCTGTATTGCTCAATGTTATTTAACTCTTTGCGCAGGCTCGCGAGTTCCTCCGCTTGATCCGACACAGTTGCTTTCAAGGCATGGACCTCACTTTGCAGTTGACCTATAGTGGCATGTTGCGTAGCAGCAGTAGCAATGACTTCATCGTACTTTCCCGACACAAAGTTAACCATTTCATGAACAGAGTCAACTGATTTTTGAAGGATCTCTACAGTCGATTTGAGTTGCAGAAGCTCATCAACTTTGAGAACAAGGGAGCTGATGGCGTCCTTTATCGGCAAAAGAGTTTCAATTTTAGACGACAGTTCTGAAAGAGAGTGGGAATTTAGGAGAGCATCTACCGCGACTGCGGTATGATTCGAGGAACGACAGTCCCGGCAAAGCCATGTCTCACGCTTGGCAGCTCCCTTGCCAGACATTTCTTTTTCAGCTATCCCCGCACAATTTTTACCAAAGTGAAACCCAACCTCACACTCTGTACAAACCAAAAATTTTCCGTCAGCCGGAAGCACTTTCGAACATTTGCCACAGATAGATACTGAAGCCATGATTCATTTGCGGAACATGAACAATAATATCAACAGTACAGTGCAGTGCAGTCCATGGGGATAAAAGATACACGAGAAGCAACGAAAGTGCAAATTGCACCTCACCTGCAGCAAAAGTGACGGTTAAATCGTGCCAGAATCCCGCCACCGACTGCGAAGGGGCGACCGTTTCTCGCTGGCTTATATAGCCTGGCGTCCAGCGATTCGGTTGAAGCAGCGCCTCCTGGATGCTGTTGATGGGTTTCTGTGATAGACTCCCGTCCGGCGCAGCCGCTGAAGCGCAGGGAACTTGAAACAGTGATGAGATTGCTGCAGGCTGGGGTCACCGGCGACGATGCTGTGCGCAGACGCACAAGGGCGTACTTGCACTGGAGATGTGTTCCTGCAGCAAAAGTGACGGTTAAATCGTGCCAGAATCCCGCCACCGACTGCGAAGGGGCGACAATTTCTCGCTGGCTTATATAGCTGGCGTCCCAGGATTCGGTTGAAGCAGCGCCTCCTGGATGCTGTTGATGGGTTTCTGTGATAGACTCCCGTCCGGCGCAGCCGCTGAAGCGCCAGGAACTTGAAACAATGATGAGATTGCTGCAGGCTGGGGTCACCGGCGACGATGCTGTGCGCAGACGCACAAGGGCGTACTTGCACTGGAGATGTGTTCCTGCAGCAAAAGTGACGGTTAAATTGTGCCAGAATCCCGCCACCGATTGTGAAGGGGCGACAGTTTCTTGCTGGCTTATATAGCCTGGCGTCCCAGGATTCGGTTGAAGCAGCGCCGCCTGGATGCTGTTGATGGGTTTCTGTGATAGACTCCCGTCCGGCGCAGCCGCTGAAGCGCCGGGAACTTGAAACAGTGATGAGATTGCTGCAGGCTGGGGTCACCGGCGACGATGCTGTACGCAGACGCACAAGGGCGTACTTGCACTGGAGATGTGTTCCTGCAGCAAAAGTGACGGTTAAATCGTGCCAGAATCCCGCCACCGACATCGACGGACCTGAAGACCGGCTACTGGCAAATTGAAGTGGACGAGAGAGACCGAGAGAAGACTGCATTTATAACCCCAGACGGCCTATACGAGTTCAAGGTGATGCCGTTTGGGCTGTGCACAGCACCAGCGACGTTTCAAAGAGTCATGGACACTGTCCTAGCTGGCCTTAAGTGGCACACCTGCCTCGTATACCTCGACGACGTAGTGGTATTCGCCCGGACTTTCGACGAACACCTTGCGAGGTTGGAGTCTGTACTAGAGGCCATTCGTACGTCGGGGTTGACGCTGAAGCCTGAAAAGTGCCGTTTCGCATACGGGGAACTCAAGTTCTTGGGCCACGTCGTCAACGCCGCGGGAGTCCTACCTGACCCGGCAAAAACTTCAGCCATTGCGAACTTGCCAAGGCCGAAAGACAAGAAGGGCGTGCGAAGATTTCTCGGGCTCTGCGCATACTACCGGCGCTTCGTCGCAAACTTCGCACGCATTGCAGAGCCACTCACACGCTTGACGAAAGATAGCACCCCTTTCAGCTGGGAAAACGACCAAGAAAAAGCATTCGGCGAGCTGCAAAAACGCCTGCAAAGCCCACCCGTGCTCGCTCATTTCGACGAAAACGCCGAAACGGAAATACACACAGACGCCAGTGATATAGGCTTGGGTGCCGTCCTTGTCCAAAAGCAAAGCGGCTGCGAAAGGGTAATCGCCTATGCCAGCCGTGGTCTGTCGAAGGAGGAGAAAAACTATTCTGGCTCTGAGAAAGAGTGCCTGGCTATTATATGGGCGATTTCAAAATTTCGCCCATACGTGTATGGAAGGCCATTCAAGGTGGTAACAGACCACCATGCGCTGTGTTGGCTCGCCAATTTGAAGGACCCCTCTGGCCGTCTTGGGCGGTGGAGCCTGCGCCTGCAGGAGTTCGACGTTACAGTCGTTTATAAATCAGGCAGGAAACACTCCGACGCCGACTTCCTAACCCAAGACCACCCCAAACTCTGATGAAGACTGCGCGTTCTTCGGGATCGTGACGGAGAGCGACCTAGCCGCCCAGCAGCGTGCCGACCCCGACTGACGCGTCATAATCGAGTACCTCGAGGGATGCAACGTTGCCATTCCTAGGACCTTCAAACGCAGCTTACCAGCATTCAGCCTGAGAAACTCCGTCCTTGTGAACAAGAATTTCAGCCCCGGAACAAGAGCGAATTACCTTCTCGTCATCCCCGCGGACCTTCGTGACGAAATTTTGGAAGCGTGCCACCACGACCCGTCTTCCGGACATCTGGGCACAGCCCGCACTATTGGAAAAATCAAGGCGAGGTACTACTGGCCCGGCCTTACCTCTGACGTCACCCACTACGTCCGGAGCTGCCGTGACAGCCAGCGACGAAAAACGCCGCCGACAAGACCCGCCGGACTTCTGCAACCGATCGCCGTCCCATCGAGACCATTTCAACAGATTGGAATGGACCTTTTAGGCCCGTTCCCTACGTCACGATCACAGAACAAGTGGATTGTCGTAGCGACAGACTACATGACGCGCATCGCAGAGACCGCCGCAATTCCGAGGGGGACTGCACAAGAAGTGGCGAAGTTTTTTATAAGCCAAGTTGTGCTGCGACATGGAGCCCCGGAAGTCCTAATCCCAGACCGCTGAACGGCATTTACTGCGGAGCTGATGCAAGGAGTATTACGCTACAGCAACACGGATCACCGAAGAACGACGGCGTACCACCCCCAAACGAACGGACTAACAGAACGTCTGAACAAGACAATCGCAGATATGCTGTCAATGTACGTTGACGTTGAACATAAGACTTGGGACGAAGTGCTCCCGTATGTCACGTTTGCGTACAACACGGCTATCCAGGAGACGACGCAGCTGACGCCGTTCGAGCTTGTCTACGGTAGAAGGCCGACTACGATGCTCGACGCCATGCTTCCGCACGTAGAAGACGACAACCTCAACGCCGACGTCCACGGATATCTTCAACGTGCAGAGGAGTCCCGCCAGCTCGCTCGAATTGGTATAACGGACCAGCAGCTGGTGGATGCGGGCCGCTACAACCTCCGACGCCGAGACGCCGAGTACCAACCAGGGGATCGTGTGTGGGTTTGGACTCCCATCCGACGACGCGGACTTAGTGAGAAGCTCCTACGATGGTATTTCGGACCCTACCAGATTCTACGACGTGTTGGCCAACTTACCTACGAAGTGATCCCCGATGGTGACTCCGGCACATCACGACAACGCACGCGGCCTGAAGTCGTCCACGTGGTTCGCTTAAAACCTTTCTACGGACAATGACGAACTTTTATTTTCATTTGTTCGGACTGTCGCTTATGTCAGCATCGGGTCGATGCACTCTTAGAGGGGGGGTAATGCCGCGAACCATACATTGGGTTTGTTTATTTGTGTTTTGCTTTTACCGCCCGGCTGCGCCGGTCTGTGTTATCTCAGCGCCAAGGGAAGCGCGTGTTCCATTCTTTCTTTCTGTGCCGCATGTGTAATCTGTTTTGATAGGGTGAGTATTCCGATCTAACGTGAACAGCCCAGCATAATCTTCTTGAATCTACTATGTTCTCGATGCGAATCTACGTTTCGAGAACCACGCGCGCCAAAAGATAAAAAGCCTGCAGTGCGGACGCCGGGGCATTCGATTCGACGACACTCGCCTGTGCAAGTCACTTTGTTGACCGCTGCTTCGCCGCCTCTGTATTCTTTTGAGTTGTTACGGGAGCACAAGTTCGCTCCAATAAACGTGTTTCTCATTCAAGACAACTGCATCGTCCTTGTCTTCGTGACAATATAGAACTGTGCTCCCATAGGCAACTGTTGGGAACTGTCAGGAACCACACTGCTCTGCTGGTTTCCGCTTTCCAATTGTTGGTATCACTGCGGGTTATATATCAAGGCTGTATAAAAATGGTGCTTGCGTTTTCCTGCTGATACCAATGCATGCGCCAGCCTGGCATATGACCTCGGTTTATACTGACAGGAAAGCAGAAATTGGAAAAGTGGAGTCCCATAGACAGCTTTCCGATGTCTATAAGAACACCGTTTTATATAAACAGCTGGTCTGAAGGTACGTAACCGGTGCACCGGATAAATTCCATTATCATTAACATGTATAAACGTTCCAGTAACCTAAACTACCCTTTTATTTGGAAAAGTGATCCGTATACTCTTATTTGGAACACCGATCCACATAATTTGTTGCAAGACTATGTGGTGGACTGATCCACATAATTTTCAGGATATGTGGAACGCGGTTCCAAATATATAACTGAAAATTTTTTGAAAGGTTTGAATATGAAACTTGATCTGATGTGGAACCAGATTAAGAGTTCATGTCTAGTTCTTTCTAAGACTTTTGAGCGAGCGAGAAAGGAAAAAAGGCTCCCCGCGGGCGGAAAGCGCAAACATCATTCACCCACAAATTAGCAAACCACAACAAATTCACTTTTTCTGGCTGATACACGCGCTGAAAACAGCATTAGTCTGGCGTCAGACTATTTACACGCGTTTGCCGAATCGCACAACAATAAACTTCAGTACCCACCAAAAGATTGCATCCCAATGTAACGTCCTCGTTGTCGTGCGATCGAGGGCTGTCGAAATCTTGCATGCGCCTTCCCTCGTCCCGCGAGGAGCAGTGTGGTTCGAAGAAAGGCAATGGGTTCATGACTCGTAACGTATATACCCTATGTTTTGCAGACGTAGGGTAAGAGAGATTCATGATTGAACACCTTGTCACCTTAGTGCCAAACTCCAAACCTCCAAATTTACGAGTCACCAAAAACGAGCTCGTACTGAATAGTCGTCATGTATGTGGGAGACCTTTTCTATGATAACCAAAACTCGTCCGCCGAACGCTTATTGCGAAATCTTTTTGTGAGTTTCCCTACGTGCCTCTCCGGTGCTCTGAGCCTGTAAACTTCGGCTCTCTACGTTCCCTTATGCATGTGCTCGCATTTTATTTGTTCGCGTCGCCTTCATACCGGCACAGGAAGTTTTGCAGCAGTGGTTTATCTGTAAGAAAACACAATCTTTGCCAAGGATATCCCTTACCTGCACAAGGAAGCAAACGTTCTCTCCTGTGTCCATTCCTAGCATCAGATCTGGGTCGTGTTGAATGTGGGTTTTTGTGCATGACATGCACTTCGATGAGTGACGCCGGACTCTGTTTCATGCACCAGCTTCCTCCCGCTCTGATAACAGGGCGGGTAACGTATACTTCTGTCACCAAGACGGTTGCGGTGCCCTCCCTACGCCAAGGAGAGCGCCACAATGCTTCCGCTGCCCTAACACGGCTATATAAAATGTGGCGCAACATTCAACCCACGCATAAGCGTAAACTGCTCCCAAGCGCTGCTAGACATCTCCGTAACTCCCACCGCTGTGACGACCTCCCCGAGAGCTGCACGCGGTCGTCTACTCACAAGACGCCACATGCAGCGCGTTGTAGTCCGATTGTCGTGGTGCTTCATCTAGAACTGTTGGAAAGTGCACGGGCGTTGTATTCTATTGCCACCACTAAGCTACACCTCCCATTGAGGGGCATATCTTTTTAGCTCGGCCTACGTGCACTTTCGTATACGCGCATACAGAAAATGTCTCGGCTCTAAGATTGGTTTAGTTCATGATGAGGGCAGAGAAATGCCGAATCAAATAGAAGTGTCCACGCGAGGGAGTCCGCGGCATCAGTTTCTCTGCAGTAACAAGCCCAGAATGACGCTTTGGGCGGTCTTTTAATTCCGGTCTTTTCGCTACTAACCACGAGAACTGCATTTTATTATGGCACCCTTAAACTGCGGTTTTATGTTGCGTAAACCGAGAACTGTGACAGTGACTTGAGGCGTGCACCTATTACCGTCTGGCTACTGGCCAATACTTGTTGAGTTATATTTTAAAAATGAACTAAACCAGTAATCGGGAGGTAAAGCAGATAAAACTATTATTACCATAAAAATGTTTCCTATAAAAAAAATTTCATATAAAGCAGTTCGCCAGAAGTAAATGTGAGATAATTGCCCTGTGATCATCTACGTAAAACACAGCTCATACAAAAATGGGCCATATCTTGATCTTTCCTGAATTTAAACGAGTGAAATCTATTGCCGAAAGAGAGTTTTCTCTTGGCTTGATTCTTATAAATGTTTTGTGGGTGTTTAGAGATTTTGTTTTTGCGTTTAAGAGCTGGCCTATGATGAAAGCAGACGGCACTTAAAAGTTCGGAAAAAGATTTGTCGCACACTTCGAGGAGATAGTAATAGAAGAAGAAAAAGTTAAACTCACAGTTGTGAAACAATAAATTCAGGTCTTTTCCTTCGGCCCTATGTAGTATTTCTTTATTCGTACGTATAAATTGTATAAATTAAATAAAGTAGCAATCACACACAGGCCCTGCCAAATCTCCTCTCAAACTTATGTGATGGTACAAACCACTACATTAGGCTGAAAAAAAAAGACATGAGCAGACTTCTTGTCAAGCGTTTCGAAATTAATTTGAAAGCATTGCAGAGCTTGCTTGCTTCGTGAATGCCTTCAGGCTCCCCTAAACAATTATGCTATGAAAGAATTCGAAAATAATTGCTAATGATGCCAAAACGCCTGATGTTTTATTCACGTATAATTTGCAGTTCTTGAAGCCCTGTCGTATATGTGTAACGGCCTTTCCGCCACGATTCCATCGACCATTCTTAAAAGACGTCCAAATTAGGTTTTCAGGAGATTGTTGAATCACCTTGAGTGTTTCAATTGAATACCAGCACTATCTAAACATATCATTGCAGTTTTGCTCAAACTCGCTGCGTAATTTTGGATTTCTTCTGGATAAACTTCCGCTAGCTGACTTGCAATACATATCATATAAAGCTTTCACGGCGTTGTATTTAGGTCCGGTAACAAAGTTCCGCTTTTTTCCCACATTTACTTAAGGTGGATATACAAAGTTCGAAACAAACGCCTGCGTATTACCAAAAGCTTTACACAGGCATTACACAAGGTATAAGCATTACAAGGTATAAGCATAAGGTACAGGCATTACACAAGGTATTCGACCCCCATTGGTCCAGCCAGTTTTGTGAAAAACTGACACATAACGGATGATCTTCTTGTCACCGACCTAGGTCGGCTTAAGAGAAAGGACAAAGTATAAACGTCCAAATACACAATCACCCCGCCTTCGGTGAGCACCACGAAGCAACTACCCCCCGCAAAAAACACTCTCTTCGCCACGAACGCGAAGGGTAGACAGGATGCAGCTACGAACAGCTTACAAAAAATTCACCAAAACAAGAGGTGTTAACATGCCTAATACCATACCACACTTGGGATATCGCGAAGGGGGTGAACACTCACAGGAACTATTGATGCTCGGCAGTTGCAGACGAATAACCCACTCCGAAGAAGAGGCCGCAGACAGACTCACATCGACGCGGTTAAGGAGGGCCCAGAGCGGCTCACCATCTTAACAAGTTTGCTTGGCGTGTTCGAAGAAGAAATAGTTATAGTTGCATATTGCTTCTTGTTATAATTTTCAAGAATTTAAAACAACGGATACAACTTTTGTGTATCCCAACCTTGTTGCCTCCTCAGCCTCTGCATTGCTCTACAGCAGAAGCTTTATAATAAAAAAGTGTCTCAAAAAGTTTATAAAACAGCCCAAAGTTCCAAGAAGTGTGCTTTTTGCTCAGGGTTCGCTTTGCGCTACTTTACGTTCAACCCACCGAGATGAACGTAAAGCAATTTTCAATATTCAGTTTCCCTTAAATTTTTGCCTCGACATATGTCGCGAAATTCATGTCCCTCCTTGACGGGTTTTCTTGCCGCTCGCCATTTCTTGCCGTTCGCCGAGAGGAGCCGTACCGCAAAGCGAAGGAATGTTCTCGCCGCCATTGTCGCACCCGGGTCGGCTGGCCATGTGTTTCGGGGAGAGAAGTGGGCGAGAGTGCCGCGGCCTACTGAAGGCTGCGCCCCGGGAATTCTCGGAAGACGCGCGGCCCAGTGGACTGTGTGCGTGGTGCAGCGCGGGGTTTCGGGGAGAATGGGCTGAGAACTGGTGGTGGCCGGACGTACGGCCGGGACGCGGCGTCGGCCTTGAGGGCTGTGCTGGGGAGGCCGAGCGACGACGGCGGTGAACTTCGGGCCCCCGAAGATTCCTCAAGGAGGTGACAGTGCGCGGCCGGAGTTCACCCAAATTGCGTCGCTGATCAGCGGTGCCCCACCACAGACGACCGACAGCCTCCGTCACCCCGGCGAGACCATCAGCCGGACCGCAGCTAAGATGTTCTCCCCTTCTCCATCTTTCTTCGGTCTCTTCCTATTCATCTTCTGTGTTGTATTTCCCTAAGCGGACTGCACGGGCTTATCCGCCTCCTTCAGTGCACCACGCGGTATGTGTTTCTAGCGGGCCTATTGTTAGTAGTTGGGGGAAGCCTCCAACCCCGCCTATTGTATACTCTACTGTCCCCTTCATTTACTGTCGTCTTCTCCTCGGGCTCGTAACGGCGTGTACCTTTTCTTTCATTGTGATTAATGTACTTCGTGTCGGTGTCTTGGCAGCCCTGACCCCAACGGGGTGTCAACTGCAGTGTGTATTAACTCGTCAACCCTCCTGTCTGTCTGTTTCGAATTTCCCGTGAATGTGAAGTAAATGTCCGTTGTTTTGAAATTGTTTTCCTGTGCCCCGTCTCGTGCCTCACGCCAGCGGCCAATCAGGCGAGGACCTATCGCCGGTTAGCAGGTCCGAACCACATTCTCGAATTCGCACGTAAGGGGGAGTTGTTTGTCGCTCCTCCCGTCCGAGACATCGGCCACTAAATTATTACCTCGCTCAATTCTGTGACAGACTGGCGTCCGCGACAGGACCGCTAACCACGATTGGCCCAGGGCGTGAGGCATAGGTTAGCACGAAGCAAGTGTTCTTTCTGCGACAGGCAGAATGAGAGATTTGGAGCGTCTAGTCGCTCTTTGTAAAGATGCGCATCGAAGGAAGCGCTCTTCAGGAATTTTTTTTTTTTTGAGAAGAGAGAGGGAAGAGCGCGAGGGCGCCAACGGGAAGACGTGAGAGAGAGGGAGCGCGAGTCGCTTGAGTGGGAGATCGCGGTACACGATAAGGTTCGGCCGCCACGACATATGGTAGAGAAAGAGAGAAGAGATGGAATTCCTGCGCTCGAGGAGCGAGACTGGTGGTAACGGGAGCGTTCTTTCGATGGATTGAAGCGGCTTCTTTCCGGGGCACCTGTTTTATGGAATTCCCGCGCTCGAGGAGCGAGACTGGTGGTATCGGGGGTAACGGAAGCGCTCTTTCGATGGACTGAGGCGGCTTCTTTCCGGGGCACCTGTTTTACAGGTTGCCGGCTCCGACAAACCCTTGGTGCTTTGCACAGATGCCTCCAACAAGTGGAGGCGGAGTGATGTTACTGCAGTGAAAAGTAGCCGCGTTCCACCCTGGAGAATCTACGATCGGAAGTTGTTTCCGAGGGAACGCGCGTAGTCGGAAATAGAGGAGACTCGCCTTCGGGCACTGAGATCCTTCAGCTCTTATATGTACGGGAGGACCTATTGAAATATGAGACGTGTTTGGCTGTATCACCGTGAAGCTATATGTGGGTGCATCGTTCAGCGTGCCCCGTGCCACCCTTATGTGGTCTAGTTGTTGTCAGGTTTCTGGTAGTACTTTGGGGTTCTTTTTGTTATGTCTTCAATACACATACTCATGGGTGTAGGTATTGATGTATGAATAGTGTGTGTGTTTTTTTTCTCAACTTAATGTAGTTATGTACGCGTGTGCGAATATTTGTATTTTTTTGGTACACAGTTTCTTTGTATTGTATCCATGTGTTGTACTTCTGAGGGTCCGCCTTTTGTCTAGGCCGGGTAATTGGGGTGATGGATTTTTTTTTGTGTGTGTGTGTGTACCCGAATTTCGCTTTGAATGTTTGGAATGTTAATAGGGATAACATTCTTGATGGGGGGGCGGTGTCGCGAAATTCATGTCCCTCCTTGATGGGTTTTCTTGCCGTCCGCCGAGAGGAGCCGTACCGCAAAGCGAAGGAATGTTCTCGCCGCCATTGTCGCACCCGGGTCGGCTGGCCATGTGTTTCGGGGAGAGAGGTGGGCGAGAGTGCCGCGGCCTACTGAAGGCTGCGCCCCGGGAATTCTCGGAAGACGCGCGGCCCGGTGGACTGTGTGCGTGGTGCAGCGCGGGGTTTCCGGAGAGAATGGGCTGAGAACTGGTGGTGGCCGGACGTACGGCCGGGACGCGGCGTCGGCCTTGAGGGCTGTGCTGGGGAGGCCGAGCGACGACGGCGGTGAACTTCGGGCCCCCGAAGATTCCTCAAGGAGGCGACAGTGCGCGGCCGGAGTTCACCCAAGTTGCGTCGCTGATCAGCGGTGCCCCACCACAGACGACCGACAGCCTCCGTCACCCCGGCGAGACCATCAGCCGGACCGCAGCTAAGATGTTCTCCCCTTCTCCATCTTTCTTCGGACTCTTCCTATTCATCTTCGGTGTTGTATTTCCCTAAGCGGACTGCACGGGCTTATCCGCCTCCTTCAGTGCACCACGCGGTATGTGTTTCTAGCGGGCCTATTGTTAGTAGTTGGGGGAAGCCTCCAACCCCGCCTATTGTATACTCTACTGTCCCCTTCATTTACTGTCGTCTTCTCCTCGGGCTCGTAACGGCGTGTACCTTTTCTTTCATTGTGATTAATGTACTTCGTGTCGGTGTCTTGGCAGCCCTGACCCCAACGGGGTGTCAACTGCAGTGTGTATTAACTCGTCAACCCTCCTGTCTGTCTGTTTCGAATTTCCCGTGAATGTGAAGTAAATGTCCGTTGTTTTGAAACTGTTTTCCCGTGCCCCGTCTCGTGCCTCACGCCAGCGGCCAATCAGGCGAGGACCTATCGCCGGTTAGCAGGTCCGAACCACATTCTCGAATTCGCACGTAAGGGGGAGTTGTTTGTCGCTCCTCCCGTCCGAGACATCGGCCACTAAATTATTACCTCGCTCAATTCTGTGACAACATATAAAACGATTGTGCGCGCTCTAAATCAACCAGCAGCAGATAATTACTTATCCCGGAAAGCGAAAGAATTTCAGCCCTCACACGGAGCATTTTGAGTAATCTTGGTGACGCTATTGGCGATATTTTGGAACCCCTAGTCCCCATACTCACGCTTGTAAAATACCATCGGAAGGAGCTTTGTGTAGGACGGCAGAAACTACAAATGGTGGCCGTCCGAGCACAGGTCAACCTCCGGTGGATGGGCTACCTGTCGGTTTACCAGGCATAGAGCTCCGCTACCTCTTCAGCTGTTAGGGTAAAGCTTTCAAGGAAAGTACCCCCGTTCCTTGATTTTATACTATTCGGTAGGTGATTGTCTCCCCTCCTCCCCCATTAAACATGACCGGCTGCAGAAAACGGGCCGCACTAAACTTTCATTTCCACCTATTTCAGGAACTGTCTTTTTCAATCGTGAACAACAATTATTGCTTTCGTGTGATCGAGTGAGCTGACTCAGCAAGACCGGTTGCTTCACTGTCGGTATTCGTGGTTTAGAACTTTCTGTAAAGCACGATGGTTGGAAAGTATCCAGCCGAGAAATCAGGACTGCAGAAATCCTTGTATAAATCAACACCGAACAACAAGCCCCCTTCGAGTGGAACTGGCATTGTTGATCTGGATATTCATAATCTAGACACCATGGGATCCTGAACAGCTCCCAGGTTGTGATTTTCTTACCGAAATGATGCCGACCTTCTGTACGGTTTATAGGATAAGGGCATAATAGCAATGTAGGACATCACGATGCATACGGATGTTATCATAATCCCCACCAAGTACATTATCCTGAGCTTTGAGAACTTGGCGCTTTAACAATATATAAATGCAGTCTTCATCCGGTTTTTCATTCTCCCATACATTTTGAACCCGCACCGCTGCTTTAAGTGCCAGCGGTTCGTTCACAGTACATGCTCTTGCCACGACAAAACAACCTCTGCGAATTCTGCCATGCAGGACCTCCCCATCGAGAACTGCTGCTCGGAGAACCTGACTTGGGCAAACTGCAGGGGCGCACATGCGGCCTACTCCATGAAATGCAAGAAGTTTCTGCACGAAAAGAAAATAATTAACGTGAAAATAACTGAAAACATCTCCTTCGCAAAGGCGCGAAAGAGGTGCGTCTCTTTCCCTCTGGGACTTTTGGACTTTGTCCCGACGCCGACCTCCGCTGGGTTGCCTCATGCAGCCCAAACCGTCACTACACTGCTTGCTGACGAAGTGGTGGTTCGGGTGCCACGGTCTCCGTCGGGACCGATGCCGCTCCCGCCGCTGCCTTCCCTTTCTCCAGTACATTGGAGTGGGCCGAGGGGATGGACGCCGGTAGCCCCGCATCAGCTCCAACCCCGCCGCACCGCCCTTCCCACCTGTAGGGCTCTTGACGTCCTCGGCGGTGGCGGGTCAAATGAAGGGAACACAAACATGCGCCAGGTTCAGGAGGCCTGGTCTGATGGGCTTTTCCATGACATCTGACAAGGAAATGGATGTCGGGCTGTTCTGCTTGCAACGCTGCTAAAAAAGCTTCCTCCGATGTTCAAGCAAACAGAAAGCCCTTAAAAGCCTTCTCCGAGAGTACAATCCCGAAATAAAACTCATGAACACACACACACACACACTCCAGCCATCCTTAAATGTAAACAATGGGTACAGAAAACATAATTCAATGTTCCCTAAAGAGGCCTCTAGAAATCTTGACGATGTGTGCGAGATGCTGCATTCTATTCAACCAAGCTTCATGTGTCTCCAAGAAGGACACCTAAATTCCGAACAAACAAATTTCCTAAATAGGTACATGGTATTTGGAAAGTACAGGGTTGGCTGCACACACTTATCGTGTTGTGTGGCCATTGTAGTCCGGAAATCGTTTCCATGCCACTCTCTTTCCCTGAACCTTGTCGTTGAGGCTGCAGACATCCGTGCAATATTATTTAATAGGTTGATAACGGTATGCTCCATTTAAATTCCTCCTGGTCTTGCACTTTCGAGCTCTGACTTCGAAGCGCTGGATGACCAGCTGCTTGAACCATACATCCTGACAGGCGATCTGAATGCGCACAATTCTCTTTGGGGCTGTACTCGCACGGATTACCGCGGTCGCCTGATAGAGAAGTTTCTAACATCGATGCATTTTCAACAAGAGCCCACATACCATAACGAAGGATACAGCACCTACTTATATCTTGACTTGGTTGTTGGCCCTGCAGTTCTCTATCCTTGTGGTGAATGGGCGTGGCATCGACCCATATAATAGTGACAACTTCCCCACTTCACTAACATAGATATGTAAAGGGCCAAGCAGTCCATCTTCCCATAACAAGTCCAATGAATTAAAAGAAAGCTGGAGTACATTCAGTGACACATCTAAACAGCACACAGCCATAGCACGCTTACACATAAACGAACCTGCCCAACTCCTCACGACGCACATCCTCGATGCTTCCAGAAAGTCCTTACCCCAGGCCTGTTATGCCCCGCGCCACCTAAGGAGACCATGGTGAAACGAGCACTGCAGGCGAGTGCGAGAGGCCCAAAAGAAGGCGTGGGGTGTCCTTCACCGATACCCAACGTCCGATAAGCAGTCGGGAAACGCATGTGCCATGAGGCAAAAAGGGAGAGTTGGCGCACTTTCCTCACATCCATAAACTCATACACTGATACTCACAAAGTCTAGACACGTGTACTAAAACTCAAAAGACAACACACACACAGCCTGGCCCTGGTTAGTTCAATAGCAGATACAATTGAAGACGAGGCTAACGCACTCGCGCTCTTCCAACGCGTGTCCAGTTCAGCACACAACAACAAAACTTTCATGCAACACAAAACACAAGACAATAAAAATGACAGTAACACCCACAAATACAAAGTACTGGCATTACACAAAACGCGTCAGTAGAAATAGAGCAATGGGAGAATAGTTAACAGTATTAAAATACAACAAAATGGTTTCGTACATCAGTGAGTGCTTCACATGGACTGGAAAGCCAGCTCTTATTTATCACACATTAAAAATATTTACAAATAAATTTTGCGAAACAAAAATCTGGGACTAAAACAATTCAGCGTGGATTACTATTACACATTAAAAGGTGCAATCAACACAAAGATACATAGCCATTGACGCAGGAACCTTGCAAATGATATATGTTGGTGGCAAAATAGGAAACCGCAGAAAACATTCCCACTGGGTTTTTTAGGCGGGGTGGTCCACAAATGAGGACGCGCTAGTTTAGATTAAAAAAAAAGGCATAACTTGGTAATAAAAACAAACACTTTCGAGCTGACTGCTTCATAATGTTGGTGGCGGCGTTGAGAACAGTACCGGCCAGGGCCCCGTGCTTGAGCCGAAGTAACGTCTACATAACCAAGAAGGTGCGCTTCGCCTTTGAAGCGTATTACACACTGAACAACCAATCACGGCAGCAATGGGAACCCATCCACGATGTCCAAGGCTGTAGGGAGAAGTGTCTTGAATGCGACGGCCACTCCTGCTCACGCCTCGGGGATCTCTCTCTCTCTCTCTCAAAAAAAAAAATCCTCGGGCAAGTAGCGTCTTCCCGTGATTCTTACATCGGCCGAAAGAGGGGTTGAGAAAAGATAAGTTGTACAATAAAAAAAAACTGTTGAGGTTGACAACGTAAATGAAGTTTATTGGGTGATAGGTTTTTGCGCCGAGAGCACGCACTGAACCCGTATTGGAATGAAACACTGCTTGGTGCAGTCACCACTCAAGATGCGAATGTGCGGTGACCTTGGATGCAGCCACGCTCATTGTGCCACTTGGCCAATGTCATGTCCGATAGCGCGCCTTACAGCTGTCTGCCAACGCACTGCACCCCAAACCCATTAGTTCTTACGCGTCCCTAGATTCCACTGTTTACCCCGCTATCATAACCCGGTATAAAAACATTGCACAAATTTCAAGTACAGATAACTCGTTGTAAGGCTATATTTCCTGAATAATTTGCAATGGATTTTGTCCTCAGCCGACTGCAACGTAGGGCCCATTGTACGTTCACAGGTCCAGCCTGGAAAAGTTGCTAATCGGTCAATAGCTACTGTTTTCTTCATTCTCGACTACGCTTCGTGGCATACACGCTGCAGACCGCACAATTTGATGAGAACCAATAGGCTCGTTATTTAACTATCAGAACACTCGAACTTTAAAGGGGTAATAACCACATGCAGCGACGGCGACAACCGACGCGAGGAAAGTAATGTAATGGGTACAACAAACAGTGTGGGCGAGAGCGATAAACGAAAAAAAGTAATGCGTTGCTGCGAATGTTTTTTTTAGAGTGCATGCCCGAAACGATTTTAAACAATCGAGCTAATGCTTTTTCTTTCTCACACCGTGTGAGATACGAAGCGTCAAATCTTTGTGTTACCTTTTCAGACACCTGCAAATTATTTCTTTGAGGCATTTAACGCCATGGACGCTCCGCGCTCTGTCGTGTGACTTGTCGTTTGTAGCTTTGGATTGAAAACAAGTACCAAAAACTGGACTTCTGCAGCACTTCTTGTTTATGCGAGAGGGGTACAAGTGTGCAGAAGTTTTTATTGGCGCATCAAAAACAACCCTTATTACGCCATGCGCTGCGCAAGGACGCCGAAAACCTATGTAGATTTGCTTGTTTTTAATCCCATATTCCAACATGAATTACCCAAGTCTTTCATTTTTCCGGACTTGCTGTGTGTTGTAGATGCATATTCATTCAATAGGTCTTGTAAAACCATTTTAGAAACTTGCTATATAAGGCCATTATGCTAGCGTCTGCATTAAATCTCGAGGTAATCGTGTGTTGGGTTCCAGGCGACGCTGGGATCGCCGGGAATGAGACTGCGAGTCAGATTGCAGCTGCCTCTGCACTGACACATATCTTGGACAAAACAGCAGTACCCTGCACCGACCTCAAGCCTTACATCCAACAACACCGTTGTAAAACATGGCCAGCACACTGGAATGAACAGACAACTAAACATTATAAAGCCGATCGTAGGACCATACACAACTCATTCACGCAAGAGACACAGTGAACTTGTGTTAGCAAGGTTACCGATAGGCCACACACATACACCACATGCCCACCTGCTCACTGGATCACCATGACGAATGTGCAGCGGGTGTGGAGAGGGCATATCCGTAATCCGTATACTAGTACAATGCAAGGCACTAGAAACAACACGACGCAAACACTTTGCACAACTATGCAGACAAGACGTTGCACTACACGCAACGTAATTTTTAGGGGACGACCGATTATTACCCTCTAGCATACCCTTAAGTTCCTTAGCGATGTCAAGTTTTTACAGCTCATTACTTACCATGCATGTTTACACCTTGGACCGTTACAAAAGTCATCATCATTGTATTTTATGTCATTTCACGTGTAACTTTATTCAAAAGTTTATATTTACTGCCACTTTATCCTCGTAAAACAACCTTTTCTTGCCGCTCTTGGCGTTTATTCATTCTTGTGCCATAAGAAACAAACCACCGTCATCATTAAACCTTTGCAGCGGTGGGTCCTGCGACCGTGATGGGCTTGAAGAAAAAGCGGAACGGTATATTAAATGGAGCATGGAGGAAAAAGCAAATTATGAATGGCAATTTTTATTGCAGTGCTAAATTATTATGGCGTTTTTAAAGAATATCCGCATGAAGCGGCGTGTTTGGATGCGTAGGCGAACTCATTCAAAAATGGCGCCAAACGCACACCTGCAAGTCGCGGCAAGTTTAGTGGGACGCACAGCAAAATTTGTACCGATATTAAAAAAAAACGAAAGTAAGGTTTCTTCTCATTATTTCTCACAAGTACAGTTCATCGCTACTAGGAATTTATCGTAGTTAAATATACGCCGCAACGGCGCTGCGTTACTTGAATTACTATTCCGCATGCATTTCGAAGCGCTTATTCACATCAGGTCGCTACGATCATTCTGTTTGCTCGCAAGTGATTAGTTTTTGTTTCAATGTAATACAGCAATCGTTCACGCCTGAAGCCCACTGTGCCGGTAGCCTGGGCTCGCTTTTCTCAGAATCCGTGGAAGGCGCAACAATTTGATAGGCTGAAAAGAAAACTTTGAAGTGAGATTTCTTAGAACACTATTTCTGCTGGTCGAAGGAATATTTTCATTTCAAATACTTTATTTGGCGAATCCGCTTTTTTCAGTTGTTTATCCATTCTATATACACATGCTGAACCCCAATAAACATGTTTTCCCAAAATGTCTCCCTTTTATTCACACTTGTTCCATCTCGAAAAAAGATTACCCTGTATGTTTCTTCTAATTAGGTTTTTTTTAGAGATCAGCGGTAATTGCTAGCGTTATTATTCTGAATCGAATAAAGCCTGAGGGATTAAGGTCATATAAAAAATGTTTCATCACCTCCCTGCAAAACCGTTTGAGGAAATGCTCCTTGAGCTCACACAAAATAGATAACAATCTCTAAATGTTTTTTTTTTAACTTAACCATTTTTCTATACACATTTGCACATTGTTAGTCGATATGCAAGTGCAAAATAAATTCCCTCCGACGTCTCAAGTTGATTGTTCAAAACGAAGGGAAGTTACAAGAAAATGTAGGAGACTACGTATGCCCACTATCCGTTCCCCAATAAAAAGCCGAGCTGCAGCTGCAGGCCGTAATGTGTCTCGCGTAGCATAGTGAAAATAGTAGTGGTTTTGAGCGCGTGCTTCGCGGAGACCGCAGAGCATCTACGGCTCTTGCAGTGGCTTTATCAAAAACCAAGTTGCATCGTGTAGTTCGGTTTTCAAATCAACTAGTTTGCTGTCCAGACACTTGCGTTTTGCCTGTTGCAACAAAATTGTTTTAGTGCGCTGTTCTACACCAGTCTGCAGTTCATTCATTTTGCAAATTTCCTGTAGGTTGAATAAACGTTCGTTTACGGCCTGCATACAAACATTGTTTTCTACCTGATAATACTCAATTTATGACAATATTTTATTGACTTCATTATGGCCTTCAATCAATTTTTCTACAGCAGCCCCTATCGGCCCTGGTTTATGTTCCATGTCACCGCACACAAACAGTAACAGGAGATAGAATGCTGCGCGGCGTAACAACAAAAAGCGATGTTTTCTGCAACGCACATGTTTATGGGAGCATGAATAAGAACCGGCACTTGCAAAAAACAAACGTGGTGGAACCGGCAGTGTACAAAGCGCTGTTTTACTAAATCAGAACAATACCCGCCGCGGTGGCTCAGTCGCTAAGGCGTTGCGCTGCTGAGCATGAGGTGGCGGGTTAGATTCCCGGCAGCGGCGACCACCTTTCTGATGGAGGCGAAAAGCAAAAACGCCCGTGTGGAAGATATTTCAGTGCACGTTAAGATCCCCAGGTGGTCAAAATAATTCCGGAGCCCTCCAATACGGCGCGGTCCATCGCATGCGTTGCGTCGGCGTGTTAAACCCTACCATCAATCAATCAAAAGCAGAACAATGACTAAGCTGCGTTATGTTCAACACACGCGTGAGGGACACTGACATTGTGCCGATTCCACGCCGCGATGACTTTGTGATGCGGTGCTCCTCATGTGCACTGTATACACGCCCTCGTTTGCAGCCCAAGGTTCGGTGACTGGTATCGGGCAAAATCCGAGTGCAGGTTATTAGTTCAGGAAAAAGCAGAGCTGCCGACGCCGATGACCACCCGCACGTTTCCCGCAGTGGCTTGTCAGATGCGCATAGATGCGAGGCACAGCTGCTTTATACCTGCATGATAATCACCCCATGCGTGAGCAACGCTGACTTTGCGCGGTTCTTCGCGTGCCGATGTTGCCATCGGTAATCCACACCGGCGCCCAGTCAGAACTTTAGTGTTCGCAAAAGGTAAATGGGTTATTACCTTGCGATCATCCCTTCACCGCAAGCCGCTGAAGGTATTCGGTAAACGCCGCCAGCTATACGTTTGGGCCCGGGGTAGCCCAGATAGATTACTCAATTGCAATGTTAGCAGGCCGTAATATGTGGCCGGCCGTTTATCCTAGGAGCGTACAAAAAGACATCTACACTGTCAGTTGTCGAATTCGGCTGCTGAAGGCGAAGAGCGCGGGCGAAGCAGATCGCATTTCACTCCGGACTTTCTACCGCCCAGAGAAGGCGCCAGCGTGGGAGCTGGCTAGACGTGCGTCGGAGTAATCTCAACCGCGCACACATTTCACGTATCACATCGCAGTTGTTTGGCCTTTGCCAGCGTGTGAGCCGCTGTTGTTGGCAGGAACATCACTGGTATGTACAAACACATTTCTCGCTCCGCCGGAAACAAATAGGAAAACACCAAGCAAGCTCCCTCAGCCAGACAAACGTTTTCGGCGTCGGGCAGAGCTTTCACCATGTTAAAGCTACCGCGTCCAGAGTGAGAGCATATACACCGCACGAGTGATTCGCTGATAGTTTGAGACGCGATGGCTACACCACAAAAAATGAAAGGGAAGCTGGTGAGAAAAATGCAAACTTATTGCGCTAATTTCTGAGCAAATATTGATCGTTGCTCCTCAAACAAAAGCCGACACAGCTGCGAAACGTACAACCTTTCCGTTAAAACAAAATTTTATTCAGCCTTTGTGTCCCTTGAATGCCGAAGACAGACCTCAAGCAATCAAAGAAGCTTGTAAGTGGCCACTTATATTTCGTGTGGTGAAAATCTTTGCGTACGTTCTCAAATTACAGAAAATATTATTGCACACATAACCCGCCAACATCGCAGGAGCAATAGAAAACAGTGGAATGTCGTCTCAGTGAATGCTATGGAATACAAGTTGTTAACCTAAAGATAGAAGGAACTATCGTAAATTTGCTTGCAGTGGGGAAAACTGATCAATAAACAATGAAACACAAAATATTTGTTTGGGTTGTAAAGCAGTTCTCATTGTGCGCATGGTGGCATAATGTTGTATAAATCCCAAGCTGCGCGTTTATTTGGTTTCGTTTTGTTGTAATTTAAAAAAAAAGTATTGGATCATTGACTCCGGTCATTCAGCAATACCAATTTTCGCAATAGCGCTTTTAGTGAACCGCACCTGCATCCAGTTGGTTTCTACCGTTGCACAATCCATGGAATTAAAGCGCGCGAGTGTGTGCGTCCGTCTGCGCATCACCTCAACTGCGCCAATACTCTACTTGGTCCGGCTTCATTGCTGTGGTTTCGCTTTTGCAAGAATGAGGAGCAGCAGAATAACGTTAAACTGTTCCAAGTAGGACATCTAAAAACAGGATATACTTGCTTCCGTATTCAATTCAAGCTATAAAATATTACCCGCTTGATGATCAGGTTCGATGCCACCACCTCAGGACGTCAGGCGCTCAATCATTATTGCACCCCCCCCCTCACCACTCATGAGTGAGTAGTGAGTGAGTCGCACCGTCGTTCGGCCTGGTGAGTGCGAGTGCGAGTGAGTGCAAGCGCCACTCACTGTGCGCCCCGCTCACTCCTCGCGAGGTCGACTTCCACTCACGCCGAACCTACGCTCAGTATTTGCGAGTTGGTGCACCACTCGCGGCAAGCACCGCTCAGCACTTGCAAGTGTGAAAGCCACTCGCTGCCTGGCAGGCAAGCCACTTTCTTACCTATGCTCTTCGTACAACAGAGCCAGAAGTAAACATCCTGCCAGACCTAACTCAGCAAGTTCAGCAACCGCTTTGCTTGGGGCGTTTCGCTGTAAGCTGTTGAATTTAGTTCATATTGCCGCGAACCATGCATTGGTTTTTTATATGCGACTGCATCTCATTCACTCGCCTTGTTCCTCCATCCGGCGTCGTCAGCGTTGTCGTCGGCGTCCGCCCCTCCCCATTTTCCTCGCCGCGCAAGCTGCGCTCTCCGCCGCTCCCCCCTCTCCTCTGCGATAGCAAACACTCTCTCGCGAGGGGCATTGGATTAGATTCGAATGGATTGGCTTGGCTTGGCTTGGATTGGATTGCATTTGGATTGGATTGGATTAAAGAGGATTGTGTTGCGTCACAGCCGCGGCAGACGCACTGGCGCCGGCGCGTCCCCTCACCGTTATGAGCGCTATAAAAAGCAGTGCCTGCGCCGCTCTGCTCCATCGTTCCAGCGCCGTTCCTCCACTGTCCGACGCTGCAACGTGAACCCCCTATGCGTCGCATCTACACAGGGGTTCCCGCGAGGGGAGGTGGTTGTTTTTTTTTTAAGTGCGAATGCACTTTATAAGCGACCCCAAACCATCCACCGCCGGCGGCGGCGGCGGCGTCCGCAGTGCTCCTCTATATTTAAAAAAGAAACAGCATCCGGCGCCAGGTTTCGATCCGAGGACTTTGCGGCCGCAGTGCGACGCTCTACCGACCAAGCCACGGACGCGACGCTGATATCAGTGTTAGTGACGCGCCTTATATCTTTAACGCATTCAAACTACGTCGTCAGCGGCGTGCGTTGGCGACTCAGCGGCGTTATAGCGGCTTGATAACTGCGTGGTGTACACGTGATACTACAAACCCGATGGAAGAGATGGAAGAGAAGGCGGCGAGGCGGTGGGCTGCGGGGGCCGAGCGCAAGCGCCGCAAGCGGGGCGACAACCGTGCATTCGCACTTTCACATTCTCCCCCTCGGGGAAATGCGGGGGAATTTTTATTTATGGTTTGCTTTTACCTCCCGGCTGCGCCACTCTGTGTTATCTGTGTGCCAAGGGAAGGGCGTGTTCCATTCTTTCTTTCCATGCCGCATGCCTTATCTCTTCTGATAGGGAGAGCCTTCCGGACTACCGTCAACAGCCGAGAATAATCTTCTTTCTTCTGGATGTAAATTGACGGTTCGAGAAACACCCACGCCGAAAGAGAAAAGCCTGCAGCGCAGAAGCCGCGGCTATATTTCGACTCTCCGGCGCTCGCCGAATCATGTCACTTTGTTGACTGCTGCTTCGCTGCCTGTGTACTTCTTGAGGTGTCAGGGGAGCACAATAAACGTGCTTTTCTTTCAAGACGACTGCCTCATCTTTGCCTACGTGACATCTGGTACGGGGCGGGATACAAGCCCCCTAAGGCCTCGTCAAGCCGACAAGCTAGCCCAACTGATGTCCGTCGCCGACAGCAAAGTAATCAGCAAGAGTTGAAACAGCTTTCGGATAACGTGAAGAAAAAAGACGACGTTAAAACCACCATGATCAACGCAGCACCATGACCAGCGCTTCTAATCCTGCCCTCGTCCTGCAACAGCCCCGGAAAGGTAACATCGTTCCGCGGATCCCCCAGAGAAGACCCTGAGGGCTGGTTGGAGAAAGTGGAACGTGTCCGCATCTTTAACAGGTAGGATGATGAAGAAAGGTTCCGCCAAGTTTTCTTCCATTGATAAGATGCGGCCCGAACATGGTTTGAGAACCATGAAAGCTCTTTAAACGACTGGACTCTTTTAAGGGCGAGTACCTGAAAACATTCGCTACCGTCGTGCGGAAAGAACGAGCCGCCCTTTTGTTCGAAACGCGCACGCAAGACCCCAACGAAGGGGTCGTGATCTTTGTTGAGTAGATCCAGCAGCTATTTCGCAGCGCGGAACCGGAAATGACAGAAGAAAAGAAGTTGCGCTTCCTAATGCGCGGTGTGAAGGAGAAAATGATTGCTGGACTTTCCGAAATCCGCCCAAAACACTCGCAGAATTTTTGAACGAAGCCAGCATCATTGAGAAAGCCCTCGAAATGCGAGCTAAGCAGTATGCCCGGAAATTTGTTGGCCCGGCCAATGCGAATTGCGTCGACAGCATGCGCATTCCCTCAGATAGCCTGCGCGAGACTATCCGAGAAATATTGAGGGGGAGCTGCGGAAACTGCTGCCAAAGGCGCCGCAACCACAAGTCGCTTCCCTTACCGACGTCATTACAGAAGTGAAGCAAGCGCAGGGAACTTCAATGAAGCCAGTAGCACCTCGCGATCCGCAAGCCATGACCTACACTGCTGCTGGCCGTCGCACTCACCCACCTGCGCCCTATCGTCACGAGGCTCTGTACCATCGTCTACCGTCGCCTGCCCGACCACCTGCGCTGCAACCACCCGCCCCAAGGAAGACCGACGTGTGGCTAACGTCCGACAAACGTCCGCTGTGCTGCCACTGCGGAGAGGCCGGCCACATCTAACGTCGCTGCCCCTACAAGAGGCTCGGTTTGCGAGGGTTCTCCGTCCACGCACCCCGCTCCGAACCGGCCAGCGCCCATCTGACATCAAAGAATACCTGCCAAACACCAGGCGTGGACACCCCTGTTTGAACCTTTCGCCGTCGCCCTACCCATACCAGTCGCCGAACCACCGTACCAATGCTGACGTCTCACGTGGAAAGTCCCCTAGCCGACGCGGGGGAAACTAAAAGCAGCAGCTTCCGGGGCGAAGGTGCACAACGGCGGAAAAATAAAAACCCTGCAACGATGCAAGAGCACGACGAATACCGTGATTCATGGCATACGGTCAACCCGACGACCTCACAGAGCCCTGACGAGACTCCCGAACATGACGACCGCTACGCAGTGTGTCGTGTGTCCAACATGACCAAGACGGCCGCTGAGAAGACGACGACAACGAAGACGCACAGTGCCCGATCGTTACCACGCACAAGCCGAGATGCGAGGCCCCGACGCACCCGGAACTCGAGCAAGGCGGCGTCCGACGTCCAGTTGTTCATCGACGGCTTTGACGTGGTCGCCCTCATCGACACGGGAGCCTACTACTGGGTAATGATCGGGTAATTCGTGTCTAAGCTGAAGAAAGTAACGACAAGATGGGACGGTCCGCATATACGCACAGCAGGAGGCCATCTCGTAACGCCAAGTGGAAAGTGCACATCACGCGTCACCATAGGCGGCACCACGTAGCATGCTTAGTTGGTCATTTTGCCGAACTGCTCCGGCGATGTTATTCTCGGAATGGACATTTTGATGGGCAACGGCAAAATATTTGATCTGCAGAGCAAGTCGATAACTTTTTCCTCCGATCACTCCACGATGCCAGAACCGAACCCCGATTACGTACGGCCGTTAAGGATCGCCTACGATCACGTCACAATGCGCAAGCTTGATGATCGCGGTCTACTGTGAGGATGCTGCTCCTGACATCGACGCTATCATAGAGAGTGAGCAGAGGTTGCTTCTCAACCGCGGTGTCTCCCTCGCAAGAGGAATTACACGCTTTAAGTAAAGCAAATCCAACGTTTTAGTTATCGATTTCACCGAGCAGTACCAGCATCTAAACAAAGGCGCTGCAATTGCGTTCTTCGAAGAAACGCAAGAAGAGCGTCAATTGATCGCGGTCGCCAACTTTGAACGCACACGTGCAGATGCTCCCGAGCTGCCGCATCCTTTCGATATGAACAGGGTGGTGCCACAAGAACATTGGGACAGATTACTGTATGTATTTTTTTGTATGTACGAGTGTTTTTCGTCCAGTTTAAAATTACGTCAGACACTCCTAGCGAAGCACGGAATTATAACCGAAAATGGAGCCCGACCTACCCGACAGTCACCGTACCGCGGCTCTTCACACGAGCGGGAAGCTGTCTGGACTCAACTCGATGACGTGCTCATCGACGACATTATACAGCAATCGAAAAGCCCCTGGGATGGGACGGTCGTACTCATAAAGAAAAAAGATGGCACATTAAGGTTCTGCGTTGACTACCGGCGACACAACAAAATCACCGACAAGGACGTGTACCCCCTGCCACGAATCGACGACGCCCTCGACCACCTCGGCCATGCCAGGTACTTCTCATCGATGGATCTGAGGACCGGCTACTGGCAAATTGAAGTGGACGAGAGAGACAGAAAGAAGACTGTATTTATAACCCCGGACGCCCTATACGAGAACAAGGGAATGCGTTGTGGGCTGTTCACGGCTCCAGAAACGTTTCAGAGAGTCTGTGTTAGCCGGCCTGAAGTGCACACTTGCCTCGTATACCTCGATGACTTTGTGGTATTCACCAAGACGTTCGACGAACACCTTACAAGGATGGAGTCTCTACTCGGGGCCGTTTGTACGTCGGGGTTAACGCTGAAGCCTTACAAGTGCCGTTTCGCGTATGAGGAACTGAAGTTCTTGGGGCACGTCGTCAACGCGGCGGGAGTCCTGCCTGAGACGGCAAAAACTTCAGCCATTGCGAACTTCCCAATGTCGAAAGACAAGAAAGGCGTTGCGAAGATTTCTTGGACTGTGTGCACATACTACCGGAGCTTCGTCGCAAGCTTCGCACGCATTGCAGAGCCACTCACACGCTTGATGGAAGACAGCACGCCTTTTAGCTGGGAAAACTACCGAGAAAAGCCATTTTCGAACTGCAAAAACGCCTGCAAAGCCCGCGCGTGCTGGCTAATTTCGACAAAAACGCCGAAACGTAAATGCACACGGACGCCAGTGATATAGGTTTGGGTGCCGTCCTAGTCCAAATCAAAGCAGTGGCGAAAAGGTTGCCGCCTATGCCAGCCGTGGTCTGTCGAAGGAGGAGAAAAACTACTCTTCCTCCTAGAAAGAGTGCCTCGCTATCATAAGGGCCATTTCAAAATTTCGACCATACTTGTATGATTGACCGTTCAAGGTTGTGACCGACCACCATGCGATGTGTTGGCTCGCCAATTTGAACGACCCCTCTGGCTGCCTTAGGCGATGGAGCTTGCGCCTGCAGAAATTCGAAGTTACAATTGTCGATAAATCCTGCAGAAAACACTCTGACGCCGAGTGTCTGTCGCGTACCCCAGTCGATCCACCACCTCAAGACTGCGATGCCGCCAGTGAGTTCTTGGGAGTCGTGACGAAGAGCGACCTAGCCGCCCAACAGCGTGCCCCACAACGAGTTACGCGTCATGATCGACTACTTAGAAGGACGCAATGTCGCCGTGCCTAGGGCCTTCAAACGAAACTTACCCACAATCAGCCTCAAAAACTCCGTCCTCGTGAAGAAAAATTGCAGCCCCGGAACGAGAACCAATTACCTTCTGGTCATCCCGGCAGATCTTCGTGACGAAATTTTGGAAGCGGGCCACGACGACCCGTCTACCGGAGATCTCGGCACAGCTCGCACAATTTGAAACATCAAGGCGAGATACTACTGGCCGCGCCCTACATCCGACGCACCCACTAGGTCCGCAGCTGCCGTGACTGTCAGCGAGGAAAAACGCCGCCAACGAGACCCGCCGGAGTTCTGCAGCCGATAGCCGTTCCAACGAGGCCTTTCCAGCAGATTAGAATGGACCTTTTGGGCCTGTTTCCTACGTCACGAAGCCAGAACAAGTGGATTGTCGTAGCGACAGACTACATGACGCGCTACGCAGAGACCGCTGCTCTTCCGAGTGGGACTGTCTAAGAAGTCGCAAGGTTCTTCATAAGTCAAGTTATGCTGCGACATGGAGTCCCTGAAGTTCTAATCACGGACCACGGAACGGCCTTTACTGCCGAGCTGATGCAAGGAATCTTACGCTACAGAAACACGGATACAAATGGGCTAAGGGAACGTTTGAACAAGACGATTGCGGATATGCTGTCTATGTACGTCGATGTTGAACATAAAACATGGGACGAAGTGCTCCCATATGTCACGTTTGCGTAGAAAGAACACTGCTATCCAAGAAACTACGCAGATGACACCGTTCGAGCTTGTCTACGGAAAGCGTCCTACTACAATGCTTGACGCCATGCTTCCGAGTGGAGAAGACAAGGACCTTAACGCCGACGTCCAAGGATACCTTTAGCGTGCGGAGGAGGCCCGCCAGCTTGCTCGAGTTTGTACAACGGCCCAGCAGCTGGTGGATGCCGGCCGCTGCAACCTTCGACGCCGAGACGCCAAGTACCACCCAGGGGATCATGCGTGAGTTTCAACTTCCATCCAACGACGCCGACTGAGTGAGAAGCTTCCACGATTATATTTCGGACCCTACCAGATCCTACGGCGTGTTGGCCAACTTACCTACGAAGTGATCCCCGATGGGAATTCCGGCACATCACAACGACACACGTGACCTGAAGTCGTCCACGTGGTTCGCTTAAAATCTTTCTAAGCACGATGACGTACGTTTATTTTTTATTTGTTCGGACTGTCGTTTGTGTAAGCATTAGATAGATCTACTGTTAGAGGGGGGGTATTGCCGCGAACCATGCAATGGGTTTGTTTATTTAAGTTTCCTTGTACCACCCGGTTGCGCCGGTATGTCTTATCTGTGTGCCAAGGGAAATGCGTGTTCCATTCTTTCTTTCTATGCCGCATGTGTTATCTCTTCTGATAGGGAGAGCAGTCCGAACTAAGGTGAACAGCCTAGAATAATCTTCTTTCTTCTGGATGTAATTCGACGGTTCAAGAAACCATCGCGCCGAAAGGGAAAAGCCTGCAGAGCAGACGCCGCGGCTTTAATTCGACTCTCCGAAGCTCGCCGACGCACGTCGCTTTGTTGACTGCTGTTCCGCCACCTGTGTACTTTTGAGTTGTTAGGAGAGCACAAGTTCGCTCCAGTAAACATGCTTTTCCTTCAAGACGACTGCCTCATTTTTGGGTACGTGACAATATTCTTGGAATCGGGTTGTGGTCAAAAGCTGGTGCCTTCGCTTGAGAAATTGTGCATTATTCAGTGCCGAAAGCAAGTGGACTATTCCCAGAAAGTATTAGAAATTTGAGCTTACTTTGTTTATTCAGACACAGATGGCCGACCAGCAAGTGTGGAAGGGAGCCCACTTTCACTCCTCAAGAGCACGGCACTGGCACGGTTCTTGCAGAACTGGCGTCTCAAGCTCATGTGTCAAGTGGAATTATTCGGGAATGTCTATTTTTTGAACATGTAACGCACACTTCAGTACAATTAGTTGTAAAATATTCAGTTTTTTTTTCAGGCATGGACTGCATCGACATGCCGTCTCCCTTGCAGACTGGTATTCTCTCATATAGGCCGTAACCTGACACCCTAGCAACAAGTAAGGGTAATCTGTGAAGGGATTAACATTCGAAATATCTAAGGTGTAAACAACTTTGTTTATACGTGCTTCTGTTTTGACATGAACAACCGTTTTAACTTTCACACGAGCTTGAGACGCAAGTTCTGCAAAGGCAGTAGCAGTGCCTTGCTCTTGAGGAGTGAAAGTGGGCTCCCATGAGCATTCTGCAAAAAAAGAGAGAAAAGGAAAGAAAGGGAAAATGCAGCTTTGGTGCCAGCTGAAGAATACTGTGATTTATTCAGGTAACCAGCACAAAGAAGCTTTTTTCTTTAGTCTGACGATGAAGATGACATACAGCATTGTTTATCCGAAAGGTTCACGAGTCCACATCTTGCTGCAATTTTCTTCGATGAAAACTTTGCAATCACCGCAAAGGAGTAATCGTTTAATAGAGAGGATTTAAACAATTCTGCCTGCTGCACCTTAATATTATGTGGCAAGGGCTCTGTGACATATTTGAGGGAACGACCAAATATTAGCAGTGAGAGCAGTGGCTTGACATACCCTGATGAGAAAACCGGAATATTGGAAGCTCTTATCGGGACTGAAAAACTCTGCAAGGCTTTTTGTGGTTGCTGCGCAATGGTGCAGCAATGAGCTTTCTTCACTGGGTTAATAGTTTGGATTATTTGAGCTTGTCTGAGCCCTCAGTACCCTTTTAAAAAACTGCCGGTGCAATTGGCTGAGTTTCTTAATTCAAAAGTTCCTGTGGGGCAATGGTATTGACATTAGCTCCGTAACGTGAGGAATCCAGGTTAGATCTTAATCAGGGGGAGCAGCTTTTTCTTCGCAGCCTCTGTTAGGGTGCGTGACTACGTGACCCCGTGACGAGCTGCAAAGACAAGCCGGGCCCCTGTAGTTCCCCTAATTTAAGACGACAGGACAAAATCCTACTGGCAGCCCATCTTGTGGAAAAAAGCATCTCATTATATATACATAGCATCATGATAAATAGGCTGGCATAGCCAAACGGTGGGTAAGTGCCTTTCTGATCATTTTTGTGACAACAGTACGTATCTTCATACGAGAGGGCCATTTTATCTCTGCTTGTCTGTGGGTATGACGATATATCTGTATCTGATAATATAACAGGTGTTACACTTTGCCAAGCAGATTTTTAATAGTGCTTTCAGCAGTTTGAAACTCTTAGGTTTTCTGTTTATGTCCCTGCGCTTCTCAGCAGCAAACATGACCACCCACCCACAAGCTTTTGCTAACGACTTTTAAAGCTGCGTATTTTTTTGTGTATTTGCAGCCTGTTTTCGGGGATGTGTAGCGGAAAAAAATTCACTGTGCCTGTTTTATTTCACGCAAAAATACACGCCACGGCTGCTTCAAACTTATGCTGACATACATGTGATACATTCATGCAGACAACGAAAGATTGGCAACGCTTCACAAGAACGTCTGAAAGCTAATGTGCCCCAGAACAATAACCACATATTTCAACGTGGCCCATATCTGTGCCCCCGATTCTTCTGGAAATTTTAAAGCCTCAAGTTTGGGGTTTAAATTTTAAAGCCTCAACATCATATTCTCAGAGCAGTATGTCAACAGATGTTAGAGTTAGTCATATAACCGTGGTGTAATGGCCTAAATTCGTTTTCCTTGTCTATGCGCTCTGAATTGTTGGCTCGAGGCTCGAAGCTGCCAAAGACCGAGTGTGCAGAAAGGCCCCCAGTCATGTGGTGCCGTGACTTTCAGCACTTGATGTTCGGTGTGTTGACTAACTTGTGACACATGCTGGAAAACATTGGTACTTCAACCCTCCTACATACTAGAAAATAGTAATATTGCCGCGAACCATACATTGGGTTTGTTTATTTGTGTTTTGCTTTTTCCGCCCGGCTGCGCCGGTCTGTGTTATCTCTGCGCCAAGAAAAGCGCGTGTTCCATTCTTTCTTTCTGTGCCGCATGTGTTATCTGTTGTGATAGGGAGAGCATTCCAATCTAACGCGAACAGCCCAGAATAATCTTCTTGGATCTACTATGTTCTCGATGTGAATCGACGTTTCCAGAACCACGCGCGCCGAAAGATAAACAGCCTGCAGTGCGGACGCCGGGGCATTCGATTCTGCGACGCTCGCCGACGCACGTACGTCACTTTGTTGACCGCTGCTTCGCCGCCTCTGTATTCTTTTCAGTTGGTAGGAGAGCACAAGTTTGCTCCAATAAACTTGTTTCTTTTCCAAACAACTGCGTCGTCCTTGGCTTCGTGACATCTGGTAGAGGTGCTGGGTACGCACCCTTCATGCCCGCTACAACCTCTGGAAGCCGCCAAGCCAGTCCAACAAGAGCCAGCCTTACCATCCGAGGTCGGTCTACTGCCGGAGAAAGCGAAGAAGAAAGACGTCGCAACCAGCACCATGCCCAACCAAGCCAATCCTCCCGTCGTTCTGCAGCAGCCACGGGAACCGCCATCATTCCGAGGAGCCCCCGCAGAAGACCCAGAAGAATGGTTGGAGAAACTGGAGCGCGTCCGGAAATTCAACAGGTGGGACTATGCGGAAACATTCCGGCATGTTTTCTTTTACTTGGAAGATTCAGCTCGCACTTGGTTCGAGAACCACGAGAGCTCCTTGACAAACTGGGCTCAGTTCAAAAGCGAGTTCACTAAGACCTTCACTACCGTCGTGCGGAAAGAAAGAGCCGCCCTTTTGTTGGAAACACGCACGCAACACCCCAACGAAGGTGTCGTGATCTTCGTTGAGGAGATGAAGCAGCTATTTCGCCGCGCGGACCCCGAAATGACGGAAGAAAAGAAGTTGCGCTTCTTAATGCGCGGAGTGAAGGAGGAACTGTTTGCTGGACTTGTCCGAAATCCGCCCAAAACCGTCGCCGAATTCGTGATCGAAGCCAGCACCATTGAGAAAGCCCTCGAAATGCGTGCTAAGCAGTATGACCGCAACTTTGTTGGCGCGGCCGATGCGAACGACTTTGGCAGCACGCGGATCCCGGCCGACAGCCTACGCAAGACTATCCGCGCAATAGTGAGAGAGGAGCTGCGGAAACTTCTCCCAACACCGCCGCAGCCCCAAGTCGCTTCCTTCACCGACGTAATTAGAGAAGTGCAAGAAGCGTTGGGAACTTCTACACCATCCGAGGTACGCCGAGAGCCACAAGATATGACATACTCCGCGGCTGTTCGTCAACACGCCGTCAAGAGGCCCCGCCGTACCACCGCCAACTGTCACCCGCCCGGCCCGCGGTAGCCCGAAACCAGACGCCGAGGAAGACGGACGTATGGCGAACTCCCGATAACCGTCCTCTGTGCTACCACTGCCGAGAGGCCGACCACATCTACCGTCGCTGCCCATAGAAGAGACTCGGACTGCGTGGTTTCTCCGTCGACGCACCACGCCCCCGACCCGGCCAGCGCCCTACTGAGATCGACGAATACCTGTCCAACACGAACCGAGGACCTGCCCGCTTCAACCGCTTGCCGTCGCCCTACCGGTACCAGTTGCCAAACCGCCATAACACCGCTGACTTCTCACGTGGAAGGTCCCCCAGCCCACGCGGGGGAAACTAAAAGCAGCAACTTCTGGAGGTGAAGTTGCACAACGGCGAAAAAACGAAAACCCTCCAACGACGCATGGCCGCTCCGAACACCGTACCGGCAGCCCAACGACTCGATCTAACCCGGACGTGACTCCCGAACCCGACGACGACACGACGCGGCGCTTACCCGAAACGACAGACCCTGCCGCTGAGAAGATGACGAGAATGACGACGCATGGTGCCCGCCCGTAAACACGTACAAGCCGAGATACAAAGCCCCGACGCACCAGAAACTCCAGGAAAGCGGCGTCCGACGTCCAGCTGTCCATCGACGGCTTTGACGTAGTCGCCCTCATCGACACGGGAGCCGACTACTCGGTAATGAGCGGCTCATTTGCGTCGAAGCTGAAGAAAGTTACGACAACATGGGACGGTCCGCATATACGCACAGCAGGAGGCCATCTCGTAACAAAAAGTGGAACGTGCACATCACGCGTCACCATAGGCGGCACCACGTACCCTGCTGAGTTCGTTATTTTGCCTAACTGCTCCCGCGACATAATTCTCGGAATGGACTTTTTGACGGACAACGGCGCAATAATTGATCTGCAGACCCAGTCGATAACTTTTTCCTCCGATTACTCCACGACGCCGCAGCCGAACCCCGAACACCGTGCTGCTGTCAGGATCGCCGACGATCACATCACCCTCCACCCCGCGCAAGCTTGATGATCGCCGTCTACTGTGAGGATGCTGCTTCTGATATCGACGCCATCGTAGAGAGTGATTGAAGGTTGCTTCTCGACCGCGGTGTCTCCGTCGCCAGAGGGATTGCGCACTTTAAGCAACGCCAATCTCACGTTTTGGTCACTAATTTCACCGAAGAGTACCAGCATTTAAACAAGGGAGCTGCAATTGCATTCCTCGAAGAAACGCAAGAAGCAAGTGACCTGATCGCGGTCGCCGACTTTGAACGCACACCCGATGACACCTTCAAGCTTCCGCAGCCCTTCGACGTAAATCCGGCGCTACCGCAAGAACAACGGAACAAATTATTGGCTTTGCTGCGTCGCTATAGCAAATGTTTTTCGTCGAGCGCAAAACTACGTCAGACCCCTCTAGCGAAGCACCGAATAATAATCGAAGATGGAGCCCGACCTACCCGACAGTCACCGTACCGCGTCTCTTCACACGAACGGGAAGCCATCCGGACTCAAGTCGACGACATGCTCAGCCACGACATTATACAGCCATCGAAAAGCCCCTGGGCTGCGCCCGTCGTACTCGTAAAGAAAAAAGACGCACATTAAGGTTTTGCGTTGACTACCGGCGACTGAACAAAATCACGAAAAAGGACGTGAACCCCCTCCCCCGAATCGACGACGCCCTCGACCACCTCTGCCACGCGAAGTACTTCTCATTGATGGACCTGAAGACCGGCTACTGGCAAATTGAAGTGGACGAGAGAGACCGAGAGAAGACTGCATTTATAACCCCAGACGGCCTATACGAGTTCAAGGTGATGCCGTTTGGGATGTGCACAGCACCAGCGACGTTTCAGAGTCATGGACACTGTGCTAGCTGGCCTTAAGTGGCACACCTGCCTCGTATACCTCGACGACGTAGTGGTATTCGCCCGGACTTTCGACGAACACCTTGAAAGGTTAGAGTCTGTACTCGAGGCCATTCGTACGTCGGGGTTGACGCTGAAGCCTGAAAAGTGCCGTTTCGCATACGGGGAACTCAAGTTCTTGGGCCACGTCGTCAACGCCGCGGGAGTCCTACCTGACCCGCAAAAAACTTCAGCCATTGCGAACTTCCCAAGGCCCAAAGACAAGAAGGGCGTGCGAAGATTTCTCGGGCTGTGCGCATACTACCGGCGCTTCGTCGCAAACTTCGCACGCATTGCAGAGCCACTCACGCGCTTGACGAAAGATAGCACCCCTTTCAGCTGGGAAAACGACCAAGAAAAAGCATTCTGCGAGCTGCAAAAACGCCTGCAAAGCCCGCCCGTGCTCGCTCATTTCGACGAAAACGCCGAAACGGAAATGCACACGGACGCCAGTGATACAGGCTTGGGTGCCGTCCTTGTCCAAAAGCAAAGCGGCTGCGAAAGGGTAATCGCCTATGCCAGCCGTGGTCTGTCGAAGGAGGAGAAAAACTATTCTGCCTCTGAGAAAGAGTGCCTGGCTATTATATGGGCGGGTTCAAAATTTCGCCCATATGTGTATGGAAGGCCATTCAAGGTTGTAACAGACCACGATGCGCTGTGTTGGCTCGCCAATTTGAAGGACCCCTCTGGCCGTCTTGGGCGGTGGAGCTTGCGCCTGCAGGAGTTCGGCGTTACAGCCGTTTATAAATCCGGCAGGAAACACTCCGACGCCGACTGCCTGTCCCGCGCCACCGTCGACCCACCACCACAAGACTCTGATGAAGACAGCGCGTTCTTCGGGATCGTGACGGAGAGCGACCTAGCCGCCCAGCAGCGTGCCGACCCCGACTTACGCGTCATAATCGAGTACCTCGCGGGATGCAACGTTGCCGTTCCTAGGACCTTCAAACGCAGCTTACCAGCATTCAGCCTGAGAAACTCCGTCCTCGTGAAGAAGAATTTCAGCTCCGGAACAAGAGCGAATTACCTTCTCGTCATCCCCGCGGACCTTCGTGACGAAATTTGGGAAGCGTGCCACGACGACCCGTCTTCCCGACATCTGGGCACAGCCCGCACTATTGGAAAAATCAATGCGAGGTACTACTGGCCCGGCCTTACCTCTGACGTCACCCACTACGTCCGGAGCTGCCGTGACTGCCAGCGACGAAAAACGCCGCCGACAAGACCCGCCGGACTTCTGCAACCGATCGCCGTCCCATCGAGACCATTTCAACAGATTGAAATGGACCTTTTAGGCCCGTTTCCTACGTCACGATCACAGAACAAGTAGATTTTCGTAGCGACAGACAACATGACGCGCTACGCAGAGACCGCCGCTCTTCCGAGGGGGACTGCACAAGAAGTGGCGAAGTTCTTTATGAGCCAAGTTGTGCTACGACATGGAGCCCCGGAAGTCCTAATCACAGACCGCGGAACGGCATTTACTGCGGAGCTAATGCAAGGAGTATTACGCTACAGCAACACGGATCACCGAAGAACGACGGCGTACCACCCCCAAACGAACGGACTAACAGAACGTCTGAACAAGACAATCACAGATATGCTGTCAATGTACGTTGACGTTGAACATAAGACTTGGGACGAAGTGCTCCCGGATGTCACGTTTGCGTACAACACGGCTATCCAGGAGACGACGCAGCTGACGCCGTTCGAGCTTGTGTACGGTAGAAGGCCGACTACGATGCTCGACGCCATGCTTCCGCACGTAGAAGACGACGACCTCAACGCCGACGTCCACGGATATCTTCAACGTGCGGAGGAGGCCCGCCAGCTCGCTCGAGTTCGTATAACGGACCAGCAGCTGGTGGATGCGGGCCGCTACAACCTCCGACGCCGAGACGCCGAGTACCAACCAGAGATCGTGTGTGGGTTTGGACTCCCATTCGACGACGCGGACTCAGTGAAAAGCTCCTGCGACGGTACTTCGGACCCTACCAGATTCTAAGACGTGTTGGGCAATTAACCTACGAAGTGATCCCCAGTGGTGATTCCGGCACATCACGACGACGCACGCGACCCGAAGTCGTCCACGTGGTTTGCTTAAAACCTTTCTACGGACGATGACGAACTTTTATTTTCATTTGTTCGGACTGTCGCTTATGTTAGCATCGGGTCGATGCACTCTTAGAAGGGGGGTAATGCCGCGAACCATACATTGGGTTTGTTTATTTGTGTTTTGCTTTTACCGCCCGGCTGCGCCGGTCTGTGTTATCTCTGCGCCAAGGGAAGCGCGTGTTCCATTCTTTCTTTCTGTGCCGCATGTGTTATCGGTTGTGATAGGGAGAGCATTCCGATCTAACGTGAACAGCCCAGAATATTCTCCTTGGATCTACTATGTTCTCGATGTGAATCGACGTTTCGAGAACCACGCGCGCCGAAAGATAAAAAGCCTGCAGTGCGGACGCCGGGGCATTCGATTCTGCGACGCTCGCCGACGCACGTACGTCACTTTGTTGACCGCTGCTTCGCCGCCTCTGTATTCTTTTCAGTTGTTAGGAGAGCACAAGTTCGCTCCAATAAACTTGTTTCTTTTCCAAACAACTGCGTCGTCCTTGGCTTCGTGACAATATCCCTGATTGGCACGAATAATGGAGTTGGTTCAAATGGCATAGGAAATGAGCACTGATGCGTCACCTGAACAGCAGAAGTTCCAACAGTGGGGATCAGTGTGTTGTAAGGCAAGGGAAGCTGAACTGAATCAAGCGGCTGTAGACATCTACTTGCCCTGATTTCAAGTATGGTAAACTAAAATGGGAACTGTGTATGTTTTTAGAGGAGCGTTTCCAACTAGCGCAAAGTAGTAGATGGTGTATGCTGCATCCTTATCTACCATTGTATGGTATCTGTTTATATCGGGCAGCTTTCACTGCATCATGGGTTGATGATTTTCACTGGTGCTTACTTGAAACTGCTGTTTTCTTTGGTACCTTTTTCTTCGATTCGTAGCCAGAACAGAAAACCCAGTACGGAATATCGCAGCACACCACGACAACACGCAAATTTAAATGCAAACCATTTGCAACCCCTGTGGACATTTAGAACATGAACAACTTTCTTCCTGGATACGACTAAACTAGAATCTCAACATGCGGTAAGAGTAAAAAAGAGGCGAATCAGCGTGCACGGATAAGACAACTACTCGTGCTCGGTGCTTGGACCTGTGGAAGCTGCGGAAGTCGTGCCATTCGCCCACGTGAGCGTCAAGTACTTCGAGCTGAGGGCGTGGCTGTCGCACAGAAGCGTATTTGGGGGCAGGGCTTCAAGCGCAAAGTAAACACTTATGTTCCAAGCGAATTAAAATCAATCCTTGATTTCAAACATGTATCTTGACAATCTAAGCATCAAAGAGATATTTTAGCACCTAGCAAATATAGGAAATCGGCAGGCACATGTCCCAGCAGAGCACACAGGGGGAAGCACGTTGACAGAAAGAACGCCGAGCGCATGGAATGCGGCTTCATAACAATTAAAAAGCGAGTGCCTGCTGACCAGGAAGGAAGTAGTCGTTTTGAGCGCAGTGAGTTGGGCAAACTTGCCTGGTGGGCGTCACTTCTTTTCAAATGCGTAGGTTTCGTTTCTACAACGCCTTGCTAGTCATGTCGTCTGCTCCTCGCGGGAAGTGCTCAAAGTGCGCACTGCTGTACTTCAGTCAGCATTGGCCGAAATAAAGCTCCTTACACATTCGCTTGGTCGACTTTGGGTCTTCTTTCGGCTCTGTCATTACAACTAAACAGTTACGCCACCATAGAAGCATGCTGCGCCATCGGGAAGGCGCTAACGCACCTGATTATGGCGCCTCCCACGACGGCCGCCAGCCGGCCAGCAGAAACGCGGGGTCACCAGAAGGGCGTCTGCGCAGAAGCTTCGGTGGCATGCGGCCACCCCCTCGTGTCCTAAGCGTCTGTGTAGTGCCAAAGCAGACCGCCCTCTCCGTCCTCCATGTGTTGTCAATTATAAGTCGGAGCGAAAGTTGGTTGTACGAAATTATTCTCGTTGTTGTGCGTTTAAATGACTGCATACTGAATAAATATCCCCTAAGGAAGTAGTCGAAAAGGCTAAATAAAATAATATGGGCTGCAAGAAGCCGATTGATGGACTTTCTTTTGAGGGTGTTGTGACGATCGTCGCGATGTGGGGCAGTACCTCCAGGTCGGGTGTTCGATCTTCTGGACGATGATTATCGTTCCTCCTTGAAAGGAGTAGTTTGCAAGTAGCATAAACAAGTAGCCTGAGGTAACTGTGAATGGTTGGTTCAACGGGAATATGCAAGCGGTCGCAAAAAGCAATTCTGCGCCAGAGCTTTGGCGGCATGCAGAACCCCTTTGTGTTCGAAACCTCTGGGTAGTACAAAAACAGACCACCCTCTCCGTCGTCCATGTATTTTCAATTACAAGTCGGAGAGAAAGTTGGTTGTAGGAATTAATGCGCGTTGTTGTGCATTTAAATGATTGCATCCTGGATAAAATAGATGTTAAAGTAGTTGCTGAGGCCAAATCAAGAATTAGGGCGCATCGACAGTGTGGGCATGAATATTTACATACAATCGTGACTGACTGTGCTTGTTATCTTAAACTGCAGTGGTCGGAAACCCAAAGCCCACGTTCGGAATGTGGCCCGCGGGCGGTAATATGCAGACCCCAGCACTTTGTAAAAACCCTACCCCTACTCCTGTCACAAACAATCTGTACGCTGAAACATTATTTTTCACCTCAAATGGGGTTACACGGCGAGGCGAGGGCATAGAATTGATGGCTTTCAGTTTCATTTTCTCCCATATTGTCGCTAAGCCAGTATATTGTCAACTATTAATGGCAATTCGCTGAAATTTTCACTGCCTTCAAAGCCACAAAGGCCCCACACGATTTGTTTTCGAGCCGTCCGCCTAGTCTACTTCATGCCACTCGTCCCTGCACATAAAAACGTTGCCTACCCCTGCTCTAGCCTATGAAGTGCGAACTGCCCTATACGATACAAAAGCCCAATTTAAGAAAAGTGAGAGCCAACAAGCAAACCGAAGGGCCACTCAGTTCGTCCGACCTTTGTTTTACGGCCACTTCTTCAAGTATCAACAAACAGAATGCGCGCTTTTCACGCTCGCTGCAGTTTTTTTTTCTTTATACGCTCGCTGCAGTTTGTCACTGGGCAACGCCATAAAACGGCAAGCTAGCTGTGCACCATTTATTCGTAACGGTGACGCAAACTAGCAGTATTAAATGAAAGTGCACTCATTGTGCGCAGGTGCGCCAAAGCCCGGCGCCCCGCAGCACGCGAGATCACGGTGAGGTGGACTCCCTGAATTTTACACACTATCATCGCCCATTGAGTTAGTATTATTGTCACCGATTTTGGTGTAACCTCCTTGCCACCAAGCGCATTAGTTTCAACAAGAAGCTTTGTCATCCTATCTCAGTTTTGACTCGTCCAACCCTTTTGTGGTCACTGTAGACGTATTTACGCGCCACCGATTTTACCCTAATACCACGTTCATCGCCGCAAAAAATCAGAAGCGTCGGGGAGATGCTGGAGACCCTGTCAATAAAGGGTCGGGAGTATCCATGTCCATTAACTCCATTCAATCCGGGGTCTTATAGGACCCTGCAGCTTTGTACTACCCCGAAGTACTAACCGGAAGTACGTTGTGCGACGCACCCTGCTCCGTGCGGGAGCCCTATTACGTGCCGTAGTCGTGCATGTGCCTCGCCGTTCAGGAAACGAGCCTGTGTGGCCATCCTATAAAAGCTGTTGTCAGTGTTTCTTAAATAAAATTTGCTCGCGTGGAGTTTTGGTTAAGCTTTTGTTTATGTTATCCAGCACCGAAGAACAGTATTTGACGAAAACATTTCTAGATACTTCTCCAATGCGCCCTTGACATTCTCAACTGTTGTGGCGTCACAAACCGCGATACTCAAAACCATACGGTACGTCCTCTTGACGTGTCGTCGACACGAATGAGTGGATGACATGAGCTCCCCCCCCTATGGCTACACCCGCATAGGCAGGATGGCCTCATGTTGCTTGTGCAAACCACCACTGCTGTAGCGTAGCTGGGGGAGGGGGGAGGGCTGACTGGCTTTCAGCACCCCTTCCCTGAAAATTTCCCGGCCTGCGCCGTGCTGCCTGTTATGACTGGTACATGGCTCCTGAACAGAGGCGCCTGTCCTTCGAATGTGCCGTTATCAGAAACGTTCATGACTCAACGCTTCTCTTATGCATAGGTGCTATACAAAACAAAGCGCCATATTCAGGATGATTGCGGAGGCGTACAGCCACTAAAGTGACTGCGCCTTCGAGTACGCATACTGCACGGGATGCCAAAGACGGGCATTGTGTCTCTTTTTGCGTGACATGTCGCCAAGAGGGGAATGATTGGCTGGCTGCGTTGTTCTCAGAAGATACCCTTTGACACGTCACAGTATGGCAGGGGGAGCCAGGAGTAGCGCGGGCAGAAAAAAAGCACCGACGGCAATTAATGGGTGAGGACTGATTCGATGAAGTCCAGAACTGGAGCTGACGATCTTCGTATTCGTAAGCAGACCAAGGTGCAAGCGGCGGTGGGACATAGTCAAGACTCCCGCAACGTAACCGAAAAAAGCGAGGGTTGACATATTGGCTAAACGTGTGGTTAGCTGGGTGCATTACCTTTTTAAGGAACGGGCGCATCAAAGTATCCCTCTCTTCCGAACATCACCCGTTCATTCTTCCTTTTTCATGTTTCTATAAAGCCCGAGAGGGTGTTGTTGGTGTGGAATAATTGAATTGTCTCCGCTTCCGCCCACTGCGTGTCCCCTTATGAAAGCGGTGGTGCAGACAGTCATTTTCTCATCCACGATGAGGCAAATGTGTTCGTTGGAAGCGTCGAAAGCGTCTGTGGCTCCCAGAGCCAGCTAGGGGCTTTATCCTACAAGTGAAGGCACGACCGTTTCCAGCCCTGCCACACGCAGACGGCGGTCGTGACAGCAACAAAGATCCTCTGGCCATCTTCGCCCTCGGTCCCGACTAAAGCTCATCCATTGCGTCCACGGCTGCTTTTTTACTGGGCAGTGGCTGCCCAAAGTAATGCTTATTCAGAGCCTGAACCACGCAAACAGCAATATGCTGCAAGACCCAAAGCACCCCTGGCTTTGGGAAGCTCACGCTCGAAGCGGCAACATCCTTCAGAGGTCTCCAATTGTAAGTCATTTTCTTGTACTGATTTATCCTTGCATGATCACTGATATATTTTGGCGATGGAGGTTGCATTCTACCTTAAGCTGTGCGTAGATAACTTACGAATTAGTTGACATTTAAACAGTCACTTCGTAATATATACACCATGTCACAGTACCTTTCTGCCTGCGGAACAAAAAATGTTCATCTCGTTTTATTTGGAATGCAATATTTCCGTTTGAATTTGCTGTTGAAATACGCGCCCGGAATGAAGCGGAGAGGTAAGTTTGAATGAGGAAAAACGTAAATCGAACTCATCTAAACGCCTAAATATTTAATGAAGCACAAAGTTGCAGAGGATTTCTCAGTTTGTATCGAGACAGCGTTAGTATAAGTAATGAAGATTTCAAAATATATTGTTGCTGGCTACACATTTAGTAGTGGGCTTTATTTGCAGGCACACAACTCCATGTGAAGTAGCCGCTGTTACAAAGTGTGCCCATAATCGGGACTTTTGTGTCCGCGTTTCCTACCGACGTGTCCATCCACTGCTACGCTCTGTTTTAAAATCACCATAGCAGAGTGCGCAAGTGCAGGACCTTCGTACTGGTAGCAAAAACACGAACGTGCCGTTCTGGTAGAACTTTTGTTTAGCTCTTTTTGTCCTTTGCAGTTTTGTGGGCGCAAGAGTATCCTTCTTTCAATGCTCAATCCGTGTGGCGTGCCAAACGAATGTCGTAATTAAAAAAAACAGGCTACTAGCCACAGGCCCTCTCAAGAGCACCAGCATATCTTTGTTGCCCCCTCTACCCCCTCCCACAAACGGGCGCTCTGATATGATTCTGCCTGGATCCACAACAGGTAAGTATGCATTATAAAATGTGTCATGAAGGAGAGTTTTTGAAATCGTCAGCATTGCTTAATCAGCCAAAACAACCAAGGAATTATCTCTGTAAACAGGTTCGCAATTTTTTGAAAAATATCATGTCTTAGCCTGAAGCCATGCTTCACTTTAGGCATCCCGGTCGCTGTCAGGCAAAGGAATATTTAACTATATCATTACTGTCGGGTTCATGCTGAAACCTGTTAGTCTGTAGCATTTCTCTATGCGGACCATACCAATACGCGTGTTCTCTTGGTGCACCGGGGAAACAAAGTGCTGACTTGTTTCGCGCATCGCACAACGCCAGTAGGTCATGCTGCTCTGTACAAGTACCCAATGCTTCCTTTTCTGGTTGACCAAGGACCTTTCCTAACATAATTTCTGTTTCCTGCGTCACTAACAAAAAATAGAAGTTTCCTGTGCGCCCTGTAAATTCTAGAGCCAGCCATGCTGTTTTATTGGTTAGCTTTAAAATCAGCAGAGTGTACTCGGTTTAGCAATGGCAGCGCACGCGTCCGTTAAAAAGTATGTCCGTTCATTCCTGTTTGATACCGAACAGGTAGGACATCCCGGCTCAATTAGAAGGTCAGCAAGATTTTTTTGAAATTGCAGAGAACATGCCCAACCACAAGAGTATGGTGAGACACCACTGGTTTTGTGTTAATATTTTTCAGGCTATATTTATATTCCGATGCAGCCTAGAATAGTCAACTTTGAAGTGACCTGGTCAACCTTATCCTGGAGGGATAACTACAGCTTAAGGGGGTACCCCACCCCACCAGAAGGTCTTATGGGGTAGTGCACGGATTCAGGAAGACTAGAGGGCATTTATGCATTTAGCAAAAAAAACCTGACAGAGAATAATGTAGCTGTGAGAACACAACAGGGGGAGTTAATTACAGCAGACTGTACATTTGGGCTGTGCTGAAAGTTCAACCAGGTTCACAATGTTAAAGAGCTCCAGTTACTCATGTCCGCCCGGAGTCCTGGCGAAGCTACGAAATGGAGTGCATTAGGGTCTAAAGACAGAAGCGGAAATTTTAAAGGGCATGGCTTGACAAATACGGGTTGCTGAATTAGTAGGCATTGCATGAGGGCCAATCCTGCCAATGTGGTGTAATTTTCGCCGTTAACGGCACTATTTTTGTGCGTGACGTCTGTGTGCTCAGGATTGGTGTTGGCGGAAATTATTGCTATTAATATAAGGCTTCTTGCAAGCGTAATTCATCCGCTGTTGATTTTTAAGATAAGGCGTACACTGCACATAACTTCACTTTATAGATTCGATGTATAGATCTTACAGAATGGCCTCCTTTGGCCTTACACTAGAGAATACTATGCAGGGGTAGAAAGCTTATGTTCAAAAAATTTATTCTACTTTTTGGATACGTACTACTAAATTAAAGATTTTGATTCTTACGGCCTACGCCATTTTATTGCAGATGGGAAGTTCACCACACTGAACACGTTAAATAAAGCAAAGAATTCCATGGAACTATTATCCGCCTCACGACATAGACGGAACCCGTGTTCCTGGGCTCAACAACACAACTGCTTAGCCACTCAGCCACCGTGCGAGTTCGGCGTTATAGGTTACGGCACGTTACTATACGCTTTGGCACAATTGATACATTCGTTACAAAGTAAAGGGCTCTGCGGTCAAAGACAAGTGCTTTTGTGAGGTGCAGCATCAGAGAAATTGAATATAAAAATGTTTATGTTCATTGACTCCCATAACGCAGAAAACGAATGAAACGACAAAGGCGGCAGCGACTACTTCATACATATGTTCATTGAAATAAGGGGGACTCAGAAGGGACTGGCAGGACACTACTTTGCACCAAAAAGACGAAGTGGCGTGAGATGTGCACCCATGCCCATCGACGGAATTACGCGCATTTAAAAGTTGAAAAATGGGAGAGTTGAGTGCAGCAGAAGCCACACCTGTTTCTCAAGGCCAATCTCTTTCCCTCAGTTTACGTCCGACGTCGCGCCAATGCGTCGGTCCTGAGGAAGGAGGCTCTGCTGCTTGAAGGATTCCTTTATGATGCATGAACGCACCCCCATTCCACTACCTGTAAATAAGATTCGCTATTTGGAATGAGAGTGGCTGCACCATTCTCAATGCCTCGTCTGGCCACATATACACGTCTACGTCATTCCTTGGGTATGCCTATTGCATGTTTCACCATACTCTCGTATTTGTCTATTGTGTACAAGAATGCCTCACTTGAGAGTAGGAGTCGTGCCTTTTAGAATAAACATCGATTTTAAAATGCAAGTTCTGCAGGGAACGTCTTGCTATTGTGTTTGCCTTCATTATTCCTAAGCACTGTTGGCCAAGGCTACATTTGTGGGTTTCATCTAAAAGTTCTCTACCATAGCCTGTGCTGTTGCCGACTTTATTCGGAGAAACGCGGCGTTTTCGCGTGTCCTCAATCGAATGCATGGTTAAAAAATTTGGGCCATCCATATTCATTTCGGGGTGTTAAATCCGGCGCCCATACGTAATTTCTTAGTACACTAATGCGTCTGTATTGGCTAGCTTAACACCTGCAGATTGAGGTACTAACTACAGGGCGATAAGTCTAATTCCTCCCTCTGGTGTAAGCCGTAGTAAAATTTCATTCGTTCGTGTACGGCAGACAATTCACCTTTATGGCAGACCATAATGCGCTTTGCAGGCTATTCTATTTGAAAATCCGCTCAGGGGGTCTTGGTTCCCGAGCGTATACCCTCCAGGGACAGTTCTTTTCTGTCGTCCGAAGGACCGGCCCCTACATTAGAACCTCACTGCATTTATTGTTACATGGTCAACGCGTCAGAATAGTCGCACTAAGACTGAAGGTTGCGAATTTCAGCCTCTGGCTTTCTCCATATTGGAGGTGCCTTCCGTGCGCTCCGTCACAGACCGGATTCCTAGGGTTCACGAAATACTTTCCCCAGTTTCTATCAGCGGCCAGTATGCCGGCTCACAACGAGACGAGTTTCCCGCACAGGCATGGAACTGTACTGGGATAGCTGCTTCAGACACACATGGCTGGTCATCTCGGAATGATTTGCACTTACCATAGAGCGAGACATACTCTTGAACAAGACCTCTGCCCAGAACAGAAAGCCGGGAGTTTCGGACGATATCGCACCTTCTTCACGAGCCGCTAAGGCAATGATGCACTTTTGTTTCGTGTTTGGTTAAAGTCTGTAATTATATTTCTCATTTGAATCTCCGCCGGATCTGAAATGAATGCTTACGCTGTTCATTCAGCTTTACCGTAGGTGAAGTCAGTTAGGCCAATACCGTAACGTGAAAGCAAGGCCGGCAGGTGCACAGCGGCACCATTTCTAATAGGGAGTCTCTTGTAGCGAAAATTGCATGTCTAGAAAGGGCTTCTTTTCTGCAGACGTTTTGTTTTTCGTGAAAGTCTTTGTGCGGTGTGGACAACTGGACTTGTGTTGGAAGTGCAGATGCATTAGCCTGGTTCTATGTGATTGCATGGCGCACCCGAGACCTGGGGAATGACACCCGAGACCTGGGGAATGAACTTTTCCGCGGGGTGAGGATGTCCGCCATAGGGAGTTGAGCGGCTTTTTCTGCGTGTAGTTGTAGTATGAAATGCATGGTGTAGTCCGGATGTTTCTCAAAATGTATTCCAGTTAGCTCTACCTTCATTGAATAATTCAATGATGGACACACCCCAAGAAGATGTACACCCACCATCCCTGTCCTTTCTTATTATCATGTAACTATTCAAGGAATTTGTATGTTTGGAATTGAAACGTGTTTTAGAGACATATGATGCGTGGCTACACATGGCTACACACTGCACTACACATGGTCAGAATTTTAAAGGCGGCCCCAACAGTTGCATTTACTTATGTTTTCAATTCTTATTAGTTAGTGCAAGAGCTTCCGGGAGGTGTATGTTTACGTGATGCCTTTCGGAGCAGTGATTTTATGATTTTGAGGCTTGTCTCGAGGATTTTCAGTCAGCCCACATTCCTTGCGATGCGCCATAGGCAGGACTGGTACCACGTCCATTTTGTCGTCAGATGTCGGAGTGGCCAACTGATCGGGATGTTGGAACCAGGAACTTTATTGCTGTGGTTTTCCTGAACCACAACCGCCCACTGCGTCAGGAACGATAAGATGAAACAAGCCGTGCAACGGGGCTGGTAGCTGCCACTGGTTCCTCCGTCTCCATCTCCTCCGTGCCCTCTCGTGAGGTTTGGACGGTGGGGGGAAGTGGTGTATGCAGCCTCACTCCCAACAGGCAAGGCTGCTTCCACAACCGCTACTGGCTCATCAAGTGTTGTGGAGGCGGGATCGGGTGCCAGAGGCAGCCGAGGAGTGGTTGGGCAAAATCTGACCCCCCTGGCGAGCTGCGTCCGTTTACCTCCACACAGGCCAAGAGGGAAACCTGTTCCGCGCGCCTGGCAATGTCATGCTGACCGTTACATTAACATTGATTAGCCTTTTTTAAGGCTGCAATCTTTTGCACTTTCGGGAGTATGCAGTATGGTCTTTGGCAGTTTGCATAAATGAAATTTTGTGATGGAAAGTTCCCTAAGGGATGAATATGCTGTACACATTTCACGCATGGGAATCAACCACCGGCGGAGTGAGTGTTATGCCGAAACTGAAGGCATTTAAAACATCGGCGGCGGTTGAGGATGTATGGTCTTACAGTGCAATGAAGCTTGTATGCATTTACTGGTGCAGAAACTTTTGAACGGTTGAAGTTCCGTAATAATAAAGGTTTTATGGTAATTTTATTGTCATCGTGACGAATCCTTGTACACCTCAATGCTGTAACACCTTGGTCTTTAAGGCAATATGACGGGTAGGGTTCGGTTTCATTCATCAGATCAGGCTCATAGATCCCACCCTTGGAGCTTTTAAGGCAGCTGTGAGGCGTGACAGAAGTCCAGATCTGCGATGCAAGTTTGAGTCAAGACATTTGCAGCTTGTTGCTTGTGTTTGACTTCTGCAAGAACTTCACCACTTCGAAGATTTTTGGCTTTGTAGGATTCACGAACAATGCCCTGAAGAAATTTGGCGATGAGAAAGACAGGCCTAGTGGCAAAAACGATCGACATGTGAAAGAATTCCGTTTTTAAAATCCTAGGATAGTTATCTGGCTTTGGGAAACTCATGGTTTGCAGCGGAGGAAAGGAAACTTAATTGCGGCCCCTTTTCAGAGACCGACCAGGTATTCGGGGGATTGACTTTACTATAGCGATTAGGAAAAAAAAGCAAAGGGCGGTTTTTTTTGCCCTCTAACCTTACGTTGACAGTCCGACAGGTGCCGGGGATCCCTGCCTGGAAACAGATAGGGATCCAATCCGCCGCAACTTCACTACGGCTCAGACGGCTGGCGTTTGTTTTTTGGTACCCACCAACTGTCAACACCTCGCCACGGTTGGATACAAGTTATGTTTGGAATATCCGGGTACGTAGTGTCTACAAAACCGTCACTATGATTACACAAGGAGCCCCTGCGGGGGAAGAAACTGGTTGTTGAACGAACAATGTGGGTAGAAGAAGCAATATTTCCCCCATAAACAGTTTTAGCCCTGTTCGAGAAAAGAAGAGGGTCGGAATATGCAAATAGCGCTTCACGAAATTCTTTGTGCGTGTAAACGTGTGGAAAAAAATATAAGGCAGAAGATGGGCGCTGCCTAGTCACATCGCCACGGTTGGGTACAGCTTATGTTTGGAGGCCGGAGTCGGCGGCGTCGCCAACACCAACTTCATGATTGCTCAAGGTTCCTCATGCGAGGAAGGATAGCGGTCGCTGAACGAAGTTAGCAAGAGAGATATCTGCGCTATCAACCCTATTATTTTCGATGGAGAAATAACAAGATAAGGTATATGCAAATATATCTTCAGCACTTCTGGATGTTCTGTCGAAATAGTTAACAGGTAAACGTCTTACAACAAGTAAACATGAGAAGATGGGCGTAGCAAATAAAGTTGTTGTAGCAATTTCTTGTGGGGTTAGTTTCGTGATCTTATCACAGAAAAGCTTTAGTTCTTGCGGCGGGCTTTTCTTTGAAATCACTACATAAATAGTTTTATTGTTGTATAGACATTTGTTTCATTCTAAATAGTAAAACGTATCAAAAATGTTCATATCATTCTTATAATAGAAAAGGTACGGCAAATATACTTTATTTTAAAACAATTAAAACAGAATGGAAATTGATTCTGGGCCCAAAGAAAAAGTTAGCTATCTTGAGATTTGTAGGCCGCTGTGTTATCATTATTTTGACATTTAGCACCTATATGTGTCAAACATTCTGTACCTACAATTTTGAATGATCGATGAAGTACTAAAGAGATCGTTGCGATTAAATAAATGTGAACAAGATTGTTGTGGTGAAGCCAGGGTATGAGTTTATTTTAGGTCTCCCCTAGGGGCGCAAATACACATTGCGGAGCTCGCTGCGATACCAGCACCCGCCCAGGCTCAATATGTGAGCTACCACTTCTTCCCAGTCAATACCTTCACCCCTCGAACCGACTCGTGTTGCATGTTCGGCAACCTACTACACTCCTTTCGTGCGCGTGTTTTCCTTACAGAGAGTCAAGCTCCGTGCCCTTTATGGAGGCCTTCTTCCGACAATCCTCTACGACGGTTCTTTCACGTTCTTGGCCCGTGCAACCTGCGCTCTGCGATGCTCGAAAAACTACAGTTCTGTCGGCATCTTCCCACGTGCGTTCTCGCATACATACCAATTGCAGTGTCTCGTTTCAAAAATACGCATGCAGCTCAAAGCTCGGTATGTGTGGAACGCATCGACACGGTACTGCTTAGCAGTTGCCAAACAAAATTGGTGTCTGCTGAAAAAAAGTACTACTACAAAATATATCACTACCTGCATTTGAAATTTCCCGGCAAATCCAGAAAAATTATTACCACACTTAAAACAACTGTTACGCATTGGTGAAAAACAAGTTGAATCAGCTACCAAATGATAGCTCCAAAAGCGCACCATTTATAAGTGCCTCTTGTATAAGACACTGCAAACAAAGCAGATTTCAAGGCAACACAACTCAAGCAAGAAGCGCCATCGACAGTACTTTGTTGCATTTTAAGCCAGCCAACTACAACAACCAATACTCGTTTCACAGCATGAAAGTCATCTCAAGAGATTGTGTGTGAAGATCTACAACGATGTTTCTGAAAATATCTCTTTAAGTCTGTACGCCGTACACTGCCGGCGGCCGTAACGGCATAGCCCGAAGAAGCAGGCAAAGAAAAATAAGCTATTATTGTTTGACGATAGTCGCTCTTTTATTGATACATCAGTCCTTTATCGTGCGTCAGGATCGCACATTTGCTTTATTAAACAAGCTGGGCCGACGACCCTTGATTTAGTATCTCGGCTACACCTGCAGCGAGTGCTCTCAGTTGCAACTGTGACTCCAGCGACCGCGATTTTTCTACCCCGACGTAACCCGAGAGCTTCCTGCTGCGAAAGCACGTGTGCGGAATAATAATTGTCGCTTATACCTTCGAAGGGCTTTATGTACAGCTGTAGCATAAGAGGTGTAGGACCGGTGATCCTGGCAATGCAGTGGGCTTCTTGCATTTGTAGCTATGTTTTGCAGATTGGTGTTTTCCCTTAGAATGTCAACTGCGAATTGTTGTACTGATTTCATTGTAAATAGTATAAACACCATCTGCATGCTGTAATGGAACCACACTTTTCGCATGCCTCACAAGGGTGGCTGTGTTGAGTGAGTTGAAGAAGCAACCATAGCCAGGAGCAATCGGGCAGCTATTCGCAATCCGCCTTCTTTCATGGCGCTGTGCAAGTGGACATATGGCAGGGGTGGAAGCGGGCTGCCACTGCGGCGCAAGGGGATTCAGGGCTGTATTACCGGTGTTAATTTGTTTTACGGGAATTTTACAGCCAATATAAAGCTCCAACAGGAATACCTATGCTGGAGGAAGTAGTTTTTCAAACGTCAATAAAATCTCCACGAACAAGTGACTCTCGTTTCATTTGGAAGTGGTTCCGCAAGTGTCAGTAGCGGAGATTGGCTATCCGAGGCAGTGGGAGCGATGTTCTCATTCTATTTATGTTTGTGTTCTAGCTCTCAAATAGGAGTCGAGGGGGACATGGGCATCTGTCAGACAGCAGCATAAAAGCAGGCACCTAATGTGGCCTTTATAACAATCATTGCTTGAAGGTAGCATTTAGATTTACGCGATTCAAGACTGATCGAGCGAAGTCCAAAGCAATCGCAGTCCGAAAGCATCTCAGAAAATTAGTTTTTGTGGTGCATTTTTTTCGTAATTGCAATGGTTGATCCTAGTCGCATGATTATCCTTTCTTCTGTAGAAGAACTGTCGGTGTCAGTTTAAAAAGCTGTGATTGCTATATCGTTTTAAAAAGCGACAATATCACGAGCCAGAAAAGGTAGTGCACAATTACTGCTGTCGTACTGAAATCGCAAGCTCCTCGTTATTTGGATCAATACATTTCCCAGCTGTTGAGGGCTGTATGCAGATTAGAACGGGAAAAAATGTATCATTTTTCGCAAACAAGTCAGCAAAATATAGATCCGCAAGTAGGCTCGAACCAACACATTCGAGCTGTGCGGTGCTTCTGACGTTCTAGACCATTGGTCCACGGCGCAGCAAGTCACTTAAATCGAATGCCGCGGACACAAAGCTGTTTTGCACCTCTCTGAGAAACTTTTTAGGGTATGGCTCGCGCAGAATCTAGTTATCCTTGATTAGCGATTTTCCACTAAAGATCTCTGGACACCCCTACGTATACAAGATACCGACCGACTGCGTTACTTATTATGCCACGAAATAGGTTCGGAAATTTTAGCTGGCAAGCCTATTATGAGTCAACACGTCGAAAAAAATGTGCTCTTCCTGCTTTTGGTTTGCACTTTACGATAGAAACATTGCTTCATTTTGTCTCTTTATTTTCTAGATTAACTTCAGTAAGTCTTCTTCTGGACTTAACATGATTTACAGTTTCTAGAAGTGCGCCAGCCGTGTACACATGTGGAACTTCAGTTAAGCGAAGTCAGCGAAGCGTCGCTAGCCACGAAATACGGATAGCATTCATATTGTGAAAGTACGTTGGCTTCCTTGACGTTATGACGTTTAGAACGCTTTACGAACTAACAATATACAGGCGCATTCCTCCCGGTTCGAATATTGTCGGGGCCTACCCTCGGGGCCTACCGACCGGGCCATGCCGCCTTGGTTAACGAATCTGTCGTACTAGGGCAGCTTTCGGTCGGTCGGTGTGTTCGTATTACTTTCGGAGTAATATGACAAGACGATCTCTGGATTTGGCGTGCCGGTAGGTTGTCGCCACTGATTGAGTAAATGCCTGGTGTGACTGCCACGGGACTCAGAATGGAGCGTTCACGAGTGGTGCTGTGGCAGACGGATCCTGATTTCTTTACCCCTCTTTCAGGGTGGACGTCTGCCGATGCTGTCCATAATCTTATCTTGATCTCGCTTTCGTCTGTTCGAAGCTTCGTCCGGACGAGCTGAAAATACATTGCAGGTTCGGAACTTCCAGATTTTTTGGCCGCATTGGCCATAACATCAGTCTTCCTGATACCACTACATGCAAGGAAATGATAGCAATCGTTACATTCCGATCAAGTTGGACATGCTTTTTTGTAGAAAGGGGTTCATTACAGGCCAAGGATGGTTTGCTGTTACTCAATTGCAATATACACAGCCATCACAAACAGGCTTTAGCAACTTCATCAACAGCAGCGGTGGTAGTGGCAACAAACTACATAGATATCAAACTTCAACCAACCTGAACATGGTGATGAAATACCTGCTTGGAGGCCGCTGTCTTTGCACCACTGTCGCTGACGAAATGTATCCGCTCTAGCCAGTCTTTTTCCTGTCATCAGTGCTTCGATGACGTCACAAAAAGTCAGAGTAGGGTGAGCAGCAGCCTGTTAGGATTATCGGCGCAGTGGCATCCCCAGGAGGCGTCATCGAGACGCTCGTCTTGCCAGGAAACTGCAATCAGTGATGGATGAGCTATTTGCAGCCGCTGTCTTTGCTACCACCGCCAGTGAGCTAATGATGCCGGGTTGGTAAAACGCGGCTCTCGAAATCATATAAATGCCCCAAAACTAGCATTGTCGTCCAAACACAACAACAAACTGCAAGAAACATTGTGTACAGCGAGCTGCCCGAGAGCGCTGCGAGGGCGTCTGCTCTGAAGGGGCATTTACGAATCCTCCCGCGCCGCCGTACTTTCCCGCATCACTCCTCGGCTGTGTGGCGAAGACACTGCGTGCGCCTTTCAGGCGCAGCGCGCCACCATGTCGGTGACTAATCATTCAAGTTTCGAAAAGCTTGGGTCAGACGCTTCGCTTTCGACGCATTTCAAACTTCAATGTTGCCGGCCCGGCGAGGCGCGTCGCAACCCACCCAAGGACACAGATGCCCAGCGATCGCAGCGGAGTCCTCCTCTCTCCCCTCTCTCGGACTCAACCTGCGCCGAGGCTACTGACTTCTTACGAAATCTGGAAAGAACGTTGGGTGTGTCTGTGATTCTCGTGGCGTGCGCAAAATGCAGCTGGAAGGCTGTTTTGACCGTTACTGCTTTAGGGTATAAATAGACACCCGCAAGCGCTGTAACCCAGTCCTGTTCGCGCAGCGAATCCATGCTGTCACCCTGCTCGAGTCCGGTATTCTAACCTCACCCGTCGGGGCATTGTTCTTTGGCTTCGGCTCACCTCTCGCTATGAAGTAAACCGTTACGTTAGCCTACGGCTTCTGGACTTCTTCACGGCTGGAACAGCGGCTGGCCGCTCGCATCACACACGCTACCACTCGTATGTCGGAGGCCACGGAGCTCAGAACGGGTGCCCCCACTCTGTCGCAACAGGGCCAACACAGATAACGGCCACAAGGTGGAGTTAAATAGCGCGCGGAGCCGAGGGTGGTGAGAAAGTAAAAATCAGGAGAGCGGCAGAGAAGCAGGGTGCTGTTTTTGCTACCTTAGTTATTACACGGGTCTTAACTGAGACTAGTCATATTAAGGCCCTGCTGAAAGCAGAAGAGTGTCAGCGTAGGGTTCGGAGAGCTCTGATTCACGGGAGGCTTTGCAAATGACTGCCTACCCAAACGGGTGCAGTAGGCACTTAACGACGTTTTCCATAAAAGCGTAAAAGGGGGAGGCTAGCGAAAGAAGTCGCCACGATACCGCTGAAAAGGGAGGTGTTCCTTCGGAAGCATTTCTAACTCCAGCGACGTTATGGCAAAGCTGGCAGTTGAGATTCCAAGTGGGTTTCACCGTTCGTCTAAGAGTAATGACGATCCCAAGCAGCATTGGCCGATAGCCAATCATTGGATGCCCCTTGGCTTCCCTTTGGCTTCCGATAGCTTGGCCAGACGCCGGCCTGTACGCAAAAGCCATTCGTGGACAACGAGCGCTATACGACCGGCCTTGAGGACACACATTGGCCGGTGCGCAAAAAATCACACTGGACAGCCGATAGCTTGGCCAGACGCCGGCCTGTACGCAAAAGCCATTCGTGGACAACGAGCGCTATACGACCGGCCTTGAGGACACGCATTGGCCGGTGCGCAAAAAATCACACTGGACAGCGCGCTCATTCAGACGTAATTTTTTATCATTAAATTTTATGAAGAGTAGTAGCCTACATGTGACGCAGGTATTTATGAGTGCCTTTGCGCACGTCTTGGCATGTTCTTGTTAGTTGAATGACCCCTCAAGTTCACTCAAAATATTACTGAAGTTTGCGTGTTTTTGAATTTGTTTTCACGCGCAGCGCACAACAAAAAAAGTAGTTCCAAATCATTTTCAAGCTTGTGTCAAGTAGCACATTTAAATAAAAAGTATTGGCAGGTGTAAATGCCGACAGCCTTGCCTGTTTTTGCATATTGTTACATGAAGTCTCACTGTAGAGCACTCGTGTGCGTTATTTTGCGTGTGTACATGCGCACCCGGCGCGCAAGCAGCACCACTCGAGGGCAGCACTGCGGTCGTTGCCCGCGGCGGTTCCCCAAACGGTTAGAGCGCGGTGCACAGGCCAAAACGCAGCAAAAAGTAGTTACCTAAAGAGCCACAGCACCGTGCCACGAAACAAAGCGTACTTAAACTAAAGTGCAGCTTATTCAAAACAGCGTGAGAGAGAGTGTTAAACGTTCAGTAGGAATTGGTCATTTGTGCGTCCTAACGCAACGGTGAACGTCGAACTACTTCAGCGTTGTGCCTTTGCGCGTTCTTTGAACCCGCGGCGGGGCCGGTGCACGGGCGCGTTGCACCGACCGTGACCGACGGCTCCGTCTCTTTTGTGGCATTGAAACTGCGGTAGTACTCCTGTGCGTGTCTGTGAGGTGCGTTTTGGTGTCGGTAGCTGTGTGAAGTATACCTGACTGGTGTAATAACATCGTTTGCCTGCTACGGCCGCCGCTGAAAACGTAAGTCACCATTTCATTTTTTCGCGGTGCGGGAGTGCTCGCGCTCGTTCCCGCCAAAACTTCAGCTGTCGTTTATAACTGGCGCTCGCGAGTGCTGCTTAGTGTTGTTGGTTCTTGCGAAGAAAAAAGTGGTCACATACATGTGCTTCCAATTGTGTGACGCCAGTTCTAGCTATCCTTTTTCCGGCTTTGTGTTTTCCGAATAAGCAGCCGTGCTCCCACTGCAGGTTCACGACGTTCAGCATGCGTTGAAGCAAGACTCGTGTGCAGTATAAGAGTTGCGGATGTATTACGCTGGCTTAATTAAACTCTACCTATTAATGAAGCTTTCGTTTCATTATTTTCTTGAGCAACGTAAAGGTATTGTCGAGCGACAAAGTAATTACACTACCGCTGGGCTTCTCCGTCGGTTCCGTTCGCGTCTGAATTCCGCGTCTGACGGGGCAGAAGTGAGCGAAGGCACAACAAAATTTCACGGAACCGCTGGCGTGTCGCTTTGTCTATTGGACTTTTTATATTACTTTGCGCTACTGCAATAAGAGTGAAGCCCATTTTCGGTGAAATTCCGGACTGTTTTCTCAAGAACGAGCCAAGTAACTGCCACCGTAAAACGCAGTATTGAAAAATGAATAGTGCAGTACGTTTTATGTTTCATAGCGAGTGTTAACAAGCTAGAAGTTTAGGCTGAATATTTTCACACGGATATGTGGTAAGGCTTGTATTGGTGCTGTATTTAGTAAGCAGCGTGAATTTAGCATTATAGTGAACTATTTTTTTTTACTTATTACAGGCGCTACGACGCACAGGTGTTTCCCGTAGACAAGTGGCGGATGCAGCAGTGACAAGCTTTCCAAACTGGGCTATTCTGCAATAGTGCTGTTCAAAAACATATTGTGGTCTTGGCAGGTCGGCGAATTACCGGGAATGAGGGTCCTGTTTTCATTTACCTGAATGCTTCTGTTTTGTAAGCATCTCAAGCAGTTAAACGAATGATAATCGGTTCGCGCTTCATGAGCAGCGCTTTTTAAAAATTTTTCTCGACTGTTATTTGTGTTTGCTTTCATGTTTGTGTTCGTATTCTTGCCACTGTTAAGCGAGGTTTCTCGTATATTTGATTAGAATAATAAAAAAGCTACACAGAGAGACCCGGTGTGTTGTGTTGCTCCATTGTTTTTGGCAAGTCACGTATGTATAATTGGTTCGCAAAGTTGATGCAGTTTGCTTATTGTGCCTCGCGGTCCCATTTCTGTTTTATACATGCCATTGTACAGGAAATTATTTAACGAGTGCGCATTAAATAAATAATGCGCACCCGTTTAATAATTTCCTGTATACTGGCATGTATAAAGCAGAAATCGGGCCGCGAGGCAACTCGTAAAATAAGCATTGGTCATAAGGACTGGCCACAAAGCCAAAAATGGGCATGAAAATAGCGTGGGGTCCACCAATTGGCATTATCATGGCAAGGTACTTTGCCAAGCGTTGTCCAATATTGGCCTTCCAGGGCTTGGCCAATTGTTGGCTTGTCACCTTTCCCAAACACCAGCCAATATTGGCGGCCGAGGTATTGCCAAGCTCGGACACATTGGCCACTGATGTTTTGCCATGCTTGGGCTTGGCAATTTCTGCTGCTTGGGATGTCACAATTGAGTCGTTGGATTGCGTCCCGCCTCGAGCTCAGGTACTCGATGTCGTGCAACGAACAACGGAGTTCGTAGCGATTCCTGTGTCGCGTGAGGCGGAGCCGTCATCTCTGACCGCGCAGCACCGATATAGTTTGTGTATCTGTGACACCCGGAAAAGAAAACCAACGCACTCTTGAGCGTTTGTTTACTCGGTGTGTTGCAAAAAGGGCAAGGGACTACCAGGGAAGCAAAACGTTCGGGCGTACATGAAACAATAACTGAAGTTGGCGCATGCTGAGTGGCAACGCCATACGCTAGCTTTGCTCGGGTCTTACATTACTTCGGAGTGCTCGAGAACGAAAGCGCACACCTTTCTCTAGCGCTGGAAATGCGGGAATTTTCTCGACGCACTGCAATAGCCTCTCCGAAAATTACCGATGTTCTATGATTCGTTAGCAGTCGTTTTCAGAGAGCAGGTGCTACTAATGTGCGTTAAAAAGGATGAAGCTCGGAGCACTGTCGGCAGCTCAAATAGCAGATCTCAGCGCGGCAAGTGGCTCGTAGACGCCAGAGTTTCTCGTTGTTTTTAGTGTTATGAAGCCGGTTTCGTATTTATGGTGTAATAGGTTTTTGTGTGGGACATTTTAATTGAAGCAATATGTAACCCTGTCACATTCATGCGTTTGGATAATGTACGCGTGGGATAAAATGTAACTAGTATAGTTGTACATTTCCGTATTTGTGTCGCAACTAAAAGCATGGTAAAGCTTTAGTGCGGATTGTGTTCGCACTTGCCAACAGTGCAGTTAGGTTTTTTGTGTTGTTTGTTGCTTGCCTGGCCAAGCCAGAGACGTTCCTGGGAAGCCACTCTTCATCCAGTGATCGGCCCCGCGAACCCCCCGCTCAGTGTCGTTCGGCCCTGGCCTGGCGTCGAGCGGCTGCCGAGGACTTCTCTTCGCGAGAATCGCTCCGGGCAACGGTTGAGGAACATTATCTATCAGGATCTTGGACCCCCGACGGGGAATCTGTTCCCACTCAGAGCGCCGTTATTTTCTTCCCTCTTACGGCAACCTCCGTGCGGTTCTTCATGATTTGTGGCAGGACCTACTCTCCTCAGGTGCGCCTGCCGCGGGGGGCCCTCTGGCAGGGACTGAAGCCGTTTTAGCTACAAAAGGTGAAGCGAACGGTTGTTTATGTAAACATACCCACCAAAGCGGAGGCCACAGCGAGATCTCCCCTCTCTCATACTCAAAGAGCGCCGCTACTGCAGACTAACGAACTCAGGATGTTGTGGTGTCGGTACCGTTTTCGCGCGGTGTGCACAGATTCACTGTAAAAGCCGCGCAGCCGTTGCGGCTTCTGTTTAACACCGCCGATGCCGGCCCACGAAATCTGAAATAGCGTTGTGTCAACACGCGTTTCGGGCAATGTGCACAGAAGCACTGCGATCCGTGCAGCCGTTGCGGGTTTTGTGTATGGAAACCAACCCTCTCGGTGAATATCTCGATTGAAGAAAAATTCGTCCTCCTCCAGGATTCGAACCCGGGACTACCGCTTAACCGCAGCAGTGGCTCTACAAACTGAGCTATCCAGGAGGCTAGTCGTTTGTAGCGCGAGAGCTAATTGTTCAAGAAGTCGAGTGAGAGTACAGCTGTTAATCGACCAGATTTAAGCAAAATCCCCAAGGAGAAGTAAGTTCCTGCGAAGGACACTTCGGCTGCATCCACCTGAATGCAGCCATACGGTTACAAAGGAAAGCTATACAGCTTCCTCAGAGCCTTCGCATAGAGTAACAGACTCATCCCAGCTTCAATTATGAGCACATCGTTCGTAGATTGATTTCAGTAGCACAGTCGCAGCGGTAGGGATCGTAGTGTAAGTTTTCTTGTATTTACTCAGTGGTTTTAATGTCACCATAGTTATACAAAAGTCCTCAAATACACAAACATTACATCTCATGCCATTATGTCGGCCAATGCGAAAGAAGTTATTTTATTTAAAATTGCGGTTACAAATAGTGGTTTATTCTAGAGCTCTTCTATAGTGAAGAATGAAAACAGTAGTAAAAGTTGCAGATGTAAATGTTTATGATTTCTACAATGCACGCATTAACTTTCAAACAAATTCTTGCGAGGTGATTCCAACCGTCGAAGGTCGAGTTATAGTACTTCTTACCCTGCTATGCTGTAAATTCATATCTTATCACGAGAAGTTTGAAAAATAAATATTTCTAGGTGCACTACAATGTCGCCAAATACGCAAATTGTTGTTTTACACCCATCAGTGGCTGATTTGTTACCAGAAAATATTTTTCAAATCGTACACATGGTAAATAACAGTGCGTCAGTTTTAAACCTATTTAAAGGACCTTGTATTTCCTGAAGGTTCTCAGATAGTTGTAGGAACAAGGTGATTAGGGAGGGATACTAGTTTACTGTGTGTGAGTGCGGTACCGTAGCGATGGATGGGAGATGCAGATTAGCCGGGTTTGAATTCGCTTACCTCGGGGCACTCTTTGATGGGGACAAGCTTTCCTGGTCAAGAATGTACTTTTGAAAAGAAAATTTAGGCTCTGAAAACTGCAATTACAATTGCAAGAGGCCCCTGACCCTTGTCGATCTCGCGTGGTCACCCGGCTTTCTACAACACCGCATTGCCGGGGGTGAAAGAGTCTCAGTGCAATGCCTGCCACAGGTGGTACCGGGTATACTTCCACCGTAGCTGTGGTAGCCACTATGTACATTGGTGTGCCTTGCGGGGCAGGCCACCTACCGATAAAATACGTACAATCGACTCCACGCTAAAGCGCTCAACCCTTGTGTGGGACTACAGTTCGTGTGATGCAGGGGAAAATCACTTCAATAAAATTTAACAGCTGCGAAAATGCAACATTTTCTTGGATCAGTAAAACAGGTGTTGCTTTAGCAAACAGTATCATGCCTAACACTATAGGGAGTGTGCTCGCTCTCGCCAGTAATAGCGGCCTTAGCGTCACAACAATATTTCACGTGAGAGAACATGCATGGGGAATGTCCAAGGGGCTTACTCGAAAGGGTTGTGTTGTTAGTGGCTTTGAAGCAGTTTGGTAATCAGAACAAGTCAAATGGAATATCCAAAAAGAAGTTGTAGGGTTCGGCGTCTTCGAGCAACCGTGCAGCTTCGAGGCGCTCCGTAGTGAAGCGCTCCGGATCCATTTTCACCATCTCGTTACGTTCACTTTGCCTGGAGATCTCGATACACGGCCTTTATTGATTCGCCGCCAACACAAAAAACATCCACCGTGGCTGGGATGGGAATCTGAATTTCGCCTCAGAAGCAAAGAGCTAAACCCCTACGCATAAATGACAGTTTGAATTGGCCCAGTGGACCTAAACCATGTCTGCTGGTGCGACGGCGGAAACTGTACCCGCATGTTACGCGCAGAGGTGCTAATCTAAATGACACGGCATAGCTTCTGTGGTGCAGCCTTTTTAATAAATCATCGGCTATACGGATTCAGGAAACAGGCGTTTCGTACTACTCGGAGGGCGTGTGGGGGTGAGCCACTATTAGACTTCCTTGTGAAAGTAGCCCACTCGAGCAATGCCGTACATTTATCAAGCAAGCACACCGCCTACTCCAAGCCACATCTTGAGAAATAAGAGACAGCACCGTAACCAAACATTCTGTAAAATTTATCGCATGCTCTAAAACACGTATTCTCTCTTGTATTTTTATTTTATTTCGATACCACACCGATCCTGTGATGGCAATTTTTGCGTGTCATTTCGAATGCCGTTGCGTGGTGAGTGCTTTTTACCATAGCCATTTATAAATGGTGATGAATTGGAGCTGTTTATTTGGGCGTTGACTCAACTTCCTTTCCACCCTTATTTTGCGGATGTTCGGTAATTGTGCTAACATTCTTTAGCTCGTTTAGCAGGAATAAGTTTAATGTCCAGCGATTGAAGAGTTCATAGCTTTTTTCTAAGCAGCTGCACAATTTGTTTGGCGTTCGCTTAGGAGCACCAAGCTGGTGCGTCTTTACACTCATCCTGCTTTAAGCTTCATTCCTTAATCTTTATGCGAATTTGATAACTCTGCACGTTTCGAGGGTGCGCGTTTGAAATATATAGGTCAAGAATACGATGTTGTTCGAGCACGGGAGTGCGCAGTAAGCGTGGGAAATAAAGTCGAAAAACAGCGAAGAGTGGGGACGACGGGATGCGACACCGAAAAAAGGCGACAGAGTGCGCCACCTCGTGTGCACAAGCAGCGCAAATGGCGCAAATGAGTGTCGTACATTACCGGGCGTACAATATGAGCCGCCTCCAGTGGTGAAAGCATCCACACGGGTGAACAGGAAGGCAGTGGTTGGGGATTGGGTGGCTGCTGGTGCCTACTAAGCGCACCGAACTTCGCAGAATGTTCACGCTTCTGTTGAAGTGGTGACCGTTGTGTCCCAAAAACGCAGCGAAAAATTACTTTTGTAATTCAAGTTAATTGCTTAACATTCAATTCACAGTTAACCCACTTCTTCAACCAAACCATCTCCTCAGTAGTAAGAGTTACAATTGTGTTTCAAAAACCGTGACGGCAAAGTTATGTATTTGCGACATTAATATGTAAAGTAAGTGGGGCAATAACATTTCTAAGAATTTCAATATTTCTAAAAAAATAAAACCTAAATGTTTTGCAAACTCTTCAAACATTATTTTTTTCTGCAAAAAGATTTGAACGATAGTAAAAAAAGAAAAAAACAGCAAATTTTTATTATGCGAAAGTTCACATTGCTAATAGAAGTTTGCTATATATTTATAAACACAGAAAATAAATTTTTAAAAATTTTGTAGATTCTTTTTCAAATCATGCAATTTACAAAGCCTGACCGCCACAAGTTCTACGGCTCGCTGTTTCATCGTATCGCAGGGAACGTATTCGGTAAAATTACCACTATGGTAACACCTGTTGACTGCGCCCAGTTTTAGCTTGTTTCAAGTTTGCATCAAGTTTAGATCGGATCATCGAGAAGCGATCAACGCCACTAATATTACATTTGGCTATGCACCCTACTACTGGTTCTCTGGAAAACTAAACCATTTCCATCGTGCAAATACCATGAAACGTTGTTGAACCGGACTTAAAGAGACTTGAAGAAAGTACGTACTAACCGGTGTTACGGTTTATCCGGATGCATAAGTTTTAAGGGAAACCGAGTGGGGCACTCGGCTTATCTATGTACAAAACAAAACTACGGCTTATGCTGGTACGGTTTAATGAGGTTCCTACCGCTATTGTTTGTTATAGCGCCACTCTCCCAGTTCTGACGCTCTACGGAACATCGTGACCACTGACTGCTCCGCAGGTGCTTGCTTCGGTGCTAATGCCGTCGAAAGACAATTGGCGTCTTCCGCCTCTCTGCGGTAAACATTTAGATACCATGAGTCATCACGTACTAATAATTGAGGCGTTTCGGCGATATAATTTCTGCGCAACGAGATTATCTAATATTAAGAAATCAGGCGTTGAAGGTTACTGCGGACATGGGAGTGAGGGCAGCATATATTACAGCGATACATTTTCGTGCGTCTTTAGCTGCGAACAGGGTATCCCATATTGCACTCCTTCACATGGCTCATGATTTAAGAGTCCAAAATATTATGGTAACAAATGACATACAGCACCCTTTAGCAAAAGCACCGAATACTTAATTAAGTGGTCTGGGATGCTATCTAAAAATTATTCTGGTCAACACAATTGTAGGATCTTCCTCCATTTGGAAGAGTGGGTTTGAGAAGAGAAACAATATAACATTTTGTTGTAGCAAAAACCACTTTGAACTTACGCATGCAAATAAGTGGCATTGTTATTGTGGTCTTCCAATATTCTTTTCGCCAACCTCAATTTCTTTTTGCATAAAGAAATTGGTGAAACATACTACTGTAAGGGCACAACCGGTAGATCGCCAAATTGTTTAAAATAGAAAAAAAAACGACCGACGTCACTTTATTTAAGCGTTGGCTAAAAAATTAAATACGTTCATGGTATCCCAACACCCCAAATTAGATGCTATGCCCGTATTAACATTCTTTATAAAATTCAATACAAAGGCGAAATTCAATTTCTTTTAAGTTCCATCTTTCCATTGCATACCTAAGGTTGATAACTGAACTTGTGTATTGTAACCGAAGCGGAAATTGCCAATTTATGGGGAACTGCTTGTTTATTTACACGCAATATGAGTCGCATCTTCTGCCAGAATACATAAATAGTGCTCTGTTATTTTTCGTTCACTCACGAGTGCTAATTGACAAGTGAATACTGCGTACAAATTGCCTCCTTGATACAGATTCACAGTAAATACAATAATTTGTAAATTCTAATTTAAATTTAAGTGGTACATTATAATTATAATATTTATAATATAAAGGAAATTATAAATTAAAATACAGTAAAACATTCACAGTAAATACAAAAAGTAAACCCCTCCTCTAAGAATAAACCCTAGCAGCTGTCCGCCATCAGCACATCGAACGCACACGCACGTATCGTCTGGCATCTAGCTGACGACATCGGAAAATCACACCACTTCTATGCCATGGAGAATGCCTAGAGTGCGAAGCACTGGCACGCAAGTTGTGCGCAAGAACACTCCTCTGTTCTTGGCGGAAGGATACAGTGAGCGCAGAAGCAACGACGTGCGCAGGGAGAGCGCTCGGCGCTCCGTTTCTGGTACGATTTTCAAGTTTAATTTGTTTCCGTGGCTGCTGTATTCGAAAAGATTATTTTCCCCTGCTAGATGTTTCGAGCTGAGGACGTTGTTTCAGTTATGAGGTTGTTGCGAATGGCGCGCCAAGGGAGCTCCGCACCGACGTCGAATGCCGGTGGTCCTCACGCAGCGCTCGGGCGACGCCGGGCACTGCTCGTGATCACAAGGCGCATGCTCAAGTGCGCTCCCGCTGGCTGAATAAATCGGTTCTAGGCCAAACCCTGTCGCGGCTGATGGTCTCTGCGAAGGTCGTGACAAGGTGAAGAGCATCCGCATCCCGTAACGACAACTCCCGGCAAAGAGTTTTATTTCATTGCATCCCATGAAGTCATGATCGCATTAAAGTGTACTTTGGGGCACCCGGCCTTTTAAATGAGCCATGTTGCCTATACACCTTAGCGCGCATTACCACTTACCGTGGAAACAGGAGTAGCCGTTTTCCTATAAAAGCGAAAGGACTGCACTCTGCGGTTTCTGCATTCCGGCTTACCGGCTGTCAAGTAGCGACATCTGGCTAATTCTTCTCAAAGCAAATGACACAAAAGTTTTTGTTTTGCCCAGAACAGTTCGCTTAGTTTGAAATAGCTTGAATGTTGGACGTTTTAGGTTATACTCTCAAAATGCAATATTTTCTTTTAAAAGTGTCGTATACTTCTGCCGTAGAGCTTAAAAAAGGAGACATGACGTCGACGCCGCCATCTAGTAGAAACAATTAGCCCCAAGCAACGCATTATTGATATTTCCCGCCTCCGCTGAATATTTTGACATAAATGACTACGATATACCGTATCGATTCCGCAGTTACCTCATTTCCTTTCCCAACACGATTTTAAAAGCGTGCAAGAGCTTTCCTAGTTCATGAACACCTTTGAGCCATTGGAGGGTGGGAAGAAGCCTGGTTAGGGGCGGACATTTTGCTTGCTCTTATGAAAAAAATTGTCACTTGTTGTACGTCTGATCATCATCTAGCACGAAAGGCATAAACAACATCAACTAAAAGAACTTGTATGAAGCGTCGAGCGCAATGCATTACCTGTACAGTAAATTTCCGAAACAACGCCCAGCCAAAGTGCAGTAATATCAAGCAAAAAATACGAGATTGGAGAACTTTCGGAGCAGGTGCGAAACAATACGAAACGGTGGACATCCGCACCGCCAACCAAAACTGCGGGAATATAAAAAAAAAAATTCGGGATGACCGAACTTTCCGGAAACGCGCGAAAAGAGAGAATAAGTAACCGCATCAACACATGAATAGTTGAATCGCGTTTGTTTTGTTCACTCATCGGCGCTAAAACCATCAATTATACGGGGTTGGAATTCGTTGGGGTCCTTCAGTAAACGGAATGTTTCATTTGTGAAACATGGGCGATGTTTGGGGGATGGCGTTCTGTGGAAACTTCCCGGTAATCAAGTCAAGACGCGAACATACATTTAGCCGGCGCAGATAGCTCTCTAATACAGTCGTTAGAAATGATATCCACTCTGTCGCTATGTAGCGACGGCAAAAGTGAGTTGCTGTTCACGGTAACTCTCGCGCATGCAAAGTAGACTCCCGCAATCAAACTATACGTAGTAACTCCTGCTCACAGTCCGTAAGGACTGGGAAGCTTGCTCAAAAAAAGGGCGTATTCGTACCATGTTCGACCCACTCGCTAAAATAACCTTGGCGACGAAGACGCTGTAAACCAATGCGGGTAGAACCGCCACCTCCAAAAATAACGGACATCCGGCGGCCAACCATAAAATGCGTGCTTCGCCTCGGACGAGGTCAGACTTCTACGTCATCGCAAGCCGCCGAGCAAACAAGCAGTTCTGTCTCGTCCTTGTATTAATTTTTGTTAGAGTGAGTAAATATGCTTACTGTTCTTGAACAAAGCAATTTTGAAATCCTTCTCAGGGCCCCTTTAGGAACGACGGCGGGAATTGGCCCTGCGACCCATCACCACAGTTGGCTGTTACTCCACGCGGCGCAAATCTTGCCTAGTGCTAGTATTGTGAACATGAAAGGCGTCGTGTACGTGATTTCTCGCCCCTATCCTGTTTTTAAATTCTTGCAGCTACTGAAAAAACACTAGGTCTGAAAAAGAAGGCGATGTTGCGTATTAACCACAATCTCGTTTCAAAACGCGCGCGGGCGTTGACATTCGTGTCCATCGCCAGGCGGAGGGATATACTACATGAGCTATTCCGTACTTAAATTGTACCCGTGTATAGGAGGCGAAATGAGGCGAGGAAGCCCCCGTTCATGCCTGTAGTACGTTCTCGGTAATTGGAGCAGAGAGCTTCTAAACAGCCTGCTGTTTATAAGGAGCGTCTTCCCCCTTGAGACCGCCAAACGAGTCGGTTGATGTGAACTGCATGCGTACGACCTCTCCCCACGCGCGCGAGAGGGAGAGATAGAGAAAGGGAGAGATTAAACGCGTTTATTGAGAAAAGATAATGGCAGGAGTCCCCACTACAAGAACCCTTGAGCTAGCACGGGTTCTTGTAGAACCCTTGAACACTAGCACGCGCTGACCATTGAAGTCGGAGCTGGTTAGAGCACAGCTCTTCGATGTAGGCAGTTGCGAAACTCTGCCTCAAGAAACAGCCCGCTTCTGGGACCCCACTGCTTTGGATCGTGCGTACGGTGGCGCCACCCCGGCCACCACACGCCGTATCCCGAAAAAAAAACAATTTATTAAAGCTCGCAATTTTACGTTAAATTTAGGTTTAGGCGTGCATATTTTTTTATTTCCGTACTTCCCTAAGTTATTCAGTGTTTTCTCAGCTGCAGCTTTTTGTTGCGATGCTTCGAAATACGCGCGACTGTTTCGACCGATTGGCGTTTGTGCGGGTATTCCGGCCCCATTAGAACTAAATTTGCAGTTGTCGCTCGGCCTAAATCATACTCTATACCAAAACTAATCCAGTAGCTGATGAAGTGGCTCTGGGTAATCCTTTCAAGCTTGCGTAAAGCCATTCGAGCAAATAAATGTTTTTTTTGCCACCGGAAGACCGCCGATGCCACGCAGCAGACGACAATCCACCGGCGACAACGTATCTCGCTGATTATACGGTGCCATTTTTTTACATTCATAGGTTGGAGTGTATATAAATCACTTGACTGGTTGAACACGTTTGGCTTCCTCGGCACAACGAATTTACGTAATTACCCACATAGCATTTTTCGCCAGTGTCGTCCATCGACGAATTATTTGTATGGTTCATTTTGTCAGCAACCTGTAAAGCCACTGTACGGAAAAATCCAGAACAGTTGACCAATCTTAGCACTACTTTTGATGCATGGGGCGCATGAGGAGTTTCTCAACCCTATATCAAGTAACGCCTGGTGAGACCTCTCGTGCAAAGCTCCTGAGAATTAAGGGATGAATTTGGCGATTGTAGTGCGGCGTGTGCACACCCCCTAACCTATTAAAGAGCGTCCCACGGGTTTTGCCAAAGCGGCATTGCGGGGATCACATGGTGGGGTGCAATCTATCTTGCATTCACTGGCGAGGCACGCATGCATTCAATCATGGGTGTGTGCCGTCCCTAGTTACGGCGGGCTCCGCGAGATGGCGGTACTTGTACGTGATAAGCACATGATTTGTGGTGGACGTTCCGAACAGTACCCCACCGAATGCAAACTAATGCCTCCAGTCCAATGTGACTGCGATAAATACCGTCTCTGTTGACACCACCGTTGAGAATCTGGTTGAAGCGCAGCAGACAAAGCACGCCGGTTTGTTATTTTTCTTCGGCGTGCGGGCGCAGGGGCACAAGGCGCGCCATGTCAAGGGCGCAAGGGCCAGGTCCATTGCCGTTTCCGGTGTTGCCAAGCAAAGAAATTGACAGCTGACCTTTTCAATGAATACCACCTATACTGCATTTAGAGGGATGGGGAAAGGTATTCCTCTGGAGCGCATGAAGCTACCGTTCCTCCTCTTTCGTTATGCTTATGGGATGAGGGATAAATGATGCTTTCGAATTTACACTGTTCAGTACGTGAATAATGTACTGTGGTACTGTGGTACGTGATCAACGTGGTTTGCCTATCCTGCTCGCTTTCCTGGGCCCGGTGGGATAACTCTCGGGCGAGCAGATGGGCGATTTCCTTGCCCGGGACGGGAGTGTGGGCGGGTACCCCTTAGATCATGACAGATCTGCCTGGGGGACGCACGCTGATAATTTTGTTGCTTGTCCGCCGCGTTCGTCCGCCTGAAAAGTGGCGGCATGCTTGCAGCGAATCTGTGATGATTACTTCTCACACAAACTGCAATTCGCCCAATTGCCCAATGGTCTACAGGAAGCCGTAATTTCAGACCATGAGGGTCTCATGGATTGCCGGTCCTATGGCCTGGAGGCTACAAGCTGGCTTGGCACCCAGCAGGCTCTTGTATCCCTTTGGGCAGGCTCCTGCTACCCCCTCGAAATAATAGGGTCGGCTCACTCTCCAAACAAGTTAATCACACTAAAGAAAACAAGTTTGGAGCCGCAGATCCTTTTTATTACCAATAACTGGATGGAGGAAAGAAATGCAGAAATTCGTGGGTAAAGAGTACACTTGAGCTGCGCAGTCCCTGAGTGGGTGGAGGTTATTGGGGAGGCCTTCGTCTTTCTGTGGACCTAAAGAGGCTGTTGATGACGACGATGGCGTTAGCTGCGTTGCATATCACTCAGCTCGTGGTATTGCCTTCAGCCTCAGCCTGTTTGTCCTCAGGAACACTTTCTTGAATAAAGTTGGGGAACAGGGCTTCATAAAAGAAGAAGGTTATAGCTAGGTACAAATTTTGTACACACAATCAGTCACATATATATTTCCGTTGTCGTATTCCCAAATATAAATGGAGGTTTTTAATGCCCTACTTCTGGTCTTGACGTGCGTGCAATACATACTGCCGGAAAGGAAACTTTAAAAATTGATTTCACAGAACGTGCATCAAGCACACCCACATAAAATAACTGCGATGTGTTAGCACACCTTAGTTGCATGGGAGAATTCTTCGCGTTTTACCCATCTGTCTCTTTAAAAGGGGGAGTGGACTTTTGGAACATTAAAACTCCACTTATATCATTAGGTTTGTCCGTACTGTTGACATTGTCGACAGACAGACAGCCAGAAAAACCTTATTTCGGTTATTGGCATTCATGCATTCCTTGCACCCGGTGACATCCAGTCACCAGCATACCTCGGCCAACATGGCGCGGGTCTCTAAAACTCACTCACAATGTTTCTTTCGAAACACCACTCACTTAAACTCAGACTCAATGCTGAGCTGCACATTGCGCTCACTCAAACTCCGACTCACAGTGAGCGCAAAACTCAGAACAACTCGGACTCAAACCTAAAAATTTACTGAGAACTGAAAATGTACTCAAATTCACAATCATGCCCCAAGTTATTTTAAACCATCAAGCTTATATACCTCCGTTCTCACACCGAGTGAGAGAAGAAGCGTCTAATCTTGGTGTCACCTATTCAGACACCTACAATTTATTTCTTTCAGGCATTTAACGCCATGGACGCTTTACGCTGTGTCTTGTGCTTGTCGTTTATAGCTCTAGAAAGAAAACAAGTACCAAAAACTGGACTTCTGCAGCACTTCTTGTTTATGGGAGAGGGGTAATTGTGTTCAGAATTTTTTATTGACGCATCAAAAACAACCGTTATTATGCCATGCGCCGCGCACGTACGCCGAAACCTATATAGATTTGCTTGTTTTTATTCCCATATTCCAACAGGAAACACCCAAGTCTTTCATTTTTACGGACTCGTTAAGTGTTGTAGAGGCATTATCCTTCAATAGGTCTTGTAAAACCATTTTACAAACTTAGTATATAAGGCCATTATGTTAGGGTATGCGTTAAATCTCGAGGTGATCGTGTGTTGGGTTCCAGGCGACGCTGGGATCCCCGGGATTGAGACTCCGAGTCAGATTGCAGCTCCCGCTGCACTTACACATATCTTGCACATAACAGCAGTACCCTGCACTGACTTCCAGGCTTACATCAAACACCGTCGTAAAACATGGCCAGCTCACTTGAATGAACAGACAGACAACAAACTACACATTATAAAGCCGATCGTAGGACAATACACAGCTCATTCACGCAAGAGACACAGTGTACTTGTGTTAGCAAGGTTACTGATAGGCCACACACATACAACCCACTCCCACCTGCTCACTGAATCACCATGACTAATGTGCAGCGGGTGTGAAGAGGACCTATCCGTAATCCATACACTAATACAATACAAGGCACTAGAAACAACACGACGCAAACACTTTGCACAACTATACAGACAACACTTCACACTACACGCCGCATAATTTTTAGGGGACGATTTCATAGTTACCCTCAAGCATACCCTTGAGTTTCTTAGCGATGTCAAGTTTTTACCGCTCATTATTTAAAATGCATGTTTATACTTTGGCCCTTTACAAAAGTCATCATTATTGTCTTTTATATCATTTCACGTGTAACTTTTGTTGAATGTTTACATTTACGGTCACTTCATCCTCATAAAACTACCTTTCCTTGCCGCTCTTTGCGTTTATTCACCCTTGCGTCATAAGAAACTAACCACCTTCATCATTAAACCTTTGCAGTGGTGGGTCCTGCGACCATGATGGGTCCTGCGACCATGATGGGCTTGAAGAAAAAGCGGAACGGTATATTTAACGGAGCATGGAGGAAAAAGCAAACTCTGAGTGGCAATTTTTAATGCAGTGATAAATTATTATTACCTTTATGAAGAATATCCACACGAAGCGGCGTCTTTAGATGCGTAGGCGAACTCATTCAAAAATGGCGCTAAACGCACACCTGCAAGTCGCGGCAAGTTAAGTGGGAGGCACAGCGAAATTTGAATCGGTATTAAAAAACCGGAAGTAAGGTTTCTTCTCATAATTTTTTACAATTACAGTTCATCGTTACTGGGATTTTATCGTAGTTTATTATACGCCGCCACAGCGCTACGTTACTTGAATTACTATTGCGCATGCATTTCGAAGCGCTTATTCACATATGGTCACTTCGATCATTCTGTTTGCATGCAAGTGATTAGTTTCTGTTTCAATGTAATAGAGCAGCCGTTCACGCCTGAAGCCCACTGTGCAGGTAGCATCGGCTCGTTTTTCTCAGAATCTGTGGAAGGCGCAGCAGATAAGACAGGTGAAAGAAAACTTTGAAGTGAAATTTCTTAGAACACTATTTCTGCTGGTCGAAGGAATATTTTCATTTCAAATACTTTATTTTGCGAATCCGCTTTTTTTAGTTGTTTATCCATTCTATATACACATGCTGAACCACAATAAATATGTTTTCCCACTGTGTCGCCTTTTATTCAAACTTTTTCTATCTCGAAAAATGATTACCATGTATGTTTCTTCTAATCAAGTATTATTTAAAGATCAGCGGTAATTGCTACCGTTATTATTATGAGTCAGAAGAAAGCCTGAGGCATTTAAACATACAGAAAATGTTTCAGCTTCTCCCTGCGAAACCGTTTGTGGAAATGTTCTTTGAGCTGACACAAAGTAGACAAAATCTCTAAATGTTTGTTTTAAAATTTTTTAACCATTTTCTACAGACATTTGCACATTGTTAGTCGATATGCAATTGCAAAATAAATCCCCCCGACTTTTGAAGTTTATTGTCCAAAACGAAGGGAAGTTACAAGCAAATGTAAATGAATATCTATGTCCACAATCCCTCCCCCATTCAAAAAACTAGCTGCGGCTGCATGCCGTGAAGTGTTTCGGGTAACATACTGAAAATAGTAGTGCTTTTTAGCGCGTGCCTCACGGAGACCGCTGAGCATCTACGGCTCGTGCAGTGGCGTTATCAAAAACCAAGTTGCATCGTCTAGTTCAGTTTTCAAATCATTGAGTTTGCTGTCTAGGCGCTTGAGTTTTGCCTTTTGCAACAAAATTGTTTTAGTACGCTATTCTACACCAGTCTGGAGTCCATTTTTTTGCGAATTTCCCTTAGGTTTATTAGGCGTTCGTTTACTGCCTGAATACAAACATTGTTTTCTACCTGACTTTGCTCAGTTTATGACAGTATTGTTCTGAATTCATTCTGGCCTTCAATCAATTTTTAAGTTCAATGTTAGCGTACACAAATTGTAACAGGAGATAGAATGGTGCGCGGCGTAACAACAAAAAGCGATGTTTTCTGCAACGCACATGTTTATGGGAGCATGAATGAGAAACGGCACTTGCAAAAAACAAACGTGGTGGAACCGGCAGTGTAAACAGCACTGTCTTACTAAAATCAGAACAATACTCGCCGCTGTGGCTCAGTGGCTAAGGTGTGGCGCTGCTGAGCACGAGGTCGCGGGTTAGATTCCGGAATGCGGTGGTCACGTTTCTGGTGCAGGCGAAAAGCAAAAACGCTCGTGTGAACGAGATTTCGGCTCATGTTAAAGATCCCCAGGTGGTCAAAATTGTGGGGATCCTGTTGCCTGATTACTCAGTTTGTGCGTTGGCCAGTGCTTTTCCCCTCTCTCACCGAAATTCCGGCTCGTCACGGTGCCAATGTGTCTTCTCAAATTACTGCCCGAGGGGAAGGCTGCAGCGACGGTTGCGGCGATAAAACACTGTCCCGCAGCGGGCGCTCCGCCCTGGTAGTGGAGCTAACCTCACCCTATTGGCCCGTTTGAACGATTCCCCAACCCCGCTGTCGTCGGGACGCGAACGCGCGCCCTGCGCGAGGGTCCATTCGGGGAGACGCTTCCAGGACGCCGAAGGCGTTGGACGAAGGTATGTGACGCTTGCTCTACCAGCCGGCTGCAACTCTGTGCGCCCTCGAAAGCGCACCAGCCCTCCCGGCGGCAGGCCCGTGCCTTAGACGGCCCCTGTTGTCCCTACGCTTGCATATAGCAAGGTCGTATATAGCACTCGACAACATGCCGTGCGGTACGCGCATGTGAGTGAATGGGCCGCGTCTTCCTCGCTGCTGCGAGCCGATCTGGCCAGCCCGGCGAACGCGCGCACAACGATTGCGCCGAGCCCCGGATTTTGTCCTGACCGAAGAGCCCACTGGCTCTGCGCCGATGACGCGCGCACACTTGCGCGATGCGCCAAATCGCCCCTATCACCAAAAGTGAAGTGCGTACTTCCACTTTAAATTATGTAATTGGGACGTTGGTGTAAAATAAACGCCTTCCCTCCCTACCCTGGGCATATTCCTTTGTCGCCCCGTTCTCCACCTCCACTGCCCAACAGAGGCGGTGTTAAGTTGGCGCGACGGCGTTTCAGTATCGTGAGCGTGCTGAACTAGCTCGAACCCACGGTGGTTCCTCGCAGTGTGCATGAGTGCATGCCTTATGCAATGACAGGGTTATGCATATTGTGAGGTAGAGAGACCACTAAATTACTCCGGAGCCCTCCAATATGGCTCGGTTCATCGCCTGCGTTATGTCAGCGCATTAAATACCACAACCAATCAATCAATCAAAAGCAGAACAATGAATCTACTGCGTTATGTTCAACAAATGCGTGAGCGACGCTGACATTGTGCCGATTCGACGTCCCGATGGCCTTGTGATGCGGTGCTCCTTATGCGCACTGTAGACGCCCTCGTTTACAGCGCAAGGTTCTGTGACTGGTAGCGGGCAAAATTCGAGTTCGGGTTATTAATTCAGAAAAAAGTTGAGTTTCCGACGGCCCATGACCACCCGCACGTCTCGCGCAGTGCCTTGTCCGATGGGCAGAGATACGAGGCACAGCTGCTGAATACCTGCATGATAATCAACACATGCGTGAGCAACGCTGACTTTGCGGCCTTCTTCCCGTGCCAAGGTTGCCCACCGGCGCCCAGTCAGAACTTTCTCGTCCGTAAGAGGTAAATGGGTTATTACCTTGCGATCATCCCTTCGCCGCAAGCCGCTGTAGGTATTCCGTAAACGCCGCATAGCTCTACTTTTGGGCCCGGGGTAGCCTGCAAGACTACTCAATTGAAATGTTAGCAGGCCGTAATATTCGTCCGGCGGTTTATAATAGGAGCGTACAAAAAGGCATCTACACTGTCAGTTATGGACTTCGACTGCTGAAGGCGAAGAACGCGATCGAAGCAGATCGCATTTCACTCCCGACATTTTACCCCGCAGGGAAGGCGCCAGCGTGGGAGATGGTTACACTTGCGTTTGAGGAATCTCAGCCCCGCACACGTTTCACGTATCACATCGTAGTTGTTTGCCCTTTGCCAGCGTGTGAGCCGCTGTTGTTCGCATGAACATCACTGGTATGTGAAAATACATTTCTCGCTCAGCCGGTAACAAATAGGAAAATACCAAGCAAGCTTGCTCAGCCAGACAAATGTTTTCGGCGTCGGGCAAAGCTTTCACCATGTAAAAGCTACCGCGTCGGGAGTGAGAGCATATACACCGCACGCTACGCCACATAAAATGAAACGGGAGTTGGTGAGAAAAATGCAAATTTATTTTGATAATTTCTCAGCAAATATTGATCGTTGCTCCTCAAACAAAAGGAGAAAGAGCTACGAAACGTACAACCTTTCCTTTAAAACCACATTTTATTCAGCGTTTGTGTCCCTTGAATGCCGAAGACACACCTCAAGCAATCAAAAAAGCTTGTAAGTGGCCACTCTTTATTTTGTGTGCTGATCACAATTGGCTGCTTTCTCAAATTACAGATGGTATTATTGCAAACATGAACCGCCAACGTTGCAGCAACAATAGAAAACTGTCGAAAGCCGCCACTGTGAATGCTGATGAATAACTACTTGTTAACCTAAAGATAGAAGGAACCGTCGTAAACTTGCGTGCGGTGGTGAAAACTGATTTTAATAAACAATAGCAAACAAAATTATTGTTTGGGTTACAAAGCGATTCTCATTGTGCGCATTTTGGCAGCATTTATAAAACCCAAGATGTGCGTCTATTTCGTTGTGTTTTATTATATTTTTTAAAACGTTTTGGATCGTTTACCCCGGTCATTTACGAATACGAATTTTCGCTTTAGCACGTTTAGTGAACCGCACCTGCGTCCAGTTGTTTTCTGCCGTTGCACAATACATGGAATTAAAGCGCGCGAGTGTGTGCGTGCGTGTGCGCAAGGCCTCAACTGCGCCCATACTCTACTTGGTCCAGCTTCATTGCTATGGTTTCGCTTTTTCAAAGATGAGGAGCACCAGAATAATGTATGATGATGATGGTTTGATTTTATTGGCACAAGGCCGACATTGGCAAAGAGCGCCAAACACAAAGTTATTTGATGAGGAGAGAACGCGAAATAAAATCAGTTACAAGACTATGAGCACGGCTGGTGTAAAGGGCCAGGGTGAAGAACAAGAGTGGTTTAAGAATAAATAAGGTGGCTGGTGTATAGGACCAGGGGTAAAACTATGGGTGGTATGAGATGAGTTGTAAAAAGTGAACTTCTGATAGGAACTTAAAGGTGCGCTGAACAGAAAACATGGCATCGTCTCTTAAGAAGTATGACGGGTGTGGTGGAATATGTCGTGTGTGTAGTTGTGGGAAGTGTTTGCGTCGTGTAATGTCGAGTGCCCTACATTGTATGAGGATGTGGATCACGGTTAGGGCCTCTCCACACCTGCTGCACAGAGGTCTTGGAGATCCTGTGAGCAGGTGGAAGTGTGGTATATGAGTGTGGCCGATCCGTAACCTAGCAAGGGCAACTTCAGTGTGTCTGTTGTGTGTGTCAGTCGTGTATGGTCCCAAGAGTGGCTTTATTATGTGTAATTTGTTGTCTGTCTGTTGATTCCAGAGTGCTTGCCATGTTTCGCGAAGGTGTTGTCTGATGTGTGGCTTGAGGTCAGTGTAGGGTACTGTTGCTATGTCCGGTGTATTTGTATGTGCAGCAGCAGCGGCCATCTGATCAGCGGTTTCATTTCCCGCAATCCCAGAGTGGCCTGGAACCCAACACATTATCACCTCGAGATTTAATGCATACGCTGACATAATGGTTTTATACACTATATTAAGAACATGGTTTTTAGAAGAGTTGTTGGATGACAATGCATGTACAACACTCAGTGAATCTGTGAAAATGATAGACTTGGGTATTTCATGTTGCACTATGTGATTTAAAACAAGCAAAACTCCGCGGTCTTCCACCGTAAAAATGCTGGTCTTCGAATTCAGGGTCTTAGATACTCTTAAAATCGGGTCCGTGCGCCGCACACGACACAGTAAGGGCAGTTTTTGATGCGTCACTGTAAAACTCTGCACATTCATACCAGTCCGGTGCTACTCTTTCTAGTTTCGGTTCTATTATTGCGCGCCAAACACCAGTGGCGCTGGGGAAACAAAATGCTCTCTTTCTCTCCCGTTTTTCTCTTCGCTTGTTCACGGAGCGCTTTCCCTCACCCCCGCGTCGCGCCGTCAGCCCCGTCGCCCCGTCTTGCTGCGCATGCGCGAGAACGGTTTCCCTGCGCGACGGCGAGGCCGATGCGCGTTTCATGTAGTGGGCTATTTCTCGTATGTGCTCCCTCGGACATTACGGTGCTACAAAAGGGACGCCAAGAACACCAGGATGAATCGTAACGCGAAGACTCCGAGTGCTGTTAGCAAAAGGTGAGAACGTCGTTCGTATGCCGTACGTGAAGCTGAGCTGAAGGATAGGACTTGTGTTGTGCGTGTGCTGTGCTTGAAGACAGACAACCTTGTCTGTGTTGTATTGGTCATCGGTGTTTCTCGCCGCACGTAGCGTTCGCGCACGTAACGCGAATAAAGTGTTCAAGTGATATTCGAGCTGGCGTCGTTACTGCTCAAGCGGCGTGGCTTCGTGCCGGCGGAGCGAGGCCGGCGAGGCTTGCCCGTTGGAGGCAGCGGGGTGGCGGCGGCGGTTGCCGGGTGGGAATGGGGGGGACAGGGGGTGGGGGGAAGGAATCCAACCGGCATGAGAAGGGAGAGCGTTACCTCTCCCCCACGCAAGCTGCGCGCCCTCGCATTGTTGCCATGGCAATTATAACGCCTTCAAGGCCAACATGGCGGGGGCGTTGCTAGGGCAACAACAACGCAGTAATGTTTCCCCAGGCTCACCAGGGGAGAATATGCCGCATGAGTCGCAATTAGCCCGGACGCTGGGTTGAAGGCTAAGAGTCCGCCTCCTGTTCATACTTAGACTGCAGGGACAAGAAGTGCTGCAAAATAGCAGTTTGTGGTACCCTGGTTTTATCAATTTTCACGAAGGACAAGTCACAACACACAGGTTGAAGCTGCCAGGGTGGTAAGACGTCAGTAAAAGAAGATGTATAGATGTCTAAAAAGGAGATGTCGAAATTTGAAGCTTCCTGTCTCACTCTAAGTGAGAACGGCAAAGGTACAGACGGGCGATTTACAAACAGTGGCAATGTGGATGTATCATTAAAAACAGGTTTAAAGGATGGTTATTCAAAGATGAAATTTTAAAAGCGTAGAGAGAGTCCACATACGTTCGTTGGTACTCAAGGCACCACTTATTACATTCAACATATAGACTCTGGGCCGGGCTAGTGCGGAAGGCACCCGACGCAAGGCGCAGACCCAAGTGGAGTACTGGATCAAGACTTTTTAGGGTTGTTTTCGATGCCGACCCATACACGACACTGCCGTAGTCTAATCGAGACCCGACTAACGCGGCAAAGACCCGGAGAAGCAGTTCTTTGTCTGCACCATAGGATTGGTGGGAGAGGACCTTGAGAATGTTTAGTGTTTTGAGGCAGTTATGTTTAAGTTCTTTGATGTGTGGGATGAACGTGAGCTTTTCGTCAAATATGACACCTAAAAACTTGAGCCCCGTTTAACAGGAATAGGTGCACGGTTAAGCGTAATCTCAGGGTCCGCGTTAATCCCGCGCTTGCGGGAAAACACAACACAAGTACTTTTGGTCGGGTTTAGTTTAAACCCGTTAATGTCCGCCCAGCCAGCAAGTTTCTTAACACCGAGCTGTACTTGACGTTCGCATATTGCCAGGTTACAGGATTTAAAAGATATTTGCACATCGTCTACATAGATGGAACAGGAAATGGTCGGCGGCAATGCCTTTCAGATGGAGTTCATCTTAACTATAAACAATGTGCAGCTTAGAACTCCACCTTGCGGCACACCATTTTCCTGCAAATATACATTGGAAAGTGCACTGCCAACCCTCACTCGAAAGGTTCGTTCGCCCAAATAACTACAAAGAGTGTTCATCATGTTGCCGGAGACACCAAATGACTTAAGGTCCCTGAGGATGCCGTAGCGCTAGGCTGTATCAGGTTTTGAGGATGCCGTAGCGCCAGGCTGTATCAGGCTGTATCAGCGCCAGGCTGTATCAGCTTTTTCAATATCGAAAAATACAGTAAGGCAGAACTGGTTATGGACAAATGCATCTTTTATGTAGGATTCCAGTGCAACAAGTTGATAATTGGTTGATCGCCCCACCCTGAAGCCTGCCTGGCAGCCCTCGAGGAGACCGTTGTACTCCAGAAAGTACACGAGCCTACGGTTTATCATCTTCTCGAGGAGCTTACACAGGCAGCTTGTAAGGGCGATGGGACTATAACTTGCGGGAGAGGAAGGGTCCTTCCCCTCCTTCAGAAAGGCCACAACTATGGCCTCCTTCCAAGAACTTGGAAGCTGCCCCGAAAGCCATATTCTGTTGTAGAGGTGTAGAAGTGTCTCAAGAGTGTCTGCGTGTAGGTGTTGTATCATGGTGTATGTAATGCTGTCTGCCCCTGGAGCTGAGGGCTTACAAGTGGAAAGAGCAACCTTCAGCTCATGAAGTGTGAATTCAGAGTTGTAAGCAGAATTAGACTTGTTCTTGTCTCGTAAGGGCTTCTTTTCTGCAGATGTTTTGTGTTGCATGAAAGTATTAGTGTAGTGTGCTGAGCTGGACACGTGTTGGAAGTGTTGTGCGAGTGTGTTAGCCTGGTCTTCCAGTGTGTCCCCTGTTGTACTAACCAGGGGCAGGCTGTGTGTCTGTTGTCCTTTAAGTTTTCGTATTCGTGTCCAGACGTTGTGTGTATCAGTGTATCAATTGATGGAAGTGAGGAAGGTGCGCCAACTCTCCCTTTTCGCCTCACGACGCACTCGCTTCCCAAACGCCTCTGCCCGTTTAAAAGAAATGAGGTTATCTGACGTGGGGTACCGGCGAAGGACACCCCACGCCTTGTTCTGGGCCTCTCGCACCCGCTTGCAGTCCTCGTTCCACCAGGGCCTCCTTGGGCTGCGGGACCCACTGGAGGCCTGGGGAATGGACTTTTCGGCGGCGTCGACGATGTGCGCCGTGACGAGTTGGGCGGCTTCCTCCACGTGTAGGTGTTTTATGGATGTGTGGTGTAGTTAAGATGTTTGTGTGAATGTGCTCCAGTTTGCTTTTGATTCATTAAACTTTTTATGGGAAGATGGACTGCTCGGGCCCATACCTATATACGTTAATGAAGTGGGGAAATGGTCACTACCATATGGGTCTGTGCCCACACCCCACTCAACACATGGAAAGAGAACTGCGGAACCAATCGCCAAGTCAAGATGCGAGTTTGTATTGTGTCCTAAGTTATGGTAAGTAGGCTGTTTTTTGTTGAAAAGGCATGCTCCGGAGGATGTAAGAAACTTCTCTATCAGGCGACCTCGGGCATTCGTTCTGGAGGAGCCCCAAAGAGAGTTGTGCGCATTAAGGTCGCCTGTTAGTATGTATGGTTCGGGCAACTGGTCAACCAGTGCCTCGAAATCAGAGCTCAGAAGTGCAAAATCAGGAGGAATGTAAATGGAGCATACCGTTATCAACCTATTAAATATTATCGTACGAATTGCTACAGCCTCAAGGACAGTGTTCAGAGTGACAGGGTGGCAGGCTAAGGATTTCCGGGCGACAATTGCCACACCTCCTGAAGAGTGTGTGCAGCCAACCCGGTCCTTTCTGAATACCATGTACCTATTTAAGAAATTTGTTTGTTTAGAATTGAGGTGGGTTTCCTGGAGACACATGACACTTGGCTGACTTGCATGCAGAATCTCATACACATCGTCAAGATTTTTAAGGAGGCCTCTGCAGTTCCATTGAATGATGTTTTCTGTTCCCATTATTTAAATTTAAGAATGACTGGAGTGTGTGTGTTCGTGTGTGTTCATGTGTCGTCTTTCGGGGCTGTTACTCTTGGATTAGGCTTTTTGGCCTTTCTACTGGCTTAGCCGTCGGAGGCCGCTCCTTGCGCTGCGTTGTAGGCAGGAACGGCGCGACATCCATCTCGTCGTCGGATGTCCGAGGGGTGCCCGACGGACCGGGCCCCCTGGACTTGGCCCCCCCTCGGGAGCCCTTCGTTTGAGCCGCCACCGCCGAGGGCGTCCGGGGCGCCAGAGGTGGCATGGGCGGTGCGGTGGTGGAGGGAACCGATGCGGGGCCCGTGGTGTCCATCACCACGGTACCCTCCAACGCACTGGAGGACGGGGAGACAGAGGCGGAGCGGCACCGGTCCCGACGGAAGAGGTTGCCACCACAACCGCTGCTGCCTCAGCAAGCGCCGTGATGGTGGGTTGGGCTGCCACAGGCAACCCAGGCGGGGGTGGGGGCAGGGGGGGGACCAGGTCAGACTCGCTGAACTGGATCCCTGTGGAAACGAGACGCCGCTCCACCCCCCGGCGAGCCGCGTCGGCGTACCTCCCCAGGGGGAAAGAGGCGAACCTCCTTCGCGCCTCTTGGAAGGTAAGGGTCTCAGTTACCTTGATGTTGATTATCTTTTTCTCCAGTTGGAACTTTTCACACTTGCGGGAGTACGCTGCATGCGGCCCGCCGCAGTTCACACAAGACAGTGTATCGGATGGACAATTGTCGCTTGGATGATCATGCGCCGCGCACGGCAAGAGTTTGTACCATGCCCGAACCGCTGGCACTTAAAACAGCGCCGCGGGTTCGGGATGTACGGACGGATGGAGCAACGGATAAAACCTGCATTTAAGTGTTGTGGGAGTAATGCGCGGTCAAAAGTCAAGATAATGTGCTTGGTGGGAATCTCCTTGTTGTCTCTGCGGATAGTGATGCGTCTCACGGCAGTGACGCCCTGATCCTTCAAGCCGGCCAGGAGATCCGCATCCGATTTGTTCAAGAGATCTGTATCGGATATCACACCCTGCGAGCTGTTGAGGCTCCGATGGGGTGTGACCCTGATGTCTAGATCAGCCAGTCTAGTCTGAGCTAGAAGCTTCGTGGACTGCTGCTTGTCATTTATTTCGATCAGGAGTTCACCAGACCTTTGTTTTTGCACTTATATGATTTTCCTACTATGGCTTCAAGATACTTGGCGATCAAGAAGACTGACTGAGATGCTAGAGGGTGGGTTGGATTGAGCGATTCCATCACAAGAAATTGAGAAAAATTATCCGGATCAGGAAATGTTAAAGATGGCAATGGGGGAAAAGATACTTCGGTGCGGCCCCTTTTCAGGGACCGATCACGTTTGGGGGGGTTTGAAAATGCCATATAGCATAGTACAAAAGCAGGGAGACTGGGGTACTTTCTTCTTTGCCCTTACCCTGGTAGTCAAAGAGGTCCCGAAGCTCCCTGCCTGGTAGACAGGCAGGGAGCCCTTCGGCCGGAACTTGACCAAGGCTCCGACGGCCACCGTTAGAGGTTTCTACCCTTCACCTTAAAAACACCTCACCACGGTAGGTCACAGCTGATGTTGGGGGGCTCGGGGTCCGCGGTATCGCCAGTACCTTCACCAAGATTACTCAAGGTGCCCCGTGCGGGGACCAGAATAATTTAAAACTGTTCCAAAACAGGACATCTAAAAACAGGGTATACTTGCTTCCGTATTCAATACAAGGTATAAAATATTATCCGCTTGGTAATCAGGTTCGATGCCACCATCATACGTCGTGAGGCTCACACATGAGTGCACTCACACACCCCCAACTCACCACTCACGAGTGAGTAGTGAGTGAGCCTCACCGTCGTTTCGGCCTGGTGAGTGCGAGTGCGACTGAGTGCGAGCACTGCTCACTGTGAGCCCCACTCACCCTTCGCGCGTGCGACTTCCACTCGCGCCGAGCGTATGCTCAGAACTCGCGAGTGTGAAAGCCACTCGCGATAATCCCCACTCACCACTCGCGAGTTGCGTTCTACTCGCGGCGAGCCCCGCTCACCGCTCGCCAGTACGAGTGCACTCGCCTCGCGCTTCTTGCACGATGTGCGGCGCTTACCTTGGTGAGCATCACTCGCTGTTGGCATTTGCCGCAGAGGCCGTTGCTGTGGTAATTTCTGCTGGCGATATCCACTCGTACGCACAGCCACTGGAGTGACTGCCTTTATCTTCGGGAATATGTGGCTACTGCCCTTTCTGAGGCACCGTGGAATCAACTCTCAGTGAACTATTCATTTAGGAATACCATTTGGATGAACGTCTGACGCCATCCCAGGCGGCAAAGAAAGTGTGTCCTAAGGCCGGCCTGTCTATGGCCGCTATCTTGCATGTCCGGCCAGCATACAGGTCCTGGCAGCCACGGATCATGCGTTAAACGGCCAACATCCGGCAACCACCCAGGCGGCACAGAAAGTGTGTCCCATGACCGTCCCGTCTATGGCCGCTTTCTGGCATGTCCTGCCAGCATCCAGGTTCCGGCAGCCACTGATCATACGTTTAACACTCAACATTTTGCAACCAGTGCTTCGGCGTTTCTCCAGCCGCCCTTGTTGAAACAAAGAACGGCAGGTACCCGCCTGACAAATTTTCTGTTCACTTTCGGCTGCCCATGTTGAGAAAAAGAACGGCCAAAGTACGGCTTAGGACATTCGTTTTTTTCTTTGAGAAGCGGTGTTCAGCCCAAGCACAACAAGCGCGACAAAAAAGACGCGAAAAAGACCGGCCGCAGAATATTCGTATTCTTGCGGAAGTTGGTGTTCGAAAGGATACCGGCCGCACTATCACTCTTCAAACGGTGAACTGCGCTCCCGGCGGCAACATATTCGTTTTCTTTGGGCAACCGGTGTTATGATGGAGACCGGCGGACGTGCGGCCCAAGAATGTTCGTTTTTTATTCGGTTAGCGGTCCTCGGCCGAATTACGGATAGCGAACGGCCGCAGAATATTTAGCAACCAGTGTTCGGGAGGAGACCAGCCGACGTGAGGTCTCAGGTCATAGGTCATTGTTTAGGAAAGCGGCGTACAGCCGAATAACGGCATGCGTCTGTGCGCCGTAGCTCATGCACTATCGGTTGGAAGGAGACTGGGTGGTGTAAGACCGGTTTTTCCCTAGTTGAAAAAAAGCCGTTAGGGAGCGAAACAACGCAGAAACGTTTTTATTCCGCTCGGTGTTTCTACGTTTTAAACGAACGAACTTCATTTGCCGAACAGTAATGAGTGGTTATTTGTGAATAAGCAGTTCTAGGTGAATGGGCAAGGTGCAAGGACTCGCTGGACATTACCGGGTAATCTTTAAGGCCTTCGGAATGCCATTTATTGCCACAAGAAGACTGTACAACACGGACGGGTCAGCTAAGCCTCGCCAGTCATATCCGCTACCCCGCTTCGCCCGCCGGCTTCGTCGACGCATCAGCTCGAGGATGTTCGCCCCCTCAAGAAATGAAGACCATTGTACACATCGACCGGGCAGAGATGTGCCACCCGAGACGGCGGTGGTTCACCAAAAATGACTGGCCTTAAAGGGCGTCAAGCAAGCGGCCACCACGCAGGAGCTCAATCGGTGCAATCTCAAGGACTCAATTTCAACTTCAAGTTCAAGTTCAAGTTTTTATTTACATCGTGAAGATGTGGGTTTGCTTGAGCGGAAATTGAAAGGAGCTTCATTTGAATAAGCCCGAGCCCCCCTTGTACAAGGCATCAATGCAACAAGGGCAGATAAACAGTTCTTCACACCACAGGTTACAGAATCGAAACAAGTCTACTTATTGTTCGTATAACAGTTACATGTGACGCCACAAAATACACACGATATTTCTATCAGTTCATTAATTAAAAAAACGACAACAACATAACAACATAACAACATAACAAACAATCAAGGTACACTGTACATGAACAAAAATAATATGAAACGAAGTAAACCGTAACCCTTTTTTAATAATTGACATTGCGGGCAATTAAAATAAGGTTAAGAAAGAAAACATTGACGAAGGTTACGTTAAGCATACCGTACTAAAATTATATTCTGGTGCATTTACCTGTTCAGCAGGTAAGGAACAGCGTAAGAAAGCATTTGACGGCCATATTCGGGGCCACAAAATGGAATGTACCAGTACTCTTGGTTCCTTATACTATACATGGGAATGTTTACTTTTAATTGCAATAACGGCGTGTAAGAAGATTGATTATTAGGAATGGAGGTTTTGTACCGAAGTGCTAGGAAATAGTCATATACTTCATGAATAGGCAACAAATAAAACGTATGAACAGTGGTTCTCTATGTGCGAAATATTCTGCAATTGCTATATGACGAATTGCTTTCTTTTGCAGCAGGGGTAATTTGTTAGTATTGGTGTGGGTAGTGGAAGCCCAAACCAAAAAAGCAGTAATTAACACGAGATCATGTTGAGTGAATTGTAAATTATCAGTTTTATCCGCGCAGGAAGGAAATACCGACATTTAGCAAGAATGCCTACGCACTTTGAAACTGAGGTTATAAGATAAATAACGAGCGTGTACCAAAACATAATTTTGTTGAAGAAAACGTTTAATGTTTTTATCCTGTCAACGATTTCAATATTCGAGTCGCCAATGTTAAGTGATATATATCGGGTGCAGGTATGCCCCTTTGGATGAAAAATGGTGGCTTTGGTTTTACGTGAATTGATAAGGAGCGAATTTGCTACACTCCATGTTTCCAATGACTGAAGTGCTTTGTTGATGACCGGCTGTAGCAGTCGTACGTCCTTGCCTTGAAAAAATAAACTTGTATCGTCTGCGTATATGATGTATTTGGGATTTTTAACAATTGTAACAATATCATTATTATAGAAAAGAAATAATAATGGACCTAATATGGATTTAATAATGGACCTTGGGGTACGCCTGTTGTAGTTTTCTGAAATGACGAAAAACTATTGTAACACATTGATAGCGGTGCTCTAAATATGAGTTTCGTAGATTTTGTGGGAAGCCGCGAATGCCATATATTTGGAGTTTTTCGAGAAGTTTTTGATGATTGATACGATCTAAACCCTTTGAAAAGTCAATGACTTCTCCGAAGTATGTGTTCTTGTTTTGAAAGGCTTTCAGTATGATTTCTTTCTGGGTGAGCAGAGCAGTTTCAGTCGACTTGCCCTTAAGACAGCCATACTGAGACGAACAGAATAATTTGTGCTTACTGGAAAAATCTTCTAGCTATTGTACTTGACCTTTTCTAGGCATTTTGAGAGAACCGGGAGAATCGAAATTGGTCTATAGTTAGCATGTCATCCTTATCCCCACCTTCGAACAACAAGATAACTTTAGAATTTTGCATACATTTTGGAAATTGGCTGGTAGAGAGGGAAATGTTATACACGTAAGCAAGCACGGGTGCTATGACCTTTACTACATATTTGATTGGCGTAATCTGAATGTTGTTGATGGCACGTGCTCGACTGTTCTTGAAGGAAGAGTAAATTGTGCATATTTTGCGTTCATTCTTCTTTTTTTGAAATATGCTAATATTATTTGGGCTGATAGCTGAACAGAAATAATTCTGATTTCTGGGTTTCCCTTTTACACGACATCCTATAAAAATATGCTTAAGTTTTGGGCCAATTCTTTTTCGTGGATACAGCGACTATTTATATTCAGTTCCGCAACACAAAGCCAGGTTTGTCCCCGATTAAGCAGAGGGTTCAGCTTTTTCCACACGTGCGCTCTGACATTGCAGTGTTCCCTCTGAAATTGCTGCCGCGAGGACGGAATTCTTTCACTTTTAAAAATTATATTAAGTTTGTTTCTATATTGTTTTAATATAGCCAGATCATCAGTCGACTTCGTTTTAAGAAATTTTTTGAAATGTTTCTTCTTACTTTTTATCATTTTTAAGCAGTCACAAATAATCCAGGGTTTACGGATTTGTTCAAGCGCTTTATAATTGTTTCTTTGAAATGCTGTTTGTAAATGCGCTTAAAAATGACCATGAATTCCTGGTAGGCCTCATTTGCTGTTTACCGGAAAATACACTTTCCAATGTGCAGTTGGAAATTGAGCAGTGAAAGAGTCTAAGGCAGATGGTGTAACACACTGGGTTTTCATCGGAAAGACTGTTTTGGATTTTCGCCTAAGCGTACTTCTCACAAGCATGTAAATGGGAAAGTGGTCGCTGATGTTGCAGCATAGTACTCCTGATAGCGTGTTGCTCCCAATAATGTTGCTCCCAATAAAGTAACTAAATTACTAACATAGAAGAGACTGCCATCCCCGAGACCACCTTCAACGAAGGCGTTACCACTTTTTACACGATCCGGTGAACGTCCTGGGCATTTGGAATATGTAAGAGAGGATCCGATTCATCCTTCCTTGCCATAATCTTTCCTCCATTAGTCCAGAAAAAGCGCCAGTTCTTGGCCTTCTTCTGGGCAATGGCCATGCCAAGCAGTTGCTTCATAGGCGGGCAAAGGTGTTCATTTATAAACACCGCAGTAGTGGACGGGTGACAAAGATCATGAGTTGAGAGGCGCGCCTTCCTTGCCTTTTGCAGCACTGTGCCACGTTTCGCGCGTATCCGAAATTGGACATTTTTGTTCGGAATGGCATTGGCCACCTTCACCGGAACTCGGTGGCAAACTTCTACCTTATTGTCCTCAATGTTTTCCTCCAGCAGCGCGCCGATCTGCTGGGGCGTATGAGGAAGGTTTTCTTCTTCCATGACTGGGATTCCTTGGATTTCCTGGTTACAATTTCGTAAGTACTGGAGTATTGTTCTGTAGCAGTGATTCTCTGTTCGTGCTCGGATACCTGTTTTTTCCCCAAAAAATAAAGGCGAGGGCGCGCAAAAACGCAAGTTTTCTGCTAATCTTAAAAAAAAAACACTGCGAAAAAAAATGTTGCACTATTTTTTTAATGATAAACGTAGAAGAGTCCAAGCGCGTGCTCTTCGTGCTATGCACTATGTTACTTTGTCGGATTTTATGACTGCCTATTTAGAAACAAGTGTCATTTTAAATTTGCGATAACAACAGAGCCTTATCATTGACGAAGCCTGGGTGTTAATTTATTTGCGATGTTTGAAGGTGAGCTTAGCTACACTTGCAACACTAGCTACTACACTATAATCGCCAGCATCGTAGCAAAAACGGCGTTCGTCAGGTTTTTCTTCCTTAACGCAGATCGTTGAGTTCCCGTACTATTTGGCTCTCGCAATAGATAATCCTTAAGTTGTTGACTTATTTTCTTGGACTGGAAAAAAGCTTTTGACGGTGTTTTGTATGAGCTTCTTGATAGCAAATTGCGGTCTATAAACTGAATGAATCAGTTATTGCATGGACAGCCCAGTGTCTCCCCCTAAAACAGCAGTCGGTCGCTCTCAATGGTTGTTCGTCCGGGTATGTTCCCCTGACTTCAGGAATTCCCCAAGGCTCGGCTGTGGGCTCTATTTTGTTTTTGTTAGGCATAAGTAATATTTCCATTGGCCTCAAATGTTTTCTTTCTAAAATGGTCGCGAATGGCTGTGTAGTTTACAGAACTGTAACGAATAACGTGATTCGCAATACCTGCAGCATGATTCGAATTTAATAACATCCTGATGTGCTGATTCAGAAAAGTCGTTGAATGTTAAAAAGTGTGTAGCATGACCTTTGCAAGAAAACCTTCATTCCAGTTGAATATGTAAACCGCAAAATGCGCTGCTATAAGAAGGGCTGTTACATATAAATAACTAGGAGTGTATTTACGAGATGTTAAGGTCAAAAGGTCACGTTCACAACTTAAAAGTTAGGGCTGCACGTGTTTTTGTCTTGCTGAGACAAAATTTCAGCAAACCTTCATTTTACTTAAACGAACAACCGTATCTCACTCATGTGTGATCAATGTTGGAGTACACATGTGTTTGTTGTGGTCCCTACACCGAAGAGGTGGTTGATACACTCGAAAGCATGCGGAATAGGGCAGGGCGATTCGTATTAGGTAATTGGCTTTGTCAACTTAGCATGAGGGAAAGTAAACGTAAAGTTAAATGGTAAGACGTGAAAGACCACAGACGAAACCTCAGGTTGAAATTTTGTCGTAATACCTATCATTGGAAAACTGGAATAGAAGGGAAGAAGTACACCCATGCGCCATTCTACATAACCCACAGTGGCACCGCAATCCTAAAGCAAATTATTAACTTTCTTTAAAGGTGACGTCTTGCGTGGTTCATTTTATCTTAGATCAACACGAGAGTGTAATTATCTTCAATGTATGATTTTATTCACTGTTTATAATGACGAATTTCACCACGGTTTGTTGACTTATTTTGTTATTTGGTCTCAAATTTGATGCTTAGTGTTACGTATCTCCCTGCTGTAATGCATGAAAAGGCGAAACTTGTATGGAATAAATAAATAAATAAATAAATAAATAAATAAATAAACAAACTTGCGGAGCCGCAAATTCATCCTCGAAGGGTTGAAAGCCTTACGCATTCAAACACAACCATTGAAATATTTATTGTTTTTTTCGTTGCAGTATGCAAGGTTTGCTGTATACATACTACCATTACTATATAATTCATACGGCCGCAACAGCAACAGCTGCGGGTGCGCGCGCTCCTCGTCTTCCTTAGCAACGGGGGGAGATGGGCGCGCGCTGCCTGGCCGATGACATGGCACATACCCACGTGGGGGATTGGCCAGGAATCGTGCGTGAGAAGGGCTAATGCACCCGCTTAAAGGAGTACTGACACGAGATTTCAAAGCTGAGATCCGCTCTAGCAATCAAGTACAACGACAACACAAATAGGTGCGCGAAACGGGCGCTCTGAATTCCGACGCGTGAGGGCGCTCGTGTAGCCCTCGCCGTAACGGTGGGCGCTACTCTCCTCCTCCTCTCTCCTCTCAGTGACTGCGGGTGTTGGGCGCCTCCTCTCCACCTCGGGCGGGAGAGCTCTCGCTCGCGTAGCGGGCAAGGTAAATATAACTGGTAGCGAAGCTTCCATAGAAGCCCATACGTTCAGAAAATGGCGGCTCTTAAGCTGCTCATGGGGCTTAGCGCCATCTGTGTGAGGAGGGAACACTTCCGGCGGAACAAAAAATAAACAGGATGTGACGCAAGATCCGGTCCAAAAGTGACGTCATTTTGGTGGTGGCATTAGCGGGAAAATTTGACTTCAAAATAGCCTTAGCTGGACTCTGATCGCTGAGGGCTCATGTCATTGCCATCTGACGCAAGTTGGCGAGCCCTTGGCGTGTGTGCTTCAAGTCAACGCCAGCTTATACTCGTGACTAGAGAAACGCACTTTAGCATACTGTCGTATGATTCGCCTCGGTGTTTATAAAAGCATCTTGCATCTTCTCTGAACCTTTATTCTGTATTCATGCCTTCCACTGCTGTATAAAAGCAATCAGTTGTTTATTTTGATTGCAGCGGGTGGCAAACGTACACCCCCCCCCCCCCCCCGACCGGAATTTTTTTTCTGCCTTGGGATACAGAGCCCAAAATGACACTCGACCACTCTCCCCGGCCCCCCTTTTATATAAGAAACGTGCCCACTCCTTACCCCGATACCAATTTCTACCAACGCCACTGCTGGGTTTAATCGCGTAGCACATACGCAGGTTGCGTGCGTGCCTTAAGTATAGATCAAGGTTATATAATGCTTGCTCAGTTTGTGTACTTTTAAGAGAAGAAATAACGCATAGTCATGCTATATAATCAAGACATTTGCATTTTATTCCAGGATAAACATAAAACAAATTTACCACACTGCACAAAATCAGCACGTATACAATAAGTACAAAATGTTTGTAGGCACTACATGCATTATGATTTTCCTTACGCGCCGAAAACTGGACTTACCCGTAACACATAGCATTATGAGCAATGAAAGCGTCAACAGCAGAACTACTTCGAAACAAGAGAAAAGAACTAGGCACTGCATCTTGACGTAGAAAACCGGGCCGCAGGAATGCCGATTCACGAAAGTGCAGCGAGCACACGGCAGCTGTCCCGGCGTCTTATCAAGTAGACAAGGGTTTCTACAGAAGTTCACTCAGCATTCACGTCTGCAATTTCCTGGTTGCATTATTAGGCAAGTGCCGCAACAGATAAGTAAAAAGAGGAAAAATGGATCAATGCAAAAGAAAGCGACGGCAGTATGTAAAAGCACATAGCAGGAAAGATCTGGCAGCAGCGCAGCAAGGAGCAGCACAACACAGTACTGCGATGGAAATAATGCTTGCGCATACAAGTGCGGGAAGCAACGAGCACTACAAGCGTTGTAATGCAATAGAGAAGACGCTGAGATAGACAATTAAAGCGACTCGTTTAAATTCGAGTGGTACTACGCCGAGAAGTCCTAGAGTAATTGACACAACTTGCTCCGAGCCAGCCTGAGGTGAAATCAAGAGATAACTGTGACATAACAAAGCTTTAGACCCATTTTTTTCGAAGCACCACCACGTCCCCTTACACAACCCCCGTGCACATGTTAACAGTACAATAGTTTCGCGTTACCTGTGGAAATGAGAGGAAAATGGTGCAGTAAAACTCCAGGTGTACGGGAGCTGCTGTTGCAACTTGTACAGCACATCGTTTCTGTAGGTACCGACGAAAGCGCTCCGCTCCAACCGTTGGCAGCATCGTCCCGTAGTTCACCGTGCCTGCCGGGCACGGTACTACACGTGTTCACCGACGATACAATGCACCTCGTAACTCCACGCACAGCAAAAATTAAGTGCACACCAAATTAACAAGGAAAAACGAATGCAAATGCGCACCACCAAAACACGCGAGGGGCGTTTCCTAGCAGACGAACTTTAGGAGCGCCTTTCCGATCACTACAAGGACTGCATCACAAAGCAATGACATGTGCCATTCTTCAGAGGGCGCTACAAAAAAGGTTTTTGAGAATGAACGGCATTTTCATAAATTATTTATACACTGTGCCTAAATAAATGTGATTCAAAAATAAATATAGTTCATAAAATATAATTGTTGTTTTATTGTTGAACAAAACTTGGTTTTTTGTTACTAGTGTTTGTTCCCTCCTCACCTAGTCGCGCTTCAATCGCCACTCCCATAAGCCCCCATGCTGATGTCGCTGGCAATAGGTTCTGAACCGCTTTTTGCCCGAACCTTCGCTACCATTTATATTTACCTTGTAGCGGGCGCTCCGCATTCCGACGCGTGAGGGCACTCGTGTAGCGGCCGCGTGGCGCGGGAGGCTATTAGTCGAGGGCGCGCCGTCGTCGAAAGCGGTCGCTGGTCCTGCATCTCGATAACGATGATGGCGGACCGGGCAACGGTCCCAGCAATAACGAGTGAAATATCTTTCTTTGTAGTTGTGTGCGTGTGTGTAATCTCTCGACTACTGATTAAGATCACGATATCCACCATAATCGCGCAATCAACAACCGTGCCTTCGCACTTACACACTCTCCCCCTCGGGGAAGTGCGAGGGAATTTTTTTTGTATAAAGGGGTTCATTACTGGCCAAACTCTGTCACTCAATTGCAACGTACACAGCAATCAGAAACAGGCAAACTTCATCAACAGCAGCGGTGGTGGTGGAAACTTGCTCAGACAGTAACGATAAATATCAAACTACAACCAACCTGAATATGGTTATGAAATAGCTGCTTGGAGGCCACTGTCTTTGGCACCAGTGTCGCTGAGGAAACGTATACGCTCCAGCCAGTCTTCGTTCTTTTATCGGTGCTTCGATGACGTCACGCAAATTCAGAGTAGGGTGAGCAGCAGCCTGTGAGGATTATCAGCATAGTGGCATCCCCCAGCAGGCGTCGTCGAGATGCTTGGCTTGCCAGGAAACTGCAATCGGTGATGGAATAGCTATTTGCAGGCCGCTGTCTTTGTTACCACCGCCAGTGAGATAATGAGTGCGGGTTGGTAAAACGGGGCTCTCGAAATCATATAAATGCCACCAAACAGCAATTGTCGCGCAAATAAAACAACAAACTGCAAGAAGCATTGTGTGCAGCGAGATGGCCGAGAGCGCTGCGAGGGTGTCTGCTATGAAGGGGCCAACAAAGAGGGCGGCCACAACGGGCAGGTAGAAAGTAAAAATCGTGAGAGAGGCAGAGAAGCAGGGTGTAGTTTGCGCTACTTAAGTTATTACACGGGTCTTAACTGAGAGTACTGATATTAAGGCCCTGCTGAGAGCGGAAGCGTGTCAGCGTCTGGTTTTGAGAGCTCTGATTCATGGGAGGCTTTGGAAACGGCTGCCGACCCCAACGAGTGCAGTACACGACTGAACGCTGTTTCCCAAAAAACGTAAACGGCGAGGCAAGCGAAAGGAGGCGCCACGATACCGCAGAAAAGGATGGTGTTTATTCGGAAGCATTTTAGACTCCAGCGACGTTATCGCAAAGCTGTCAGTAGAGATTCCAAGTGGCTTTCACGGTGCGGCTGGGAGTAATGACGATGTCACAATTGAGTCGTTGAATTGCGTCCTGCCTTGAGCTCAGGTACTGGATGTCAAGCAACGAACAACGTAGCTCGTTGCGAATTCTGTGTAGCGTGATCCGGAGCCGTCATTTAAGACCGGGAAGCACGGATATAGTGTATCTGTGACACCCGGAAAAGAAAACCAACGCACTCTTGAGCGTTTGCTTACTGGGGGTGTTGCAAAAATGGCAAAAGACTACCAGGGAGGCGAAATGTTCTGGCATACATGCGACGGTAACTGAAGTTGGCGCATGCTGAGTGGCACTGCCATACGCTAGCTTTTCCCAGGGGCGGTATTCTCGTAACTGTCCCTTTTGAAAACGTCCCTTTTGAGTCCATTTCATCGTGACGTACTTCCGGTTAAGCAGTGGCCATTGGCAGTAGGTTTGTTGCGGTTGAGTTACGTCAATTCCGGTTGTTTGCTTTTAGCCAATCAGGGCTCACCAAAAGGGACACTTTGAAATGGGCGCAAAAGGGACAAAACTCGAGAGTACCGCCCCTGGTCTTACATTACTTCGGAATGCTCGAGAACGAGAGCGTAAACCTTTCTCTAGCTGTGGAAATTAGGGAAGTTTTTTCTGCGCACTGCAAATACCCCTCCTAAATTGGCGATGTTCTATAAACCGTTAGCAGTCGTCTTCAGAGAGGAGGCGCACCTAAGGTGTGTTAAAAAGGATAAAACTCAGAGCAATGTCGGGAGCTCAAATCGGTGCTTTTTGGGCGGCAAGTGGCTCGTAGACGCCAGAGTTTCTCGATGTCTTTAGTTTTCTGAAGCCGGTTTGGCATTTTTGGATTAATTTGCTTTTGAGTGGCACATTTCAATTGAAGCGAAATGTCACCTGTCAGATTCATGCGTTTGGATAAAGTAGGGCGCGGATAAAATAGTTCAGTATAGTTGGTTAATTGCGTATTAGTGTCGCAACTAAAAGCCTGGTAAAGCTTTAGAGCGGATTGTGCTTGCACTTGCTGGCGATGCAGTTGTGTTTTTTGTGTTGTTTGTTGCTTGCCGGGCCAAGCCAGAGACGTTCCTAGGAAGCAACTATTCGTCCAGTGACCGGCCTGGTGAACCTCCAGCTCAGTGCCGTTCGGCCCTGGCCTGGCGTCGAGCGACGGCCGAGCACTTCTCTTCGAGAGCATTCCTCCGGCCAACGGTTAAGGAACCTTATCGACCGGGATCACAGACCCCCGACGGGGAATATGTTACGACTCAGCACTCCGTTATTTTGTTCGCTGTCCGCTTAACCGGAGCAATCCCTCTACCAACTGAGCTAGCCAGGAGGCTAGTCGTTGGTAGTGCGAGAGCGAACTGCTCAAGAAGTCGAAGTAACGGACAAGTGTTAATCGACCAGATTTAGGTGAAATCCCCAAGGTGGAGTAAGTTTCAGCGAAGGAAAGTGTGACATCTACCAGAATGCCGCCATACGGTTACAAGGGAAAGCTTGTGGGGACCAGGGTTCTGACGGCGGCCTAGCTCGATCCTCGAGATCCGGCCGCAAGGCTAGCTCCACTGAACACCGCCATGGATCACCAACTTGGCGTATCGGCAGCGAACAGCAAGGAACACAGGACACAGAATTCGCCCACTCCGACGTTTATTGCAATGGAATAAAGGAGACGTCGGGCGCGTCGTTCTACACCGCCGACCACCTTAGCCAGGGCGGGAGAGACAGGCGCGAGGGCGGACAAAGGAAGGCCAAAAAGGAGTGAGTCGTACTTACGGCCGCTCCCGACGATGGTTCGTGTCCAAAGAGGCCCTACCTCCGTCGTCCGCCTCGGACCAGCCCGCCGGAGCTTCCGGGCAAACCTGTCACGTGAGGGGGTCGGCCGCGCCCCCTCGCTCTCACGGGTATCCTCCCGGAGGGGGAAGCGCGCGACCGCCAAGAGAGAGGTACCACCCCTCTCGCCTCCGCGGCGGGCCGAGAGGGATAGGCAAGATGGCGGAGCTCCGCAATTCCCACATCCCTCCCCCCTTTGACCAAAGCCGCTCGACCTCGAGGGCTCCGGCAAACGATGACCTCACCGTTCGTTTCGCTGCCTGGCACACCTCCTTGAGCAAGTCCAAGAAAGTCCGATCCCGAACATGCGCAACTGCGCCAACGTCCGCGTTGCACCGCACTGCCACCACATAGTTTGCCACAATCACCCCATAGTTCGCCACAGTCCGCTGGTTGACCTGATTTCGTCAGCCGGCCCAAGGTCCGCAGGCTCCGCCGGAGAAGTAAGCTGGGCCGGTTGAGCACAGGGCCCGGACAGCAGGCTGCTCCCAGGCGGTCACTTCCCGCAGCGGTTCGCCCCGCGCCGACGGTGCGCTTGCCTGCCGCACCGCCGGCGGCTTCCGCTGCTTGCGGGTTCAGCAGTGACCACACCTCTGATGCCCGGACCAGGGCTGGAGGCCGCGTTCGTAGTGCTGCCTCCCAGGTGGCCAGTTAGCCCAGCGCCGACGATGGCTTTCGCTCGGCGCGGCGCACCCCAGACGAGCGCCTCCGCCAACGTGGAGGAGGGGGCGCGATCAGCTGACCGCGGGAGCCGGCCCGCCGCGCAGCTCACTCGCTGTACGGGCTGCGGGGTGCTGTTTTGGCATACAGCTGGGCTCGTTCTTCCCTGGGGTGGCGGCTGGCCCGGCTGGCTCGCAGGAGGCCTGGCGTGGTGCGGTGGCGTCGTGGTTGGAGGGTCGCTCGAACCCTGCGCGTGCGGGCTTGAGCCCTCCGGAGACGGTGGCCCACCCGGTCAGCGACCTCGCCGATCGCGGATGTTGGGGCGGTGCGTCAGGAACCTTCCCTCCGCACCTTCTCCCTTTAGCTCGCGACCTCGCGAGCCCGAAGTGGGAGCGTCAGCAGTGGCTTCCTGCCGGCTGGCGCCCTCTGGAGTCACCCCGTGCAACCCATTGCCGGACCTCACGGCGTAGGCTGCGCGTTTCGTTGGCGCGCCTCGAGGAGCTTCCTCTGGCAACCCTTCCTGTGCGCAACTTTGCGCGCTGGAGGGCGGTGACCCGGTCAGCGATCTCGCCGGTTGCGGGTGTTGTAGCGGTGCGTCGGGAACCTTCCCTCTGCACCACCCTCGAGTTCGCGACCTCGCGAGTCCGAGGTGGGAGCGTCGGCAGTTTCTCCGCTTGAAAAGTACTGCTTCAGCTCGCCCACGTGAATGCGGCCGCTTATTCGACCTGACCTCGGGTTAAGCAAAGTGCAGTATTGGGCGAGTTGGTTATCCATTATTACTAAACAGCGCAACAAAAACACGGACTATAGCTTAGGTACACAGGACGAGCGCTGACTTCCAACTGGTCTTTTATTGAAAAAACACATATTTATACCCCACACACCTACACACACGTGCCATAAATGCACACAACAAAACAAGCAATTCATCACAGCGGTGCTATGACGCGCGACACACGCTCTAAAAATTCCCATTAGAACACTCGCACTTGAAATGATAAAAACCCTCTCAAGCCATGACACACGTGTTGCGCCCCTAGATTACTTTCTATGTAGCGTTCCTTCCCCCTTGTAAAAAATCAAGTTCCTTGGCTGACAGACAAGGGAGATAGTGGAGGCAGCGAAAATTGCTAGGTTGGGGGAAAATTGCGTCAGCGTACCTTCGGTTGTTCTGTCAGCCAAGGAACTTGATTTTTTACAAGGGGGAAGGAACGCTACATAGAAAGTAATCTAGGGGCGCAACACGTGTGTCATGGCTTGAGAGGGTTTTTATCATTTCAAGTGCGAGTGTTCTAATGGGAATTTTTAGAGCGTGTGTGGCGCGTCATAGCACCGCTGTGATGAATTGCTTGTTTTGTTGTGTGCATTTATGGCACGTGTGTGTAGGTGTGTGGGGTATAAATATGTGTTTTTTCAATAAAAGACCAGTTGGAAGTCAGCGCTCGTCCTGTGTACCTAAGCTATAGTCCGTGTTTTTGTTGCGCTGTTTAGTAATAACTGACCTCGGGTCTTTCAGCTTGTAATTCAGCCGCGAGATCTTCTCGGCGACTAGGAACGGTCCTACCCACTTGGGTGCGAGACCGGCCGCGAACCCTGCGCTGGCATCGCTCAGCGGGTGGTTACGTTTCAAGACAGTGTCGCCCACTTGGTACGCCACGTCTCGATGAGCTCGGTCGTAGGCCGCCTTTTGGTCGACCCTGGCCTTACCGCGGCTGCGGTTCGCCTCCTTGCTGGCTTCTGCCAAACGCTCGCGCAAGCGCCGCGCGTAAGCCGCATCTGCTGCTTTCGCGGGGACTGCGGTCGACCTCCTGGCCAGAACCGTGTCCGTCGGTGTGTTCAGCTCCCTGCCGAACATCAGGAATGCAGGCGTGAAGCCCGTGCACCGATTCACGCTTGTGCGCAGAGCGAAGGAGATCGAGCTCAAGTGCTCATCCCAGTCTTGTTGCCGCCGGGCATATGCCCCAAGCAGTGGCTTTATGTCTCGATTTCGGCGCTCCGTCACGTTAGACTGGGGGTGATAGCACGATGTTGTTTGCTGCCTGACACCCATTGCCGCGCACGCTTCACGAAACAACCTTGATGTGAAATACGTGGCGTTGTCGGTAATCAGCCGCTCAGGAAATCCGTAGCGACAAAACACCTCAGACAGCTTTTGCAGGACCTCCTGTGCTGTCGCTTTGCGCAGCGGATAGAGTTCAGCGATCCCACTGAAGTGGCATGTCACCACGAGTACAAACTTGTACCCTCTCTTGCTGCGCGGCAGCGGGCCCATCAGATCGCACGCCAGGACCTCCCATGGCTTTGTGCTCACGATAGGCTGAAGCAAGCCTGGCGCCTTACCGCCTCGCGGTTTGCGCTCTTGGCAGACGTGGCATGTGCGTACGTACCTACATACTTGTGCCTTCATGCCGGGCCAGGTAGCATACCGACAAAGCTTTTGCCATGTCTTTGGCGCGCTACCGTGGCCGTCTGCGTCGTGGTAGTGCTGCAATGCAGCACACCTCAGCTTGCTCGGGATAACGGCTTTAAAACACTCACTTGAGTCATTTTTGCCGGGCACGTATTTCAGCAGAGCTCCATCGGCATCAAGCAGGTAACTTTCCAGCTCACTCGCAGCAATACCAGCTGCATTAGAGCCCGCGCCAGCCGCAATACCAGCAGCTTCCCGGCGCCCGTCATTCAACGGTGTTCGAGTTGCCTGAGGGTCCGTCTCTTCATTAAGACTGGCAATCACCTCTCGACAAAACAAGCCCTCCTGCTGAGCCTCGACTAGCTCTTCCCGACTGAACGCAACCTCGAGCGGAACTCCTCCCCCGACGAGATGCACGTGCTCTGAGCTTCCGAAACTTGGGTCCTCCCGCGTTCCGCGCTCTCCCCGCGCCGAGAAGGGTCGCTGACCTACAGCGTCCTCCTCGGCCTCTCCGGCCGGTTGGGTGTCGTCCACCGGCGCCCGTGACAGCGCGTCCGCGACCACATTCGTGGCACCTTTGCGGTAGCGAACTTCGAATTCGAAGCGTTGCAATGCCAGGGCCCATCGCGCGAGCCTCCCGCTGGGCTCGCGGAGGCGGGAAAGCCATGTAAGGGCCATGTGATCAGTCTCGATCGTGAATTTGACCCCCTCTACGTACATCTCGAACTTTCGAAGTGCGTAGATTATGGCCAGACACTCCTTCTCGGTGACCGAGTAGTTTCGCTCTGCAGGTGTCAGCGCACGGCTCGCAAAAGCCACGGGTCGCAGTTGTTCTCCATCCACCTGGAGGAGCACTGCCCCTACGCCGAGGTCACTCGCGTCGGTTTGGATCACGAATGGCCTGTTCAGATCCGGCAGTTTCAGCGATGCAGTGTCTGCAACAGCTTTCGCCAGTTGGCGTAGGCTGCTCTCCTGCTCCTCTCCCCACTCCCAAGGGGCGGATTTCCTCAACAACTTTGTCAAGGGTGCTTGCAGGCGCACGCAAGCGGGGATAAACTGGTGGTAGTAGCCGATCATCCCTAGGAAGCGCCGAACTCCGGCTACATCCTTCGGCGTGGGAAACTCCAAGATCGCCCGGAGTTTCTCGGGATCGGGGGACACCCGTCCGCGTTCGATCCGATAGCTGAGCAGGCTCACTGGAGCGCTGCATATTTGCGCCTTGGCAGGATTGATGGTTATGCCAGCCGCCCTGAGTCGTCCCAGGACGTCTCTCAGGTGGCAGAGGTGCTCCTCGAAGGTGCGGGAGTAGACGACAATGTCGTCCAAATAGGCGAGGGCATGCTGCCACTTTGCCTCACCGAGCACCCGGTCGATCAGGCGTTGGAATGTGCCCGGACTTCCACACAAACCGAAAGGCATACGTACGAACTCGTACAGCCCCCGATGGCAAGTGAACGCTGTCTTGCATTCATCGCCGGGACGCATCTCGACCTGAAGGTACCCCTTGCTGGCGTCCAAAATGGAGAAGTATTTTGCGCCACCGAGATTTGCGACGATTTCGTCAACGCTCGGGAAGGGGTACGCATCCTTTTTCGTGACCGCATTCAGCCGCCGATAGTCGACGCACAAACGCCAGCTACCGTCCTTCTTTCGAACGAGCACCACTGGAAACCCCCAAGGGCTCGTCGAGCGGCGGATAATGCCTGCTTTCAGCAGTTCCTCCAACGCCTCATCGGTTGCCTGCCTCTTGGCGGGGCTGACGGGCCGGGTATTGCATTTCCATGGTTGAGCATCGCCGGTGTCTATGCAGTGCTGCACCAACCTTGTGCAACCTGCTTGCTCAGTGAATATCTCGCCGAAGTCACCTAACAACGACAAGACGCGGTCACGCTGCGCTGCTGTCAGCTCGCTAGCACTTGCTAGGAGCGCGCTCAATTCCTCGCCCTGACCTCGGGGTGGAAGGCGCGCAGCGCAGGAGAAATCAGCCGCGGCAGCAGCAACGACCGAGCCCGGAGGTTGCCGCGCGCGCCGGCTACCGGCAGCGCCTGGAGCTTCTGCTTCCCGCGGTTGGAGAGACGTTTCGGCGGCGCGCCCATGCAGTGACTTCTCTGCGGGCGGCGGCTCGGAAAACGGTTTTAGCGGCATAAACGGGCCCTCCCGATAGCCTACGTTGCCGACGTCCACGACGCGATAACGCTGCGCCGCTGTCAGCTCACTAGCACCTGCTAGGAGCGCGCCTAACTCCTCGCTCTGATTTCGGGCTGGAGGGCTGGCGGCGCAGGAGAAATCCACCGCGCCGGCCGCGGCAACACCCGAGCTCGGAGGGTGCCGCGCGCGCCGGCTATCGGCTGCGCCTGAAGCGTTTGCTTCCCTCGGCGCGCGGGACGTTTCGGCGGCAGCCTCACACAGCGACCTCGCTGCAGGCGGCGGTTCGGCGAACGGCTTTAGAGGCGTAAACGGGTCCTCCCGATAGCCTCCGTTGCCGATGTCCACGACCAGTCCAACCTTGGACATAAAGTCTCTCCCCAGAGTGACTGGGACCGTTAGTCCGGGCAAGTGGACGAAACGCATGCGCCGTACACGCTGACTCCAACGCACGACGAGGCGTACGTCACCGCGTGACGTAACATCACCACACGCAAGCTGGAGCGGCAACTTCCGCGCGCGCAGCCGAATAGCTTTGCGCTCGAGATGGGAAACGACCTCGTCCCCTACGAGTGAAGTGCTTGCCCCGGTGTCCAGCAGTGCCTTAAAACTCCGCCCCGCAATTGCGAGGTCGAGAAAGGGCGCGGCGGGCGCGGTGATGTTTTCCTCTCGGGCGCGTTGATCAGCCGCCGGCGACTTCACCGGCGGCCCGCTGCGTTTCCCTGTCCACCTGGGCAGATTCGCATCATGTGACCAACTTGGCCACACCTGAAACAGCGAACAGAATTCCGTGCTGCTTGCTGCGCCGATCGAGGCTGCTCGTACGCTCCGCGGCCAGCTGGCCGCATCCGGTTCTCCGGAGTAGAGTTGTGAGCGGGTGCCAGCAACTGCGGCAGCGCCGATCCCGTGTAGGGAAGCCCACTTGGGCGTGCGTTCGCCGGCCGATCACCTGACCGGTTAGTTGTGTGCATTGCGCGCGGGGCTGCCAGGACCTCCGGCCGTATCGCCTCCGCGTTGCGCAACCCATACGAGTAGGGGTCCAGCGCTCGGTCCCCGAGACCGAGCGTTTCTCGCTGGCCGGGTATCAACGTAGAGCCGACCTCGACTCGTCCGCTGCCCGTAACGCCGCGCCAAGCACAGCTTGGTTCCAGTGTTTCCACCGGAGGCGGCGGTGGCCGATACGCGCGTGCAGCCGCAATTGCTGCTTGCACACGACGAGATTCGGCCGCCAGCTCGTTGAGATCTCGGCACCTGCAGTTCCTCAAGTACAAGGCAAAGGTGGGGTGGCATTGCCTGATGACCCGATCGACCCGCTCCGAGTTCGGGGCATGTGGGTCGTCGTACTCGTAAAGCTCCTGCATCGCACGGACATACTCGATCATCGATTCGTCCGGAGCTTGGGTGCGCATTTCCAACTCTCTACGCATCCGCGGGAGGTAGTCGACGGGCAGGAATTCCTCCCTGAACATCGTTCGGAAGTCATCCATCGTGCGCGCCGTGTGGCCTATCACTCGATACCACCGGGCGGCATGGTCGACTAGGGCTGCGGGCAGAACTCTGTGCAGCACCTCGCTCTCGCTGATGCAGGACGCCTGCTCGTAACGGCTCAGAGCCAGCAGGAAAGCGTTCGCGCTCACTTGATCGCTATAACCGCTATACGTCGGCATCGGTAGCTGCACCCTGGGAGCGGGTGAGCGCGCCGCCTGCAGCACTTGCTGCATGGCGCCTGCGAGAGCGTTCGCGATGGAAGCTGCATCTACAGTCATTCCTTCGCTTACGGGCGCCTGCGTGCTCACTTGCACGAGAGGCGCCGCATGGAGCTTCAGCATTTGCGTAGGCCCAGCGCATGGTGGTTGAAAGCGCGGCGTCACCTGACGTAGAGCGCTCGTGGAATTCAGAACTTTCCGAAATTCTCGTTGGTGCGCGAGCCGCAGCATCTGCGTAGGCCCGGCGCATGGTGGTTGAAAGCGCGGCGTCACCTGACGTAGAGCGCTCGTGGAATTCAGAACTTTCCGAAATTCTCGTTGGTGCGCGAGCCGCAGCATCTGCGTAGGCCCGGCGCATGGTGGTTGAAAGCGCGGCGTCACCTGACGTATAGCGCTCGCGGAATTCAGAACTTTCCGAAATTCTCGCTGGTGCGCAAGCCGCACTCGCGGTTGCGTAGGGGCCGTGGAGAAAAGGGACCCGAGCCGCTCCTGCGGCTCCGGTGGGCGCTGTTGATGCAGAGCATCGCGGGACCTCCCGGGCATGATCACAAAGGTCGGCCAACAGCATCAAATCTCCCAACTCATAATCCTGTGCCATGTTCCTCGGAGCTAGCGAACCTCGAATTCACTTGAAAACGAGTCCCACGTTCGGGCGCCAAAAATGTGGGGACCAGGGTTCTGACGGCGGCCTAGCTCGATCCTCGAGATCCGGCCGCAAGGCTAGCTCCACTGAACACCGCCACGGATCACCAACTTGGCGTATCGGCAGCGAACAGCAAGGAACACAGGACACAGAATTCGCCCACTCCGACGTTTATTGCAATGCAATAAAGGAGACGTCGGGCGCGTCGTTCTACACCGCCGACCACCTTAGCCAGGGCGGGAGAGACAGGCGCGAGGGCGGACAAAGGAAGGCCAAAAAGGAGCGAGTCGTACTTACGGCCGCTCCCGACGATGGTTCGTGTCCAAAGAGGCCCTACCTCCGTCGTCCGCCTCGGACCAGCCCGCCGGAGCTTCCGGGCAAACCTGTCACGTGAGGGGGTCGGCCGCGCCCCTTCGCTCTCACGGGTATCCTCCCGGAGGGGGAAGCGCGCGACCGCGAAGAGAGAGGTACCACCCCTCACGCCTCCGCGGCGGGCCGAGAGGGATAGGCAAGATGGCGGAGCTCCGCAATTCCCACAAGCTATACATCTTCCTCACAAACTACGCATGCGTTTAACAGACTAATCCCCACCTCAATTATAAATACACTCGTTATTGGATGATATTGGGTGGAGGGTGGGGACGGTATGGATGAGCATCTGAATTGTGGTGTGTTAAGTCTTTGGTTTTAATATTTAGCGTAGTAATACAGAAGTCCTCAGGTACATTAACATTACATCTTTGCCAATTACGTCTGTCGGAAAATACAAATAAAGCGTTTTTCTTTAAAATTACGGTTGCCAAAAGTATTTTTTCTAGAGTTATTTAGTATAAAACAACAAAAACACAAATAAAAGTTTCTGCAGCAAATTTTTATGACTCCCGCAATACACGCAAAAACTTTCATACAGATATTTGCGAGATGATTCCCATCGTCCAAAGTAAAGTCATAGCACTTTTTATCCTGCTATGCTGTAAATTCATAACTTATCACGCAATGTTTCAAAAATAAATAACTCGTAAAGGTGCACTATAATGGCGCCAATTGCACACATTCTGGTTTTCAATTAATTAATGGCTGATTTGTAACCAGAAAGAATTTTTAAAGACAATAGTCTTTCTTGGGCTGCTTAAACCCAGAAATTTTGGTCTGTCTGTATGTCTGTCTGTCCGTCTGTCTGTCTGTGACTCGATTCAGCCACCCGGCCAAAGTAAAACCATGCCTGCGCAATAGTCTTATATAGTCACAACTAACTGTGCCCGTCTAAGTCCAGTGTAATGTTCATACTTGTCAATATTGTTGAAGAACAACAAAACATTACGCATATACAAGACAACAAATGAATACAGAAGTAATATTTGCAGCGTTCCTTTATAAAAAATCGTACATGTTTGATTTTGGCGAGATTAAATACTTAATCACCTGAAGAAAATAATATCACACCGCCGTCGCCTCCTGTCGCCAGCGCCATATAGCTTCTGGCGGCATTTGAAGAAATCAAGTGGCAAGAGTTACGAAAGGTTCCACTAGGTAGGTTCCACGTTCTGCTTGCAACGCACGTGGAGTAGGGAAACGTGGATCTATAAACGCTGAAGTAGGGCGCCTCGATTAACGCGCGTCTTCGCCGTACGGCAGCGTTCGCATCGAGACACCCGATTTGGAGCAGTGGAACGCGGGAAATTTAAAATGATTTAAGCAAACCTTTGGCGTCTGTACCTTGGGAGGAGCGCGACGCAAGAGGAACAACATGAGAGGTGAGCGGGAAAGCGAAGGGAGGCATTTACTTCGCAAAAGCCGATACAGACTATCGTCTTTTGACGGCATTTGTAACGAAAGGAGCAGATACGCGGCCAATTTTTAATCGTACACACTGTGAAACACAGTGGGTCAGTTTTAAACGTATTTTAAGGACCTTTCATTATCTGAAGGTTCTCAAATTGTTGCAGGAACAAGGTGATTAGGGCGGGATACTAGTTTACTGTGCTTGAGTGTGGTACCGTAGCGATGGCTGAGAGATGCAGATTAGCCGCGTTTGAATTCGCCTTCCTCGGGCCACTGTTTGATGGAGACAAGCTTCCCTGATCGGGAATGTCCTTTTGAAAATAAAATTTAGGCTTCGGAAACTGCAATTACATTGGCGGGAACCCCTTAACCTTGTCGATCTCGCGTGGTCCCCCTTGCTTTCTACAACACCGCATTGCCGGGGGTGAAAGAGTCTCACTGCAATGCCTGCCATAGGTGGTACCCAGTACAGCTTCCACCGTAGCTGTGGTAGCCACCATGTACATTGGTGTGCCTTGCGCGGCCGGCCACCTACCGCTAAGATACGTACAAGCGACTCCGCGGTAAAGTGTTCAACCCAAGTGTGGGACTACACCGCCTGTGAAGCACGGGAAAATCGCTTCAATAAAATTGAATAGCTGCCAAAATGCAACTTTTTTTTTCTGTAAAACAGGTCTTGGTTCAGCAAATAGTATCACGCCCAACACTGTAGGTAGTGTGCTCGCTCTCGCCAGTGATAGCGGCCCTAGCGTCACAACGACATTTCACGTAAGAGAACATGCACGAGGAATTTTTAAGGGGCTTACTCGAAGGGGTGGTGTTGTTAATGGCTTTGAAGGAGTTTGATGGCCAGAACATGTCAAATGGAATATCCAAAAAGAAGTTGTAGGGTTCGGCGTATTCGTGCAATCGTGGAGCTTCGAGGCGATCCGTAGTGAAGCGCTCCGGATCCATTTTTACCACCTCGTTACTTTTACCGCGCGGGGAGGTCTCGATACACGGCCTTTATTGCTTCACCGCCAAAACAAAAAAATGTCCACCGTGGCTGGCATCAGAATTTGAATTTCGGATCAGATGCAAAGAGCTAAACCCTTGCACATAAATGACAGTTTGAATTCCAATTGGAAAATACAATTTGTTCTCAATTATCAGCCGGCTATCCGGTTACTGCTCTCTGCCTGACGTAAACCTGCATATATTCTTGCAATTGAAAACTTCAAGAACGTTTTTGTTTTCTCATGTTCGGATTGCTAAATTCAAAGTGCGGCCTTTTGCTAGTTCATTTAATTACTCTGTACAGCGTTGTTCACAACCGAGTTTTAAAACAAGTACAGTGAATACTCGGAAATATGCAATTGGTTGCAATAAAATTACCCTGAGACAAGGTTGCGTATAAGAATCGAAAAATTGTACTGGTGTACAGAATGTATAAAATGTAGTCGGCCTCCGTTTAGCTAACAAGAGGCTGCCGAAGTTCTCTATTCTTGATGTGCGCGCCCGACACAGCCTGTAGGCACACAAGACGAGCGAGGATGAACGACAAGAGAATGACAAGGTGGCGTCTTCCACCGCCTGAGCCAGTTTTTTCAATCGCTGGCTTAATCGTCCTCTTGAAATACGCGTTGCTCCTCTTTCATGTGCTTCTTGGCCGTCCTTCAAGGGAACCGCTCAAAAACAACTGCCTATAATCGGCTGGGAGGCACTGACGTCACTCTCCAAACAACACACATTGGACCACTGCCAGGAACCATGGTGGAAGAGGACAAAGACGAGAAAGAACAAGTGGGCAGGAGGCAAGTAATTTCGAGAAGTTGGAGGAGAAAAAAAAATCCGGGCGCCTCACCCACTAACTTGAAATCTCTCGAGGGGCGAAGTCAGTGTATAGGGGTATATTTGGCGCCTTGGTGTTTTTTTTCCACGGAGACGAAACCGTTGGAAGGTAGATGTATGGAGCATTGCTATAAAAGTATCGCGTATTTGACACAGAAAGAGTTCTAGCACGAGGCGTTGGAAAACGAGTGTCCCGGTATTGTAGTACTGCGACTACATGAGTGACGACGATGACAGCAGTCGCAGACAGCCCGAGCCCCTGAGGGGCTTCGCCCCTAAAAGGGAAGCGGAAGACTGGAGATGGATCAAGAGAAAGAAAGCGAGGAGTATGGGGAGAGGGGCGTTCATTGTTAGAGGTGACCGAACAAGGTGGTACTAGAGATGCAGGTTTTCATGTAATTTCGAGGCGCGTGAAAAAAGACGGGTCTTTTACGGGTGTTATTTTTAGCAAAATACCAACAGTCCAAAAAGGCGATTGTACACATATCTACAAAATATTCGACATACTTCTTGAGGCAGAAGCATCACATGTCTTATCAAACACGAAAGGTGACCGTAGTTGCTGATGGCTATACGAAACCGAAATATGAAACGAATGAAACCAAAATACGGCCACTGTAAAAAAGCAAATGTAGACTATAGAAAAACATATTTAGGTTCGAATGGGCTTTGAACCCGGCAGGCCAAGAGCCTCATCCAATGGGGGAAATACAGCACTAACCCTGTACTGCGCCTGTATGGAGAGAGAATTTACTCAATGCAGCCACATTACAGTTGAACGTGATGGCACCGGAAACACGATGCTGAAGCGAACACGAATGTGATAATGGCTGGCTTTCACCTCGAAATCACTTTAAAGGCACTTTAAAGTATGTTTATTCCTTCCTTCGGTCATCTGCTGTTGAGCAAACAGTTGTAGTTCTAATCAGGAGAGCTGATACTATAAAAGAATGCTTGAGTTTGGGTGGCAGTAATCCATATATAGCTAGCGGATTGTATGGTTGGGTTTCGTGGACGCTGTGAAATCAGTCCAGCTGTCATTTGTTTCTCAAGTTTCAAAGAAAGGGCAAGGTGCAGTTCGTTTCTGTTTCGATGGTGAACTGGATGGCTGGTTAGAGCGAATTTAGCTGCGGCAGAAAGTTGTCTGATCTTGTTTCGTTGACCATACAAAAACATTCATGCACGTTCTGCGTCAACACCTTGGGCTTTTCGCGGGAAAATTACTAAGGGGTGCTTTCAATTTTTTTCTATTACCAGATTCAGTGTGGTTCTGGAAATAGAAGCCCTAATCGCACTTCCACTTGCTTGCTTGAAATATTCCTGCTTGTAGCAGAAATATGCGCTCTCCTGGCAAAACTGGAAAACAAGGCCGACGCTGAGGTGGGCCCTGGAGCTCAGGCTGCCGTCCTTCTCGAATGCTGTTGCAATGGTTGTGACAGCCAGGGAAACCGTACCGCAGGTTGAAAATATTACGACGTCAAAAATGGCGAGTCTCGCACCTCTGACGGTCGGCACGTCGTAAACAGGATCGACGGAGTTGGTGGCTGTAGCATCCCACGGGCCGCACAAAGGCGCGCCGAAGAACAGAGCTTACGCCGGTCAGCAAGAGAGCAGAACGTCGATTTATTGTCAAAGCCAGGCTCGCTTATATCTAGTTCGAACGTAAGAGAGGACGGGGGACGGCGGAGAGGAGCGGCGATAGGTGCCGACGCGACATAGTGAAAGATGCGCACGCAACCGTGCGGGCCACGCAATGGTGCCATCGGCGCAGAATATTAGGCAACACTTCATTCTCATTAAAATGGGAAAAACTCCACCGGTCGGCGTGTTCTCGTAGAACGGCTGAGGACTTGTTCGGGGCTTCTTGTAGTGTTGTTCGTGGGGGCTGATCTGGTCGTAGGTTGAGGTGGGGAGGTGACGCCAGGGACCCGTACCGGAGAGTTTGCGCACCGAGGCGTGTTGGTTGCCGGATCAACCTCCTCTGTCGTTGGCTGGCTGGATGTCAGTCATTGCTCGATCGCACCATCAGGCTGCTGCTGCTGCTGCTGCTCCACTGTACCGTTGCGCTGCAAGCGCACTTGATCGGCATGTCGCTGAGACAGTCCTCCCGAAGTTTCCACGGTAGCCATCCTGGACCCGGACGCAGTCTTTGCCCGTCCCGGTATCCACTTGTCACCGCAACCACAGTTCCGCACGTAAACACTGGTCTCTGATAGTAAGGTCCAGTCGTCTTGACCCTGCGACGGCTCTGCAAGAGTAGAAGGAAAACACGAGTCCAGCCGGGACCGCACTTGGTAACCGAGAAGCATCTCTGCTGGTGACGTTCCATTTTTCTCTTTAGTTCTCCGGTTGTTGAACAAGAGTCGCACTAGATTGTCCTCCATCTTCCCTCCTTTCATTTTTCGAAGCCCATCCTTTTTAGTTCGCACTACTCTTTCTGCAGCTCCCTTCGACTAGGGGTGGTAGGGGGCGCATCTTAAATGCACTTTGTTGTTGTTCTTTGCAAATGTCTCGAATTCGTGGCTGGTAAATTGTGGCCCATTATCAGAAACTAAGGTTCGTGGGACACCAAACCTGCTAAAAATAGTACGCAGGAAGTTTACCGTGGTTTCACTGTTAGCGTGCACCAGCGGTGTGGCTTCGACGCAATTTGTATGCGCGTCGAATGCCACCAGAATCATTTTTCCGGCCATTGGGCCCGCAAAATCCACGTGAACACGAGACCATCTCTCATTCGTCGCTGGTCAGCTGACTGGTGGCGCTGCTGTCGGCATCGTTAGGTTCTGGATGCAGGTTTGACACGAAGCAGATATTTTCTCTATATCTCTATTTAGCCCTGGCCACCAAAACAGCGAACGTGCAACAGCTTTCATAGCAGACGATCCCTGGTGCGTGTCATGCAGTAGACGCAACACTCGAGTACGAACCTCTTCCGGTACTACACAATTTCCCCAGCACAGTAGCTCATGCGCCACTGACAACTGCAGCTTCCGGTCAAAGTACGGCAGGACCGAATGGTGCAATGAGTCTTTTGTTTTAGGCCACCCGTTCAGTTTATAACGTTTAACCTCAGACAGGACAGGGTCAGTGGCAGTCAAAACCTTCAGCTCACGTGTTGTCACTCCACCTTCGTCCAGTGTTTCCAGGGACAGAACGTATTCGGCCAGTTCATCATCCGGGACAGGTTCCGGAACTCGCCGGGGTAGATGGCTCAGGGCGTCGGAGTTGAACATCTGCCTCTCTGGAGTGTACTGAAGCTTGTATTGGTAGGCGCCGAGGCAAAGTGCCCACCGTTGGATTCTGCGGCGGCCATCGTTGCTGTCTGGCGGTCTAGTCTCAGCAGGCCCACAAGTGGCTGGTGGTCGGTCACAAGCGTGAACTCTCGCCCTAGAAGGTAGTCACAAAATTTTGTTACGCCAAAAATGAGCGCCAGCACCTCTCGTTATAGTTGAGAATAGTTCCGCACAGCTTGTGTAAATGTTCTGGAACGGAATCCAATGGGTTTATAAACATTGCCTACTGTGCGGAACAGAGCTGCTCCGAAACCGTGGGGGGATGCGTCACATTCCAACTTCAACTCTTTGTTTGGATCGAAAGGCACGAGAACTTGTGCATCTTTAAGCCTTTTCTTGGCAGCTGTAAAAGCAGCTTCCTGCTGCTCCTTCCAGTTCCCGCGCGCATTCTTTTCCAGCAGCTGATATAAAGGGAAAAGCGTAGTTGACATGCTAGGCAGGAACTTCGCGTAAAACGTCAGCATTTCAAAAAACGAGCGCAGTTCGGTAACATTGCGCGGACTCGGTGCCTCAACAACAGCGTCGGCGTTCTTTTCTGTCGGGTGAAGACCATCTCGGTCGATTCGGTGCCCAAGAGACGTCACAGACGGTCTGCGCAATTCGCACTTATCAAGTCATAGCTTTGTTCCCCGTTCGCGGAAGCGCTGCAGGACGTTTCTTAGTCGCTCGCCATTATCACTCCTTCTCTCCCACACAAGGACATCGTCAAGATAAGGTTGCACGCCCGGCAGGCTTGCCAGCACCTCATCCATCTTTCCTTGAAAGATTGGCGGGGCAGATGCTATTCCGAACGGCAGCCTATTAAAGCAAAACAGGCCTCTGTGCGTCCCAAGGATTGTAATTTGCAGTTTCAAATTTAGCGGCGATGAAATATCCACCGCGATGGTCAGACGAAAGTTCCCAACACCGATCAGACCCGAGCAATTCAAGCCGGTAGCGAGCTGTTCGGGAAGCGCCTCCTCGCCGCGCACGAGTGCGTTGCGTTTGAGTCTGAATCGACTGCTTCAACGATATTTCCTTTTGTCTACACTGTTTGTGTTTTCTTTTTTTATCCTGAGGTTGAAAGTTTCCTGCAATATTTTTTTACGCTCACAACCAAGTGACCGCTGTCGATACACTTGGAATTTCCAGTGTAACAGCCAAAACCGCGGGTAAAGTTTAGTAACCACGATTAAACGTAATTGCGGGTACTTTCGCCATGTAACTAAGGTATTATACGGTCCATTCTATTGAGATAGTTCTAGCGAACCACCCAAATATGTACTTTGTTGATTGTTTCAGGGAGTTCCCGGAAATATGTTCGGGATACAATCGCCCCGCCAAAAGCCAATCGAGTTACCCAATTCACTGCAATCTCGCCGTACTTTCGAAACAATTTTTGTATGTCAGCGGCATTGTTAGCTTTTCCTATCTATGCAAAAGAACGCATGTCGTCCGCATACGCGAGGTTACTCATCTACCGTGCTTTGAACGCCAAACCGCGGGTGTTACAAGTCCTGAAAACGCCTACTAAACAAAGGTTTCCGTATAAGCGAAAAAGCAACGATTATATCGGAGGGTTCTGGTGTATGGAACTTTCCACCTCTATTGGCGCACTTAATCATGTATTCATCACGAGGCTTTTGACGTTTTTTGTCGCCTTACGTAATTATTTGGTAAGCCTTAAGTTGTTGAACAATAAATTCGAAGAAATAATGAGAGTTCTCCAAAAGTTTTTTTCTAGGTTTAAAGTAGTATGGCTACAACTTGTGCCACGCAATCACAAATTTCTAACCTGCTGTGAGCTAAGTTGACATTCTTTTGTTTCGATGTCGTCGTCAAACTTCAAGTTTGGGGCGTCACCGATACATCATCATCATCATCACCAGCCTATCTACGCCCACTGCAGGGCCAAGGCCTCTCCCATTATTTTCCAATTAGCCCGGTCCTGTGCCAAATGTGACCAATTTCTCCCCCTAAACTTCTTAATCTCATGTGCACATCTAACTTTCTACCGCACCCTGCTGCGCTTGCTTTTTCTAGGGATCCAATCTGTTACCCTAACTGACCACCGGTTATCTTGCCTGCGCAATACATGCCCTTCCCACGTCCATTTCTTCGTCTTAATTTCTACTAGTATGTCTTTAACAGGCGTTTGTTCCCTGACCCACTCCGCTGTCTTCTTGTCTCCTAATGTTACACCTATCATTTTCCGCGCCATGGCCATCTGAGTGGAACCGATACATCATGTACCAAATACTGAAAACGGCCCTCAAAAATCTTCATTTCTTTCTTGAAGTCAAAATTTGAAAGACTTTTGGAGAATATGCCCCTATAATTCTAACGTTCACTACATATTAAATATTTGTATTAAGAACGGAATGTTAGACTAAAAGATAGTGGCACTAGATCACTTTCATGCGCTTTCATAGAAGCGTATCAGCCCAAAACAACTTCTGCAGAGCTCAAGCCCACAGCACTCGAAGCGACTCGTATCTTATTCACACTGGTCGGTTGTGTGCTACAAGAGGACATCAGCAACTAAGTATCCCACGTAGGTGAGTTTCCCAATCAAACAAAGGGTGGTTCTGACCAGTGGGATAGGCATAAATATTTTTCGGGGGTGTTATAAGCCGCCGAAAAAAAAGACTCTTTTGAAATACAATACACCACGCACGGGGATGGGGAATGCCGAGCGAATAAATTTTCCTGGGAGTTCTGACGCCGAAACACACTTCCCCCCTGACTATTACCCTGGTGCTGAAGAAACATCGCTCGATGACGAGTGTGCTACACTCAAATCAGAAGAGGAGGCACAACAGTCGGAGGGGCCGCATATCGACTGTGTTTTTTTGGTCACTCGACCTAGCGGCAAAAGGTCTCAGCAATTTCCAGGCTCGGACGCCGCACCTAGAAGACGGCACTTTCGTCGGGATAGAGGCGTGCGTGGAGGCAACGTGTCACTGGACACCTTGCCTGTACAAGCACCTCCCACCATTTTGTCCGGAAAGCCTAACGGTCAGTAATATCCCCGGATAACGAAGAAGGAATGCGCGTAGTCGATCTAGGAGTCACAGCCACGTAGCTAGCTCCATGGTAAGCGCAGTAATTTTGCCTAGAGGCTCGCGTAAACACGCCCCCGACCAACCACGGGCGGTTCAAAACCAGTGAAGATTTCACCCGTGCGTAGTGCATTACTTCTGCTCAGTATAAACCCAACCGACAATAAATGACGTCGAGCCATTTTGTCGGGCCATTCGTCGCCTTTGGGCCATTCGTCGTTTGATGAGATCTGAGCCAAGGCTGAGCCCGGAAAACCTCGTTTACGTACCTGTTCGATACCTCCCCCCGTGACTTATACTCTTAACGCGTTTGTTGTAATGGTAATAAAAGATGCTCGTTCGAACAGTAGTGTTCAGAGCGGGGTGGAGGGTGAAGTTACCTTGCTTAGAACTGTTTTAACATGCGCAACAAGTGCCATACACATCGTGCAACTCTGCTTCAGCGCCTTTGGGGGAACATTCTTGTTTCGATGTACGTGACCTCGGTGGAGTGTTTCATTCACCGTTTTTTTCGTCCTGTTTGCCAGTAGGTGTACGACGCATGCTGCTGAGCCCAACAGTTGGGGCGTTAACGCTGGTGCCGTACTATCAGATGAGCTCATCTATTTCCACGGTGTCCGCGGCTTGTTTATGCTGCGCATGCGGCTGCTTATTGTTTGCTTGTTTTGCTTGTGTTCTGCGGTTTTGCTCGAATTGCATCGTAAAATGTTTGATTGTCGTCCTGAGTTGTAGGCCACATGTATGTAACATTTTTCTGTGTTTATCCCTTCAGCCTATTCGGAATAAATGTTTCTTGGATCGGAGCTGTAATGCGTGACCGGGAAGGTCGCTGCACTAAATGGGGACGTTCTCACACGCCGAAAGTACAGCTGACAATTACTTCAACAGGGCGTACAGCACGCGCGAAAACAAAGTTTCGCACCCTAGGAGGAACACAAAATACTGCGGCGCTGGTAAAAAAGTTCAGAGATTTCTTTTAGGCGCAAACAGAACGTTTGATGCAGGGAATGAAGAAGGAATTGCAGCCTTTTGCTACGACGCGCATCGTCATTCTGCAGCCATGAAGTTGCAGCCGCATAGGCGTAGCAATAACTTCAACCAACTTGGTTAAAGAAACTACAGCGCAGTTTCTTGAATATTCATTTGGAAGCAAAAAAAAAATTCGGTCGGCACCAGAATCCCGAGACGCTTGCCGCTGAATCTGTACACAAAGCAGCCGCGTCTGCGGATCGCCTCGAAAGCGCATCATTCCTATTTCATATTTGCCGCGCTTTCGAGGCGCTTTTTCAAAAAAAGTGCTACGAGTTGGGCTGCGCCTCCGCCAGATGGCGCCACGGGTCCCGCGACTAAGAGAAGACGCAGTGAAACGTCCCCCTCGCGAGGGGCACGATCAAATGCAGAGCATTTCTGGGGGCGCACGACGTTAAGTAGTTTGCGTTACGTTAATGTTGTTGCACTTGTGGCAACTGCTGACGAGAGAGCGCTAATCAGCAGTAATTGAATGAGTCAACGATATAAGGCGCGTTCGTAGCGTCCCATTCTGTGTCGGCTATGTGGCGCAGTGGGTAGAGCAAAATGTACATTGCGTTCCGCCCGCAGGGTCGAGGGATCGAAACCGGGCGCCGGATAGTATTTTTTTATATAGTAGGGAGGGGTGCGGTGCGGACTACGGACGTCAACGCGGGTGACATCGTGAGTTACTGAAATGCTCTGCATTTAAAAGATGCCGGTTTCTTTGCTTAATTGGCTGACATCTGATTGGTGCCTTCTGCAACCGCATCCCGGAGTTTTGTATCGGTTGAAGGTTTATGCCTCCTTCCGAAACGGTATAAACTGCCCGACCCTGCGAAACGAAGGGGTATTTCGGTTGTCCGTCTTGCCGTAGGTTACGGTAAGAGCAGTGCGGGGCCGATTGAATCCTTGCATGCGTATTCTTGAACCCCGTCTGATATATTCCAGATGTCCTATTTAGATTTATGTAAACTCGTACAAACATCGCCCACACTTTGGACTATGACTTTGCCCCGCCGTACCTTAAGGGGACGTCGTACAGGAAGGGTGGGGGGCGCACTTGAAGAACTCAAATTTACTGGTTCCGAGTCTTCAGTTTTTGATATCCGTAACAATCGAATTTTTTTATCACGGGTGTTATATATTTGTGTGACCTTCGTTAATTGAAAACTAAATATTGGGTAGTTGTGTTGCCTTAAGGGAAGTTTCATTTCTTATTTGTACGTTTCAGCGGCTTGGTATTTTATGCCGGTTACGGCTCATTTGTGGTACTAAGCAATATTTTAACTGCGGTTAAGGCGTTTTCGATCCACATTTTTTATCATTTGTTGGATCAATCCTGTTGAATCGTTGTCCAAGAGCTAGCTGAGCAAAGGCTAGCTTGGGTAAGCTGACGTGCTCGATTGTTTTTCTTAGGTGATAGATTGGTGTCCTTGGTGGTGATGCATATTAACAGGGTTACCAGTGCCCACAGCCGGGGGCATAGGCAGAAGAAACGACCGGACAAGGCGCTGAACTACAACTGATTTTTATACAGAAAATAGAGACATATAAACCTCGCACATCCACTAGCATGGACAATACAAGCCGAAGTCAAAACGTATCCTCTCGCTGTCGGCATGTTACAGACATTCAACCAGACAATCCCGGCAAGATGGGAAGCATCTCATGCTCGGGGCTGTGTCCCTACCTCCCTCGTAGTCGTTGTTGTCCGCCTCTAAGGGTTGCAGGCGCGAGCGACGGTGCAAGGTCGAACGCGTGGGAAGCGGCGGTACCCTGAAGGGCGCATTAAGGTCTTTATGGCAGCCTGCCGATCAACAACAGGCGGCCTTTGGAACATGTCGCCTGCGCGGAGATGAATTGTCTTGAGCCTGAGCTGGGCTGTGACGTTGTTTTGAACAGCGTGTTGCAAAGCACAGTACGAACGTGGGAAAGCGTGGGTCGGATGCTCAATGCGCTTTCCGTGGACATGGCGGCGGTTGCTTCGGGAGCCGCCTGCGCGCGCGTTTAGCCAGAGGGAAGGTTGTAAAACCAAGTGGCCCGACGCGCTACAGATAACGAGGTAGCAAGGGGCTGTCAGCCGTGCTATAACGGCGGCCGATTTGGGGTGGTGGTTCTGCCTTTGTTGGCGCGCGCACACAGTACGGAAGGGCGAAAATGTTTCGTCGGGAACGCGACGCCGCGGGGTCCGCGCGGCCCATGTGGTTTCTGCGGTGGATCACCAGTCAATGGCGGGAAGCCTCGAGGGCGCGCTGCATTCGTTAAGAGGAACGGATGCGGGTCGCCCCAGCTTGGTCGTGGCGGTCGAAGTTTGCACAAGGCGTTATTCGCCTAAACTGCGGGCGTGGGAATGGGCAACGCTGGCCGCGTGCGTAAGAGCTTGCCCCGGGTGCTTGCACGTATTTCCTCGGGTAGTTGAGGGTTGGTTGTATTGGTTTTGTTTGCTTTTTATCTTTTACTTTTTTTTGGTGAGAGGGAGTGACCAGCGTTTGAATGCTATGGGGGCGTTGCCCACCATGGTTTAGGCCCCGATTTCGTAATTCGTCCAATCAGGGCACCAGGTTATACCGATTGGCCTGTGTATCGGGGGTTGAGCCTATGTAACCCATCAAAACCACGGTACACGAGGTCTCGTGGTCGACTCCTTAAGGTTTCATGTGCTATTTACTGTCGGCATATTGCAGGGCTAGCCAGGTTCGGTAGGGAGGATCTCACCACTTGGGTATTCTTAGGTCAGGGTCCGTCGATGACGGGGGTATCACGTGCACAAAGGTTTAGCTGACTTAAGACTCTCACTTTATTTCTTACTTAGTTATGTCTATCCTCACTCCGTAAATCTTCTGTATATGTCTTCCGTGTAAACATACAGTTTTGTAAAAACCCTCCGTCAATCATCGTCTTCGTGTCATCAGTGCCGCAACCATGAGGCACCAAGGCAGATCATTTCATCTTCAACAACAACGAAAGAATTTAACATCTACTCCGTCGTACACACTCCACTGCGTATTCGCGTCTCCTCAGCCCCGTCAGCGTTTGGGCTGACGTCAGCGCAGTACAGTATCAAAACAAATAGGTAGGCGGCGCCCGGTTTCGATCCCACGACCCTCTGGCCGTAACGGCAGGTACGTGGCGCTCTTCCCACTGCGCTAGAAACTGAGACGGGAGCAGGGGCTACAAAAGCGCCTTATGTCCTTCACTGATTCAAACTACGTCAAGAAGCTACTGATACAACGAAGGCATGCGAAGCCGAACGTCAACGGATACGACGAACTGAAAACTAATGGGAACTTCAGTCGACCCCTTGGCTGCTTCGCATACTACTCAGGGTTCCCCTACGGGAAGATTGTGTAATTTTTGGGGGGGGAGAACGCAATCGGAGACTTGCTTGCACAGTTTTCATGGCGCAGCTCAATTTTAAGCCCTTCGATAACCTCGCATGTGGGCTATCCTTCTCTTTGGTGACGACTTTGCACTTATGTAACAAAGGAACGCCACCCCCTTACTACAATGTGAAGCCAAGCGTCCCGAAAGAACAGTTTGTTCGGCGAGGTATTGGTGTTCCCTGAGTCTCTCGTTCAAACATCTACCCGTCTGGGCAATATAAGTCTCACCACAGTTCAAAGGGAGAGAGTAAACAACGCTTTCGTTACACTGAACAAACTGCCCCCAGTGCTTCTCCAAGTGGGCCAGTTTTCCCTGCCTCCGTTATTTCTTGCCGGATACAGCATGGAACGTTTGCTGGAGTCAGAGAAAATGACGCCAACGCAAGTGTGCATACCAAACCTCTTGAGATTGTGCGTTATTGTGTGCATGTGTAGTACCACCCTAAATTTTCTTTTCTTGGTATTATCACCGGGCATTCCTGGTTGCCATATTCGACCTTCTTTTACACGGCACGAGACACTGACGTCAGCAAATGTCCCGGGAAGCCCACTGTCACAAAGCGAGTAACCTGGGCACTGAAACGTTTTTCTCCTGATCGTTCACAGGACTTTAAAAAGGACTTTTGAAGGCAAGATTTGATGACACACGGTTTTAAAGGGTTTGGTGTGGTTGGAGGAAAAAGGAAACAGACGTTTTGACGCTCGTTGCTCGTACATGCAACATACATGCACCCACATAAAATATATAAAGAAACATCACTAAATCGGCACTTTGGCTTCGCGCTTCAACCATAAAGGCTTCAGTAAGTCGCTAAAAATGGCCAAAATGTGTGGAATTGATGCGTCACAATTGTAGGATTCACGGTTTGAAACCGTGAGGTAGTTATCAAAATACATAATACCCCTTTTACTTTTAACTCCTCCAAGCACTCCCTTAATATACGATCATGAAAGGATAAAAACGTTTCACAATAATTAGCCGTGATGCATGAACCAATTCAGATGCCATTTTTGTATTTTTAATGAACAAATATTGTATTTTCCGAAAAATGAACTTAGATCTGTGGTGAAGTTGAAAAGCTCCGAAAAGTTAGAGTATGTCATCCTAGCAGAGTTCTGGAAGCCCACTACACCATGGTTGTCGACGTCGTTTTGAACGTAGTGTAAAAGCTCTTTGAAAAGAATGGAATAAAAAAGTTTCGTAATATCGACAGAAAACGGTATACCGACCTTTATTGTTCGTTTTTATATAATCTACTACTTCATAAGGGTTCTTGATTATGGAGTGTTCATCAACCGCTAAAAATCTTCAGTTCTTGGCGCAAGATCAGATGAAGCGGTATGGCAAGAACCCCTGGCATTGTTTTTGTAGCACGATCTAGTTTTTAGCAGTTCATCACCCCTTCATGATAAGGAACCTTTACGAAGTAGTAGAACTTTTTGTAACGAAAGCTACGCTACGCTACCTCGGACAGTTTTCGCGGAGGGCCGAGTATTGACCTCCACAGTTCGAGGTTAAACCGCACCTCCTTATGCAACCACCCGGCACGAAGCAGCAGCTGACGGGGGGGGGGAGATAGGAGTCGGGTTCGAGATACGCGAGGGAGGCACGGAGTCGTTCGCGGGACCCATGTGGCCACCTGGCGGGGCCCCGGCGCACAGCAGCGGGAAGATAGCGGGGCGATATAGGTAAAATGAAAGAATAATTTTAAAAACAAAAAATATTGCTTGTTTTAAAGGATACCTTGAGTAGTAAAATTAAAATTGCCTAAACTTTTAAATAGAAGGCTCAAGATTATAATAACCTTTGTAGGGTGCTATGCGTTGCGATTGCTTACTGTATTTTGCGGCCATTTTTTAAATGTGTATTGAAATTTAGTCAATTTTTTCTATTATTGCTACTGACAACAGTGCACAATTTCCATGTCAGATACAACGTCTCTCTAGATCTCGACTTTAGAGACTATGCGTTGCGATTGCTTACTGTATTTTGCGGCCATTTTTTAAAATGTGTATTGAAATTTAGTCAATTTTTTCCATTATTGCTACTGACAACAGTGCACAATTTCCATGTCAGATACGACGTCTCTCTATATCTCGACTTTAGAGACATGAAAGTAGCAAAATTAACAGCAGAGGTTGATACCTTTTCTTCTGCGACGGCTCCCAGAAAGTCCAAAGTGATGCTTGTATCTTTTTGCTGACGTCGTCCATCGTAAACACCAAAACGCACTGTAGTAAATCCAAATTTCTCTGACGAAGGTGGTGAACGTGGGCGTAGTTAAGAAAAAAACGTGTCTCGCAGTCGGCATCGAACCTTCGTCCTTCGCATCTTACCATGCAGGACCATCAGCATTTCACGATGGTAGGCAACTCCGTCTTCGTTCGCTTATGATAGAAACGTTTCTTAGGCGAGCGCTGTACCCCCCCCCCCCCACCACACACACACAGAAAAAAAAGAACCCGCGCCAACAATACAAAAATGCATGTTCCACGGTCACGGGCTTTTTCTAATCTAAGCACCCCGCCCCCACCCCCTCTCCCATTGCATAAACAATCTTGTTTTTGTCAGGCATGTCTTCACGGGTAGCAATCAAGCGGGCAGCTTGGATACAAAAGGATTTGACATAGGCCGGCAGTGACATCCCTTTAGCTTATTTTACTAAACCTGTCCTGCTGCTGAACCCTACATGGACTCTACAGGGGAACATGTAAAACAGTTTTGACCATGTCATTGTCAAGATTTTTCTAGCGATATTCGTCAAATATATATTGAGAATCGCCTACACGAAAGCTATGTCGCATCTAAAACCTCCCGAACACAGCAGTGAATTCAATAAACAAAAACAATACTGTAAGCAACAAAGTTGGCAATGCTCTGCCAGAAGCATCTGAAAGACGGTCACAAAAACGATCGCGCGGAAAGAAAAAGCGCTTCGCAATCTGCAGCAAAAAAAAAAATATGTGCAAAGGAAACAACCTCAGCAACTCGTCCGAGCAGGTTTCTTGGACGATATTGCTCCCACGTGGAACACCACATGGATACTGAGAAGACGGGATATAATCTCTGCTGATCTACCGAACCTTAAACGTAAAAATAAACTGCGCACAGTCACACACGGTGTCACGTGAGGGATGGGGAGGTTTTCTTGACCAGCCCAGAGAGATGGACGCAAGAAAGCCGTTGACATATTTAACGCCACAGCCATTTATTGCACTCTTGGAAAACCCCGAAAGGTACAAAAGTAATAATCAATTGCACACAAAATATTCAAACTCTCAAACCAAATATCCCGAAATAAAATTCAAAGCAAAACCCAAAAGTATCTACTATAAAGTTACAAAAAATTCTTTCATATACACTCCTTATATCGAGTCCTAGTAAATGTCTTACCCACCATAACCTCTAGTTGTGTCCTAAGAATATGTCCCTAATGGACTGGCCTACCCCGCAGTCGTCGGCGCTGATGTGTTGCACACTTGCGTGGCCGCGACTCGGTGGTAGCCGTCGTCGCCTCTTGTGTATACCGGCGTTCGATGCGCGCTGTCGTTCCTTCGACGTCGGTGCTCCGAGCGTCACGACCTGCTTCCTCGGTGGCAACCCCCTGGTAGCCGCTGCCGCTAGAGGCCCCAGGTAGTCTCGGCAGGAAACGAAGGTCGACGGAGCGTAGACGTTGGCCGCAGGTGCTCCACCGCTGCCCTTGGGGCCACGAATACATGGGTTCATGGTGCACCTAGTATGCCGCAGCGATGCGAAGTCTGGCAGCTCCCGCCAAGGTTTGGTAGGCTTGGTCGGTGGCTTAGCCGCGTCCACTGGCTCGTTCCTTGAAGGTCACGTGCACCTTCGCCTCCTGGTTTCTTGCTCCATGTGCGCCCGGCTTTTAACCCCTCTGGGCTTGATGGCGGCGCACTCTAATTGGCTTGTGGCGTTTTCGTGCCCATATATGGTAATCACACCACTTGCCTCCTGCGCGGCGTTCTCTCATCCACTGACCAGTGCACTTCCATATTTGACCATGATGCCTCGGGGTTTCGGCGCGGCGTTCGTTTATTGGCGCGCTGCTGGCACGCCGTTCAAATTGTCAGTTCTTTTTCGTTCTTTCGCCTTTTCGGAGGGTTTTGGTGCATTCCCTCTCAGGGTGTGCCCTGAAACATCACAACATTCCTCCCTCTGAGAGTTATTTCTAAAAAAACTATTATCTTTGCCCCCTATGTCTCTTTTTCGAACACCCTTCCTCATGGCTCATGAGTCCACTTCCCACCACCACTGATCAATTCCCACATCACAGTTTTCACTTCACACTTCATTTAACCTCCACCTTTTTAATACTTGTCTATAGTTCACTCCAGACCACAGAAGAAAAGACACCCGTTGTGTTCACAAAACTTTCACCACTTCTGTTGTCAACACCACACTTTCTCAGACACCATTCTATACAAACACTCCAATCTAGCACATGTACAAAATAATGCACTTCAATAAACCCTTATTCAAAAAACAATCCTGCCTTATCCGCGCAAAATAGCGCTTTTCCTCCTCCAGCTTCTCAATCTGTACTTCACTAATTCTTTTCTATCAACAGTGCATGCACTTACACCAACCTACTTATACAGTCTGTGTCCAAACGCATATTCGAAGTCAGGCACTTCCCTAAATCTCAAATTTGACAACTCTTACTCAACACGCACTTCTCAACCACATCACTTACATGTATGCTTCATAAATTCACAAGACCGTTGCGTTTTCGCCATACCCTATTTTGGCTTCACCTTATTACCCAAACTATTCGTCATCTTTATTAGCCCCCTTTCTGTACAGGTCAGCCCCGTACTTTCAATCGGGTTTGGTGACATATGGCTTCATCTTCTTCAACGTCTTCCATTCAGCACAATTAACTGCACTGTTCCCTCGGTTCCAATTACCATCAATGTTCACTTGTCTCACTGACCTATGACCAAAACCCTGTATCAAATCCTTTCCTATTTCCATATTTCTCTAGATTTCGCGTGACTCACACGTTCTCTTCGTTTTTGTCTTATTTGCGTGTATGCGCTTGCGTTGGTACTGTGGCAACTCCCGGAGGAGGACTCAATGACTATCTCGTCGTCGCTCACGCAATCTGGGCTGAGGTGCTGATTACAGAGCCAGTCGTTCCTCTTACAGGCCTTAGCTGATCGTCTGCGCATAATCTCAGTAGGGTGCGCTAACTATACGAACTTCCCATCTACCATATAACTGTTCGCACAGCTCCGCTCATGCGCTCGAACCTTCCTAAGATCCAAACACTTTTTTCCCCTCTGCTTCGCACGATAACAAAAACACGAGCACCTTTCCTCGCCCGCTTGCATCTCAGCCCCGGTACGTCGTGCTAGCAACTGCGTTTACCTAGGACCAAGCACTGTCCTGTGTCCAGCCTAAATTTCTCGAGTCGGGACTCTTCATCAACAACAAGTTGCACAGTCGGAGAGATAAAATGGTTAGGATAACCGAAGTCGATCTAGGAGAGCCAGAGCTACGCAGATAGCTTCACGCTAACCGGAGTACTGTTGCGTGAGGCTCGCGTAAACACGCTACCCACCAACCAGCGTGCGATAAAAACCAGCGAAGGTTGCAGCTGGGCATAGTGCTGTGGCGGCGTCACAGGCGGGTGCTGCAATAGCGATGGGAGCGACATGCGATGAGTGCAGGCAACGCGCCACCGGTGCTCAAGCAGCCACTAACGCCACTAGCTTGGAATCAAACAGGGCCCCAGATTCTGTGTGTAAGGCATAGCGTTCAGACGTGTCTCGGCTCTCCTCGTTGTCGCGTTCGTGGCATTCGAGATCCGGACGTGATGCAGCGGAGTCAAAGAGCAAGAATGGACCCTCCTCGCGACACCGGTGGCCATTCTGCGTCCTCCACTGCCTCTTCACATGGCACCTCCGCCTTCGCCTGTCATTTGTCCCCCTTCAGGGCTTAGCACCCCGACATGTGGCTGTTTCAAGCCGAGGCAGGTGTCGTAGTCAGCCGCATCACGTTGCAAGAGACCCGCCTCAACCATGTCCAACAGTCTCTACCTATTGAGGTCGTGGTAGAAGTTCGCGACATTCTCGCAAACCCACCTACCACGAACCCTTACGACACATTAAAGGCTTCCATCTTGAGCCGTACGAGACCTTCGAAATGGCAGCGTTTCCAGCGGCTGCTTTCTGCCGAGGAGTTTTGTGATCGTCTGCCTTCACAGCTCCTTCGCGAACTGCAAATCCGGCTCGGCGACACAGCTTCTGCCGCCGGCTCCCCCTTGCTGAAGGAACTGTTCCTGAAACGGCTTCTCTCGTCTGTGCATATGATCCTCTCGACGACTTTGGACCTCCCCTTGTCACAATTGGCCGCGCACGCCGACAAAGTAATGGAAGTCGCCACATTACATTCGTCTCCATACAACCATGGTGCACCTGGTACATTGCCCACATAGTATATGACGACGTCACTGCTCTACAAGAACGACCCGCCGCGGTGGCTCAGTGGCTAAGGCGTTGCGCTGCTGAGCACGAGGTCGCGGGCTCGATTCCCGGCCGCGGCGGCCGCTTTTCTGTTGGATGCGAAAAGCAAAAACGCCCGTGTGAACGAGATTTCGGCGCACGATAAAGATCCCCAGGTGGTCAAAATTAATCCGGAGCCCTCCCCTACGCCGCGCTTCATCGCCTGCGTTGCGTCGGCCAGTTAAACCCTACAATCAATGAATCAGCTCTACAAGAACGCATGCGAAATCTGGAGGAGCTTGTCGCGTCTGCTGGCTACGGCTTGTCGCAAGGGTGCCACACTCGTAGGTTTAGTCATTCTCCTGTCCCTTGGCACCGCACGTTTACCGTCAGTAATATAGAACGCGCCAGCAGCCTCACCACACTGACTGCTTGTGCTGATACCATCACCGCTTTGGTGCAGCGACGCAGCGTTGCCCAGTCCTCGTGGCTGGTCGGGAAACGCGACGAGGGATGGTTAACGGCGGTGACCGATTCCCCAGCCAGCGAGAGCCGCCTCTTCGACATCAGGGATGTGACGAGTGGTCAGCATTTTCTAGCTGACACTGGTGTTGAAGTAAGTGTGCTCCCCGCTAATTCCTATGATCGCAGTCAACCAACACTGTGCCATCTCCAAGCTATTAACAAGTCCAGCATCGCCGTATACAGGAAAAAATTCCTGATGGTAAACATCGGCCTACGTCGTGCGTTACCCTGGATTTTGCTCGTGGCCAACGTGAATCACACCATTCTAGGAGCCTATGTCCTTTCAAACTTCGGCCTCATCGTCCGAAAAAGAATCCTGGACGCCGAAGCCAGCCTTTCTGATACCGGCCAATCGTCTACCGCCAACCCATTTGCGTTTACGCTACTTTACGACCCACCTTCTCCGTACCGGATGTTGCTAAACGAGTTTCCTTCATTCACTGCACCTCCTGACTCGACAAAACCAGCAAAGCGTAACGTCGTTCATCAGATCATTAGAACCGGTCCACCTACGCATGCCGTGGCGCGTCGCCTGGCTCCGGAAAAACATAAAATTGCGGAGCAAGAATTTCACCACATGGTTGAGATTGGCATTGCTCGCACATCCTCGAGCAACTGGTCCTGGTCGTTACGTATTGTTCCGCATAAATCAGGTGACTGGAAAGCCTGCGTGATTACCGCTCCTTGAACGTGGCCACTGTACCCGACAGCTACCCCCTACCTAACATATACGACTTCACCAATAACCTCAGCAGATGTACCATATTTTCAAAGCTTGGCCTTCAAAAAGCGCACTACCAAATCTCTGTCACCCCAGATCACGTGAACAAAACTGCCATCATTACACCATTCTGTCTCTTCAAATTCACCCGGGTGCCTTCCCGGTTGCGCAACGCAGCTCAGACTTTTCAACACTTCATAGATGTCGTCCTCCGTGGCTTGCCTTTTGTTTTCGCCTACATAGATGACCGTGTTGTCGCCAGTTCGTCTTCATCTGAGCATCCGTACCATTTCCAGATAGTTTTCGAATGCCTAGAAAAGCATGGCCTCATCCTTAACAGCGAAAAGTGTGCATTCAGGTTGCCGTCATTGGAGTTTATCGGTCGTCTGGAGGACCACAATTGAATTCGCCCTCTACCCGAAAAAGTAAAGACCTTAATCCACTTCCCTCGGCCTGAGTCCTTACTCCAACTGCGTCGTTTCCTAGGACTGGTAAATTACTACCGACTGTTCGTCCCAAGCCGTGCGGCCATTGTGCAACCTATCGAGGTTTCTCTTCAAGCTTCCAAGTTTCCCCAGTGCAGGCTTGAATGGTCTGAAACTGGTGATCGTCTATTAGCTACCATAAAGGAGCGCCTGGCCTCTTCAACTCTCTTGGTGCACCCACGCCACAACGCTCCCACAAGTCTTAAGGTAGACGCTTCCCACTGTGCGGTTGGAGGAGTACTTCAGCAACACATTCGCGCAAACTGGCATCCGCTCGGTTTCTTTTTGAAGAAGCTTTCTCCAACTGAACAACGCAACAGCACTTTCGTGCGGGAGCTCCTGGCGGCATACCTGGCTGTTAAGCATTTCCGTTTTTTTCTGAGGGCCGCAGCCTAGTGATCTTCACTGATCACAAGCATCTTACGAACGCCTTCAAGTCATCGAGGACTACATATTCTGCCGGAGAGACTCGACATTTGGCGTATCTAGCAGAGTTCACTATAGACATTCTGCACGCCATTGAGTTCACAACATCCCATTAGACGCCCTTTGCCATATTTCGGCCATACTCGGCTATAGAACGCTACAGTTTCAGCACTCAGGCCTTGGCTCCGGCCCAACGTGATGACGAGGAGCTCCAAACTCTGCGTTCTTCAAACAGTTCGTCTCTGCAACTTCAGGACATTATCTGCCCTGATTCAGGAATCAGCATCGTTTGCGGCATTGACCCGGTATGCCACAGACGGCCATACCTTCCTGCTTCTCTCAGGCGCATTGCTTTGAACTCAATTCACCGTCCTCTCACCCTGTACTTCGTGCCTCACGGTGTTTGGTTGCCGACAAATACGTCTGGCTGGGCTGCATGCTGACGTATGCAGGTGGGTTCGTTCCTACGTCGCCTGCCAGCAATGCAAGGTCTCTCGGCATACCACATCGCCTCTGGCCACTTTTCTTTTGCGGGGTTCTAGGTTCTCCACAATGCACGTCGACCTTGTTGCCCCGCTACCACCATCAAAGGGCTACCTTTACAACTTGACAGGGATCACCGTTTTACTCACTAGCCGCAGGCGGTTCCAATCAACGATATTACGGCTGAGACTGTTGCTTCCACGCCTATGTCCACGTGGATCACCCGTTTTGGTGTGGCGTGGGAGAATATAAGAGACCGTGGACGTCAATTGGAGTGTACTCTCTTTCACCGTTTGACATGCCTACTCGGTGTAATATGCACCTAAAAACAACGGCCTACCATTGTCAAGCCAACTGCATGGTCGAGAGATTTCATCGTCAGCTAAAGGCCTTGTGGTGGCGCTACTGCGGCGATGGCGCTGGGGCTGAGTGACAACCAATTAGAGCGGGCCACGCGTCGGCGGTGCGCAACAAGCCACAAACGCCATGGGCGTGTAATAAAACGGGGCCCCAGTTTCTGGGTGCACGGCATAGCGTTCAGATGTGTCTGGGCTTGTCTCTCTGTCGCGTTCGCGACATTGGTCGTTTGCCCAACTTCAGCGCTCAGCACCCCGACATGTGGTTCCTTCATGCCGAGGCAAGTTTCAGAGTGAGCCACATCACGTCGCAAAACTCGCGCCTCAACCATCTCCAACAGTCACTACCTATTAAGATCGTGGTCGAAGTTCCCGACAACCTCGCAAACCCACCTACCACGAACCCTTACGACACATTAAAAGCTGCCATCTTGAGACGCACGAGGCCTTCGGAACGGCAGCGTTTCCAGCGGCTGTTATCTGCGGAGGAGTTGGGTGATCGTCGACCTTCCGAGCTCCTTCGCGAACTGCAAATCCTGCTCGGCGACACACATTCCACTACGGACTCCCGCTTGCTGAAGCAATGTTTCCTACAACGGCTTCGCTCGTCTGTGCAAATGATCCTCGCGAAGGCTTCTGAACTTCCCTTGCCACAATTGGCCGCGCACGCCGACAAGACAATGGAAGTTGCAACATTACATTCGTCTCCAACCACGGTGGCATCCTGTCGATCTCCCGAACATACCACCGTGGGGGCTTTAGCCACCTTGCCCTCCCCTTTATCCAACGACGTCACCGCTCTAAAGAAGCGCATGCAAACCCTGGGGGTGCTCGTCGCGTCTGCTGGCTACCGCTCATCGCAAGGGTGCAACACTTGTCGGTTTCATGGTTCTCCCCGTCCCTCGTCACAGCACGTTTAGCGGCAGGAGTACACAACGCGCCAGCAGCCACGTCACACTGATTCCTTGTGCTGGTACCATCACCGCTTCGCTGCAGCGGCGTAACGTTGCACCCGTCCTTGTGGCTTGTCGGGAAACGCGACGAGGTATCTTTAGCGGCGGCGACCGATTCTCCAGCCAGCGACAGCCACCTCTTCTACATCTCAACCAGATTAAATCACTCTAAAGTTGTACGCCTCTACTTTAGCAAAAGTAAGCGCTTTCAAATGTCGTATTTCCCCCGCACAACTGTACAATGGAACGCGCTACCTGAATGTATTGTCCAGTGTACTAATGTTAACTGTTTTGAAAAATTTCTTCTAACACAGTTACTATAACCCCTCTCCTGCTAGGGCAGCAGTGCTGCCTGCAGTATTTGTGAATAAATAAAAATAAAAAAATCTCAGATTCAACGAGTGGTCAGCGTTTTCTAGTTGACACTGGTGCTGAAGTGAGAGTGCTCCCCGCAAATTCTTATGACCGCACTCAACCACCACTGTGAAATCTCCAAGCTATTACAAGTCCACCACCCCCGTGTACAGAAAAAAATTCCTTATGGTAAACAACGGCATACGCCGTTCGTTCCGCGTGATTTTTCTCGTGGCCTACGTGAGTCACGCCATTCTAGGAACCAATTTCCTTTCGAACTTCGGCATCCTGGTTGGCATGGCCCGAAAAAGAATCCTCGATGCCGTAACCGGCCTTTCTGTCACAGGCCGATCGTCTACCGTCTACCCGTTCGCCTTAACGCTTCTTTGCGACTTACCTTCTCCATACTGGGAGTTGCTCAATCAGTTTCCTTCCTTGACTGCACCTCCTGACACGACAAAGCCAGTGAAGCATGACGTCATTCATCATATCATTGCAACCGGTCCCCCTACGCATTCCGTGGCGCGTCGCCTACTCCGGAGAAACATAAAATTGCGGAGCAGGAATTTCATCAGATGGTTGAGAGTGGCATTGGTCGCCTGTCCTCGAGCAACTGGTCCTCGTCGTTACGCATGGTCCCCAATAAATCTGGTGACTGGAGACCCTGCGGTGATTACTGCTCCTTGAGCGTGGCTTCTCTCCCCGACAGGTAACCCCTACTTAATATACAGGACTTCACCAATAACCTCAGCGGATGTTCCGTATGGTCAAAGCTTCACCTCCAAAAAGGCTACCACCAAATCCCTGTAGCCCAGGATGAAGTCAAGAAAACTGCCATTATTACACCGTTCGGCCTCTTCGAATTCACCCGGATGCCTTTCGGGTTGCGCAACGCAGTTCAGACTTTTCAACGCTTCATAGATGTCGCCCTCCGTGGCTTGCCTTTTGCTTCCGCCTACATAGATGACGTTATTTTCGCTAGTTCGTCGTTATATGAGAATGTGCGCCATCTGCGGATAATTTTCGAATGCCTAGCAGAGCATGGCTCATCCTTAACAGCGAAAAATGTGCATTCGGGTTGCCGTCATTGGAGTTACTCGGTCACCTCGTTGACCATAATGGAATACACCCTCTACAAGACAAAGTGAAGGCCATAATCGATTTCCCTCGGCCTGAGTCCTTACGCCAACTGCGCCTTTTCCTAGGACTGCCAATCCCGCATTCACAGCCATCAGGGAGCGCCTGGCTTCTGCTACTCTGATTGTGCACCCGCGCCACAACGCTCCGACGAGCCTGATGGTAGACGCTTCCCACTGTGCGGTTGGAGTTGTACTTCAGCAACACATCCGTGGCACCTGGCACCCGCCCGGTTTCTTTTCTAAGAAGCTTTCTCCAACTGAGCAACGTTACAACACCTTCGGGCGGGAGCTCATGGCGGCATATCTCGCTGTTAAGCATTTCCGTTTTTTCCTTGAGGGAAGCCGCTTCGCGATCTTCACAGATTACAAGTCTCTTACGAACGCCTTCAAGTCATCGTAGACTACTTATTCTTCCCGAGAGACGAGGCACTTGGCGTATCTTGCAGAGTTCACGACGGACATATAGCATGTCAAGGGAGTTAACAACACCCGAGCCGACGCCCTTAGCCGTATTTCGGCTATACGACGCTCCGGTTTCAGTTCTCAGGAGTTGGCCCAAGCCCAGCGAGATGACGAGGATCCCTGAACTCTACGTTCTTCAAACAGTTCCTCTCTGCAACTCCAGGACATTATCTGCCCTAATTCGGGACTCAGCATTGTTTGCTACATTGATGCGATTTCAGGCCGCAGAAGACCGTATCTTCCTGCCTCTCTCAGGCGCATTGCTTTAAACTCTATTCACTGTCTCTCTCATCCTAGAGTTCGCCCCTCGCGGCGTTTTTTTGCCGAGAAATACGTCTGGCTGGGCATGAACTCTGACGTACGCGCATGGGCTCGTTCCTGCCTCACCTGCCACCAATGCAAGGTCTCTCGGCATACCACCTCACCTCTGGCCCATTTTCTTTTGCCGGAATCTAGGTTCTCCACAATTCACGTCGACGTCGTTGGCCCGCTACCACCATTCAAGGGCTACCGTTACATCTTAAGAGTGATCGATCTTTTTACTCGCTGGCCGGAGGCGGTTCCAATCGACAATATAACTGTTGAGACTGTTGCTTCCACACTTATGTCCACGTGGATGGCCAGTTTTGGCGTGCCGTCGGAGAATATAACAGACTTTGGCCGCCAATTTGAGTATACGCTCTTTTACCGTTTGACATGCCTACTCGGTGTAATGCACCTAAAAACAACGGGCTACAATCCTCAACCCAACGGCATGGTCGAGAGGTTTCATCGTCAGCTAATGGCCACATTGATGGCTCACGAATCACCTGAACACCACCACTCTCCCTTCTGTTGGCACCACCACGCGTGAACCTCGCAACGCAAGGACTGTGCGTTTTGCTGTATGGCTCTCTACACGGACTTCTCCAACACGGACTTCTCCTCCAGAATCCGTCTCAGGGGGAGCGGGCTATGTGGCGGCGCTCCAGTGGCGATGGCGCTGGGGCTGAGTAACAACCTATGAGAGCGGGCCACGCGTCGCCGGTGCGCAAGCAGCCACGAACGCCGCTAGCGTGGAATTAAACAGGGCCCCAGTTTCTGGGTGGACGGTTTACGGTTCAGGCGTGTCTCGGCTCGTCTCTCTGTCGCGTTCGCGACAGCCTCATCGATGGCTCCCGGATCACCTGAACAGGGGACAGATCACCTTGCTCTTGTGCTTCTGGATTGCGCACTGTCATCAAAGAAGTTCTAAGTTGTGCTGCCTCTCAAATGGTCTTTGGCACGTATTTGCGTTTACCTGCAGACGTGCTGGTTCCTCCCCAGCCACAAGATAGCCTCCACCCCCCCCCCTGGCCCATCCGAGGTGAACGATGTAACCTGGTTTTTCAGCTATATCCGTCCCCAATCACCACGGTAGTCTTCCACTAAATACACGTTTGTTCATCCAAACCTTTCCAACAGCCAACACGTTTTCATCCCTGTCGACAGTGCCCTACGGCCATTTCAACCGTCCTACACAGGACCGTATGTCGTCATTTCACGCTCTGACAAGACGTTTACAGTTCGCGTCGACGGCCGCGACACCGTCATTTCTATCGATCGCCTCAAGCCCGCGTTCACCGAAGCTGCCCTGTCTGCGTTCTACTCCAACATTTACCATTACACCCTGGACACCACCATTGTCCCTTCCGTCCGCAACTTCACCCGTGAACCTCGCAACGCAATAACTGTGCGTATTGATGTGCCGTTTTCCAAAAGGACACCTCCCGCAGATTCTGTCTCAAGGGGAGGGGGCTATGTGGCGGCGCCGCAGGCGGGCGCTGCAAGAGCGAGGGCGCTGGGGCTGAACGACTAGCGATGAGTGTGGGCCACGCGCCGCCGGTGCTCATGCAGCCAACAACGCCACGACATTGGAAATCAACGGGGCCCCAATTTCTGGTGCACTACAAAGCGTTCAGGCGTGTCTCGGCTCGTCTCTTTGTCGTGTTCGCGAAAGTGGATTACTACTCCACTATAGAAACCTAACAGCTAATTAATAAGGTAGAGCACTTGTGGGCCGTTCGTCATTTGATGAAATCGGACTATTGGCTTTTTTGCACGTAGTGATCGGAAAACCTCGTTTACTTACCTTTTAACCCCCTCCCGCAGTCACTTAAAAGCTGAACGCGGTTATTGTAAGGATAATCTGTGACGCTTGTTATAACAGCGGGGTTCACAGTGGGGTTGAGGGTGGGGGGAACAGTGTGGAGCAACAGTTTTACATCACGTAACACGTGTCCTGCGCAACTTCGCTTCGGCGCTCTATGGTGAACTATTATGTTCAGATGGAAGTGACTTCGGCGGAGTATTTTTTCCAATTTTTTTCGCCGCCTTTGCTAATCGATGCACGGCTTATAGTGCTGATCAGAACAGTTCTGTTATTCCCGCTGGTGCCATGCTATCAGATGAGCTAATCTTTTTCCATGGTGTACAGGGCTCCTTTATGTCGTGCAAGTGCCTGTGCAATGTTCGGTAGGTTTGCTTGGGTTCTGGGTTGTTGCTTGAACATCGTCGTAAAATGTTGTAGTTCCGTCCTGATGTGTTGGCCGCTCGTCTCTAACCTTTTTGTGTTTATCCATTCCGCCTCTTCGGAATAGATGTATCTTGAATTGGAGGTGTAAGGTGTGGCCAGGAAGGTCACGGTCCTACTTTTGGCCGCCAAGACACATAATTCGGGGATGTACTTACCACCCAAAGTGGTCGCTCACAATTATTTCATCAGGAGGTACAGCACATGCGAAAAGAATCAGTGCCGCGTCCTATAAGGGACAAATAGATGCTGGTTTCTTCGGCTTTCTTGGGGGACGTTCACTATGTACATTCTGCAAATGCATCCCTGTTTTTTTGTGTGGGTCGAAAGTTTACTTTTTCTTCTCCAAGGGTGTAAATTGTTGGACACGGCGAGACGAAGGGTCTTTTTGTTGGGCGTCTTGCTGTGGGTTAAGGTGAGAGTCCTGCGGCGCCGGTTGAACTACGGCAAGCGTTTTCTACACCCCACTCTGACACATTCATGTTGTCCTATTGAAATTCTGTACATAAATTTGTACAAACATCGCGTACACTTTAAACTATAAGTTGGCCTCATGCCTTAGGGTGACGTAACGACACCCCGTTTTACATGTTTGGTGTGGTTGGAGAGAAAAGTAAGCAGCGGTTTTGACGCTCGTGAATCGTACATTCAACACACATATTCCCCGTAAAATACAGCTTAATATCATTGAACATGGTCTACTGGAATCTCGAAGGTAAACTCCAAAGGCTTGTGGGAGTGGCTAAAGATGGCCAAAATATGGGCAATTGATGCTTCAAAGTTCAAGGCTTCACTATTTAAAACAATGATGTAGTTATCGACATACCTAAAACCACGTTTTACTTTCAACTCTGCTAAGACCTTTCTTAAAATACCATCATGAAACGCTGAAAACAAAATAGCCGCGACGCAAGACCCAATGCCGATCCCGTTTGTTAGCTGTCTAATAAACGAGCCCTCTTTTGTACAACTTAGCTTAGATGGGATGTAAAGTTTAAAATCTCCAAAAAGTGAGAGTCAGTCAAACGAGCAGAGTTCTGGAAGCCCACCACACCGACGGTGGTCAGATTCGTTTTGAAAACATTTTGAAAGATATAACAAAGGACATAAATAAAAACGGCCCTTGATACCACAAGAAAACTTCGAAAGAGCTTTGTTGTTGGATCTACAAAAATATACTACGTAGGTGTCCTTGCTGATGAAGGGCTATTAACCCCTAAAACCTTCAGTTTTTGCTGCAAGCAAAACGCAAAGGAAGTGGAAAAAAACACCTTGCGTTCACCTTGAAGCAAAAACTGAAATTAACCGCGTTTCACAACCCCTTCTTAATCAATACTGTTTAGATTTTTCGTTTGAGATATTACAGCAAGCACTCGGGGGTGCTCCTTAAACTTATGCCCCTAAATAATGTATATAAAGTTAAAATAACACATTTGCAAAAGAACGGAAAAATAGAAAAATATTGTTTAGCACATACAAGTAACTTTGCTTACTTTTTAATAATTTTTTTAACAAACCTAAGGTATCTCGGTTTTATAAATTGAACATTTAATATTTTAAATAAGATATTTGTAAACACGACCTAATTTTTAATAACGGCTATAGAAACCGCATATTCTTCCTATTGCTACAGAGAACAGTGAACCATTACAACATTATCAAGATGCCTCTCTATATTTTAACTCTATAGACATGACCGTAAAAAATTTAACTTCAGACATTTTCTTCTGTGACTGCTCCCACATTATTCAAAGCGAAGCTTATATCCCCTCGCTGAATTCGCCTCTAATAAACAGCAAAACGCACTGTATGAAATCCAGAACTGTCAGACGACGATGATGATCGTGGGTGCAGTTGAGAAAAAAATTTTTCTCGTGGTGGGCGTAAAACCTTAATCCTTGGTGTAGTACCGTGCAGGAGCATCAGCCTTACACGGTCGTATGGAACTCCGTCTTCGATTGTTTTCGCTAGAAATCTACTTCCTTGGTTTTGTAGTGGAAAATCTCAATTCCCCTATCGAAATCCCGTCCCCCACAAAAATAAAACCCTCATTCGAACAACACGAAAATACATGCTCTACTGTCAGGGCCTCTTTTCCCGCTGAGCAGTCCTCCCCTCACGGAATGAACAAACTTTTTTCCGACGATCCAAGCCTTCTCCCGTGGCTATTTACTGTGCACCTTGGAAGAAAAATTAACATAGGCCGGAATGATTTGTCCAACACGATTTGACCGTGGCCTATTCTTTCGGGCACTTTCACGACAGTTAAAAAATTAATCGCCGCTAAAACAGGAACGAAGAAGAAACACGTAACACACAACACGGAGCCGCACTTCCAACTAGAATTTATTGAAAAAAGATGCTGCTTATATACCCTAAACTAAAATACTAAAAGCATTGTGACGACAAAATGCATCACATTTCTAAAAAAGCTTCTTCTTTATCTGTCAGTGATATGGACGGAGTACTAACACAGTTGTCCCCTGCCTGTCTGATAAAAAGAGCGTCCGTAATTTCGCGCTCAAGCTTACCTTTTGCTTTCCGCAAAAAACTTTATCCTATCTAGCAGGGGGGCTACACTTGCTTCATTTGTAGTGCTCAGAATAGGTTGCCACCAGCTTTATGTGAAACTGTCCAGTTGTACTCCTTTGCCCTCTCATTGAAGCATATTCCAATCTGCCCTATGTACACTTTTTTGCAGCTCAGGGGTCTTTCATAAACTACACCCTCGCTGCAGTCTGTGTAGCCAACAGCGTGGTTTTTTGCACAGGGTTCGGATTTTTTCTTCGGAGTTTGGCTCATCAAAAGGCAAACTTTTGACAGCTTTTCCGGGGCACTGAATTTTTTGGCGCCGATTAATTTTTTAGCAGTATGTGCCAACTCGCCCACATCAAGCTTTTGTTTTTCCAGACAGTGCTTTGTTTACAATAACGGGAAGCAATGAAATCCGATCATGAAAGAATAAACGCCGCTCACACTAACCCATAAGACTAGAAGGTAGCTAAGGTGTATGCAACATTCACAGCCATAACTTTTTCCGCTTTATTACGTTTTACAAGTGAAAAAAATCCGCGCCGAGCGGTCAGTGCATACATTTCCGTCAGTATTGATTAGAGCGACGGTAATGCTTCAATGGGCGCTGAAACGTGTATGGGCTGCTGAAAACGACCATCATTTTACGTGGCACTGAAATGCGTGGGTTCTATTCCGGAAAGCTGAGGGTGCTTGCGCTGTGGTGGTCCTAAATGAAAGCGGCCTACTAGAACTACCTGCTTCATTGGTCGCGGTGGTCGCAATCATGTAGCTCCAGCTTACAATGGCGTCTTTGTTGCCTGGCTTTATCGACCCGACAGAACTTCAAAATCATGGCTATACCACTTTAACACGAGGGTAAATGGCTTTCACCTAAGCTTGCGCTCTGTAAAGAACAAATACAGAGAACTTGAATTTTTTTTGCAGTGATGTACGTTTTGCATTTTCCATTTCGTATCTTCCCAGAGTATACCTGTCACTGCCTAATTTGTGATAGTAGGCGAGGAGGCATAGTGTACATATAAACCTTCAAACAAATGAAGTGTGAAATCCTACCAGTGTTTACGTGTAGTAGGTCTGATTACGAAGTTATTAAATCAAAATGTGATGCCCTTGTGTATAATGTTTTTTACCGCCCACCGCGGCACAACATAGCCAATTTCTTGTCATTTTATTCTCTTTTACATTTGTTGATGACTTAAGTGTAGCGTGAATATTGGAGGATACATAAACAGTGATTCGTCTACCTTTAGTGCTACGAAGCTCGACTTCGATGATCACTAAACACTCACTCGTGTCGCAATGTTATGACTGTGCCTGCGCGCATAACTGAAAACACAGCCGCAATATTAAATATCTTTACAACGAATTACGATAGATCTCACAATAAGGCAGGTGTTATTATTACGCTATATGTTATAACTTATCCGATTACGTTTCAGTATCTCGAACCAGCGCAGTAAAACAGAAGCCCTTCTACGTGTATCGTACGATAAACCCTGTAACGCTGTCAGATTTCTGGGACTGCTTATCTAACGTTGAATGGTACGATGTTTTTTTTATGAAACTGAAGCAGATTTTGGTTAGGAATAGTTTGTACGCAAGTTTACGAGGTTGTATGGTACCCGATTTTCCCACAAAACACACCGTAAGTCTAGGAAGGCAGGGAAGCCAGGGATGGAGGACGAACTGCTCAGACAAATACAAAATCGTGAGTAACTATAGAGAGTATTCATTCGAGAGAGGACTTCCGCAGCACTGCAAACTGAAAAAATTGTATAGAAAGCGCGTCAACAAAAATGTTTGCTTAGCAAAGAAGCAGTATTACACAAATTTGTTTCGTTCTTCTCCAGGGAGTTCTACACCTCGTCAACTACGCAGTCATCGTCACCGCAGTCACCTAGTCAAGCTGCTCAACGGAGTCGCTTTTTGTACTTGCTCCTTTCTTTCATTGCCTATGAAAGATAAATAAAGCATGGAATTGAATCGAATGGAGTAGACTATTATTTCAATTGGAACAGGTTTTCGAAAATGGTTATCCAATCAGGTTCTGCCTCTCGCACTTTACGCAATTCTACAAAAACACGCACGGAATCTTTGAAATATTCCGCTATTATTCTCACATCAACGTCGCTGTATCTTACCGTCACTGTATTCCGCCGTATTCTGTGCTGTCCTAAGATCGTCACGTTTCCGTACCGAAGTACATTCTCGTTTTTTTACAGAGTACACATAAACTCTGAGGATTCAGCGGAATTTCTTTTAAATGCGAAGCATCTCTTGTTGGGGCTGTGTCCCTCCCTCCCTTGTCGTTGTCATTGTCCGCCGTCTGCACCCTCACTGCGCATGCCTGGCCAGGCCCCGCTGATGATGATTGTGGCAGGATGCCCCTAGGGATTGGCCAACCAAAAAAGTCATCACGAGATAGCTTCCCGTTCAACCACCATTGTCATCTTTCCGTAGGGGAATCCTGAATACCACACCGCCACCGCGCAGGCATGGCAAGGCACACCTGATGATTATTGTGGCATGATGCCCCTAGGGATTGGCCAACCAAAGAATCCATTACAAGGCAGCTACGCGTTCAACCACCGTCGTCATCTTCTGGTAGGGGAACCCTGAGTAGTATGCGAGGCACTCCACCTCTCCTCTCTGAAACTCCTCTGCTCACCGGCATTTCTCCTCTCCTCTACGGCATTTCTCCTCTCCGGGATTCCGCAACGAATGGCAATACCTGCGGCTCAGCGCGCGATAATGCGAAGCAGCTTAGCGTTAGAGACGCGACGGTAGCCGATGCATAATTTGCTCGGGGCGCCACTGTAGCTCCACGGTATAAATGCCGCGCGCGCACGCACTCCAATCCCCTCCTTCTCCTCCCTCAACTCCGCGATCGAACTGAAAACTAATGGGAACATCAGTCGACCCCATGGCTGCTTCGCATACTACTCAGGGTTCCCCTAAGGGAAGGTGGTGAAATTTGTTTCATTGTTCGTTGCAACATATCCCAAAAGAATACGGCCCTCCAACAGTGTAAAAAACGTGTTCGATCACCTCCGGATTTTAGATGTCAAGCATCTCATGGTCGGGGCTATGTCCCTCCCTTGTCGTTGTCGTTGTTGTTGTGGCGTCCACGCACCCACTGCGCATGCTCGAGTTGCTCAACTCACGGTCCCTTGTATGGCTCTGGGAGCCACAGTGTTGACGGTGTAATTCTTGGCCGGCGAGAGACGAGCACGCTTCACGCGCCCTCGACGTTTCTTCGTCGTCGGCAGCGGCGTGCGTCGGCGAGTCTCGGCGGGACGTGATTACAAGCAGCCCACAACCATTCGGGGGACGAGCATCGACCTTATCTTCAGAAACTTTAGGTTCCTCCACAACAACAGCTCTTGACTTTACATTTCACAGAGCATAAGTCGGTCATAACCAAAGCGGAACGCCCACCACAGCTCGAGGTCACCTACGTTGAACAAGATAATAATAATGCTTAAATAAAGGCAAACTTATACCACGTACAACGTCTCTCCCTTTCTCTCTTATGTGCCTCTGTACTCTAACACCTCCCACCAACCTCCAATAAAATTACACCATCTACACGTAGGGGAAGCTTGAGCAGTATGTGAAACAGCCATGAGGTCCACGCAATTTCCGATTTCGTAGTTCTGGGAAGTGAAAAGTGTGGCAGTTACCATTGAAAACAAACGCTAAATATAACGGTAGCTACGTACGTCAACCTCACGGAAACGGCGAACAGAAAATATAATGGGCACTTGAATCCGTGCCCATGCCTGCTTCGCATGCTACTCTGGGTTACCCTACGCGAAGATGGTGTAATTTTTTGTATGCAAAGCCGTCTGGTCTCCATAGGTACAGACCATTGTGTTTGCTCCATCCATGTCTTTATATCAATTACACCCGTATGCATTTTGAAAAAGAGGTTTTTCCCGACAGATAAAACACATATATGTTTTACCTTTTTCAAAACGTTTGGCTCGATACCCAGGGTGTACACGTTTCAGTACAACGCTATAGGCAGGACTCTGTCTACAATATTTTTGTACACTCTTTTTTTCGTGACTGTGCATAAATAATTCAAAGAGAAACGTGCAGTGATGAATCGAAAAGACACAACTACTTTTTTTTTTAGCCCTTCCCTCCACGGCGCAAATAATTGGTGGTCGGGATATACTCTCCACAGCGCAAATAATTGGTGGTACCTATTCTGATAGCACACTTTCAAGCCTCAATTGACAGACCATTCGAAGAAAAAGATTTGTGACATCTCTAAGAAACCGAACGTATTAACCAGTTGCCTTAAAAACAGATGAGTTCCTCCAGGACTGCCTTCTCGGACCCTCCGAAAGAGATTTGTTCTGCTTCTTCTTTCCCTCGTTGAACCCCTTACAAACAGAGCAAACATCCGATGAATCTTCTGCTTGTTTACACTTGAACAATGCAACACTTGAAGCACATACCAAAACTTGCTGGGTAGAAATAAATTGCAAAGAGTGGTATGTGCGGACACAAACAGTCGCCACCCTTTCCACTCGTCAACCTTTTCGCGTAGCATAGCAGCTTGCTCTCGCAAATACGGCTGGCTTTCTGATAGTACAAAAGCCGTACTCACAAGTGTTTAACAGGGCTGGTTACCCACTGTATGTTGGCAAATATGCCTGGAGCTGCAGGCCAGTTGCCATGGCAAAACCCTAAAGATTTATCCCATTTAACTGAACAGCCTCTGGCTCAACAGAAACGTCTAAACACTTTTACTACCTCAAATACACCCTCGTAATTTGTATAAAATTCGGCAACATCATCCGCGCAACCCAGTATGCTAACTTCAGCCGCACAGAGTAGGAAACATTGAATGTTCTCACTCCTAATCACACTTAAACAAAAAGACTCAATAAATATACAGAACAAAATCGACCTTAAGTTGCACCCCTGCCGGTCAGATCGTTTCACCTGTATTCTTTTACAGACATGCTTGTTTGTCATGCACCTTGTCATGCTTGTCATGTAGCGGTTCTACGCCATGTTTACTCCTTCGAGAATCACAGACCCTACATTAATGTACTCTAAAACGAGGAACAGGAAATTAAATGGCACACGGTAAACGCTTTTTCAAAATCCATCTGGAGCATGGCAACGCTCCTTCCCGTGAAATCGCGACACTCTAGGACACATCGCGTCTTGTATGGGTTAGAAATAATAGTCTTTCCCTTCATTTCACATGTTGGGTTGGACCCTGACAAATCTGTCATTATTATCTGCATCCATCTTGATAATAATTTTATAAAGGTTTTATAATACGCGTTATATAAGTACATGGGGCGGTAACTAGTAACCTGTTTAATTTTGGTGACATCGTCTGTTTCGGGGATAAGTCATCATCTGTTTCAAGGATAAGTGCGGTATGTGTTCAAGACCATCACGACGCTTTAAGTCCAAGAGTGCAGCGAATGTGCTTCTTCTTTGCTGCCGCGACGATCTTTACTCCATGTTTGTTTCTATATATGTGAGCCTCCTTCATTTTTTTATGTGTTGCAACAATTACGGTGAACTCAGTGTTTTTTTTTAAATTTGGTCAATCCTTGACTTTACAAACGTGCTCCGCAGATGCTGGGTGGTCGCCGCAACACGAGCGCTCCACAGCGCTCGGCCTTTTCTTGGCTTTTTAATTGCCGGGTGGTGACTGCAGGGCACGCATTCGTGTGCGCTCGTATTTTTGATCTCTCGGGGAATTTTCGGACGCCGGATTTTGTGGATTGCCAAATGGCTTCGCGGTAGAAAAGGCACTTTTGTTAAGTGAACATATTTATGTGCGCAAATTTTCATGGGGCACTTCCTCTGGTATATACCCTGCTTGCAGACACACGTGCAGGATGGAACTGGTTTGTTGCCTTCTTTCCCTACGGAGAGGGCGTATTGATTTTTGTTCATCAATACTGTAAGTGTTGTCAGGCTCATACAGGACGTGGGCGCTCGCTGCGCACTATATGCATGAAAACCAAACAAAGTGGTGCACACCGCCTGGAGACAACAAGGCGTGCTCTGGAAAACGGTACTTGAACGGTAAAAAAACAAAAATGTTACAAAGCGATCACGTCATTAAAAAAGAATACATGCGGTTTCTCAATGATTCCGCTTATTTAGCACACAGATGCGAGAAAAGCAAACTATATTAACATTGTATACCTCTTCTAACTTGCATAACGTAGTGAAGCCCTTCCAAACGGCACAGCATCTGGTAAAACAGGCTATAAAAGGCAAAATCAAACGAATGCGCGAAAATCAGGTGACAACGTGCTTCCCTTGTAGTCTCGGCTAGATTAGCGCATACATTTTCCAAACTTCTAGACTGTTACAGGGACGAAGACAACCCCAATTCTGCCGTCTTAAGAAAGCTGTCAACGGATGCCGCGTCGATAACGTCAGGTGGCATTAGGTTCAAGGTTTCAATGGACTGCAGAAAAAATATTACTTGAGTGTATTTGTGTTAAAAGGTCTTATATGGTTTTTATACTTGTGCATTGTTGAGTGCCGTTGTGGAATCACTTTTCTGAATGTCTTTAGCTTGCTGATAAGAAAGGTATATAAACTGCACAGCGGCAACAGAACGACGTCGCGACAAGGTTGGAGTGCGTACCTGAAGGCGCAGTGAAGTACAATGTAATGTCTAGAATATTTTAATTCAAAGAAACTTACTCCCTGTTTCTAAATTTTCTTCTAATTTGATTGAATGATTATGATGGTTAACGCACCGACACTAGAGAGGTGATAAGGAGTGCCGTAGTGGTGGTTTCAGGACTAATTTCTCCCACCAGGGGATCCTTACGTTTGCCTAAACCTCGAACACGCGCGTTTTCGCCTTTCGCCTCAAGAATAAACGTGGCCGCGCGGTCGAGAATCAAACTGGGGTCGTTGGGCTGAGCAGCACAATGCCTCAGCCACTGAGCCACCACCGCGGTTAATGTTTCTTATTTGTGCAAAAGATATTGTCGATGTATGTTCCTAACTAAACTGCTGCATTCGAGGTGTCTCTTACTAGCGTTATAGGTGGTGTTATTTCACTTGACACAGTGCTACAGAGAATTTCCTACGGCCTAAAAACAGTTGTCTGATTGCTTTGGTGCTCTTTTTTTTCAATATGAGCATTTTATTTCAACGCATGAGTGAAAGTCTGCGCTAAATATTTTTCTTATTTGTTCGCGACGCTTCGGATCCGTTCAAAGAGGAGTTCAGTTGTAGGGGTGCCCAGTCCTGACTTATGCTCATAGAGGTTAATTGGTGTTAATTTTTAAATACGATAGTCTTTCTTTGGCTACTTAAACCCAGAAATTTGGTCTGTCGGTATGTCTGTCCTGTCTGTCTGTCTGTGACTCGATTCAGCCACCCGGCTAAAGTAAAACAATGCCTGCGCAATAGTCTTATATAGTCACAGCTAAATCTACCCATCAAAGCCCGGTGTAATGTTCATACTTGTCAATATTGTTGAAGAAGAACAAGACATTACGCAAATATAAGACAACAGATTAATAAAGAAGTGATATTTGCACTGTTCCTTTATAAAAAATCATACATGCTTGATTTCTGTGAAATTAAATACTTCATCAACTGCAGAAAAAAAATTCACTCCGCCGTCGCCTGCTGTCGCCCGCGCCACTATAGCTTCCGGCGCCGTTTTAAGAAATCAACCAGCAACAGTTACGAAAGGTTCCACTAGATAGGTTCCACGTTCTTCTTGCAACGCACGTGGAGTAGGGAGACGTGGTTCTATAAACGTTGAAGTTGGGCGTCTCGATTTACGTGCGTCTGCGCCGTACGGCAGCGTTGCCATCTGGACACCTGCCTGGAGCAGTGGAACGCGGTAAATTTAAAATGCTTTAAGCAAACCTTTGGCGTCTTTACCTTGGGAGGAGGCCGACTCAAGAGGAACAAAATGAGAGGTGATCGGGAAGGCGAAAGGAGGCATTTACTTGGCAAAAGTCGATAGACTATCGTCTTTTGTCGACATTTGTAACGAAAGGAGCAGATACACGGCCAATGTTTAAGTTCCAAGTGTCACGCCCACGAAGTATATTACATCGCTAAAAATATAGTCTTAGTTCAGTCTTTGCAAGCAGTGGAACGGTGACTCCATCTCCAACACAGTCACTACCGTAATCACATATGCAAGAAATAGCAAGGAACCGAAGATGGAAAGCTGCACGACGCCTGAAAAAACCTTAAGACGGTCAGATTAAGATACGCTGGTGGCTAGGAACGAACTAAGGTTTTATAAACGTAGCTGTTACCCACAATAAATTTGAAAACTAATACCGATTGACTTAGGTTTTCCAAATAATTTGGTATCCGGGACATGATGAAAGGATTTAGAGAAGTCAACAAACATTGCATCAAATCAGAAATTAGACTTTTTTGCTGAAGAAAAATTATGAATAATTTCAAGAAGCTTAGTCACCATGGACAAGCCCTTGCGAATGCCGTGTTCTTTTAGGTAAGGCCTGATATTATCATCTAAATAAGTTTATTGCTTTGTTTAGAATGTGTTCCATCGATTTGAAGCAACAACTTGTTAGAGATATTGTCCGGTACAGTTCCGCCTTTACAAATGGAAGAGACTTCCTATTTCGTCAAAGAAAAAATGCATTTGCTCATTATCACGATCGAGCCTTTTTTGACATCAAAGGGAAAAAGCAAAGTTCGAATGCGGGACATTGTTATCTCTATCCCCAAGCTTACTGAGGGAGAAGTTGTCGCCTTTGTGGATACGGCAGGAATACGAATAAACACCGATTGTAAATACTCATTGAAGAAGTTTGAAATTGATTTTGCTTCACTTACAATGGCGCTTGCTAGTTCCAAAGTGCGCTGGGGGAGCCGGCTTAGAAAAGTATCGTTAAAAGTGGGGCTGATATATCACAAACCTTGTCAGAGCTGTTGAAAAAAAAAACTTATGTCTGGCTTTTCATCTTTGAGACCTTTATTTTCCATGCAAGCGGACTTAATTATCTGTTGAGGGCTTCCTTGCAATAATCTTTTAATTCGAATATAGTATACGTGTAACAGAAGGTGTTTTCCGCTCTGCACGTTGGCATTCAGTAGGAATGAAGTTGCCTTCTCAAAACGCTATTGCTTGTTTATACTTTAAAAATAAAGATTTATTGCGTGTATCCGAATCAAATGAAAAATCCGAAGACACTATTTACAGATGATCGATAGTACTTCCGTCGTTTGTGCTGTTATACTGCTTGACTGGAACCCTTGAGAAACATGTTTCTGGCCTTCGTATTTTGGTTACCAAACGTAAGTAAAAGCATTTGGTGATCAGAAATGCCTTCTGAACACTAACGTCAAGGTTTAATTGACCGGATACAAACAGGAGATCAATCACAAAAATGGCCGTATCCTGTAGGCGTGTGGGTTCCTATACCAACTTACATAGCGAGAAACTATGAATATATTAAAAGCCGATCACAGCTGGTTACTTCGAAACTGCCAGTTGTCAGATGATTCCAGTCAATGCCACCTTGGTGGAACTCACCAGATATCACAAGTTTAGTGCGCTCAGTTACATTTTGGAATTATAAATCGTGCATTTGAATCAGATAGTCTTCAGGGGCGTAATGTTTCTATGAATCCTATCTAGAAGAATTGAAGTATCAATAATGTAACGTGCGCCGGGTACTTACGTGGTAAGGAATGCCTTAATGAGCGAAGAATGGAAGACCATTTTTTAGGTCCATAACTTCGCCCCCTCCTTGAGTGTCACGATGCGTACGTATATAAGGGTACAGGACCAAGGAAGTACTTCAGAAACATGTATATTATTATTAATCGACATTTCTGTTATAACTGCTATATCAAGTGGGTACAAAACCACTATTCTAAATTATCTACTTTGCAAACAATATTTCTCTCTCAAACTTTATTGAAAGCGGTGTAGTATTCCTGATCCTGATGCCCACAGATCCTGATTTGCCTGCAGATGACCGGAAGTCTGGGCATTTGCACGCCAATGGTCATGCAATTTGTTTTATTCCCTCTCGTTTATTCTGCTGGTTGCACCCAACATACAAGCTCCTATTTCTTTATGTTTGTCACACAATAGATTAGCTTTATCGCAGTTGGCTCGGACAACTGTTGCCGATTGCCACACCTTCCGACGCGTTTCATAAACAGGCTGTGGAAAATTCAGCTTAACATATATAACTGAACCTTTTAGCATTACACAGTGCCGTATCGGTGCCGTTTTTTGTGAAGTCATCAAATCGAACCCCAACAGGTCGCTCTCGCACGGCATTTTTTTCCCAATGCAGTGTATGCGGTCGTACGCCATCACTTTCACCCTGAGCACGTCCGCAAATATGTTTGCCACGACACTTTCAACAAAAACGAAATGACCTTCACGCTGCTTTTCGTTTACACCAAACACGACTGGTTCTTGAAATAAATACGACTCTTTAAATCATCGATTTTTTTATTTTCTTTCTTGACATCACAACGAATGGCAGTTATACATTCAACGCAGTGATCAACGTTCTCATGGCACTGTTTAGGTGCGGCAAGAGTGGCCTCTCTCGACGCACTCTTTGGCCTCTACCCTCGGTAAACCAAACTGTAGAGTTCATTGTGAAGATTTGATCTCCGTGAAAAGTAAGATTATCTCGTCCAGCTTATTTTTAAGATTGTGCTATTTTTCGTTCGCCCCACTAGGTTGCAGCAACAACGACAGAATGCGCAATGAGTCAAAGCAAAAAACACTGATGCACTGATTCAGCCAAGTTCAAATCGTTCAAACACATGTGAAGGCATAACATCGCCCGTAACCAAAATTTCTCCAGCTCCTAACCAAGTACCGCTAGAACCACATTACCATTCTCGATACCAGCTAGGTACCCAAAATGAACACCCCCTTATAACAAGAGCTTCAAGGAAATTCATGTCGGGCTAACATCCCGCCCAAACACACACAGCAAGAAAACTAGCGCAGAGGTTTAGGTCCCACAGGTTCAGACTGCATAGACGTCTTCACCACTCATACATAGTTCGAAGGAGAATAATATTCTGAAAACAGGCCTCACACCCGCTTTCGGTGTCAATGTCTCGGCAGCGCGAATGAGGTCTTTTGCTAACACGGTCGTGGTGTAACATCGTTCGTTCGACAAAAAAGCATTTTGCCCGAGAATTTTCCATGTTGAGATGGAGGCAATAGAACCAAAAGGGCATTGTTACAAGCTGGATAACTACAAGTTCACCGGCGATGAGCGGGATTCTGACAACTGAGGTCGTTCCCAGTAAAAATGCTCACACTACAGCCTAATACATTAGTCTGTTCAGTTCCCCTTGCACCTCTTGAACCTGTGCACAACAATTCATAGCCAATTCGGCCATGCTTCACAATCGCTGGTAGCTACCTGCACTTTTTTGTCTGCTTCGGCACAAGCCCAAAAGGGAGTGCAGGTGAAGTCATGAACTCGTCCTGCACTCGGCAGCACCACCAGTGAAATCAATGGCGCAGTTCATGTATGGTGGGCCACACCACTGAAAGGAGCGGTGAAGTGCGGTGAAGTGGTGAAGGTTAATCGAGTTTAGGGAACGTAAAACGAGATTCCAATGCTGTTAGAATATCTCTACACGCTAGTAGTTCTCTATGTTGTTGCGAAGTAAAAAAACGAATACAACAACACGAATTTCATTGTAAGTATACATTTCTCGAGAAAAGTACTATTTCTAAGCGATTGGGAGATGCCACTCCGAAGCAAGTAAGTACCATACGTTCACGAGTTGCTCAGGTTGCCCGATTCGATTGCCCAACATGTGCTGCGTTATCTTAGGGGCGGTTATGCTGTGCGCCTGCACCTTAAAACCTAGCCTGCAGTTTGCTTTTGAAGCTTAGCTGTGACAGAGGGGTACTTGTTAAACAAGCGCCCCAAATAAAGACGCCCCATAGCTTACAATGAGATTTAAAAAAAGTCGGTCACATTGAAAATTGAAATGCAAAGACTGAGGAATCAGCGGGGATTATGGTATTCATTGGCTTTAATTTGGATTTTCTCAGGACTGCTCCTTTTCTTAACAGAAAGATCGCTAGAAAGCAAACCTTTCTTCATGCAAAATAAGTTCAAATCTGTCCATAATTCATCAGCCTAAGTCCAAAATACAAACTGCCCAAGTCCGAATCCAAACTCCATTTCACGACTGCATAAGTACAGCAAACTCCCGGTCTATGAACGCAATGAAAATGCTATGCGACCGGAACGCACCGGTAGCGCAATTCGATAGACGCCGCTTTCATAGCACGAAGGACCCAGACTTGATTCCAACCATGGGAGTGTTTATTCTTCCCAATTGGCTTCACATGCTATTCTTCCCCACCGCTAGTGACCCATTACCCCTCGCCCATCTGGGATGGGGAAGTGGTAAAGTTGCCTGCTTGATGCTGCGAAGGTTGCGAGTTCGGTTACCGCGATCTCCCAAACCACACTTTTGTCGGGAGGCACGCTCTCCAAACACCTGATCGTGGGCTCTTTGCCTCCTGGCCACATCTACATGGAGAGAAGAACGCTTCCAAAGCTCCACTGCTAAAGCGTAGGAGTGATCAGTACGGACACAGGCTTTGTGGCAAGAGCGGTGCTAGCATTAAAATTAGGCCAATGATTTATTATAACAAACACTCAACAGAGTGGCGAAAAGTAGCGCAATTTCGCTGTTATTCCGGTGTGTGGCCGTTGTATTGTAGCAGAATGTGCGACACTCATGCGACAATCAAGCCCCACAGGAGCTAATACGCCTTAGTTGGAACGAGTATGCTAAGGTATCCAGAAAGAGTTGGCGAGGGCTGTTTGCTTCTTGAGATTAACGACGCGATAGCGTTATATTGACGCACGGGAAGCGGTTGGCGACAGAGTTATTGTATTTAAAACTTACCGTTCACGTGCACTGAAAGTCAGAAAAGAGAGAATGACTAGCACCAACGGTTTTCAATTACCGCTTCTCAGGAGAGACCGAAGCCCTCCGCGCTTCAGTGTGTTAAAGTGACCGCCGGAAAGGCGGTGGATAAATAAGGGGTGGTGGTCAATGGTGAGAAAAAAAGGTCGGGTTGTGGTCACTTAAAGCGAGAAGGCGAAATGTTCTGTATTTAAAATGTTCATTCTTTATGGTCCAGCCCGACCGAACAATAAGCTTCTTCGCATAGGGAGAGAGCGTAGATATTGGTTGCGGAATATGTAGTTAGGGTACTGGAAAATAGGGTAAACAGACGTTAGTGCGCTCAAACAAGGATACTTGAGTTTAGGGTCCAATATGTAGAAGCTCCTATCTATGCTGTCTTAATCAGCTAACCCTGATCATAACATAACAAGATAATCGAAGCGGCTTCTATATCTTGATAGAAGTGAAATATGTAGTGTTTGTGTTGTTCTACCCAGAGCATACATTTCTTATTGTCTAGATTACACAGAAGAGGATGGATGTGTTTCCCAATTTAGCACAGTTTCAATCTTGTGTTTCATATTCCCACCAAACAACTTCGCTCACGTTGAATTGTAGATATTTGTCTTGATTGGTCCTCCACGGACTGTGTGATTCTGCGGCATTAGACACTTGTTGCATGGTGAGGGACTGTTTCTCAAGTAGGATGATACGTACTTAATGTCTTCTTGCTACCCCTAATTCTGCGGTATTTGTGTTCTTGACGAGCAATGTATGTGAGTTCATGTTCCTTTTGGCCGATGCCTTGTTCTCTTCCGGACCCTTCTGCCGGAGTGTCAAGGTAACTAACTTCTTTATTTTTTCTTACCACATTGAGTATGTTACCGAAGTGTTTAGGTATACTGCCTGCAGCCCACAGTCTATTGCGTTGGAGAGTCTATAATGTGTAAAGTCACCGGGGCACCGATTTCCGGAATAGGGAACTACAAAAATCGCCGCCTGGTACTTTAGCACATACCGGAATCAGTGGACATTGTTCTATGACTTTCAAATCGTGTTCTCAGTACTTCGGAAGGTTGCAGTGTCCTTGTGTAGGTTAATATCTACGCTTTCGGTAAGGGAGAGGTTTTATGTGGAGTTGTTTGATCGGTGATGCTTCCTTCACGGGGTGCCGACGTTTCTTTATGTGGGGGGTGGGAAGTCGTTGCCTGTCTTCTACGATGACCCCTCCGGATTTTGTTTTTCAAGCCGGTTCCCTTGGTGCTAGGAGAGGAGTTTCTTTTATAGCTTCGAAAGCTTTACAATGACACAATTTAAGCCTCTGTTCACAACCAGCATCTTCAACAGCCCATTATAGTTCCAATGCAGAAAGAACGCCTCTCAGATAGACCTTATATCACTCCTTGCCGGCCCGGTCCCAGTGAATCATTTGGCCTATTTTCCTATTCCACACTCCCCGATTATTAACCTCCCCTTTGTTAGACCCACCTCTTGCTATCCATTGTATTCGCCTCGTGATATACCTGGTGTCAGTTCGTTTCGTGATATTTTAAAAACTGCGAGTTACAGTGCAGTCTTTTATGTGTTCCTGATGTTAGTGTTTACTTAAATATATTCGTTGAGAGCGTGTTTTACGTACGCTACCGTGTGACATATCGAGCTAGGAATGAGCGGCTGCATCAGTTTCATCTTTTCTTTTGCTGTCATTCCTGCCCTTTTTTGGTTAGGCGTCTTATATAGTCGGCAATTGGTTGGAGAAGGTCTTTTTTTGTAGGGATTGTGACATCGGCTCCGCCGCTTTACTCTAGAGCTAAGACGACGTTACTTGGGTGACTGTTTTGTGTGAGCACACCCGTTCCCCTGTTTTTGATGATTTTTAACTGGGCCGTGGGGGGCCATACGCCATTTTTTAGAGCTTACGGCAATCATGCTAGCCCTAGAATGCCAAGGGGTATTTTGAAAAAAAAAATGTTCTGTACATGAACGCCGTATAGTGGGTAATATTTTAATCAGTTTCCAGTAAAAAAATCGGCCTTGCGTGATTTTTCGGCAATTGGCGTTAGTCCTTTGCTTCCAGAATTAGTTAAGTGTCACTCCGTTGGTGCCGGTACCAATTTTGTTTAAAACACGGAGCGGTGGACGAGTGGGTTAGGCATTGCGCGGCCGGTTACAAGGAAGTGGGTACAATTTCCGGGACTACCTGCCATTTCCGTCATGGTAGCTGAAAAAAAAACGTGCGTGCGACGAAATTTTGGCGCACTCTAAAAATCCCCATATGGTGAAAAGTAATCTGGTACCCTCCACAACGGCGAACCTTATAGCGCAAGAGCTGCTTCGGCACTTGATTACCGGAAAATAGTTTTTTAACCACAAATAAAGAGGTGTTTGGGGGTGATGGCGTGAGTTGCGGGCATGGCTGAGGCCCTGTCTGCAGAGAGTGCAACCACCGACTGGACATTAAGCGAACTTCACGCTGCATGTGCAGAACCTGCTAAAAAGGCGGGTACATTTTTTCTTATTTGCCCTACTGTAAATTTTCTCTTCTCCCCAGTTCAGATGCTGCTGCCCACATAACCTATTAAAGCTAGTGTCCCAATCCGTTGGATCAGTTGTAGCTTGCAGTAGCAGTGATGACGCATTTCTGCCGACATTTGGTGGGCACAGATGAAAGCGAATGGCAGGCTGCCACGACAAAAATGAAAAATAGTCCTAATAACAGGTTTGCGTTAGTAAAATCAAGTCGGGCAGGCAGATGGCCGGAATCAAACAGGCGAGGGCCCTAAACGCACCCTAGCGTCGCAAACTCCGCGCGGGCGTGCACGTATCTGTGTGTGTTAGTATGTGAAGTGAAAGGGGAAGGGTAGCAATGAACGAAGAAAATTGGGCAGCAGAGTCTGTTTGTGTGTCTAGAATGCGCCGGTAACACAACAACTGTCCGGCATATGCGGATGCAGCCCAACACGGCTCGAGTGTCACGCAGGCCACGTACCTGCTTTTTGCTAGAATATTGTAAATAAATGCCCGTGAATCTAAATCATATATGCTTACTTTAACAAATAGTTAGGGAGTACTTACCGTTAACCTGTGGAATCAAGCAACTCGTAGTTTTACGGAACTCTCCAGCCGATGGTACAACGTATTTGCTTTGCTGTGTGCTGAGGTGTGCTGAGCAAATTGGAGCTCTAATATACTTGAAACCGCAGCTCGGCAAGTTAGAAATGAAACTGCGGTCTCGTTGTAACAAAGGAATGCAAGTTAAAGCGCTGAACAGGGCGGCACCATTGAGACTCGAGTATTTGCAATGCTTCACACAGCCCGCAGGGCCCATGAATGTGCGCGCTTGATGTCATGAAGGGCGGAACCACTTAGAAGTTTCATAGCCGAAGCACGAAGCGTCTTCCAAACGAGAGTTCGGGTTCTGTGAAATAAATAACCGTCGGCAGGTAACAAACATAAACCTAATCCCGTCATCTGAAACAATGTGACGCTGCTCCCGTGTCTGCACCAGAGTCGCTCATTTTTATGGTGAGCGCCTCTGTATAGAACACCATAGATGAGCCAGGTCCTGTAACCGGAGCCTCGCATAAACGAGATTTCACCAATTTTGTTCTAGGTTTTACTGATATACACGCGGCGCTGACTTTTCAGCCCCGGAGAAGAAGGTAGCCAAATCTCCGCAAAGGCTAACGCCCAAATACTGCAATATTCTGCAATACCTCTCGGAATCATTCCCAGTATCAAAAGAGCTACAACAGCACAAGCTATACGCATCTCCATTCGTCTTAATTGCGAAATTATGCATATAGCCTTGCCTAGTAACTCAAAAAAGAAAAAGAAAACTAAGATTGGTGGTATATAACGAGACATGTTGGATGCCTATACAACATTGATACACTGAAGAAAAAATGTAACAATCATTGCACGCCTGCGAAGGAGGTTTCTATGAACAAAAATAAACCAGAAGGCAGGCCTCAAACACTAACTTCTCTTTCCGATTTACTATCGACGCGGCTTACCATAACGGTTATCAAGCAGTCCTAAATATAGCTTGTGTTGTGACCCCTACCGTGTCTAGTTCTTTTTCGGACTTTTCAAAAAGAAAGGCTCCCCGCGTCCAGAAAGCGCAAACATCATGCACCCACAAATAAGCAAACCACCACAAATTCACTTTTCCTTGCTGGTGTTTTGCCGCGAAGGAACACAAAAAAGGGAGCTCAAGAAACACCCTCTGAAAACAGCATTTGTGTGGCGTCGGACGGTTTACACGTGTTGGTCAAATCGCGCAACCCTAAACTTCAATTCCCACCAAAAAGTTGCATCCCAATGCACCGTCCTCGCTGTGGTGCGATCGAGGGCTGATCTTTTTGTGAGTTTCCCTACGTGCCTATCCGGTGCTGTGGGCGTGTAAACTTCTGCTCTCTACGTTCGCTTATGGCTGTGCTCGCATTGTATTTGTCCGCGTCACCTTCGTACGGGAACACGAAGTTTTGCAGAAGCGGTTTATCTGTAAGAAAACCCAATCATTGCTTTACCGGCACAAGCAAGCCAACTTTCTCTCCCGTGTCCGTTCCTAGCATCACATATGCGTCGGGTTGAATGCGGGGTTTCGTGCATGATATGCACTTCGCTGAGCGACGCCGGCCCCTGTTTCATGCCCCAATTTCCTCCCGCTGTCCTAACAGAGCGGGTAATGTGTCCATCTCTCACCAAGACGGTTGCGCTGCCCTCCCAATGCCAAGTAGAGCGCCACAAAGCTTCCACTGCCCTCACACGGCAATGCAAGCTGTGGCACAACATTCATCCCACACACAAACTTCCCCCAAGCGCTGTCAGACAACTCCGTAACCCCAACCGCTGTGACGACCTCCCCGAGAGCTGCACGCGGTGGTCTACTCACAACGCGCCACATGCAGCGTGTTCTAGTCCCATTCTCGCGGTGCTTCATCGAGAGCTGTTGGAAAGTGCACCGGCGTAGTATCCTATTGCGACACCTAAGCTACACCTCCCATTGAGGGGCATATCTTTTTAGCTCAGCCGACGTGCACTTTCATATACTTGCACACACAAAATGTCTTGGCACTAAGACGGGTTTAGCTCATGATGAGGGCACAGAGATGCCGAATCAAATAGCAGTGTCCACGTGAGGGAGTCCCCGGCATCAGTTTCTCTGCAGTAACATGCCCAATAGAATGACGGTTTTGGTGGTATTTAGGTTCCGGTCTTTTCGCTACCAGCCACGATAACTGCATTTTATATGGCACCCTTAAACTGCGGTTTTATGTTGCGTAAACAGATAACTGTGAGAGTGACTTGAGGCGTGCATTTATTACCGTCTGGCTACTGGCCAACACTTGTTGCGTTCTATTTTCAAAATGAACTAAACCAGTAAACGGCATCTAAGGCAGATAAAAAAGTAATTACCATTAAAATCCACAAACATTTCCCTTCAAAGCAAGTGGCCAGAATTAAATGTGAGATAATTGCCCTGTCATCATCTACGTAGACCGCAGTTCGTACGAAAGTGGGCCATATATTGATGTTTCTTAAATTTAAACGAGTGAAATGTATTTGCCGAAAGAGAGTTTTCTCTTTGCTTGATTCTTTTAAATGTTTCGTGGGTGTTTAGAGATTTTGTTTTTGCATTTAAACGCTGGCCTATGATGAAAGCAGACGGCGCTTAGGAGATAGGAAAAAGATTTGTCGCAGACGTCGAGGACAGAATAAGAGAAGAATTAAAAGAAATGAAAATCCTAGATGTGAAACAATAATTTCATCTCGTTTCCTTCGGCCCTATGGAGTACTATTTTATTTTTATTCGCGCGTTTACAATTTAATAAATTAACTGAAATAGCCACCACTTACAAGCGCTGGCCAATCTCCCCTCACCCTGATGACACGGTAAAAACCACTACATTACGCTGAAAAAAAAGATAGGAGCAGACTTCTTGTGAATCGTTTGGAAATTATTTTAAAGCATTGCAGAGCTTCCTTGCTTCGTGAATGCCTTCAGTATCCCCCAAGAAAATTAGGCTATGGAAGATTTCGAAAAGAATTGCTAATGTCGCCAAAAGGCCTAACGTTTCGTTCACCTATCATTAGCAGTTCTTGAAGCCCTGTAGTATATGTGTAACGGCCTTTCCGGCAGAACTCCAATGACCATTCTTGAAAATCATCGAAATCAGGTTTTCATGAGATTGTTGCATCAACTTGAGTGTTTCAATTGAATACCAGCCCCATCTGAACGTATGATCGCAGTTTTGCTCAAAATCGCCGCATAGTTTTGAATTTCTTCTGGATAAACTTCCATTGGCTGACTTGCAATACATATCATATAAAGCTTTCACAGCGTTGTATTTAGGTCGGGTAACAAAGTTCCCCTTTTTTCTCCTATTTGCATATATGGATTTACTCAGTTCGAAACAAACGCCTGCGTTGTACGAAAAGCTTTACACAATCATTACACACAAGGGATTACACAGGTCTTCGAGCCCCATTGGTCCAGCCAGTTTTTTGAATAACTGACACATAACGGATGCTCTTCTGGTCACCAGGTCCCCTTAAAGAAACGAACGAGCATAAACATTTAATAAACAATCACCCCTCCTTCGGTGAACACAACGACGCAACTATCCCCAGCAACAAAAACTCTGTCCGCCACAAGCGCGAAGGGTAGACAGGATGCATCTCCGAACAGCTCGCAGAAAATTCACCAAAACAAGAGGTGTTAACATGCCCAATAGCGTTCTACACTTAGGATATTGCGAAGGGGGTGAACACTCACGGGAACTATTGGATGCTCGGCAGTTGCAGACGCATAACCCACTACGAAGAAGAGGCTGCAGACAGACTCACCTCTACACAGTTACGGATAGCCAAGAGCGGCTCACCATGTTAAACAAGTTTGCTTGGCGTGTTCGAAGAAGAAATAGTTCTAGTCCCACAGTGCCTCTTATTATAGCTTTAAAGAATTTAAAACAATGGATAAGACTATTTTGTATTCCAACCTTGTTGCCACACCAGCCGCTGCATTGTTCAACAGCAGAAGCTTTAACTTAAAAAAAGTGTCTCAAAAAGTTTATAAAACAGCCCAAAGTTCAAAGAAGTGTGCTCTTTGCTCAGGGTTCGCTTTACGTTACTTAACGTTCACCCCGCAGAGGTGAACGTAAACCAATCCTCACTATTCAGTTACGATTGAATTTTTCGCTCGACATATCAAACTATATAGCGCACTCTAAAATTTGCCAGCAGCAGGTAATTACTTATCCTGGAAAGCGAAACCTTGTCAGCCCTCACACGGAGCATTTTGAGGAATCTTGGTGATGGTATTCGCAGTAGTTTTGGACCCCTAGTCCCCATACTCACTCTTGTAATATATCAACGGTAGGAGTTTTATGCTGGAGGTCAGATACCACAAATGGTGGCCGTCCGAGCACAGGTCAAGCTCAGGTGGATGGGCTACCTGTTGGTTTAACAGGCATGCAGCTCCGCGACCTCTTCAGCTCTTAGGGTAGGGCTTTCAAGGAAAGTACCCCTGTTCTCTTATTTTATACTATTCGGTAGGTGATTGTCTACCTCCTTGCCCCCCCTTAAACATGATCGGCTGCAGAAAACGGGCCACACCCAAATTTCATTTCCACCTATTTCAGCAACTGTCTTTTCAACCGTGAACAACTATAATTGCTTTCTTGTGATCGAGTCAGCTGAGTCAGCAAGACCTGTTGCTTCACTGTCTGTATTCTGGGTTTCGAACTTTCTTCAAAGCACTATAGGTGGAAAGTACAAGCCAAAAAGCTTAGGACCGGAGAAATCCTTGTATAACTAAACACCGAACAACGAGCCCGCACAGTTCGTGCGAAAACTGGCATTCTTGATCTGGACATCATGGCCCGGACACCATGAGAGCCTGAACAGCTCCCAGGGTGTGATTTCCTTACCGAAACAGATCCCGACCTTAAGGAAGGTTTATAGGATCAGGGCATAATAGACATGCGCGGATACCGATGCGTAGGGATTATATGACAATCGCCACCAAGCAAGTTATCCTGAGCTTTGAGAAGTCGGCGCTTTAACAATATATAAATGCTGGCTTCATCCCATTTTTCATTGCCCATACATTTAAAACCCGCACCGGGCCTAAAGTGCCAGCGGTTCGTTCACAGAACATACTCTTGCCGCGACAAAACAAACTCTGCGAATTCTGCCATGCAGCACCACCCCATCGACAACTGCGACTCTGAGAACCTGACTTGGGCAAACTGCAGGGGCCCACTGGAGGCATACTCCAGGAAATGAGAGAAGTTTCTGCACGAAAAGAAAACATTTAACGCGAGATTAACTAAAAACATCTCCTTCGCAAAGGCGCAAAAGTGGTTCGCCTCTTCCCTCAGGGACTTTTAAACTTTGTCCCGACGCCGCCCCCCGCTGGGTTGCCTCATGCAGCCCAACCCGTCACTAGACCGCTTTCTAAGGAAGCGGTGGTTGGGGTGCAACGGTCTCCGTCGGGACCGATGCCACTCCCGCTGATGCCTTCCAGTGAACTTTGGTTCGTTGTAAAGGCACTTGGTGTCTTCGTGGAGGGTGGTGAAGGACCCGATGACGAGACGCGGCAAGTAGATGATGCAGAAAAAGAAGTGTATCTACACTTATTTACACGGACGATGAAGCATAACTGTCACGCGTCTCACGCGGCAGAGAAATGAGGCTCGATTTGAAGCATTTGATTTACACACAATATATTTACAACACCAAAACCTCAAACCAACGCGATCATAACAAACTCACAAGCATATCACACTATACACAAAAATACAAGCATAACCTCATACTATCCCAAAAATCTAGTCAGATAGTCACTATAACCCATTAACTGTCTATTCCAAATCCAAACATCCTACCGCCGGTACCACGATGAACCGGGTGCGATGCCGATGACGTGGCCCAGGGGGTAGGTTCCGCGTTGCCAAACGTCGCAGCACGTCGCGATGGCCCGTGCTGATCCTCAGTGGTCCGGATGACCGTGGTGCGACGCCACGGCTTCGCTGAGCAGCGCGGCTCAGCAGGAGGCCAGCAGGGCGAAGCTGCTGGTCATAGGTGGTCCGGAGCGGCCCGCTGCTAGACGGTGCGATGCCGCTGGTGCGTCGTGGGGCACGGCTCGACAGGTCGCCGGCGGTGCGATGCCGCCGGTCAGCAGGAGGCCAGCAGAGCGAAGCCGCTGGTAATCGGTGGTTCCGGGCAGCCCGCTGCCAAACGGTGCGATGCCACTGGTGCGTTGTGGGGCACGGCCCGAACTTGTAACCCTTCCTTCGAGACCTCGTTCCACACTGTCTACTCCAATTTCGTCGCCCTCCTCTTCGCCTCGCATTCTATTGTGTCAGGCTCCCATTTGCTGGTCAGATCACCTCCTCCTTCTCCTAATCCCTCCGTGTATGTTCTTTATTGGCCCCTTCCAACTCCTTCTCGCATCTCGTACTCTAAATCTTCTTTCTCTTTGACTTTTCTTTCATCATTTTGTTCTCGGGCCAATCTCCCTTTGGGTGTGGGCTCGTCTTACCACATGACATTACCCCCCGAAATTAAAGTTTTTTTCTTAAAAAAAAACTGCTACACACCACGCCGGTTCGTGGAAACAAAGTCTGCAGTCCACATGTCACAACACCATCAGTCCTATTAAGCTACTACGTCAGTCCTCCTCCTAAGATTCAGTCCTACTACGATTCATCACACACCAAGTTCACTCTTTACCAAAACTAACTTCAAATTCTACACTCAATCACAACACGTAACACTGAGAACACTTCCCCATCCTCTTACACTCATCTACTCATGCAATCTGCTCCTACATTCTCCCTTCCTTTTATGTATTCCACGTGAAACGAATACTCCTGAAGCACCAAACTCCACCTCATCATCCTGCTGTTTGTCAATTTGGCTTTGCTTAGATGTTCTAGGGGCTGATGATCCGTCTGAACCTTGAAGTGCTTCCCATACAAATAAATGTGAAACTTTTTGATTCCCCAAACGAGCGCCAAACATTCTCTTTCTACTGTAGAATAATTTTTTTCAGCATCATTGAGTTTTTTTCTGGCATATGAAACGGGGTGTAATAAACTGTCTTTCTCCTGAAGCAACGTCGCACCTAGGGCTACATTAGAGGCATCTGTCCTCAGAACAAATTATTCTTGCAAATTCGGAGCTAGCAAAACCGGAGGCGCCGCCATATGCTGTTGGTGTGTTGCAAATGCCTTGTCGTGCTCGGACGTCCACTTCACTGCATTGCTTGCACCCTTCTTAGTGAGTTTTACCAGCGGATTGGCGACTTCAGCATAATGAGGAATGAACTCTCTGTAAAATCCTGTTAATCCCAAGAATGACTGAACTTCCTTTTTAGTCTTGGGTGGTATTGCGGCTGGAATCTTTTCCAAAATATCTTCTTTGGTTGCTACTCGCCCCATGCCAAGTTTATGTCCCAAGAACGTGATATCACTGTAGCCAAACTCACATTTGGATGGCTTGATTGTCATTCCTGCCTGTTGTATTCTCCGGAACAACTCTTCCAACGTATCCAAATGTTCCTCCCACGTATCAGTGGCGATCAGAATATCATCAATATAGTGTTTCACGTTTCTCATCCCAATCAGCACTGTTCTCATTAGCTTCGTGAAGGTAGCAGCCGCTGTTTTCAGCCCAAATGGCATAAACCTGAACTGAAACAATCCTTGAGAACATGAAAATGCCGTCTTCTCTTTCGAAGATTATTCCATCGGGATCTGCCAGTACCCCTTGGTCAAGTCAAGCTTTGAAAAATACTTCTTTCCAGTCACCTTTGCGAACACATCATCAACTCGGGGGATCGGTTCTGAGTCTGACACTAAAATCTTGTTAAGGCCCCTAAAATCAACACAGACTCTAAGAGTGCCGTCGGGTTTTTTCACTGGTACAAGTGGGGCATTGTAGGCTGAGGTGGATCTCTCAATTATGCCCTGTCGGAGCACATCGCCTACCTCCTCTTCAACAGCATCTTGGACAACCAGTGGAAGGGGGTACTGTCGTATGTGAACGGGCTTATCTGATGTCACTCGCAGTTGGCATTCGACAACGTTCGTTCTCCCTGGGAAGTCGGAAAATAACTTTTGGTATTTCTGAAGCAGACCTTTCAACTCAGACGTCTCCCTCTCCCCCACACCTGGAATAATAACGACATTTTTCACTCCTAAACGTCTCTCAGCATTAAAGGTAGGCACCTCCACATCATATCCTACTTCCTCGGTTAGCACCATGCATGCAATCTCTGGTGGTCTTTCCGGTCTTCTCTCCTCATATTGTTTTAGCATGTTTATGTGGAAAACCTTCTTCTGCCCATTCACTATCAATTCATAATCGACTTCGTTTTTCCTCCTGGTCACTGGGAACGGTCCTTTCCACTGCATGATTAATTTGTCGCTGTCACTTGGCCACAAAATGAGTGCTTTTTCTCGGGGTCGTAGTTGTCGATTCTTTGCGGTTCGATCATAAGCCTTCTTGTGGATTTCTTTTGCTTGTTCGAGATTTTCACGGGCTAGTCGACATGTTTCCTCTAGCTTCTCCCGCAACTCCAAGACATACGTGTACGTAGTCTTCAATCCTGTGTCGATTCTGTCATTAGCCCAAAGTTCCCTGAGAATCGCAAGTGGTCCTCTCACCGGTCTCCCGTAGAGCAGCTGAAATGGAGAAAATCCCAAACTGGCCTGCGGCACTTCTCGATAAGCAAACAAAAGCGCCGGTAGATACCTATCCCAATCTTTGGGTCTCTCCTCACACATCTTTCTCACCATCGCTTTCAAAGTTCCATTGAAACGCTCCACGAGTTCATTCGCAATGGGGTGGTAAGGTGTTGTCAACAGCTGCCGAGCAGACATCAACCGGTTAATTTCACTCATGAGCTGTGATGTAAAGCTCGATCCACGATCACTCAAAATCTCCTTTGGTACCCCATAACGTGAAAACATTTCCAGGAGAGCCTCTCCCACTTGTATGGTATCGATCGCCTTTAAAGCAACCACTTCAGGGTATCGAGTCGCCATGTCGACCAGCGTTAGAATGTAGCGGTTTCCTTTGCTCGAAGGTGGGCTTATTGGACCTATCTATGGCCACTCTTTGGAAAGGCAACTCAATAGTGGGCATATTTCCTAGTGGAGCCTTGCCGACACGTCCTTTAGGCATGGTTCTCTGGCATACATCGCAGGATTTAACATAGCGCCGAACTTCACTGTGTATGCCGGGCCAAAAGAACTCTTCCGTGATTCTGGACAAGGTACTCTTAACTCCTTGGTGCCCAGCCATGATGGCATCATGGCCCAAGCTCAACACCACACTTCGGAGATCCTTCGGAACCACTAACTGTAGGGCATTTCTACCAGAGCTGAACACACACCTTCTATAAAGGATACCTCCAAGCACCTCAAATACGAACGATGTCCGGCCTTGCCTATGTTTTGAGGCTTCTCCCAACTTCTCGTATAACTTCTTTAGGCACGGGTCTTTCCTCTGAAGATCCGCGACCTCAGCAGGCTCCATGTCTAGCCTCTGCACTGCCGGAACTTTGAGTGGAGTCACGTGCTTCTTCGCTGCTGTCGGTCTCCTCGTAATTACAGCTGATGAAATTATCTTAACCTTAACAGCTCCATCTTCCCCTGGGACGCATGTAGACTTCGCATTTTTCGGGAAGCGCTGTCTGTAAGGTGTTCTGGCACATCTGGTGATGTTAATGAGCCCTGCCAGGTGAGGTCTGGGTCGTCGACCTTCCGCACTCCCGAGACGTTTCCTAGAATCAGATCATACAAAGGCTCATCCAGGCATAATGATAGGCTCATCACGGAGAAATATGGAGTCGAGACCTTGACTCTTGCTTCTGGTAGCTCTCTCACAGTGCTGTCAACCAGGACAACTGAAGAAGACATGCCAGTGAGGTATTCGGGCTTCACTAAACTACTCCTGATGATAAGCAGTGTTCGTCCCGCTATCTCGTAAAACGCTGATGAGTTGGCCGTCCATTTCTCCGTAGACGACTGGCATACTAGGTTCTCCACCCAGCTGTGTTTTCATTCGCGGCGTACCGGGAATCATTGGTGCCTCATAGAACGCTGCTCTTGGCTTGACAACACATGCCGCCTTGCCTCGGGGCTGGAACCTGCACTCGTCCGCCCGATGTCCCCGCCTATGACATATCTGACACACCATAGGCGTCGACTGGTTACGGTTATGACCAGTTCGGCAATCCGCAGCACGATGTCCTACTCAACCGCACAGGAAACATTTCATCTCGGTTCTATGACCTGCGGCTTGATTTTTACGTTGTGAATCGGTCTCTTGTCCTGACCCGTTTTCCTTTTCTTTGCTTAGGTTCCTGAGACCCTGCGCTTCTAAGAAGTGGTCGGCATGATCCGCAAGCTCGTCCAGAGAATTCAGTTTCCTCTCCTTGAAAAAGATTGCTAGCTTGGTATTGCAGCAGGACAAAAACTGTTCGGCGATAATTCGTCCTCTGACCCCTTCATAGCTCTTATCTGTGTCCGACATTTCTATCCACCGCTCAAAGTAGTTGGTCAGTCTCGAAATAAATTGTTTTCCTGTTTCTGAGTCTTCTGGTCTGCAGGCTCTAAACCACTCACGGAACCCTTCAGCCGTCAGTCGAAATCTCTGCAGGAGCGTCTTCTTCACCTTCTCATAATCCATTGAGTCGGAAGCCGGCATCCGTCCGAAAACACTCAGCGCTTCTCCCACTAAGCAAAGGCTAAGGGCTGTGGCCCACTCTCTCCTGTCCCAACCTTGACCTGTCGCTATCCGTTCAAAGCGCTGTAGGTATGCGTCTAAATCATCTCTTTTTTCATCAAATGGCGCCATTAGCTTGCGAGGACAGATTTTTGGTGACCGGGACGGTTCCCCTTCGCTAGACGACCAATCGTGTTCTACCACACTGTTTCGCTGAGTCTCTGCTAGGCGTGTCTTGAGTTCCAAAATCTCCTTATCCCGTGCGGCTTTCCTCTCATCTTCTTGTGCTATCTCTCGTAACCTCACATTTTCCCGCTCGTTCAAGCTGAGTGCCTCCTCCTTGGTCATATCTAATGTACCTGCCAAGCTTAAAATCTTCTCGAGATCCATCTCTCTGCTACGAAAGGCGCGTGGTTGGGCCAAGGATAGATCCTGGCAGGCTCGCCAAAATGTTTGTCACGCTTCTCACGCGGCAGAGAAATGAGGCTCGATTTGAAGCATTTGATTTACACACAATATATTTACAACACCAAAACCTCAAACGAACGCGATCATAACAAGCTCACAAGCATATCACACTATACACAAAAATACAAGCATAACCTCATACTATCCCAAAAATCTAGTCAGATAGTCACTATAACCCATTAACTGTCTATTCCAAATCCAAACATCCTACCGCCGGTACCACGATGAACCGGGTGCGATGCCGATGACGTGGCCCAGGAGGTAGGTTCCGCGTTGCCAAACGTCGCAGCACGTCGCGATGGCCCGTGCTGATCCTCAGTGGTCCGGATGACCGTGGTGCGACGCCACGGCTTCGCTGAGCAGCGCGGCTCAGCAGGCGGCCAGCAGGGCGAAGCTGCTGGTCATAGGTGGTCCGGAGCTGCCCGCTGCCAGACGGTGCGATGCCGCTGGTGCGTCGTGGGGCACGGCTCGACAGGTCGCCGGCGGTGCGATGCCGCCGGTCAACAGGAGGCCAGCAGAGCGAAGCCGCTGGTAATCGGTGGTTCCGGGCAGCCCGCTGCCAAAGGGTGCGATGCCGCTGGTGCGTTGTGGGGCACGGCCCGAACTTGTAACCCTTCCTCCAAGACCTCGTTCCACTCTGTCTACTCCAATTTCGTCGCCCTCCTCTTCGCCTCGCACTCTATTGTGTCAGGCTCCCATTTGCTGGTCAGATCACCTCCTCCTCCTCCTCATCCCTCCGTGTATGTTCTTTATTGGCCCCTTCCAACTCCTTCTCGCATCTCGTACTCTAAATCTTCTTTCTCTTTGACTTTTCTTTCATCATTTTCTTCTCGGGCCAATCTCCCTTTGGGTGTGGGCTCGTCTTACCACATGACAATAACATAAGACGAAGAAAAACTGGATTACGATAAAAGGCGCCGCAGCGCACAGGGGGAATCGCGGCACGATCCCTTGTGGGGCCCAGAGGCCAAAAAGATGCCAAACTACCGCACGGTTGGCTGGTAATGTTCGTGGGGTTCAGGCGCCCAGAAACTGCCATGGGAGCGAGACTTCGTGCAAGCGCTCGCAGTCGCAGCTCTCGACAAACTCATTGAAGCACGCGCGAGCAGGCGCAAGCAAGCCACCTCCCCACAGCAGCGCACCTTCCAATTAAAGATTGACCCCCACTCGCCCACTGTCCGCCATCCCCGAAGGTCGGGAGGAAACGAAAGCCTTCCCCACAACTGCGACTAAGGTCGCTGGCAAGGCAGCCCCGAAGGGCTGCCACTCCGCCGTTGGATGGGGGGACAACAAAATCAGGAGAAGGGAGGATGGGTCATCGTCCCGACGGGGTCTATCGGCACTGTCATCATTACAGCTGGCCCATCAAAAGCCTGTGTCAGGACTGCTTAGACTACTACAGTCACTAAAACAAAGTGATTACAGCGCCGTAACTCAAACAACAAACAAAAAAATCGCGAAGAATATCCCTTGAGGACTCCATGCATTCAAGCCAAACTTGTGCTTTCGAGCAAAGCACAAAGTGAAATGCTACGCAAAAGAAATAAAACACAAAGGATGCATACCACTCTAGGGGGACATCATGCACCCTGCAAAATATCCGCGTGCGGGATACAACATCATAGGCGGAAGTAAGGCTCACTCGCGAGAACAAGGGAAGGAACCAGAGAAAACGGCAGCCAAATGAACAATGCCAGTGCAAAATAAAGCAACAAAACACAGGGTGAATGTTACTCTCCGCCCAAAGCACGGGGACGAAAAAAAAGCAGCAGCGGAATGAATCGCACACGAGTGTTCAGTCCGTTCGCCACAGTCTCTCCTCCTTTTCAGCCGTAACACTCGACTTAATCGAGCGCTATTTCAACGTGAGAGTCCACACCCCGGTTGTTGCGCCAACCATGATGTTCAGCATTTGAAGAGGCGTCAGGTGATCCGCCTCTGCAACCTGTGCGGGAAGCCCAGAATGCCAGAGCCACACGCATGACCAGGAGCCGAAACCCGTTTGACACCGTCCCCTCCAGCTCATGCAAAGCTGCTTTCCGCTGCCTTTTCTCGGACTCTTGATTTACTGCGCTCGGAAGCAGCAGTTTCGCAGCGTTCGAGGCTCTGGAGCTGCGCCTAGACTTACGAGACCCCGAAAGCCTATCTAGTGCAACTATGGAGCCGTTATCACAGCTCGTTGGCGGCTTGGGTATCATCATCAGCAGCCTACAGAGCCAACAGACGCTTCACTTGGGCTCGCTAAAACGTCTATTTGGTGTGGACCACGTCCTCTCTGGCTGACAAAATCACCACCAACGCCTTCGTAACGTCACGCGCTTCACGTCAAGCCCACCCGCTACGTCAGCGGGACGGCGGTACGTAGATTACAGCCACATAAAGCCCACCCCGCCGGAACCCACGCTAAGCCTAACGTTCCTAGTTCTAGCCAAGCCAACGCCGTCGGGGCTTCGGCCCGGCTCCAACTCTATCGCCATGGCACCGACGCCAGACCCCAACGCTACCATGAACTTCGATCCCAACAGCGGCAGAGCCATCCCAGCTCCCGGACAATGGCAGCAAATACTACGAGACCGCCACGCCCGCAAGCAGCCGCCAACAACGCCGGCAGCCGCACGTCGGACACCCCCGCGTAGCATCCCACGACCACAGCTCCCGGACTCCGACTACAAGACAATCTACAGACCGCAAGCCGGGTTTCGCGTAGCTTCGTGGAGTGATCGCCAAGTTTCCCAGGGCATCCAGCAGGCAAGCAACATACCCGAAGCTGCATTCTACGCTCGTGTCACTATCCAAACCCAAGCTGCCCAAAACATCATCATTGCGAGCACCCCCGACGAAGCCTCCGCCCTTGCACTGAACGAGATTACCTCTATACAACTTGGGGCAACAACACAAGAAGTACTGCCGTACCTGAAACCACTACCCGGCACGTCTCGAGGGGTAATAACGGGGCTCGATCCCAACACCACCAACGAGCAGCTCCCCTACATCCTATCAGCAAATGGCCCACGTATACTCCACGCCTGAATGCTCGGAACATCCACGTCAGCTCTAGTCACATTTGAGGGTGTTGACGTCCCATTCTACATCAAGGCGTATGGCCTATTAACCCGTTGTCGCCCTTACCGCCAGACCATACAGTGCTGTACACTCTGCGGTGAACTTGGGCACCGACGAGATGTCTGCCCCAATCCCGACATCGCCATCTGCCAGCGATGCCACGCGCCTGACCCCCAACCAGACCATGACTGCAAACCCATGTGTCAGCTCTGCGGACTAGATCACCTCACGGCCAGCAGAGAGTGCAAAAAGAAACTACAACCGCCGCCACCCACCGCCCAACTACGGCACAAATTCCCCAACCAGGACAGCTATCGACCTGCACCTACTTACAATGCTAGCCAGCACCAAAGGCAGACTGCCAACCAAACGAACACCACTCCCCAAGTAAGCTGCTTGTGCATCTTTCCCCCCCCTCCCCACACCCGCTGCGCCTGCCGCACCCACTATCACACCACCCCCCGACACCCTTATCAAGACGCTTCAAGCAGAAAGTGCACTGCTGAAACAACTCGAACAGACAGCACAGCGCACCGCAACCCTTGAAAATCGCATCGAGCAGCTCCTAGCTCAAATGCAACAAATCACTCGGCAGCAATCACTAAGCACCCCAACTCCCCCAGCCGACACAAACCCAGAAACAGGATCCTTGACCTCAGGCGCCTCAGTCACCAGCAGAAGCTTAGAGCCCTTGTCCGCCATTCCACACGCTGCTGCACCCGCTTCAGTCGATCTCAGCCACTTAGAGCGCCTCATACGCGGCATTGGCGAACGCCTCGACGAACGCCTTAATAACCTGGATCACAGGCTACACTTGCTGGAGGAAACTAAGAAGCCCCAAAAAAGCACGCAAGAAACCCATGAGGCGGCATTTACCCCCCGAACTGGGCGACACATCATCGGCCCTCCAATCCGACCATGACATGTAACAGAAAAGGCCACCCCCCATCCACGCTCACCCTGTGGCAATGGAACTGTCGGTCCTACCGCAACAAGCAGTCTACACTTACCCACTACACGCAACAGCACAAACCCGACGTCATCGCACTGCAAGAAACAGACGCTAATCTACGCATCGGCACCGCCAGACTCACTAATTGGAAAGACTTTCGAGACGACACCCCTGCGGACTCCATCACTAATCTAGATGACTGGGTCCAACGGTTACTTGACACGGCCAAGAAGCACAAAAGAAATTGCCCTAACCCAAGAAACCCCAGCCACTGACGCACACCTGCTCCATCTTTGGGATGCCCGACAAGGCCTGCTTCGAAGGTGGAAATGGAACAGAACAAATAAGAAACTTCGCATCCGCATCGCTCAAATCACAGCAGAGGCAGATGCGTACGCTAAACAACTTAGCCAACAAAACTGGGCTGAGTTCTGCAACCAACTTCAAGGCACGCTCGGCACCCGCCGCACCTGGCACTTACTCCGATCTTTATTAGGCAGCAAGGAATCCAAATCCACCACCCAACACCATCTGAAGCGCCTGATACATAATTACCAGGGTACAGAATCCGATTTATTGCGAGAGCTTCAGCAACCGCTTCAAGCACCCATTTCCGCTACTACTCTGACACTTCCGTCATACACGGGAAAACCCAATCCAGACATGGACGCACCTTTTACTATGGCGGAAATCGAAGCAGCCGTTCACCATCTAACCCGCAACACAGCCCCAGGAAAAGACCGGATTCCTAACAAGCTCCTCCGCAACCTTGATTACGTTGCCCTTGAAAAGCTTTTGGACTTTATCAACTCCCATTGGCAGGCTGGAACCCTCCCCCCACAGTGGAAGCACGCCGAAATCACCCTCATACCCAAGCCCAACAAACCACTCATTACAAAGAACCTCCGCCCCATCTCTCTCACTTCATGTGTCGGAAAACTGTTTGAGCACATGTTTCACAACAGACTATCACCCCACATCGAAGAGAACGGGTACTTCCCACATACAATGTACGGCTTCCGCCCCCACTTATCGGCCCAGGACATCCTACTTCAAATTAAAGACGACGTTCTAGACACACTGAACAATCAGAGCAAAAAATCAATCCTAGCCCTAGATATCAAAGGGGCATTTGATAACATAACGCATCATGCTATCTTGCAAGGTCTTGCCTCTACCAACTGCGGCGAACGTACATTTTCCTACATCGCTTGCTTTCTGACCAACCGCACGGCAACGATAGGCATTGGGCATCTCCGTTCCGACCCATTTGCAATGGCGCCCAAGGGAACCCCACAAGGATCCGTCGTTTCACCATTGCTATTCAACTTAGCCATGAAAGATTTGCCGCCGCTCCTCGCAGCAATCCCCCATTTACGCCATGCACTTTACGCTGACGACCTCACCTTGTGGGTCCCCACCAGCTGCACCGGCGCCCGACAAGACGCACTTCAGGAAGCAATACATGTCACTCAAACATACCTCCGAGCTCGTGGACTGGAATGCGCCCCAGAGAAGTCCGCCCTCCTCACGCTCTGTGCCCGAACTTACAAAAACGAACGGACCCAATCCCCGACCCGGAATTAACGATCAACAACCTCGCAGTACCCACAGTCCTCCACCTTCACATACTCGGTCTCAACATACCCAAAAATGGAAGCGGCTCTCAAACCTTACCTGCATTAAAACACACCCTTACACAACTAACGCACCTCGTACGACGCATCGCCCACCGCCGCTACGGCCTTCAGGAAAAGGACACTCTGAGAATAACTCAAGCAATACTGATCAGTCGTCTGAATTACGAGCACACCATACCTGGCTCTCAAATCCGCCGAAAAAGAAAAACTCAATACTTTTATCCGCCAAGCTTACAAACTCGCCCTTGGCCTGCCCCCCTCAACATCCACTCGCAAGTTGCTCCAACTAGGGGTACACAACACTTTGGAAGAATTGCACGAGGCTTATCGCTGTTCCCAAATGACCCGTCTCAAGCTGACACCTACCGGAAGAGACACCCTTACACGCCTTGGATATCCGGTACCGCCCAAAGAAGACCAGCCCAAACGTGTCCCCCTCCACATCCGTCAACACATTCGTGTAGCTCCCGTGCCGCGGAATATGCACCCCCTTTACAACAAAGCACGCCGCAAAGCACGGGTCGATGCAGTTACGAAGAAGCACGCCGGGAACCCTACGACACGCTACACGGACGCTGCACGCTACAACCTTAAACCTGCTTACGCAGTCACGGTTATATACCACCAGGGAACCGAGGTCACAGTCGCCACAATATCCACCACATCTACAAACGCCGCTGAGTAAATCGCCATCGCCCTAGCAGCCACAACACATAGCGATTACGTTACAGTCATTACGGACTCGCAAGTAGCATGCCGCAACTACCAGCTCGGCCGCATATCACCCTTCGCCCTCAAGATCCTGAATGCCATCCCGCAGCTTCCCGACATTCATATCGTTTGGGCCCCTGGACACGAGTCTCTCGACGGAAATAAGGCGGCACACGCCGCTGCCCGCGTACACACCCTCCGGGCCATTTCTGAAGAGAGCCAAGACACGGAGAAGGCCCCCCACACACTGAATGGCTACGCGGACATTCTCGCTCACTTCAGACACGAGCGCCAGCAGTTCCCTCCACCCAACTCCCACCTTTCCAGAGCCGAAGCGACCACACTCCGCCGGCTACAGACCAACTCCTTCCCGCACTGTACCCTCCTCCACCATATCTACCCCACCCATTATTATAGTACCTGCAACTTTTGCCCCCAACCAGGCACCCTGTACCATCTGGTCTGGAAGTGCCAACAATCCCCATCCCTCACACCCAATCCCCGTCCCACGTACGAGCAGTGGGTGGACCGGCTGTCCAGCTCGGACCTCTCGACCCAGCGCATGCTGATAGAGAGGGCACGAGCAGCCAGCAAGGACCAGGGCATCCCGGACTAGTGGACGCCCCCCACCGGTGGTGCTCTCGCCATCCTGCATCATTAAGCTCAAAATTAAAGATGTTTATCCTCTCTCTCTCTCTCGTTGGCGGCTTGTCAACGCAAATAAGCACTGGCGGACCATGCTGAGGACACGTACCAGCCAGTGCGGACAACGGCTCAGTGCCGTCCGAGGCCATGTCACCTGCCAGGGCATCAACAGTCCGCGTTAACCCGCTGCATACCACCGCCGCACTGTATGCCGTCTTTCCACAACCGCAAACATCCGAGGGAGCTACTGCCACCGGAAGCCCGTTTAGGCAGGCTCGGGCATCATTCGGCAAAGATTCCCGAGCAATGCGGTGGTCAACCACGTTCGACGCTACTGAGCCTGGTCTACGCCTAGTGGGAGCAAAGAAGTCACCCGGTGCACGACGCGAGCCTCTATTTCTCCAGGATAACGGCTTGTCGAAGCAAGAGAGCACCGGCGGGCATGCCTGGACGCGATCACAGGTTTCAGCGGGAGGAAGCTGAATGGAGTGCAAGTCCGGGTCTCTCGCCATGGCACCACCGTCCTGTTTTCGTTAATTTAATTAGCCTCTTTAATTCGTCTCTTTAATTAGCCGCCGTGCCTGCGGCAGTTTTACCCCCGCAGACGTCTGCGGCAGAGTCTGCCTCCAAACAATTCGTTTGGGCAGAGCCGGTCATGATACGGCACAGATTTTGAAGCACCCTAGTGGGCGGTGGGTGTTTGACGGACCGCCAATTCTCCTACAGCCGTGGATCTCAGTAGCGACTCCTCGATATTGACCGGCTCATTTGCTTTACCCGGACAGTCACTGAGAAAGCCCGCTAACCCTTTTCCGGCGCCTGCCGATGCGGGAGTGTGCCTGCCTAACCAGTGGCCTGGCCAACCGACTCCGCCACCCTTGGTTGTGTAGCCAGGGGGCCGCGGACAATACCCTTCGATGTGGGAGGAACGGTGGGGCTCGCGGTCGCGCTTTCACAGGAATCTTCTGCCAGTGAGACAGATTTCCCTGGCCTAGTCAGGTGATCAGTGCTGAAAATCCTTTGCAACGCCGCAACTTCATCGACCCTGTCGAGCTTTAGCTTGAACGGCTTAGTGGTGACCCTCAGCCCCACCAGCCGGCTGCCCACCTTGCATGGCCATCTTTTAGAGATTCCACACACTGCCGCAGTGACCAGACGCTGACTTTCCCCTGCCTCGGAATCAGCTACTTCACCCCACCGTTCCCTCTGAGGGGGTGGACTGGCTTCGCGATCAAGATAGCGGTAACGGCGGCAGTCAGCTAACGAGTGTGTTATCTTACGACAACTGCAGCACGGCCGCACAACGTTCTCGTTTCCCGGACGCACTAGGAATTCCGCTTGAGTCAACCTTACCAGCTGCTCCAGCTATCGAGTTTTTGCGCGTTCAGCTTCAAGTTTATAATCTCTAGCCATGGTGGGCACTGGCACTGAGGATGTCCCTCCAAAAAAAAAGTAAAGGTGCAGAGACGAACCACTCACCGTCGATGACACGGCCGCTCCGCTGTACTACACTTGTCACTCCCAGTCGTCTCCCGCGGGGTTCAGAATGTCCTGAAGTGAAGTTTCCCCAGCAGGAAAACTAATCCATCCGTTGTCTCGTAGGCGGGGTGCAGCCGCCCTGCTTCATCGCTGTCCTTGCGTGTAGACGACTTTTTCTTCTACTCTCGAGGTCACCTTTGGGTCACACTTCGTTCACGTGTTCTTCACTTGAAGCGACGAAGATATCGACGACGTTGTCGGGATGCGCCAGGAAAGATTGGTTCGTTGTAAAGGTGGTTGGTGGCGTCATGGAGGGTGGCGAAGCACCCGATGACGAGACGAGGCAAGTAGATGATGCAGAAAAAGAAGTCTATTCACACTTATTTACACAGACGATGAAGCATAGCATAAGACAAAGAAAAACTGGATTACGAATAAAAGGCGCCGCAGCGCACAGGGGGCATCGCGGCACGATCGCTCGTGGGGCCCGGAAACCAAAAAGGTGCAAAACCGCCGCACGGTTGACTGGAAAGATGCGTGAGGTTCTGTCGCCCAAAAACCGCCACGGGAGCGAGTCTTCGTGCGACCGCTCGCAGTCGCAGCTCTTTACAAACTCATTGAACCACGCGCGAGCAGGGCGCAGGCAAGCCGCCTCCCCACAGCAGCGCACCTGCCAATTTGAGTTTGACCCCCGCTCCCCCCTGTCCGCCGCCCCCGAAGGTCGGGAGGAAACGAAAGCCTTCCCCACAGCTGCGACTAAGGTCGCCGGCAAGGCCGTCCCAAAGGGCTGCCACTCCACCGACGGATGGGGGACAACAAACCAAGGAGAAGGGAGGATGGGTCATCGTCCCGACGGGGTCTATCGGCGCTGTCATCATTTCACTCCCCTTTCTCCAGTTCATTGGAGGGTCCTGAGGGCATAGATCCCGAGAGCCCCGCATCAGCTCCCACCCCGCCACACCACCCTTTCCACCTGTGGGGCTCCGGACGTTTTCAGCGGTGGCAGGCCGTAATATGTGGCCGGCCGTTTATCCTAGGAGCCTGCAAAAAGATATCTACACTGTCAGTTCCCGATTTCGACTGCTGAAGGCGAAGAGCGCAGTTGAAGCAGATCGCATTTCACTCCCGACATTTTTACCACGCAGGGAAGGCGCCAGCATTGGAGCTGTCTAGACATGCGTCGGAGGAATCTCAGCCGCGCACATGTTTCACGTATCACATCGCAATTGTTACGCCTTTGCCAGCGTGTGAGCCGGTGGTGTTGGCAGGAACATCACTGGTACGTGCAAGCACATTTCTCGAACCGCCGGAAACAAATAGGAAAATGCCAAGCAAGCTCGCTCAGACAGACAGACGTTTTCGGCGTGGGGCCGAGCTTTCAACGTGTAAAAGCTAACGCGTCCAGAGTGAGAGCATATACACCGCACGAGTGATTCGTTGCTATTTTGAGACGCGATGGCTACGCCACAAAAATTGAAAGGGAAGTTAGTAAGGAAAATGCAAACTTATTTAGCTAATTTCTCAGCAAATATTCATCGTTGCTCCTCAAACAAAAGCCGAGAGAGCTAAGAAACGTAAAAGCTTTCCGTTAAAACAAAATTTTATACAGCGTTTGTGTCCCTTGAATGCCGAAGACACACCACAAGCAATCAAAGCAGCTTGTAAGTGGCCACTCTATATTTCGTGTGGTGATCATCTTCGGGAATATTCGACAATTACAGAATATATTTTTGCAAACATAACCCGTCAACATTGCAGGAACCATACACAACAGACATTAGCCGGCACATTGAATTGCTTCAAACTAACAACCTGGTACCCTAAAAATGGAAGGAATAGTGATAAATTTGCTTCCAGTGGTCAAAACTGATTTTAATACACAACAAAACACAAAATTATTGTTTCTCGTGTAAAGCGATTCTTACTGTTTACAAGGTAGCATAATGTTGTATAGAACTCAAGCTGCGCGCCTACTTGGTTCTTTTTTATTGTAATTTTATTATAAAAAGTGTTGGATCATTTACACCGGTCATTTAGGATTGCTAATTTTCGCATTAACCCTTTCATGAACCGCACCGGCCTCCAGTTTATTTCTATCGTTGCGAAATTCATGGAAAATAAGCGCGCGATTGTGTGTGTGCATGTGCGCAAAATCTCAACTGCGCCCATACTCTACTTGGTGCGGCTTCATTGCTATGGTTTCACTTTTGCAAGAATGAGGAGCAACAGAATAACGTAAAACTGTTCCATAACAGGACATCTAAAAACAGGATATACTTGCTTCCGTGTTCAATACAAGATATAAAATATTATCCGCTTGATGATCACGTTCGATGCCACCATCATAGGTCGTCAGGCTCACTCATGAGTGCACTCACACACACCCCTCAACACTCATGAGTGAGTAGCGAGTGAGTCGCACCGTCGTTTCGGCCTGGTGTGTGCGAATGCGAGTAGTGCGAGCGCCACTCTTCTGTGCGCCCCACTCACCCCTCGCGAGGTCGACTTCCACTCACGCCGAGCCTACGCTCAGCACTCGCAAGTGTGAAAGCCACTCGCTGTAAACTCCACACACCACTCGCGAGTGCGAATTCCATTCGCGGCGAGCCCCGCTCACAACTCGCGAGTACGAGTGCACTCGCGCTTGTTGCAGGGATGTGCGGGGCTTTCCACGGTGAGCATCGCTCGCTGTTGGCATTCACCGCAGAAGCCGTTGCTGGGGTAATTTCTGCTAGCGATATCCACTCGTACGTACAGCCACTGGACTGACTGCCTTTAGCTTCGGGAATATGTGGCTCCTCCCCATTCTGAGGCACCATGCAATCAAATCTCCAGCGACTTGTTGACTAAGAAATACGATTTGGATGTACGTCGGACGCCATACCAGGCGGCACAGAAAGTGTGTCCTATGACCGACACGTCTATACCCGCTTTCGTGCATGTCCGCCCAGCATACAGGTCCGGGCAGCCACGGATCATTCGTTTAACGGCCAAAATTCGGCAACCACCCAGGCGGCACAGAAAGTCTGTCCCATGACCGTCCCGTCTAAGGCCGTTTTCTGGCATGTCATGCCAGCACCCAGGTTCTGGCAGCCATTGATCATGCGTCTAGCAGTCAAGATTCGGCAACCAGTGCTTCGGTGGTTCTCCATCCGCCCGTGTTGAGACACTTAACAGCAGGTACCCGGCTGCCCGATATTCAGTTCACTTTCGGCTGCCGATATTCAGAAAAAGAACGTCCGAAGTATGGCCTTAGGACATCCGTTTTTTCTTTGGAAAGCGGGGTTCAGCCGAAGCACGACAAGCGACAGGCCGCAGAATATTCGTAGTCTTGCGGCAGTTGGTGTTCGAAAGGAGAACGGCCGGAGCACGCCTGCCGCGCATTCGCTCTTTGAACGGTGAACTGCGCGCACTGCGGAAGAATATTCGTTTTCTTCGGGCAACGGGTATTATGATGGAGACCGGTGGACGTACGGCCCCAGAATGTATGTTTTTCATTCGGTTAGCAGTCCTCGGCCGAATTACGGCAAGTGAACGGCCGCAGAATATTTGGCAACCGGTGTTCAGGAGGAGACCAGCCGAAATAAGGTCTCAGGTCATACGTTATTGTTTAGGTAAGCGGCGTACAGCCGAATAACGGCATGCGTCTGTGCGCCGGAGCTCATGCACTATTTGTTGGAAGGAGACTGGGCGGTGTAGCACCGGTTTTTCCCTGGGTGAACAAAAAGACGTTAGGGAGCCGAACAACGTCGACATGTTTAATCCGCTCGGTGTTTCGGAGTTTCTACGTTTTAAATGAACGAACTTCGTTTGTAGAACCGTAATGAGTGGTTATAGGTTAACGGGCAAGGTGCAAGGACTCGCTGAACACTAACAGGTAATCTTTTAGGCCATCGGAATGCCATTTATTGCCACAAGATGACTGTGCCACATGGACTGGTGAGCTAAGCCTCGCCAGTCATAGCCGCAAACCCACTTCGCCCGCTGGCTTCGTCGACGCATCAGCTCGAGGCCATTCGCCCCCTGAAGAAATGAAGAGTATTGGAGACATCAACCGGGCAGAGATGTCCGACCCGAGATGGCGGTGGTTCACCGAAAATAACTGGCCTTAAAGGGCGTAAAGCAAGCGGCCACCACACAGGAGCTCAATCGGTGCCATCTCAAGGACTCCCTACCAAAGAAAAGCAACCGCGCGCAAAAGCGCCAGTTTTCGGTTAATCTTTTTTACAATAATACTGCGAAAAACAATGTTAAACTATTTTGTTGATGATAAACGTAGAAGAGGCTAAGCTCGTGCTCACCTTCGTGCTTTCCACTTTGTTACTTCATCGGATTTTTTGTCTCCCTATTTAGAAACAAGTATCATTTTATATTTGCGCTAACAGCAGAGCCTTGTCAATGACGAAGCCTGGATGTTAATTTAGTTCCGGTGCTTGAAGGTGAGCTTAGCTACACTTGTAGTACTAGCTACTAAACTATAATCGCCAGCATCGTAGCAAACACTTATTTTATCAGGTTTTTCTTCCTCAACGCAGATTGTTGAGTTCCCGCACTATTTTGCTCTAGCAATATATAAGCTTAAAGGAGTTGACTTATTTTCTTGGACTGCAAAAAAGCATTTGATGGTGTTCTATATCAGCTTCTTGTTAGTAAATTGCGTTCTATAAACTGAATGAATCAGCTATTGCATAGAAGCCCAGTATCTGTTCCTAAGAAAGCAGTCGGTCGCTTTCGTAGTTCTTCGCCTGGATATGTTCCCGTGATTTCAGAAATTCCCCAAGGGTCAGTTGCGGGCCCTATTTTGTTTTTGCTAGGCATAAATGGTATTACCATTGGCCTGAAATGTATTTTTTAAATGATCGGGAATGACTGTGTAGTTTACAGAACTGTAGCGAATAACGTAATTCGGAATACCTGCAGCATGATTCCAGTTTAATAACATCCTGATGTGCTGATCCAGAAAAGTCGTTGAATGTTAAAATGTGTGTTAACTGGCCTTTACAAGAACACCTTCATTCCAGTTGAATACGTATACCGTAAATTACGCTTGTTTAGGAACGGCTGCGAAATATAAATAAGTAGGAGTGTATTTAACGAGAGGTTAGAGGTTAAAAAGGCAGGTTCAGAACATAAAAGTTACGGATGCAGTGTTTTTGTCTTTCTGAGAAAAAATTTCATCAAACTTCCATTTTACTTAAAATAACAACCGTATGTCACTTATGTGTGATCAGTGTTGGAGCACGCATGTGTTTTATGTGGTCCCTGCACCGAAGTGCTGGTTGATACGCTCGAAAACATACGTAATAGGGCAGTGCAATTCGTACTAGGTATTTGGCACTGTCAACTTAGCATGAGGGAAAGTAAAAGTAAAGTTAAATGTAGGACGTGAAAGATTACAGACGAAACCTCAGGTTCAAATTTTTTGGTCATATCTTTGATTCGAAAACTGGACTAGAAGGAAAGAAATGTATCCAAGTGCCATTCTACATATCCCGAAGTGAGACCGTAATCTTAAAGCAAATTTTTAACTTTCTCTAAAGGTGACGCCTTGCGGGATTCATTTTATCTTAGATAAATACGATAGTGTTTTTTATCTTCCGTGTATGATTTTATCCACTGTTTAGTGGATAAAATCATAAAGAGTGGATTATGTGCGTTGAAATCACCTAAAATTATCAAAGATGCAGGTCGCTGGTTTACAAGTCCCTTGAAATCAGAGTTAGAGATCTGGAAACCGAAGTAACGTAAAAGGAGCATAGTGTGCGAATGGTTACTGCCTCAGATGTCGGTCTGTAACAGGATAGTTCGACACGCCAAGGGCCTTCTGGCAATGATGGACACACCCCAAGAAGATGTACACCCACCATCCCTGTCCTTTCTTATTATCATGTAACTATTCAAGAAATTTGTATGTTTGGAATTTAAACGTGTTTTATAGACATATGATGCGTGGCTGATTCGACTGCACTAGGTCATACACATGGTAAAAATTTTAAAGAAGGCCCCCACAGTGGCATTTACTTATGTTTTCAATTCTTATTAGTTAGTGTAAGAGCTTCTGGGAGGTGTATGTTGACGTGATGCCTTTCGGAGCAGTGATTTTATGATTTTGAGGCTTGTCTCGAGGATTTTCAGTCAGCACACATTCCTTGCCATGCGCCATAGGCAGGACTGGTACCACGTCCATTTTGTCATCAGATGTCGGAGTGGCCGACTGATCGGGATGTTAAAACCACGAACTTTATTGCTGTGGTTTTCCTGAACCACAACCGCCCACTGCGTCCGGAACGATAAGATGAAACAGGCCGTGCAGCGGGGCTGGGAGCTGCCACTGGTTCCTCCGTCTCCATCTCCTCCGTGCCCTCTCGTGAGGTTTGGACGGTGGGGGGAAGTGGTGTATGCAGCCTCACTCCCAACAGGCAAGGTTGCTTCCACAACCGCTACTGGCTCATCAAGTGTTGTGGAGGCGGGATCGGGTGCAAGAGGCAGCCGAGGGGTGGTTGGGCAAAATCTGATCCCCCTGGCAAGCTGCGTCGGCTTACCTCCACAGAGGCCAAGAGGGAAACCTGTTCCGCGCGCCTCGGAATGTCATGCTGACCGTGACATTAACATTGATTAGCCTTTTTTAGGATGCAATCTTTTGCACTTTCGGGAGTATGCAGTATGGTCTTTGGCAGTTTGCATAAATGAAATTTTGTTATAGAAAGTTCCCTTAGGGATGAATATGCTGTACACATTTCACGCATGGGAATCAACCACCGGCGGAGTGAGTGTTATGCCCAAACTGCAGGCATTTAAAACATCGGCGGCAGTTGCGTATGTATGGTCTGACAGTGCAATGAAGCTAGTATGCATTTACTGGTTCAGAAACTTTAGAACGGTTGAAGCTTCATAATAATTAATTATTTATGGGAATTTTATTGTCATCGTGACGAATCCTGGTACACCTCAAAGCTGTAACACCTTGGTCTTTAAGGCATACCGACCGGTAGGGTTCGGTTTCATTCATCAGATCTGGCTCATAATCGCACCCTTGGAGCTTTTAAGGCAGCTGTGATGTGTGACAGATGTCCAGATCTGCGATGAAAGTTTGAGTCAAGACATTTGCAGCTTGTTGCGTGTGTTTGACTTCTGCAAGAACTTCACCACTTCTAAATTTTTTGGCTTTGTAGGATTCACAAACAATGCCCCGAAGAAGTTTGGAGATGAGAAAGACAGGCTTAGTGGCAAAAACGATCGACATGTGAAGAAATTTTGTTTTTAAAATCCTAGGATGGTTATCTGGCTTTGGGAAAGTGATGGTTTGCAGCGGAGGAAAGGAAACTTAATCGCAGCACCCTTTTCAGAGACCGACCAGGTATTCGGGGGTTTGACTTCACCATACCGCTTAGCAAAAAAAAGGAAAGGGCGGGTTTTTTCCTCCTTTAACCTTACGTTGATAGTCCGATACCCAGTCGAAAATGACAACAGAAAAATTTCTGTAGTATGTCGTTCGTCGTATTTTTGCGTGTCGTACAGTCGTACCGTCGTAGTCTTGTCGTACAGTCGTCGTGTTGTGTCGTCATTCTGACATTTGTCGTGTGTAGTATTCCTGTAGCAATTTTGTTGTTTTATCGTGTGTTGTAGTCCTGTAGTGATCCTGTAGTATGTCATAGTCCTGTAGTAAATCTGTAGTGATCCTGTAGTATGACGTAGCCCTGTAGTAATCCTGTAGTGATCCTGTAGTATTTCGTAGTCTTGTAGTAATCCTGTAGTATGTCACAGTTCTGATGCTCTACTGCGAGAATCATGGCTGTCTTGTCGAAGTCCTGATGCTGTGTTATGTATTCCTGGCGTCTTGCAGTCCTGACCTGTCGCACAATGCATTCATAACAATTCTGTTGCAGCAAATATCACTATTTTTGAATCCAGCCATGCACTGTATTAGGGCTGTCCACTGTAAATAAACAGTTAAGACAGCCCAAATATGCCACGAGCCCATGCACAGGCAAACTGAAGAGAATACAAAAATTTTATTTTAGTTTCCTTCATGCACACACAGCTCCAGGCTCAAAAAAACAAGTACAAGTACCATTAGAATTGGCTTGCCGAAGGCCGAAAGTGCACCGTCCCTAACTACAAGCATTATTGATGATCCGCGCCATTCTAACGCTGCAAAGTTGTCTGAAGCTGCATAAACCTTATAGTAAATACACTACATTCCCAGGGAAAAGCCACCAATAGCTACAGGCTGCCACTAATGAATTGTACAGCTGCAGAAAGCCACAGAAAGACACAAAAAAACTATCAATGCACACCTCATGAAGCACAAAAACGACATTGCAAATTACATCCACCATTAAAATGCCGCCATTTCTCACAATGACTGTTTAGTATTAAAACGGTAGACACTGGCTCTGCCGTTCACACCAGCCAAATTGGCAAACAAAAGCCCATGTACCACCTATGGGCGCAGATCAGCGAAATTCTGCGCGAGATATCTAGCCAGAAGCTTGTGGCGCTTGTGCATTTCAGCTTGCTCGCAGACCTTCACTTGGAGGTAATGCCAGAAGGAACCTGCATCGATATAAAAAAAAAACGAACATTGATGCAAGACAATGACAGGCAGCACAAAAAAAATTACCCGCACCTCCCCGAGGGGGATCGTGAGGATGCAGAGCATCTTTGTTGCTATACCGGCGTTAATTGCGTTGTTAATTACGGTATTACGTTGTTGGGTGTTGTTACGTTGTTATTCCGTATTAAATTGCGAATGGTTACCATCATCATCACACCTTGCTTGAGTACTTTGACTGTACGAGACTAAGAGTGCGCCTCAACTGCTGACCAACGTAGCGATGGGGAGCATTACGCCGCTAGAGGTCTAGGGCCGTTAAGACCACAGAAGACACACGACACACGAAGAGACAGGGTGAAAGGAACGTCTTTATTGAAAGTAGCGTCTACCACTACCACTACCCGGAGGGAGAAGCGCGCCAACCCGAAGACGACGCGAAGAGGAGGAGGGGAGAGGAGGTGCGAGCGCGCGCTAGCAGCTGGAGGTGAGAGGAGGATAAGAGAGAGCGCGCATGCGCGCTTATCACAGCTGGTGGGGGTGGAGCCGCGGAGGGAGGAGCGCGACAGCGCACAGACGGCGTGGAGAGGAGGAGGGGAGAAGAGGGTACGAGCGCGCGTTATCACATAGCTGGCGGGTGCGGACGGACGGCGCGCACCGACGACGAGTGACAGGCCGCCGCTATAAGATGCTCTGCATCTAAGAGACTGAAAATCGTACTGCTAATACTGTGTCCTTAAACTGCGCCATTTTATAAAAGCTAAACACGGTTCTGCATGCTGAGCAATAAGAAGTGCTCTCTATTGCTGATAAAGTGCTTTTCACATTACTGTGCCCATTCAAAAACGTTCAATTTAAACGATACCTTGCAAGCCCCTTTACACAGCGTTCCTGGCAATTCTGGAACAAGTCAAGCCGTTAGGACGTAGCTCAGAAAATGTCCTTTTAAAATCAGTTTTGTTTAAATTTTTCAACAAAAACGTGATTTTTGACATGCATTTGCATCACATGGGTGCAGAAAGGGGTGTGGTCTTTGCGCGTCACTGCTACTAAAGAACAATGCATGCCAACCGTGGGTACTCTGCATCAGCGTTTGGTTTTTTATTATCAGGGCATGAAGGGTGAATCAGATGATAATTTTTAAACATGAGGTTTGCAGTCACACAGTAATAACCCCTCAAATCGGCTGAAAATATCAAGCAGTGCCCGTTTGCAAAGTTACTTCACGATTTTAGGCAGTCTTATTGCCTTTGCGCAAATCGTTCTTAGTTGTGTTGTAGTTCTACTTACCACATGACCATTCAAACAGTTAACAACAGTTTCGGTTTTGTTTCTGCATCGCGAAATTCATATTTAGTGTTACTCTGCAGTTACTCAACTTCAAGCCTACCCGCCATGGTGCCTTGAGCATCCGCTAAACATCCTCACAAAAAAAAAAGCATGCCACTCCTGATTTCCCCCCCACCCTAAAACGTTTTCTGCAATAAGAACTTCCGATGCAAGTCAAAAGATAACACCCAGTCACTAGATATCAGTTCCGACGAAAAGAGCACTTCAAACCGGCTTTACACACCTCCAGCTGTCCGCCTTCCAGTTTCGTTTCCATACAAGGGTATCTCCAGAGGTCTAGTGCTGCTCCTTAATTGAAATGTCTATTCGGATGGAGTCGCCAATACCTTTTGTAGTGTTTCATTTCAAAAATGTTAGGTGCGCTGCAATGCATGAGGCTCATAGTGCTGATCTTTATTATCGCACAACAGCTACTTGGGCAAAGTTTGCGGTGCACGATTTTAGCGCATTGCACCGCATTTCTGTAAGCAAGGCTACAATAGCGAGTGAGAAGGTGATGATAAACCGCAAGTTTATGTTTTTAGCGATAACTGACAGTGAACGTCAACAAGCATCAACCACGGAGTTTCGTTTTCAACTCCATGCATGTTTTTCCGCATCGTGTGCTTGTCCCGAATACTGTGCTGGCTGTAAATGCAAAGTCAGTCACTGACAAAATATTTTCACGTCACACGGCGACACATTGGTGCCTCTGATAATGTCAAATCGCCAGATTTCTTCCAGGGAACCACCCAAAATTGCCCATGTTGAAACGCAGGTAGGACTTCACCGCATGGCACGGGCACCACGTGTGGTAATTTTTTTAATCTTAATTAGTTCTTACCAATGATTTTGCAGAAAAAAATTTTTTTCTTGGACCCCTAAAAATCGGTCAATTTTCCAGCGCTAACGAGAGTTAAATTACTACAGCGTGACATCATACTCATAAAACTTTCCCCAAAGAGTATAAGCCAGCTCATAAATGTAAGTGAAGTTAAGCAACGATAAACGTTCAGCAAATTAAACACTTTAAAAAGAAAAAGTGCCGATACTCTCTAATGCAAAATTTGCGTGCAGCGTGAACTGCAGTCTTCTCAGTCGAGGTGCATAGTTGCCGTGTCAATTTAGACAATCAAACTATCAATGCGAGACAATCAAAAATGCCTCTGTTTCAGTAAGTGACCATTTTGGATTAAAAGGACCCTGCAACACTCTTTAAACAATGCCAGTAAACCTGCACAATGTTTAGATTACACTGCCAGGAATACCTGAGCCAAATATCACCAGTCCATGTGAAGCGGTGAGCACACAAATCGTGAAAGACGGGGAAAAACCAACCGCGCACTCTTCGCTCTTGGCATGGCCTAAACGACGTCATTGCGGCCATGGCTGTTCAATTGGCTGTCGCTGGTCAACTTTGCGACTCATTTCTCACATTTATTGTGAGGATTCGCCGTCATCGGCGCTGTGTACCAATCTCTTCTATGCCTAAACCTGCACGTGCAGTTTGGTATTTCTTTTGCAGAGTGCGCACGGAGTTTGAGTGAAAAATTCAATACTCTCCTTTCAACGAGACCACTAGGCAACAATTGCTTATTGCTTCAAAAACGCTCTACCAGCCTGAGCGCGCGCTTGCAAGCAGGCAGCCATGCCTGCTTTTTTGTGGCACCAAACAAGAATTGACTCCCCCCCTCCCCCACGTTGCAGAGAATACTCCCCAGCCTATGATATGTCCAAGGACGCAGAAGACAACGCTGCAAGCCGCCCCCCTCTCCAGGAGAGAGCACACAGCTTTCGTTGCGTTGTCCGCAGTCGAGTCGAGAGAGAACAACTATGCGCGATTCCTAATCGTGCATAGTTTCGGTGACAGTAAAGGGCTTTTCATAATTCTTGGAAGGGCGATTTCTAGGACAGTAGACTTTACCCCAAACTACATTCCGAGTAGTCGATGGTAAGTGCTGCAGGGTCCCTTTAAAACAGTAGAGACAATGGCCTAGGTTTCCAGCAACCAAATAAGTAAACATGTACCTTCTTATTGGTGCAGATCCACGGACCCTCGTGCTAGATATCTCGCTAGCAGCATGTGTCGCTTGCTCATGTCCCCTAGTTCGCAGCCCTTCATCTGCAGGTGGTGCCAGAAGGGATCTGCATCAATAGAACAAATCAATACATGTAATGCAAGACAATGGCAAACAACGTAAAAAGACTGCCAATTAGACCGCCAAAACTGTGTTTTTGACCTCTGCCCTTTCATAGAACTAAACACAATGGCTCCACATAGATGAGCTGTGAAGCCGGGCGCAGTCGACGAAGTGGACGAAACAAACCACGTTTGTTCATAACTAAAAGGCAGCATACTTACTAGTCGTTTTACTGAATTAAACTTGGACAGACTCGAGCTTTATTCTAGCAAACAAACATGGGGCTGTCTGTTTCCCTTTCTGTGTGCGTAGCACACAACCCAATTTGCTCGACCAGTGAAGACACCAGACAGGTCGCATTTGGCTGTTCGACATCCATGTGTAAGACTCCACATGTAAGAGGGTGTGAAACCTATAGTTTTGCATGCACGACCTACCCTCCTTCCTCTGGTCCCTGCATGTGCACGCGTAAACCAGCAACCGCTTATATGTGTGTGCTTCGCAAAAACGACAAGAGCAAGCGGCACCCAGAAAATGGCTTCACTGGAATAAAACCCGAAGGGGGGGGGGATGGGGGGTTTGAAGCACAGACTGCTTCGCAGTAAAACGAATGCTCCCCGTGCTAAAAAAGTGGTGCTTTTCTCATTTATATTACTGCAGAGCATGACATTACACCCGTAAAACTTCTCTCCAAAAGTATATGCCAGCTTGTAAAACTTTAAGCTAAAGGGGCCATGCAGACACATCACAAGTTTGGTTCATTCGAAAGATTGCCACGTTAAAATCATAGTGACACCACTTTTAATGTGCGCTTCACCCAAATAAGCTATATAGGTAGGGAAAAAGGGAATGGCCATGCAACCCACCAGCTCATTTCCCGCAACAGAACCTAGATATCCTATGTGCCCAGCTGTGCGATTGGCTGAGGCTGGCAAAAGCAAACACAAATTAGGTACGGCTTGCAAGCTTTCCAAATGAGCTATTTGCGCATAAATGCAATGCATATTCATTTTACAGCAGTACGAATGGTGCGAGAAACAATAAAAGTACAAAATACACATAAGCACAGAAATATTGATGAGCACTGCTGTTGGTACTGGGCACGCTATGCTTGTTGTAGCTGCACAGCAGTCCGCCGCTTTGGAGTTGTCTTACGTGACCCTGTTAGTCGAGCATACCCCATGTTTTACAAAACGATTACTTTCTACAGTAGCAAAAACAAGCCAAGTTCTGGGACTAACAGAAAGAAAGCGTTAAACACCTACTTTCTTCACAGCCAGCGCCATAGAGGGCTCGTGCTGGTAGTTCCGCCTGGCTCGTGCTGGCGCAGCTGGTGTCGGGTGGTGGTGGTTCTGCAGGGCTCATGCTGGCAGGGAGCTGCAGGCCATGTCCACTCTTCACTCCCTGGAGAGGTGCCTGAGTCACATGAAAAAGTGTTGCACTCTTAAAACAATACGCAGTACAGGCAATCAGTTTTAATAAAGGCTGTGGCTAGCGTTCCATCCAGACGGAACGATATACAAGTGCTAAAGTTCCGTCCAGACGATACAGGGCGCTGCGGGTTATCCTTCCGTCCAGACGGAATACAACTGAGAGCTTAGCGTTCCGTCCCGACGGAGCCGGCGTGAAATTTGTACAGTTCCGTCTGGACGAAAGCAAAACCGGCTGATTAGACGCCCTGCTCCACCTTCAGATGTGGTGTAGGGGTTGCTCCTCGGATAATGGCAGTATTGTACCGGGTTCAATTCCCCCCGGACATGCTTGGTTTTTCTTTTTTTTTTTTCGTGGTTGCGCCAGCGTTATGCAACAGCTAACTTCTTGCCCACTTTACAATTGACGCGGTGAGAGCAGTCGGTCTTGATTTCGCACTCAACCGGCTGCTTCGCTAACGCTCAATAGAGCCAAGGCCGACGTGTCCATCGCCAGAGTTCCGATCACCTCTAGTTCGTAATGGTGATTTCTAATTAACGGTTCTTCTGGCTAGTCAATGAGCGGAAGCGGTTCATTCAGCTGGGTAAATATCAAGAACGACTGCCCTCGCTGCTTGATGTGAAGCGGGTTTTTTTTTTGACGCCCGCGTCTTCTAGCTGCCTCACTCAGAAAATGACGCGCGTCGCGCGCGGCAGTGGGAGGAGCCTGCGACTTGCGCCATTGGGGAGGCACGCGCCTCATGGCGAGAGTTTCGAAGCGCTCGACTCAGCCGGCTGGCTCCGCCAGCATAGACCGCCAGAGATTTTAGGCCACCACCCCGGCAGATACTGCATGGGCGCTTTCACTAGCTGTGCGGATGATGTTTTGTAGTACCGTTTTCGCCCAAAATTATAAGCTCTTTTACCGCTCAAGCAACTTCGTGCGTGTCTTGAGCGGCATTTTGAGCGGTCGCTCGTGCTCCCAACACCATAGAGTTTCCCTACACCACTTCGCGGCCGAAGCCGCCGCCATGTTCCTGCCACTGGCCGTGCCGGTCGCAGCGTACCGGTGGTTCCACTGCTGCGTCAGCGCGCCTGTGGCGTGCGCGGCGCATTTTTGCGGGCAGAAAATGCTCCGTCCGATCGCCTTTCTTGAGTTTTGTAGATTTTTACCCTACCGGTCAAACCACTTCTGCTCATTGACTAGCTTGAGTCACCGTTACGAATCACCGAATCACCATTACGAACTAGAGGTGATCGGAACTCTGGCGATGGACACATCGGCCTTGGCTCTATTGAGCGGTAGCGGAGCAGCCAGTTGAGTGCGAAATCAAGACCGACTGCTCGCACCGCGTCAATTGTAAAGTGGGCAAGAAGTTAACTGTTGCAAAACGCTGGCTCAACCACGCAAAAAAAAACCAAGCATGTCGGGGGGGAATCGAACCCAGTACAATACTGCCATTATCTGAAGTGCAACGCCTACACCAAATTTAAAACGGAGCCCGTCGTCTAATCAGCCGGTTTTCCTTTCATCTAGACGGAACTGTACAAATTTCACGCCGGCGAACGCTAAGCTCTCAGACGTATTTCGTCGGGACGGAAGCATAACTTGCAGCGCCCTGTTCCGTCTCGACGGAACTTTAGCACTTGTATATTGATCCGTCTTGACGGAACGCTAGCCACAGCCTTTAATAAATTGCTCCGCTTTTAAAGGAATTGAAAGGTTGGTCAATACCATTCTCAGCACGCACAAAATCGCAAACAAGTAATTCTGCATAGGTGCAGATTTTCCTTTTATGAGACTAACAAGTCACTTTTAGGGTTGGGGCTGTATGAAAAATATAGAGCAATAAGTTGTGTTGCCCACTCATAGTCACATTGTTAGCAAGTCTGCTACAAAACATAAAGCAGCATTGCCGTGTTCCTACACTTTCACTAGAATTGCAGTTTTATTAATTTTTTTTACTAGGCCTTCTCTTCCAAACAATCTCATTGTCAAAATCCTTTACAGCGAGTAAAGCACTTTCAACGGGCAGTAATTTATGCAGTGCCTGCAAAAACGCCATGGCTAGCAACTAGATAAACCAATAGCTCAAACTCTTCGTATAGAAGCCACGTGACAAGGTCGTGCTGCAGGGCAGTTTTGTTTTCACCAACCCAAAGAAAGGAACCTGTTCAATCAGGCTGTAGGCTCCTTAGATGGTAATGCCGCATGTTTGAGGAAGTGAAACCTTCCTGCAACAGTTGACATTACAGCCAACTAAGCATGATAGCAACTGCAGTATCTGGTGCGTTGCTTAGCTCATAATAGTGATAAGAAGTCATGCACACAGATGGTGCATTATTTACGCACTGGTGAAAAGAACTTGCCGGCCACTCCATGTTGAGTGATCGCAGCCCCCGCATCTCGGCCTCCAATTGCACGACCCTCTTCCTTAAAACTGCTACAGGGTCTTGGTCCCTTGCGGCAGCTCGAAGAATGATGTCGACCTTCGCTGATCTTTTCTCTGCCTTCGCAGTTTTTTTGTCTGCCTGCCATGAGAGGTCAAAAGATAACATGCCACACTTGTTCTGAGCCTCGATCACCATAATGACACCTATTTAGAGCAACAAGCACACTTCAGTGTCATTTTACACGTTTATGATAGTAATGAGGTCATCTTTCATGCAAATATTGACTTCCCCTAATAAACATACCTGAAAGCGGTGGCTATTTTAGCACCTTGGCATTTATGTGCGTCATGTTCGATAAGAGCATTTACAAATAATATTACTGCAGTGGCTGCTGGCAAGACGGCCTTCACAGAAAAACCACGATTTCGAAGCTCGTACAGTCAGCAAAAGGCTTGTCTATAACGCGCGAGCGGCGTGCTCTAGACTGCGCGCGAGACACTTGGTGAGAACGCCTGGTTTGACACCGGTAGAATGTGAGCATGCGCGACCCGCATCAGCGGGATGGTTCTTTCCCTTGTCGCTGTGCCCGTCGCCTTGAATTCCGTACCTTCTTTCGTCGTGAGAAGCGCTGCCTGCACTGCCGGGAAACAAAAGCGGAAATGAGCGATTGGTAGTAGAGCGTTGGCTGCGGTTAACTACGTGCAACACTTTTTTGCGGCGCCCTACACAATTTAGACAGGAGTGTTTTTCTGTATGCGAGACAACGAACGACAATAGCAGAAAACGCATCGCTGCCGGTGTTTTATAGTAACTAGATATCGGGCCGTGATCGCTTGCACAGTGCATTGAGTATTGTGGCGTGAGCCCGTCAGCATGCAAAGCCGAGCCCTGAAACCGGACAGTGGCGCTCAAGGGACTCATGCAGCTATTGGCGGAACGATAACGCAATGAACATCTTAAACCAGGCGTTATCACTACGTGTCTCCCGCGCACTCCGGAGCACGCCGATCGCGCGTTAAAGCCTTTTGCCGACTGTACGTAAGAATGTGGCTTGGCGACTACTCGACGCCGATACGAACAATGCAGATGAATTCCTAACCCGACTAACTGGTAGCCAGCACAGTCCTGAATAGAGCGTGTTACGTGGAAAATGTGCAAGGTGGTAATACGAGCCATTTTCTTCGGCGTCGGCGCCATATACGGTGAAGCGGATCTCCGCGCCTTCCGACGGCTCAGCCGGCATGCCGATATTCATTCCTTACTTTCTGCAGTTAATGGAAGATGTAAAACTGCTAAAAAGCGCCCAGACACTGTTATGCACAATTTAAGGGTAAGAACACTTACCGGTCATGTGAACGATGGTGCCGTCGAATAATCTTCCCGCGTCTCGCTGTCGCCGAGCCAAAACACTTCCCACGCCACGCTCGTAGTCGTCGACGTCCACCACCAAAAAATTACGCTCGTCCGTAGGCCCGACGACTTCTCTTCTACTTTCCAAAACATACTGAAGGAAAACGTTACACGGTCACACTACGTGCATACGACAACGATCGACCAGCGCAAGAAAAGAAACGCTGCGTAACGTTTGTTGCCATGCGTGTTGCAACAGTGAGGGCTGAGGCTACGGCTGGCTACGGCTTCAGTCGGCCTATATAGGCGGCGTTGGTTGATGCCAGAAGATGAAGCCGATGAAGCGATACATGAAAACTCAATCATTTTGGTTGTAATAATGAACATAATTTATTAACGGGTTACAAACCTCTTGATAAAAATTAGCACTGTATTAACCAGTGATAGCAGCTTCCAACTTCAGCACAGTTCTTTCATGTGTTATCACAGTCACACATCATTTTCTGCGCCGTGTTTGTGCACTGTGCTCGGCTACATAGTATGTGCGCTGATTCTCTTTTCTTTTTGCAGTGGTCGGGGCTGCTTTAAGGCCCAACCACAAGCAGAGCACTTTCGGCGTTTTCTCGCGTCGACGTCGTCGCCAGAAATGCACGGCTACGCGAGCTGACGCCCGAGCGACGCCGATGTCTACGCTCGCCAGATATCGGCGTCGACGCAGCGCGAGAGAGCATCGGAAAGCGGGCGACAGCGTCCGTCTTCGCGTGGTTTGGGGTCATTCCTTTCAGCAGAAAACAATCGATTTATTTTAGATGCAGAGCATCTTATAGCGGCGGCCTGTCACTCGTCGTCGGTGCGCGCCGTCCGTCCGCACCCGCCAGCTATGTGATAACGCGCGCTCGTACCCTCTTCTCCCCTCCTCCTCTCCACGCCGTCTGTGCGCTGTCGCGCTCCTCCCTCCGCGGCTCCACCCCCACCAGCTGTGATAAGCGCGCATGCGCGCTCTCTCTTATCCTCCTCTCACCTCCAGCTGCTAGCGCGCGCTCGCACCTCCTCTCCCCTCCTCCTCTTCGCGTCGTCTTCGGGTTGGCGCGCTTCTCCCTCCGGGTAGTGGTAGTGGTAGACGCTACTTTCAATAAAGACGTTCCTTTCACCCTCTCTCTTCGTGTGTCGTGTGTCTTCTGTGGTCTTAACGGCCCTAGACCTCTAGCGGCGTAATGCTCCCCATCGCTACGTTGGTCAGCAGTTGAGGCGCACTCTTAGTCTCGTACAGTCAAAGTACTCAAGCAATGTGTGATGATGATGGTAACCATTCGCAATTTAATACGGAATAACAACGTAACAACACCCAACAACGTAATACCGTAATTAACAACGCAATTAACGCCGGTATAGCAACAAAGATGCTCTGCATCCTCACGATCCCCCTCGGGGAGGTGCGGGTAATTTTTTTAACTTGCGGGAATCGGTTGCCTTGAGACAAATTGCAAGCTATTTCTGTTCGCAAGCGCTTATCCATTTGCGGCTTGTTCGGCTTTCAACGGGGAGATCGGGGATCTGCGATTTAAATAAGGGAGCTCTGGCTACATCGCATCCAGTATAAGCATAATGTGGCTTGTCTGCAAGATCAGTGCGTGACGAGCAAGCGTTATCAACGCCAGAATTCTAGCGGCGCATTCCCTTCCATTCGTACCTCCCGTGGCTCGCACTGACCGGGGATGTGCGATAGCTTTTCTTGACTCAAATGAGGGACCTGTGGTTACATCGCTCGTAGCACTAGCATTATCGTCCTCGGCTCCAAGATCGGTGCGCAAGAAACAAGCGTTACCACTGCTCAAGTCTCTCAAACACGACCAAAACAAAGCACATCCGACACTATTTGTGAGCAGCCTCGTTTGGTACACTGAATTCTCTCTGCCTCCCTGTCTCCTTGTGTGGTCAAGGTGTCGAGTGTCGGACTTTTGTTTTGAAGTCCGTGGTTCGAATCCTAACAAAGCCTTTTTTTTTGCGGCGAGGGTTTGATCAGATTTTTTTACAGGGTACAGTCAGGTTGCCAGAGTACCTTGCCTTATCCTACAAATGACGTTCGACGGTAACCTCAGTATCAAGGCAGCGCTGAAATTTGTTTTGCTTACACTTTGAATTCATGCACCTGCAGTCGGTACATAACATGCAGGTTAAATCAAGAAGCATCTAAAGCAGTTTTGCGAGGTGCGTCTTCGTTTATCATCCTATCTTATTTTGTTCAGATTTGACCATGATGACTCGAGATACATTGCCAACATACTTATATAGCAATGAATAAATATGCCAAGTGATTTTCTTTTTTGCTAAAGCCAAAGTCTTGATAATTGCAGTTCAATAATCGATAGTAACTGCTCATAAACGACTTCAACAGGATGGCAATTGACGTCCAGCAATGCCCGCTGACGCAGCTACTGGCGCGCGACTTCGCCGGTCTCATGCGGTTGCTCGCCTTCTCCTGAGGGCCCGCGCGTTGACACCGAACGACGCCGACGATCGCGCGACGCGTGATTTCGCGTCCATGTGGTTAGGACTTTATTCTGTCTGCTTTATTGATTCTCTTCTAGTTTTGTCATTGGTGCTTCACCTGTTCGCCTGCTGCCACGATGTGGGTAGGCGTGGAGTTTGGTTTCAGCTTTTTTTCTCACGTACAATTTGGTTTTTGTGGAAAGACACTTCTTGGGCGTTCGTACCTTTTTTTTATTATTGGCTGTGAGTTGCGTTGTCGGGTTTAGGGCGATATTGTGTGTTTTATTTTGTTAGTCGTCGTGTTACAGCGAGCAAAATAGTAAACTCAATTCTGCTCCCGCGTACCCCCGGTGTTAAAATTGTAAGTTTCATTTCGTCGTTGATTCTGTGAGCAGGAAAGTGGTAAAAATATTCTCTTTCATCGCAATAAATAAACACATAACAGCTTTGCAACTGCAGTTGCAAAGCTGTCCTCACGACAGAATTATCTTGTTCGACTGTTGGCTGTTGTGTAGACAGATTCATGTATCGCGACATATTTTGCCACGGCAGCCGCATCTGTAGTGACGACAAGAATCTGTCGTCACGACAGCCGGCTTTGCTACTACAGCATTTTTGTCGTGGTCCTGTTGCAACTACAGACGTCACGACAGCATTTATGCCCCTGTAGTTACTACAAGATTCTGTCGTCACGACAGCCAGCTTTGCTACTACAGCATTTTTGTCGTAGTCTTGTAGTAACGACAGACGTCACGACAGCTGGCTATGTCACGACAGCATGATGGCTGTCGTGACGACAGGTAGTTCTGTTGTGACTACAGGAATGTTTGTCGTTGAGAAGATTGACTCTGTCGTTACGACAGAAATGTGTGTCGTAACAACAGAAAGCTTTGTCGTAACGACAGGAATTATGTCGTAACTACAGAAATTGTGTCGTACGACAGGAATTCTTGTTGGGTTTCTGTCGTATTCCTGTTGACATTTTCGACTGGGTAGGTGCCGGGGATCCCTGCCTGGTAACAGATAAGGATCCCATCCACCGCAACTTCACTATGGCTCAGACGGCGAGCGTTTATTTTTTGGTTCCCACCACCGGTCAACACCTTGCCACAGTTGGATACAAGTTATGTTTGGAATATCCGGGTACGTGGTGTCGACAAAACCGTCACCATGATTACACAAGGAGCCCCGTGCGGGGGAAGAAACTGGTTGCTGAACGAACAATGTGGGTAAAAGAAGCAATATTTCCCCCATAAACAGTATTAGCCCCGTTCGAGAAAAGAAGAGGGGCGGAATATGCAAACAGCGCTTCACGAAATTCTTTGTGCGTGTAAACGTCTCGAAAAAAATATAAGGCAGAAGATGGGCGCTGCCTATGCACATCGCCACAATTGGGTACGGCTCATGTTTGGCTGCCGGAGTCGGCGGCGTCGCCAACACAATCTTCATGATTGGTCAAGGTTCCTCACGGGAGGGAGGATAGCGGTCGCTGAACGACTTATAAGTTTATAAGTTAGCAAAAGAGATATCTGTGCTATCAACACTATTATTTTCGACGGAGAAAAAACAAGATAAGGTATATGCCAATATATCTTCAGCACTTCTGGATGTTCTGTAGAAATATTGAACGGGTAAACGTCTTAGAACAAGTAAACATGAGAAGATGGGCGTAGCAAATGGAGTTGTAGAAATTTCTTGTGGGTTTAGTTTCGTGATTTTATCACAGAAACGCTTTAGTTCTTGCGGCGGGCTTTTCTTTGAAATCGTTACATAAATAGTTTTATTGTTGTATAGAAATTTGTTTCATTCTAAATAGTAAAACGTATCAAAAATGTACTTATCATTCTTATAATAGAAAAGGTACTCCAAGTAGAGTTTATTTTAAGACAATTAAAACAGAAAGGAAATTGATTCTGCGCCAAAGAAAGAGTAAAGTTTAGCTATCTTAAGATTTGTAGGCCGCTGTGTTATCATTCATTTTGACATTTACGCCTATATGTGTGAAACATTCTGTACCTACATATTTAATGATCGATGAAGTTCTAAAGAGATCGTTGCGATTAAATAAATGTGAACAAGAATGTTGTGGTGAAGCCAGGGTATGAGTTTATTTTACGTCTTCCCAAGGGGCGCAAATACACATTGCGGAGCTCGCTGCGATACCAGCACCCGCCCAAGCTCAAAATGTGAGCTAGAACTTTGTCCCAGTCAATGCCTTCACCACTCGAACCGACTCGTATTGCACGTGCGGCAACCTACTACACTCTTTTCGTGCGCGTGTTTTCCTTACAGAGCGTGAAGCTCTATGCCCTTTCTGGAGGCCCTCTTTCGACAATCCTCTGCAACGGTTCTTTCACGTTCTTGGCCCGTGCTACCTGCGCTCTGCGAAGGTCGAAAAACTTCAGTTCTGCCGGCATCATCTCACGCGCGTTCTCGCATACATACCATTTTCAGTGTCTCGTTTCAAAAGTACGTCTGCAGCTCAAAGCTCGGTATGTGTGGAACGCATCAACACGGTACTGCTTAGCAGTTGTCAAACAAAATTGGTGTCTGCTGAAAAAAGTAATACTACAAAATATATAACTACCTGCATTTGAAATTTCCCGGCAAATCCAGAAAAATTATTACCACACTTAAAACTACTGTTACGCATTGGTGGAAAACAAGTTGAATCAGCTACCAAATGATAGCTCCAAAAGCGCACCATTTATAAGTGCCTCTTGTATAAGACACTGCAAACAAAGCAGATTTAGAGGCAACACAACTCAAGCAAGCAGCGCCGTCGACAGGACTTTGTTGCATTTTAGGCCAGCCAACTACAACAACCAATACTCCTTTCACAGCATGAAAGTCATCTCAAGATCTACAAGAATATTTCTGAAAATATCTGTTGAAGTCTTTAGGCGGCACACTGCCGGCGGCCGCAGCGACATAGCCCGAAGAAGCAGGCAAAGAAAAAAGCAATCATTGCTCGACGATAGTCGCTCTTTCATTGATACATCATTCCTTTATCGTGCGTCAGGATAGCACGCTTGCTTTATTGAACAAGCTGGGCCGACGACCCTTGATTTAGTATCTCGGCTACACCTGCAGCGAGTGCTCTCAGTTGCAACTGTGACTCCAGCGACCGCGATTTTGCTACCCCGACGTAACCCGAGAGCTTCCTGCTGCGAAAGCACGTGTGCGGAATAATAATTGTCGCTTATACCTTCGAAGGGCTTTATGTACACCTATAGCATAAGAGGTGTAGGACCGGTGATCCTGGCAATGCAGTGGGCTTCTTGCATTTGTAGCTATATTTTGCAGATTGGTGTTTTTCTTTAGAATGTGCGCTGTAAATTGTTGTACTGGTTTCATTGTGAATAGTATAAACACCGTCTGTATGGTGTAAATCGAACCAGACTTTTCTCATGCCTCACAAGGGTGGCCGTGTTGAGCGACTTGAAGAAGCAACCATAGCCAAAAGATCGGGCAGCTATTCGCAATCCGCCTTCTTTCATGGCGCTGTGCAAGTGGACATATGGCAGGGGTCGAAGCGGACTGCCACTGCGGCGCTAGGGGATTCAGGGCTGTATTACCGGGGTTTATTTGTTTAACGGGAATTGTACAGCCAATAGTATAAAGCTTTAACAGGAATAACTATGCTGGAAGAAGTAGTTTTTCAAACGTAATAAACATCTCAACGAGCAAGGGACTCTCGTTTCATTTGGAAAGGGTTCCGCAAGTGTCAGTAGCGGAGATTGGCTATCCGAGGCAGTGGGAGCGATGTTCTCATTCTATTTATGTTTTTTTTCTAGCTCTCAAAAAGGAGGCGAGGGGGACATGGGCATCTGTCAGACAGCAGCATAAAAGCAGGCACCTAATGTCGCCTTTATAAAAATCCTTGCTTGAAGGTAGTATGTAGATTTACGCTATTAAAGACTGAACAAGCGATGTCCAAAGCAACCGATGTCCGAAAGCATCTCAGAAAATTATTTTTGTGGTGCATTTTTTTCGTAATTACAATTGTTGATTCTAGTCGCATGATTATCCTTTCTTCTGTAGAAGAACTGTCGGTGTGAGTTTGAAAAGCTGTTATTGGTATATCCTTTTAAAGAGCGACAATATCACGAGCCAAAAAGGTAGTGCACAAGAACTGCTGTCGTACTGAAATCGCAAGTTCCTCGTTATTTGGATATACATTTCCCAGCAGTTGAGGACTGTATGCAGATTAGAACGGGAAAAAATGTATCATTTTTCGCAGACATGCTAGGAAATTATAGATCCCCAAGTAGGCTCTAACCAACACATTCGAGCTGTGGGTGCTTCTGACGTTCTAGACCATTGGGCCACGGTGGAGCAAGTCACCTAAATCGAATGCTGCGGACACAACGCGGTTTTGCACCTCTCTGCGACACTTTTTATGGTATGGCTCGCCCAGAATCTAGTCACTCTTTAATTAGCGATTTTTCACTAAAGATCTCTGGGCACCCCTACGAATAAAAGATACCGACAGAGTGCGTTACGTATTATTGCCAGGAAATAGGATCGCAACGTTTAACTGGCAAGCCTATTATGAGTAAACCCGTGGAAAAACATGTGCTCGTCGTGCTTTTGTTTTGCACTTTACGATAAACATTGCTTGATTTTGTCTCTTTATTTCCTAGATTAACTTGAGTAAGTCTTCTTCTGGACTTAACGTGCCTTACAGTTTGTACAAGCGCGCCAGCCGTGTACATATGTGGAGCTTCAGTTAAGCGAAGTCAGCGTAGCGTCGCTAGCCACCAAATACGGATCGCATTCATATTGTGAAAGTATGTTGGCTTCCTTGGCGTTTTGACGTTTAGAACGCCTTACGAACTAACAATATACAGGCGCATTCTTCGCGGCTCGAATATTGTCGCGGCCTACCCTCGGGGCCTACCGACCGGGCCATACCGCCTTGGTCAACGAATCTGTCATACTAGGGCAGCTTTTGGTCGGTCGGTGTGTGCGTATTACATTCGGAGTAATATGACAAGACGATCTCTGGATTGGGCGTGCCGGCAGCATGTCGCCACTGGTTGAGTAAATGCCTGGTGTGACTGCCACGGGACTCAGAATGGAGCGTTCATGCGTGGATCGTTCATGGAGCGTTCACGGCTCCTGATTTGTTTACCCCTCTTTCAGGGTTGACGTGTGCCGATCCTGTCCATCATCTTTTCTTGATCCCGCTTTCGTCTGTTCGAAGCTTCTGCCCGACGAGCTGCAAACACGTTGCAGGTTCGGAACTTTAAGGTTTTTTGGCCGCATTGGCCATAACATCGGTCTTCGTGATGCCCCTACATGCAACGAAATGATAGCAATAGTTACATTCCGATCAAGTTGGACATGCTTTTTTGTAGAAAGGGATTCATTACAGGCCAAACATGGTTCACTGTTACTCAATTAAAACTTACAAAGCCAGCACAAACAGGCTTTAGCAACTTCATCAACAGCAGCGGTGGTGGTGGCAACTCTCTGAGACAGTAAGGATAGATATCAAACTACAACCAACCTGAACATGCTGATCAAATAGCTGCTTGGAGGTCGCTTTCTTTGGCACCACTGTCGCTGAGGAAATGTATCCGCTCCAGCCAGTCTTTGTCCTGTCATCAGTGCTCTGATGACGTAACGAAAACTCAGAGTAGGGTGAGCGCAGATAATCCTGCGCAGATAATCCTGTTAGGATTATCTGCGCAGTGGCATCCCCAGGAGGCGTCATCGAGAATCTAGTCTTGCCAGGAAACTGTAATCGCTAATGGATGAGCTATTTCCCGGCCGCTGTCTTTGCTACCATCGCCAGTGAGCTAATGAGGCCGGGTTGGTAAAACGGGGCTCTCGAAATCATAATAATACCACAAAACTGCCATTGTCGCACAAACACAACAACAAACTGAAGAAACATTGTGAGCAGCGAGCTGCCCCAGAGCGTTCCGAGGGCGTCTGCTCTGAAGGGGCATTTACGAATCCTTTCGCGCCACCGTACTTTCCCGCATCACTCCTCGGCTGTGTGGCGAAGACACTGCGTGCGCCTTTCAGCCGCCAGGCGCCACCATGTCGGTGACTCATCATTCAAGTTTCGACAAGCTTTGGTCAGACGCTTTGCTTTCGACGCATTTCAAACTTCAACGGTTGCCGGCGCGGCGAGGCGCCTCGCAACCAGCCCAAGGACACAGCGGCCCGGCGATCGCACGGGAGTCATCCTCTCTCCCCTCCCCTCTCTCGGTTTGTGCAGTCTCTAGCTAAGATCTGCGTGCGTACAAAATGTGTACAACTGGTACAACTCGGATGCACGCGCTGAGTAAGTGCCTGCCCGGGCGCTTGCGAGGCTGTCATTTTTTCTTCACGTTAAGCACGCCGGAACAGCGATTCCGATTTGACCCTAAATACCGCAAGTTCACTACAGGCTACGGAGTGGCATCCAGCGATTGTTCCCATTGGGAGAGAATTAAAAAGAGCTTTTATAATCGTTCGGTTCCACTTGTTTTATTCATGCAACATCTTAAAGCTCTTCGTGCTTCGAACTTTCGCGCAAGCGTTCGTGAAGGTAGAACAAAAAAATAGGTAACGAAATGCGTTTTCTTTTTTAATCAGTCACAGTAAATCAATAAGTCAATGTTCTCTCCTCGCGCGCTGTCTGCGGTAAATTACTGCCCATTCAATACTGCGCATTTCTTCCCGCAAGCTTTCCATTTGAAGTGGTGGAAAGCAGCTAGAACTTGACGAATACAGACAGAAAGGAAAACAGGACACGCCGCGGACTGTATTTCGCATGCATTCTTGGCATGCATTCTGCCACTCCGTTGGCCTGCGATCTACCGCGCCCTTTCGTTCCTGTGCTTCAAAGCTCCGCGACTCACCGGCAATATCAGCGTTGGCCCATGAGATGTTTTTTTTGTGTGTGTGTCAATAAAGGTTTTACATTGAGCTAAAGCCACAGTTCACTTCACTTCGTTTGAAAAGTATTGAGCGGCTCGCAAAATGTCACAGAATGGCAAATAAAACGGCGCAGCGCGAAAATTCACGGAGATCATACGGAGATTCATTTTTCTGTGCGCCCAGTGCGGATCAGCTGACTCCTTGGCGTCCTCGCGCATGCGATAAGTCGCATTCGAGCTTGCGCTCAAGTGTTGTGTTCGCGTTGCCACATCTTGCTCAAATAGTCTCAGTACATATAAGTCTCACGTACGCTAAACCGAAAACACGTCACTTGCCTACCCACAGGAGATAAACTACGCAATGCTGTCGACGCCGCCTACACAAAATCCGCCTGGCCAGCGGTCCGCCATGTTACAATTATTCCCGGCATGCTTCGCTAGCTGGACGCGGAAACGCCGCTGTAGCATGTTGCCAGATTACAACCCATCGCTTTCGCCGTTTTTACTAAGCAAAAGCTCAGCTGGCAACCTTCAAATCGTTGTATCATGTCTGCCACGGTGTGTTGTACGGTTCCAATGCATTGGCTCAGCTGCGCGCTTTCCCTCTAGAGTCAGTATATTATTTCTATGGTGTGTAAGGCCCCTGTGAGCGGATATGTGTCAGCGTGCTTGTGTTCACGGGAGGCCTTGAAAACGGCTACCGACCCGAACGCGCGCGGCTCGCAAGCTAACGTCATTCTTCAGGAAAGCATAAACCGGGACGTTAGCGGAAGGAGGCAACACGAGTCAATTGAAACGAAGAGTGTTTCTCCAAACGCGAGTTCAGAACCAAGCAACGCTGGGGCAGAGCCGACCGTCGAGACATTGAACAATGTTCACGGTGCAGTAAGCGTAGTGACGGTGCCGCAACGGAGCGAGTCGCTAGCGTTCCACCTGAAACTCAGATGCTCGATGTCAGACAACGGTCAGCCAAGCACGTAGCCATTCCGGTGTCACCTGGGGTTGAGCCGTCTTCTGAGACCGGGCCGCACGTGCCTAAATTGGCATTGACAGCCGGAAAGGGGAGCGAAAACACCCTGCGGTGTTCGCTTGCCGACAGTGTCGCAAACAAATGCGGCCAGAGCTCTCATACGCGCCTGCCAAGTGGCAGAGCCGCATGCTCGCGTTGCGCCGGGTGTCAGCGGACCGCGGAGCGTCCGAGAACGAAAGCGCACACCTTGCTGGAGCGGTGGAAGTTAGAGCAGTGTCTTCCGCGCGCTCGAGACAAGTTTTGGAAGAGGGCCGATATCCTCTCGACCGGTCGCAGTCGCTTTCAGAAAGCAGGCACACCTAAAGTGCAGTACAAAAAGGGGAAAGCTCACGGCAATGACGAGAGCTCAAATCGCAGCTCTCTGCGTGAGAAGTGGCCTGTTGACGCCTGACTTTCTCAATTGTGTTGTTTTCCCTGAAGTAGGTTTCGCCCTTTACAATTACGTTTTGTCGTGGGGGACATTTCCAATCACGCGAAATGTCACCTTTGAGGTTTGAATGCTTGTCTAAAATACTGCTGGGCAAAATATAACTAGAGTAGTTAGCAGTTAGCGTATTTTTTCGCAACTAGAAGCCTGGTAGATCTTCAGTGTGGGTTTGTCCTCGCACGTGCCGGCGATGCGGTTGTGTTTTCCGGTGTTGTTCTGTTGCTTGCCTTTTCAAGCCAGAGACGCTCTTGGGAAGCCACTACTCGTCCTGTGACCGGCCAGGTGAAACTCCAGCTCCCTGTCGTAGAGCCCAGGCCTGGAGTCGAGCGTCTACCGAGCACTTCACTTCGAAAGCATCCCTCCGGACAACGGTTGAAGACCCTTGTCCATGGGGATATCGGACCCCCGGCGGAGAAGCTGTTACGAATCGGCCCGCGCCCCCGTAGTTTCCCGCATCACTCCTCGGCTGTGCGCCTTTGAGCGGTCAGGCGCCACCATGTCACTGACTCATCATTCAAGTTTCGACAAGCTTGGGTCAGACGCTTCGCTTTCGACGCATTTCAAACTTCAACGGTTGCCAGCCCGGCGAGGCGGGTCACAACCCACCCAAGGACACAGAGGCCCCGCGATCGCAGCGGCGTCCTCCTCTCTCCCCTCTCTCGGACTCAACGTGCGCCGAGGCTACCAACTACTTACGAACTCTGGAAAGAGCGTTGTGTGTGTCAGTGATTCTTGTGGCGTGCGCAAAATGCAGAGGGAAGGCTGTTTTGACCGTTACTGGTTTTGGGTATAATACACACCCGCAAGCGCTGTAGCCCATTCCTGTTTGAGCAGCGAATCCATGCTGTCACTGTCCTCGAGTCTGGTATTGTAACCTCGCCCGTTGGGGAATTGTTCTTTGGCTTCGGCTCACCTCTCGCTATGAAGTAACCGTTACGTTAGCCTGCGGCTTGTGGACTTCACGGCTGGAACAGCGGCTGGCCGCTCGCATCATACACGCTACCAATCGTATGTCGCAGGCCACGGAGCTCGGATCGGGTGCCCCCACTCGGTCTCAACAGGGCCAACACAGATAACGGCCACAACGTGGAGTTAAGTATCGCGCGGAGCCGCGGATTGTGAGGAAGTAAAAATCAGGAGAGCGGCAGAGAAGCAGGGTGCCGTTTTTGCTACCTTAGTTATTACACGGGTCTTAACTGAGACTACTGATATTAAGGTCCTGCTGAGAGCAGAAGAGTGTCAGCGTAGGGTTCGGAGAGCTCTGATTCACGGGAGGCTTTGCAAATGGCTGCCTACCGAAACGGGTGCAGTGCGGGAATAAACGGCGTTTTCCATAAAAGCGTAAATGGCGAGGCTAGCGAAAGAAGCCGCCACGATATCGCTGAAAAGGGAGGTGTTTACTCGAAAGCATTTCTGACTCCAGCGACGTTATGGCAAAGCTGGCAGTCGAGATACCAAGTGGCTTTCACCGTGCGTCTGGGAGTATTGACGATGTCACAATTGGTGGATTGCGTCCTGCCTCGAGCTCAGGTACTCGATGTCGTGCAACGAACAACGGAGTTCGTAGCGATTCCTGTGTCGCGTGAGGCGGAGCCGTCATCTCTGACCGCGCAGCACCGATATAGTTTGTGTATCTGTGACACCCGGAAAAGAAAACCAACGCACTCTTGAGCGTTTGTTTACTCGGTGTGTTGCAAAAAGGGCAAGGGACTACCAGGGAAGCAAAACGTTCGGGCGTACATGAAACAATAACTGAAGTTGGCGCATGCTGAGTGGCAACGCCATACGCTAGCTTTGCTCGGGTCTTACATTACTTCGGAGTGCTCGAGAACGAAAGCGCACACCTTTCTCTAGCGCTGGAAATTAGGGAAGTTTTCTCCCCGCGCTCCAAATGCCTCTCCGAAAATTACCGATATTCTATGAACCGTTAGCAGTCGTTTTCAGAGAGCAGGTGCACCTAAGGTGCGTTAAAAAAGATAAAGCTCAGAGCAATGTCGGGAGCTCAAATCGCAGCTTTCAGAGCGGCAATTGGCTCGTAGACGCCAGAGTTTGTCGTTGTCTTTAGTGTTCTGAAGCCAGTTTCGCATTTATGGTGTAATATGTTTTTCTGTGGTACATTTTAATTGAAACGCGTTTGGATAAAGTACGCGTGGGATAAACTGTAACTAGTGTAGTTGGACAATTGCGTATACGTGTCGCAACTAAATGTCTGGTAAACCTTTAGTGCGGATTGTGTTCGCACTTGCCGACGGCGCAGTTGGGTTTTTTGTGTTGTTTGTTACTTGCCTGTCCAAACCAGAGACGTTCCTGGGAAGCCACTCTTCATCCAGTGACCGGCCCGGCGAACCCCCAGCTCAGTGTCGTTCGGCCCTGGCCAGGCGTCGAGCGGCTGCCGAGGACTTCTCGAGAATCCCTCCGGGCAACGGTTGAGGAACCTTATCTATCATGATCTCGGACCCCCGACGGGGAATCTGTTCCGACTCAGGGGGCAGTTATTTTGTTCCCTCTTAGGGCAACCTCCGTGCGGTGTTACTTTGATTTGTGGCAGGACCTACTCTCCTCAAGTGCGCCTGCCGCGGGGGGCCCTTTGGCGGAGACTGAAGCCCTTTTAGCTACAAAACGTGAAGCAAACGGTTGTTTATGTAAACATGCACACCAAAGCGGATGCCACAGCGAGATCTCCCCTCTCTCATACTCAAAGAGCGCCGCTCCTGCCGACTAGCGAACTCAGGGTGTTGTGGTGTCGGTACCGTTATCGCGCCGTGTGCAAAGGTTAACTGTAAACGCCGCGCAGCCGTTGCGGCTTCTGTTTAACACCGCCGATACCGGCCCATGAAATCTGAAATAGCGTTGTGTCAACACGCGTTTCGGGCAATGTGCAGAGAAGCACTGCGAGCCGTGCAGCCGTTGCGGGTTTTGTGTATAGAAACCATGCCTCTCGGTGAATATCTGGATTGAAGAAAAATTTGTCCTTGTCCAGGATTCGAACCCGGGACCACCGCTTAACCGGAGAAGTCGCTCTACAAACTGAGCTATCCTGGAGGCTAGTCGTTTGTAGCGCGAGAGCTAATTGATCAAGAAGTCGAAGTAGAGGACAGATGTTAATCGACCAGTTTTACGTAAAATCCCCAAGGTGGGGTAAGTTTCTGCCAAGGAACGTTTGGCTGCATCCACCTGAATGCAGCCATACGGTTACAAAGGAAAGCTATACAGCTTCCCCAGAGCCTTTGCATAGAGTTAACAGACTGATGCCAGCTTCAATTATGAGTAAATTGTTTGTGCGTTTATTTGGGTAGCACAATCGCAGCGGTAGGGATCTTAGTGTTAAATTTCTTGTATTTACTCTGTGGTTTTAATGTCACCATAGTAATACAGAAGTTCTCAAGTACATAAACATTACATCTCAAGCCATTACGTCGGCAAATGCAAAAGAAGTCATTTTATTTATATTTGCGGTTGCAAATAGTGGTTTTTCTAGAGCTATTCTATAGTGAAGTACGAAAACACAAATAAAAGTTACAGCTGCAAATTTTTATGATTTTTACAATGCACGCAATAACTTTTAAACAATTTTTTGCGAGATGATTCCCACCGTCGAAAGTCATGTCCTAGTACTTTTTACCCTGCTATGCTGTAAATTAATATGTTATCACGCAAAGTTTAAAAAATAAATATTTCTAGGTGCAGTACAATGGCGCCTAACAGTCTCGTTTTACACCCATCAGTGGCTGATTTGTACGATAAATATTTTTCAAATCGTACACATGGTAAATAACAGTGTGCCAGTTTTAAACCTATTTAAAGGACCTTGTAATTTCTGAAGGTTCTCAAATTGTTGTAGGAACAAGGTGATTAGGGCGAGATACTAGTTTACGGTGTGTGAGTACGGTACCCTAGCGATGGCTTGGAGATGCAGATTAGCCGGGTTTGAATTCGCTTACCTCGCGGCACTGTTTGATGCGGACAAGCTTCCCTGGTCTAGAATGAACAAGAACAAGAAGAACAAAGTAGTTTATTTCATAGAAAAACATCACAAAAACATGTTGATAATACACCTCTATCCATAGCCTGTACGGCTAGTATTGGATCCATTACAGAAATATTTTCAAAAATACAATCCTGTGCAAAAATGGTTGATTGTCGCACACAAGTAAAATAATTGGCAGCAAGTTACATTGTTTAGTGTTTGTACAGTTGTGTTTCTTACATTCAAGTTAACGATTCTGGTTTATTGTACTTGAATTCTGAAGTAATGTTTTAGGGACGGCAACATATTTGGTATTGTTTTGATGGAGTTTGGTATGCAATAACATATTTTGCTCCCATGTAGGACAAGAGGCGCTGACCATATACATTATGTACTATTGGTAGGTTAAGATTTTTGTGATCAGCGTGCCTTGTATGTCGCTTGGGTGTAATTAGCGTTGACGAGTGGTACGGGTTGTTTGTGGTAAGTATTTTGTGGATAATAACAGCAGTATTATAGTCCCTGACTCTATCAAACGGTAATATGTTAAACTCGGCGAAGAGCGTAGCTGATGGCTGATTCCTCGGAGCTCCGGCCAATATTCTAATGGGTTTTTATTTGAATTACACACAGTGATTTGCAGTACGACGCGTACGTGAACCCCCATGACTCTATGCAATACGTCATATGGCTGTGAAGAGAGAGAGAGAATAGACTTCCATTATTGTTATCTCACTAAATACGAATGAGTTGTGTTGCGGGAGAGGTAAGATAGGCTCGGTTTCATCACATTTACTGGTAGGGGGTACTTTGCTCGGTTAATAAAGAAATCGTTAAACATTTCCGCGATCCCATCTTGACTGCAGTTTAATATCCTGAAATCTGGCAGAGTGTTGCATTTTTTGGACGATTTTGTTACAGAGTTTATTATACGCCAGATTTCTTTGGAATTGCCATTTGCTATAAGGACCAGGTTGTTGTAGTACTCTTTTTTTCTTTTGCGCATGAGGGCAAGTGGTAGGTTGTGCGCTGACCGATATTGTGCTTGATAGTAAGGGTTGTCTTTGTTTTCTTTCATCTTGTTCCGCCAGTGCTCTTTGCGCTTGATAACACTGATAATGCTCTCCGTCATCCACGGGCAAACGGGAACCGGAAAGTATGTCGCTCTGCGGCAATAAGTCGTACGTTTAACACAGGCTGACAAAAGCACTTTCGAGAATCTACCGTAAGCTATGTTTGCATCTGCTTCACAAACCGATGAGAAGTCTTGCTCTTTTAAACCCTGGCTTGTTTTTTTTATAATCCCATCGTTTCAACAATTGCGTCTGTTGATTGCGTCTGTTGAAATGTACTTTTGAAAAGAAAACTTAGGCTCTGAAAACTGCAATTACATTTGCGAGAGGCCCCTCACCCTTGTCGATCTCGCGTGTTCACCCGGCTTTCTACAACACCGCATTGACGGGGGTGAAAGAGTCTCACTGCAATGCCTGCCACAGGTGGTACCCAGTATACTTCCACCGTAGCTGTGGTAGCCACCATGTACATTGGTGTGCCTTGCGCGGCCGGCCAACTACCGATAAAACACGTACCAGCTACTCCCCGGTAAAGCGCTTAATCTTTGTGTGGTACTACAGTTCCTGTGAAGCGGGGAAAATCGCTTCAATAAAATTTAACAGCTGCGAAAATCAACATTTTCTTTGTTCCGTAAAACAGGTGTTGGTTTAGCAAACAGTATCACGCCTAACAATATAGGGAGTGTGCTCGCTCTCGCCAGTGATAGCGGCATTAGCGTCACAACGACATTTCACGTGAGACAACATGCATGGGGAATGTCTAAGGGGCTTACTCGAAAGGGTTGTGTTGTTAGTGGCTTTGAAGGCATTTGATGATCAGAACAAGTCAACCTGCGATTGGGCGTGCTATTTCCGTATCCACGCAGAATGAGGTAATGAAATGAGTCGACAGGACCGCTTTGGAATATCTCCTCGAGAAGCACAAGTTGGTTCTCGTGTACACGGAAGCCGGTTTTGTATCTTTATAGAAACAACTGCACACAACGTTTTGTCGTAACTAAATCCGATGGAACCAGCCATCCACTTTACCAGGTGAGAATAAACGGAATAGCATCTTACCATTCCTGGACGTTGTGATGAAAGGAGAGCCAGATCGACTATATTTCAAAGTGTACAGAAAACGCACCCATTCGGGCCGCTACCTTCAATAAGATGCATGCCACCCAAATTCCCCCACGTATTTCGTAGTCTCAGCTCTCCTGCTTTTTGCTAGAACTGCTGGTTCAACTGAAGACGACCGGAAGGCGGAAGAATAAAAGCCGTTATAGCAGACCTGAATAATAATAGATACACGAGGACGTTCATGTGGTGCGTCAAACTTCCCCTCCAGCAGTCTGGCTGCCGACATAAAAATTCCGTTCTATTGACGCCGCCGGCAACAACCCTCTCCTACCTCCTACATCTACCCGCCTATAAACCCTCCCAGCCCGACGACACACCGGTGTCGCCCTAGGTTATGTTAAATGAATGTGCGAAACGTTACACCGCATTCTTCGGAAGGAAGGTGTTGTCATGTCCCACTTGCCGGTGTGGACACTTCGACGGCTGTTTCCACAGCCCAAGCAGCGTCCGCCAAAAGAAAAAGCCGAAGCAGTCGTTTACGAAATTATGTGCGCCCCATGCCCTCTAGTTACGTTGCCGAGACCAGGAACTTCCCAGAACGCCTCCGACGGCCCAATAACAACGCTCGCAAGTCTGAGATTCAGCCTTAGTGCATTTACCGAACACTCTGAAAAAGCGCACCAAGTGAATAATTTTGACAGGCCCAGGTGATTGACACCGAAAACAATTACTCATAAAGAATATGCCTGATCACAGGCAAACACAAGGAATTCGGGAAAGCTAGAATAGATTCCTAGGAACCCTTCCCGCCATGTTTGCACACAGCCTCCAGCGTGCAAGGGAAATGTACATGTAAAAAAGACATTTTATATCACTGTTGCTTTCGGTCTTGGACAGTTACCTCTCATGAATGAGTCCAGTATGCACTGATACGTTGGGAGAGCTTTCAATAAACGTTTCTTGGTAGGTGTACTTGCCAATTCTACAAAAATGTTACATATTTTGAACAAAATAAATTTTCAGAAAATACCCCGGATTACGGCGGGAAAAAACTCCGAAAGTGTTAACGCAGTTATGTTCCAAAAACGTTACTACGCAGCTTTTGAGGAGCACCACATCGCGGCGTCCCTTTGAAATCATCTACTGGTGGATCACGCTTGGCTGGCACTCAACGTCCCCTACCTGAGCATCAACACGGTGAGCATCGCATCAGCAAGAGTCCTCAACATCACCCCGTAGAAAATGTGACGTCAATGGTGGTGTTCCGGTTGACAGGCTACGCCCATATGGTAGTTGAATTGAGCTACTAGAGCTTGTTGTATAACTTAGCGCGAAGCAAATGGGACCAGAGGGGATGAGCTTTTCCGCGTTGTTTTTTGTTTTCGCGCTTCGTCAGCGAATATTTAATCAATATCAAATTCTAACTAGTCGGGCTTGCAGTGATGACTCCAGCTCACCGAGGCCAGTCGAACTACAATGCACCGCCTCGCTTAAACGGTGAGTGTGAACGTAAAAAAGAAATGGCTTATTCTCTGTTCTTTAGGGGGACACACTGTGGTTGCAAATCTTATAGACAACACCACGGAGAAACAATTCTTGCTCCGTGAGGCAACACGCACCCACTTCACCAAAACGTGCTGAGCAAGAGAGTACCAGGAACATCAGAAGAGTCTACAGCGAGGACGAAGAATAAGGATATCTCGATTGTGCCAACTACAATGCAAAAGTGGTGCGGCTGCGTGTGTTATTTGGGACAAAAATCAAAGCCTGATGTTACACTGGCGAACATTACCACGGTCTACCCAAATTAACCGAGAAGAAAGTAGTCGCATGTACAATCGGGTTGGCGCAAGATACACCATAAAATGTTACCATTATCTTTTACTCAAGAGCGGTCGGCCATACATTTCTTGAAATGTCGTATTTAAGCGATGAAGCTTGCAATACTGCTGTAGGGTTTCACCCTGAACAAAATTATAAACATCTATATTGTTTGGACAGCCTTCCTTAAGTTCGTAAATGGTAATGATGTGGTAGGCAGCGAAGCCCTAGGCCCTGCACGCCAGGCGTCAATCCTAGTGAGAACGCACAACTCTACTCTTCGCTATTCCAAAAACAATACTCATACGACTAATGTACTTCCCCCCCCCACTAGAACCTACCTAACAAGGCCACACATTTAAGGAGTCTTCGAACGAAATCACTAACACATAAAACCCAACTTCACAAGATAGATGCCACGCACTACACCTTCGACTGCAACCTCTGTTGCGAGATGCCTGACATGATGCACCACATGGATCGGAAGTGTTAAAGCACTGCAGAAATACCAGAGGTCCTCGCTGTGGCATTGAAGTAGGAGGTCCTGTGCTATTAATGGCAATGTTCTGAAAAACCAGCTTCGTATTAAGACCCCGGCTGTTAGGGATGCAGCTAGCCATGGCACTCCATAGTTGGGAATCAACATACCATGGAGGATTCAAAACAATCCTCCTTTGTTTTTCTATGCTCTGGGAGCAATATTGTCACGAAGACAAGGACGATGCAGTTGTCTTGAATGAGAAACACGTTTATTGGAGCGAACTTGTGCTCCCCTAAGAACTCAAAAGAATACAGAGGCGGCGAAGCAGTGGTCAACAAAGTGACGTACGTGCGTCGGCGAACTCGCAGAATCGAATACCCCGGCGTCCGCACTGCAGGCTTTTTATCTTTCGGCGCGCGTGGTTCTCGAACCGTCGATTCGCATCGAGAACATTCTAGATCCAAGCAGATTATCCCGGGCTGTTCACGTTAGATCAGGATGCTCTCTCTATCAGAACAGATGACACATGCGGCACATAAAGAAAGAATGGAACACGCGCTTCCCTTGGCACAGAGATAACACAGACCGGCGCAGCAGGGCGGTAAATGCAAAACACCAATACACAAATCCAATGCATGGTTCGCGGCATTACCCCCCCCCCCCTCTAAGAGTGCATCGACCCGATGCTAACATAAGCGACAGTCCGAACAAATAAAAATAAAAGTTCGTCGTCTATGTAGAACGGTTTTACGCGAACCACGTGGACGACTTCAGGCCACGTGTGTCGTCGTGAGGTGCCGGAGTCACCGTCGGGGATCACTTCGTAGGTAAGTTGGCCAACACGTCGTAGAATCCTGTAGGGTCCGAAATATTGTCGAACAAGTTTCTCACTCAGTCCGCGTCGTCGGATGGGAGTCCAAACCCACACACGATCCCTTGGGTGGTACTCGGCGGCTCGGCGTCAGAGGTTGTAGCGGCCGGCATCCACCAGCTGCTGGTCCGTTAGATGAACTCGAGCGAGCTGGCGGGCCTCCTCCGCACGTTGAAGATATCCGTGGACGTCGGCGTTGAGGTCGTTGTCTTCTACGTGCGGAAGCATGGTGTCGAGCATCGTAGTCGGCCTTCTACCGTAGACAAGCTCGAACGGCGTCAGCTGCGTCGTCTCCTGGATAGCCGTGTTGTACGCAAACGTGACATACAGGAGCACTTCGTCCCAAGTCTTATGTTCAACGTCAACGTACATTGACAGCATATCTGCGATTGTCTTGTTCAGACGTTCTGTTAGTCCATTCGTTTGGGGGTGGTACACCGTCGTTCTTCGGTGATCCGTGTTGCTGTAGCGTAATACTCCTTGCATGAGCTCCGCAGTAAAGGCCGTTCCGCGGTCCGTGATGAGGACTTCAGGAGCTCCATGTCGCAGCACAACTTGTCTTATGAAAAACTGGGCGACTTCTTGTGCAGTCCCCCTCGAAAGAGCGGCTGTCTGAGCGTAGCGGGTCATGTAGTCTGTTGCTACGACAATCCACTTGTTCTCGGATCGTGACGTAGGGAACGGGCCCAGAAGGTCCATTCCAATCTATTAGATTGGAAAGGCTTTGATGGCACGGCGATGGGCTGCAGAAGTCCAGCGGGTCACGTCGGTGGCGTTTTTCGTCGCTGACAGTCACGGCAGCTCCGGACGTAGTGGGTGACGTCGGATGTAAGGCGGCGACAGTAGTACTTCGCCTTGATTTTTCCAATTGTGCGGGCTGTGCCGAGATGTCCGGAAGACGGGTCGTCGTGGCACGCTTCCAAAATTTCGTCACGAAGGTCTGCGGGGATGACAAGAAGGTAATTCGTTCTCGTTCCGGGGATGAAATTCTTCTTCACGAGGACGGAGATTCTCAGGCTGAATGCTGGTAAGCTGCGTTTTAATGTTCTAGGTACGGTGACGTTGCATCCCTCGAGGTAGTCGATTATAACGCGTAAGTCAGGGTCGGCACGCTGCTGGGAGGCTAGGTCACTCTCCGTCACGATTCCGAAGAACGCGCTGTCTTCATCAGAGTCTTGTGCTGGTGGGTCGACGGGGGCGCGGGACAGGCAGTCGGCGTCGGAGTGTTTCCTGCAGGATATATGAATGACTGTAACGTCGACCTCCTGCAGGCGCAAGCTCCACCGCCCAAGACGGCCAGAGGGGTCTTTCAAATTGGCGAGCCAACACAGCGCGTGGTGGTCTGTCACAACCTTGAACGGTCTTCCATACACGTATGGGTGAAATTTTGAAATCGCCCATATAATTGCCAGACACTCTTTCTCAGAGGCAGAGTAGTTTTTCTCCTCCTTCGACAGACCACGGCTCGCATAGGCGATTACCTTTTCGCACCCGCTTTGTTTTTGAACGAGGACGGCACCCAAGCCTATATCACTGGCGTCCATGTGTATTTCCGTTTCGGCGTTTTCGTCGAAATGAGCGAGCACGGGCGGTCTTTGCAGGCGTTTTTTCAGCTCACCGAATGCTTTTTCTTGGTCGTCGTCTCAGCTGAAAGGGGTGCTATCTTTCGTCAAGCGCGTGAGCGGCTCTGCAATGCGTGCGAAGTTTGCGACAAAGCGCCTGTAGTATGCGCACAGTCCGAGAAATCTTCGGACGCCCTTCTTGTCTTTCGTCCTTGGGAATTTCGCAACGGCTGAAGTTTTTGCTCGGTCAGGTAGGACTCCCGCGGCGTTGACGACGTGGCCCAACAACTTCAGTTCCTCGTACGCGAAACGGCACTTTTCAGGCTTCAGCGTTAGCCCCGACATACGAATCGCCTCGAGTACAGACTCCAACCTTGCGAGGAGTTCATCGAAAGTCCGGGCGAACACGACAACGTCGTCGAGGTATACGAGGCAGGTGTGCCACTTCAGGCCAGCTAGCACCGTGTCCATGACTCGTTGAAACGTTGCTGGCGCCGTGCACAGCCCGAAAGGCACCACCTCTAACTCGTATAGGCCATCCGGGGTTATAAATGCAGTCTTCTCTCGGTTTCTCTCGTCCACTTCAATTTGCCAGTAGCCGGTCTTCAGATCCATCGATGAGAAGTACTTCGCATGGCAGAGGTGGTCGAGGGCGTCGTCGATTCGTGGCAGGGGTTACACATCCTTTTTGGTGATTTTGTTCAGTCGCCGGTAGTCAACGCAGAACCTTAATGTGCCGTCTTTTTTCTTCACGAGTGCGACCGGCGCAGCCCACAGACTTTTCGATGGCTGTATTATGTCGTCACTGAGCATGCCGTCGACTTGAGTCCGGATGGCTTCCCGCTCGTGTGAAGAGACGCGGTACGGTGACTGTCGGGTAGGTCGGGCTCCATCTTCGGTTATAAATCGATGCTTCGCTAGGGGTGTCTGACGTAATTTTGAGTTTGCCGAAAAACACTCGCTGTAGTGACGGAGCAAATCCAGTAATCTGTCCCGGTTTTCTTGCGGCAGCGCCGGGTTCACGTTGAAAGGTTGCGGCGGCTTGGAATCACCTGCGCGTGCGCATTCAAAGTTAGCGACCGCGATCACTTGACTTTCTTCTTGCGTTTCTTCTAGGGGCCACGCCACCGCAGTTGGGATGTTGCACTCACCGCTTGCGCTTGCACAGGTCCTATTCGTGTGGATACTAGGTCGTCCGTATGCATCATCACCGGCACCACTGCTTGGTTGTCGACTGGGCGGATGGTGCGACTTCAAGGATACAAGCGCCGAGCCACGGATCATAACAAGCGGACGAGATCCACCAGATGGCGTGCCAGCAAGCGTGATGGATTTTCGACCACTCGGTTGGCAACCCGGAACCATGTCAGCTGACCCGGCTGCATTTAATCGCGCAACCTTCTTCGGCACTTCGGGCCACGCCACCGCAGTTGGGATGTTGCACTCACCGCTTGCGCTTGCACAGGTTTGTTACCTTGAAACTTCATGTTACCGTAGCAACAATGTTTGCCTTATTGCGGTGTCGTGGCCCCATGACCTGTCCAACCGCTTCACGGGGTTGGCACGTAGAGCAGTGTACTTTTGGCGCCTTTTGTTGCTTGGGGGCGACATCGAAACCAATCCGGGTCCCATGACCAAAGCGCAAGAGGAAAAACTTGATATGGTGTTCACTACTATGCAACGTTTGGAAGCAAGCAATGTTAACCTACTGGAATCGGTTAACAAAGTTCTATGCACTCACATTGAACTTAAAAACAACATTGAATCGCTTACCAAACGCGTACACGAAATAGAAGGTAAATTAGAATCATTGACCGCCCAGGCATCGCTATCGACTCCGGATGCTAGTCTTACGAAAATGCAAAACCAAATCAAATACTTAGAATCAAAGTGTGCATCAGGAGCTTCGACTCACCCTTCCAGCAGCAGCCAGCGTGACATTGCTTTAATGCATGACAAGATAGACGATTTGGAAAACCGCTCCAGGCGTTCTAATCTTCTTTTTTATGGTATTCAAGACACGGGCGAATCAGAAGGGTGGGAAACGTCCGAGGAAATAGTAAAAAAATTCTGCGAAGACCAGCTGGAAGTAACAGCAGCATCAATTGCACGTGCTCATCGCCTTGGTCGATTTTCGAGCGATCGCACTCGACCCATAATTGTGAAGTTTTTCAATGAAAAAGAAATTGACACAATATTAAGCAATGGCCACAAGTTGAAAGATACAGAATTTGGGATTTCGCGAGATTACTCTGAGGCAGTTCGTGAAAAGAGAAGAAAATTATGGCAGTTCTCAAAGACCATAAAGAAAGAAAAAGACCGCGTCAACCTTGTCTTTAATAAGCTAAAAATTAACAAGGATGTTTACATATGGGATACCGAACTCAATTGTGCAAAACTTGTTTCCCCTGTGGTTTCTGCAAATTGACGTGATGTAAGCCCTTCATCCTCAGCTAAGCTGCCACGAGCAACATCAAATAGCAACATTAGTACCGATGATAGTTGTCACTTTTTATACACTAACATTAGGAGTGTTACTAGTAAAAATGTCACATTATCTTCATTAATAGACTCAACATCTGCTACCATTATAGCTTTAACTGAAACATGGTTAAATGATTCTGTTCCTAGCAATAGCATATTCATTTGTGAAACAGACTTTAACATTTTTTGTTGTGATCGGGAAAACCGCCGGGGTGGCGGTGTCCTTCTTGCGGTAAGCAGACAGTACTTGGTTGTGCCAGTGATTATCAGTACTTTTCTGGAATGTGTAGTAATTTCTTTAAAATTCAAATCCAGTAGTATAATTGTTAGCGTTTTTTATCGCCCTCCAGATTGTTCACACGGTTTCACTGCAGAATTCCATTGTATTCTTGCCGAACTTGCTCGTCGGTTTCCGCAGTCAAACATAATAATTTTGGGGGATTTCAACTTCCCTGACATAGCGTGGTCTAATCAATTAACTTCTACCACACCATCCGAGTCTAATGCGTTTCTACAATGTTGTCTTGATTTCAACCTCACCCAATTAGTTACAAGCCCAACACGGCGTTCAACCCACTGTTCGAGTATCCTTGACTTGGTACTGACTAACAACGCAGATATATGCTCTGATATAACACATCTTAATGGTTTATCCGATCATGACGTGCTAACCGGTCGCATAGTTCCTCCTCTTATCAAGCGGCAAACATTTAGCAAGCTCATTTGATGTTACAAGAAAGCCAATTTCGATCGTATTAACCACGAACTATCACTTTTTGCCATTGACTTTCTAACAGATAACTTGTCGCGGACCGTCGAAGAAAACTGGTTACTACTGAAAAACGCCCTCACTAATCTGATAGATAAGTACATCCCGGTTATCTCTATTAACTCCGATAATACTGCCCCTTGGTTTTCACAGAAACTTCGCCGCCTAAACAACAAGAAGAAAAGATTATTCAGACAAGCTGACAAAAGTAAATTAGCTGTTTCCTGGCAACGGTATAAGGAATGTGATAGGGAATATCAAAAATTGCTCAAAACCACGCGCTTACAGTTCTTTCAACGTGATTTATCATCCATGCTAACAAATAATCCTCGGCGATTCTGGCGTGTCATCAATCCCAAGCATAATCCCGACATCGTCTTTACTGATCAGAACGGCGTAATGATAACTGGCAGTGACTGTTCGGAACTACTGAACAAAACATTTTCCTTGGTATTTACAGTCGAATCTTCCCTCCCACGGGCAACCATACGCAGTAGCACTGATGCATTTATGCCTGAAATAACCATAACCGATGCTGGCATATTTTCTCTTCTGACTAATCTCAAGACTTCTTCGGCTGACAACACTGGTTTAAATAAAACAATTCTAAAAAATATAGCACAAAGCATATTCCCAATATTATCCGCTTTATTCCAACAGTCTCTAACCACCGGCGTTATACCCCATGACTGGAAGGTGGCGAAGGTTGTTCCGTTTTTCAAATCTGGTGATCGTACCTCACCCCTAAACTATCGCCCTATTGCACTAACCAGTACCATATGCAAAGTCATGGAGCATATTATTCACTCCCAGATCATTAACTACCTCGAAAAAGATAACCTTATTTTTCGGCATCAGCACGGTTTCCGTAAAGGCTATTCATGTGACACCCAACTAGCTGGCTTCATTCACGAAATACATTCATCCGTAGACGCTGGAATTAAAGTCGACGCAATTTTCCTAGACTTTTCAAAAGCGTTTGATCGTGTTCCTCACCATCGACTTATTCACAAGCTTACGCTACTGAACATCGACTCTGCTGTTATAACATGGATAAAAGACTTTCTTTCTAACAGGATGCAATTTACATCAGTTAACAATCACAACTCCTCTCTAGTCCCCGTAACATCTGGTGTTCCTCAGGAAGTGTACTCGGGCCCTTGCTTTTCTAGTTTATATTAATGATCTACCAGACTATGTTAAATCTAACATAAGGTTATTTGCGGATGACTGCGTATCATACCGTAAAATTCAATCTAACCATGACCACGATATTCTACAATCTGACCTTAATGCTATAAACACATGGTGCTCAACCTGGCTAATGCCACTAAACCTTGCTAAAACAAAACTAGTGTCCTTTACTAATCACGCCTCCCAAAATTCAGCATCCTACATATTAAACGACAGCCTCGTCGACAGAACTTCCACCTATAAATACCTTGGTGTACATCTAACCAGTAACTTGACATGGAATGATCACATTAACCATATCCTCGCGTCTGCTAACCGTTCGCTTGGTTTCCTTAAACGTAACCTCAGACATGCACCCGCGCGTTTACGAAAGTTAGCATATATTACACTAATACGCCCTAAACTAGAATACGCGGCAGCCATTTGGGACCCTCATCAGGCATATCTTATAAATGACTTAGAAGCTTTACAAAACCGTGCTGTCCGCTTCATCTTTTCTGATTACTCACCCTATACCAGCGTAACCGAATTAAAAAATCGTGCTGAACTTGTAACCTTATCGCATCGTCGCAACATATCTCGCTTAACTTTATTTCATAAACTGTACTACCATGCATGCCTTCATAACGAATTTATGTGTGAACCCGCCGCCATTTTTCCGCGTCGAGATCATTCATGCAAAATCAAACGCATCACATGTCATACCGTTGCTTTTGCCGAATCATTTGCTCCTCGTACCACTATAGACTGGAATAATCTACCATCAAACATTGTTACTGAACCTGATACCACAAAATTTACTAATGCTTTGAGCAAAAATATCAATGTATAATATGTATCATTTCACTGCGTCATTTCACTCAGTTCTTGCGTTGTCAGATGACATGTTGTAATATACCATGTGGTTATGATCTGTATAGTTTGTTCTAGTTCTTGTACCAATAGCTGTTCTTATTATTCTACCTGATTTTTGTATTTGTTTTCACTCTAGCAATGTTAATTATTTGTACCATTTTTTAGTTCTTGTGTTTATTTTGTTCTTGTTCTAGTTTATGTGACACCTTTGTAACCCCCCGTACCCTATGTAATACCCTCCCCAGAGGGCCTTTAGGGTTTTTTTGAAATAAAAATAAATAAAATAGAACGCAATTTTAGCGCCCTTGTTTAGATGCTGGTACTCCTCGGTGAAATTGGTGACCAAAACATGGGATTTGCATTGCTTAAAGCGCGCAATGCCTCTTGCGACGGAGACACCGCGGTTGAGAAGCAACTTTTGGTCACCCTCTACGATAGCATCGATGTTAGGAGCAGCATCCTCACAGTAGACGGCGATCATCAAGCTTGCGGGGGGTGGCAGGGTGACGTGATCGTCGGCGATCCTTACAGCAGCACGGTGATCGGGGTTCAGTGGTGGCGGCGTCGTAGAGTGATCAGAGGAAAAAGTTATCGACTTGGTCTGGAGATCAAATATAGCGCCGTTGTCCGTCCAAAAGTCCATTCTGAGTATTACGTCGCGGGAGCAGTTAGGTAAAATACGAACGCCGTCTATGGTGACGCGGGATGTGCACGTTCCACTTGGCGTTACGAGATGGCCTCCTGCTGTGCGTATATGCGGACTGTCCCATCTTGTCGAAACTTTCCTCAGCTTAGACGCGAATGACCCGCTCATCACCGAGTAGTCGGCTCCCGTGTCGATGAGGGCGACTACGCCATAGCCGTCGATGGACAACTGGACGTCGGACGCTGCCGTCCTCGAGTTCCGGGTGCATCGGGGCGTCGCATCTCGGCTTGTGCGTGTTGACGGTCGCGTACTGTGCGTCGTCGTTGTCGTCATAGCGGCAGGTTTGGTCATGCCAAGTACGAGTCGCGCCGTGTGGTTGTTGTCATGTTCAGGAGTCGCGTCAGGGTTAGGTCGGGTCGTCGGGATGAGGGCATATCGTAAGTCACAGTCTTCGGCGAATCGTTGTTTCGTTGGAGGGTTTTTGGTTTTCCGCCGTTGTGCAACTTCACCTCCAGAAGTTGCCGCCTTTAGTTTTCCCCGCGTGGGCTGGGGGACCTTCCACGTGCGAAGTCAGCACTGCTACGGCGGTCCGGCGACTGGTAGGGGTAGGGCAACGGCAAACGGTTGAAACGGGCTGGTCCACGGCTGGTGTTGGACAGGTATTCTTCAATGTCAGATGGGCGCTGGCCGGGTTGGGGGCGTGGTGCGTCGACGGAGAAACCACGAAGTCCGAGTCTCTTGTATGGGCAGCGACGGTAGACGTGGTCGGCCTCTCCGCAGTGGTAGCACAGAGGACGATTATTTGGTGTTCGCCATACGTCAGTCTTCCTCGGCGTCTGGTTTCGTACGACAGGGGGTCGGGCGGGCGACAGTGGGCGGCGGTAGGGCGGGGCCTCTTGACGACGTGTTGGAACAGGGCGGTGTCGACGAACAGCCGCGGAGTAGGTCATAGCCTCTGGCTCGCGGTATGCTTCGGACGGCATAGAAGTTCCCAAAGCCTGCTGTACTTCTTCCCGGATCACGTCAGTCAGGGAAGCGACTTGAGGGTGTGGCGTCGTCGTCGGGAAAAGTTTCCGCAGCTCCTCCCTCACCACTGCACGGATGGTGTCGCGTAGTGAGTCGGAGTTAATAGCGCCGGCACCAATTGTCTCTAAAACAAGCGAATTGATTGGGCGGTCGTACTGCCTCGTTCGGATTTCGAGCGTAGTCCCCATCGCGGCGTCCTCAGACGCGAATTCGGGCACGGCCTTGGGGGGTTGCGAACAAGGCACGCGAAGAGCTCTTGCGTCACACCTCGCATCAGAAACCGTAGTTTCTTTTCTTCCGTCATTTCTGGGTCCGCACGGCGAAAAAGTCGCTTCATCTTCTCGACGAAGAATATGACCCCTTCGTTGGGGTGCTGCGTTCGAGTTTCCAGCAAAAGCGCTGCGCGTTCATTTCTGACCACGGTAGTAAAGGTCTTCAGGAACTCGCTTTTGAACTGAGCCCAGTTTGTCAAGCAGCTGTCGTGGTTCTGAAACCAAGTGCGAGCCGAATCTTCCAAGTAAAAGAAAACATGCCGGAATGTTTCCGCATAGTCCCACCTGTTGAATGTCCGGACGCGGTCCAGTTTCTCCAACCATTCTTCTGCGTCTTCTGCGGGGGCTCCTCGGAATGATGGCGCATCCCGTGGCTGCTGCAGAACGACGGGACGATCGGCTTGGTTGACCATGGTGCTGGTTGCGACGTCTTTCTTGTTCGCTTTCTCCGGTAGCAGACCGAACTCGGGTGGTAAATCTTGCCGGCGGAGGCTGGCTCTTGTTGGACTGGCTTGGCGGCTTTCAGAGGTTGTAGTGGGCATGAAGGGTGCTACCCAGCACCTCCACCAGATGTCACGAAGGCAGGGACGACGCAGTTGTTTTGGAAAAGAAACAAGTTTATTGGAGCGAACTTGTGCTCCCCTAACAACTCAAAAGAATACAGAGGCGGTGAAACAGCGGTCAACAAAGTGACGTGCGTCGGCGAACTCGCAGAATCGAATACCCCGGCATCTGCTCTGCCTGCTTTTTATATTTCGGCGCGCGTGGTTCTCAAACCGTCGATTCGCATCGAGAACATTCTAGATCCATGCAGATTATCCCGGGCTGTTCACGTTAGATCGGGATGCTCTCCCTATCAGAACAGATAACACATGCGGAACAGAAAGAAAGAATGAAACACGCGCTTCCCTTGGCACAGAGATAACACAGACCGGCGCAGCCGGGCGGTAAAAGCAAAAAAAATACACAAACCCAATGCATGGTTCGCGGCAATATACGTTAAATCTGCATGCTTGCATCGGTAATGATTTTGGCATATCAGGGGACGTTTCGCGATGTTCTGTTCCTTTTCATGTGAACAAAGCGAGCAATGGGGAGCACACCGCGACATAAATTAGGCAGGGCATAGAAAGGGGCGCGTGCGAGAGTAGAGAGCTTTCTTGGCCGCCATAAAAGTGCCGTCACTAGGACCACTCTATGCATAACTCGTTCACTGCATCTGCTTCTAGGTGTTCGTAAAATCAGCGATGACGCATACGTGTTGCAGAGTCGAAAGTTGCAGTCAGCGTGTAAGAAATAAGTGAAATTTATCAGTCTGCGAAGAAATGCCGCATCTGAGAGAAACGGAGAGAACGTCAAGGAGATTATGCCATCGCCTGAGCCACTGCCGCTCAATGGAAATTTCTATTTATTTTAAATGCGAATGCATTTCTTAGCCGCAGGTTGTCTTGCGTCGTTGAGCGGCGTGCGCCTAGCAACAGCTGTGGCGCGCGCCTAGCAACCGGAGCAGGTGCCGAGTAGCGGAGGGCAAGGGGAGAGGAGGAGCACGCTCGGCGTGTGAGGGCGCTCGCATCGCGGAGCTCGGGCGCAGTAGCGGAGAGTGAGTGGAGAGGAGGAGCGCTTGGCGTGTGAGGGCGCTCGCATCGTGGAGCTCGGGGCGGAGAGAGAGCTCGCGCGTGGGCTGGCGCAGGTCTCTCTCTCCTCTCCGCGTACCCCTCTCCGCTCGCTGCGCATATAAATGCAGGGAGCACCCGCCTCTCTCCGTGACTGCTTGCCTACTGGCGCCTTGATAGCGATGGAAGTCGGTGAAGTCGAATCCCTCGCGGCAACGATAGCGCAAAGAAGAATTCCGTGCACCCAATGCATTCGCATTTCCGCACGATCGCCTTCGGGGAGGTGGGGGAATTTTTTTTTTGCTCAACGTAGTCTTTATATTCTCTGTATCCATACTTATTCAGCTTTTCTTCCGAAAGCAGTGCGTAATGCCTTATAAGATTGCCAGATTGAGGCCGTCGGAACTGCTGCCGCTAGAACAATATACTTGTTTTCAACCACAGTTTTACGAAACTGGGACACTGAGGTGCAGATCTCTCATTACAAACACATTGGTGACAGCTTCGCAATCGGTGGTTATACACGTCACCGAAAACACTTTAATTGCAGTTCCTCTGATAAGGATCGAAGCAATGACTGCCACGTGTGTTTCCTTAAGTTTTCTGCTATTGCAAAAGCCTTGCATTTATACACAAGAATATCATATTCAGGGCAGTCCTCGAATTTAGCGGCCTCAGTCGTTGGTTCCGCCTGGTAGCGATGACGCATTTCTTCGTATGGTTGATCAGCGCGGCTTATAACGGACGACTAGCAGCAACATGGAAATCGAAAAATGAGCTAATAATACAATCGCATTAAAATGGATTACGCAATTGCGGCGCCGAAACAATAACCGCAAAAAGCTGCTTTACCATATTTGTAGACCTTGTTTAAATAATGGTGGGCCGGTCGGTATTACATGAGGACTTTGAAAATTATCGTATCAATTCGTAGGTGCAACCGCTTCGTAAACTGAACGATGGAATAGCGCTGCATTTTTTCAGCAGGATAAGAAGGTCACATAATTTTTCTCTGGATATGAGGTTTCACATCCCTTGGGTTTGTTTCTATGTAAAGATATTACATGATCCTATGGGGATCCGTTGGAAGTATGTTCTCGCCGACCAGTTTTAATTTGTCTTACGCAACCCAATAACCCGAATACAAAATATGTAACCATGGTGCAGTTTTCAAGGCATCTTCAGGCTGCCAGCTTTATTCTGCCATGTTTTATGCCAGCTTTATTCAGGCTGCCAGCTTCTGAGCCATGTTTCTAGGCCTTCGAGCATCGCTTGCAATACTCCTCCTTGGAACGCAAGCTTTGTTTTAAGCGTTTTCGGACATCACCCAAAAGGACGAATTTTTCCCTGTCACGTGCCGGCTGCCCCGCATGTGCTTTGAACAATCTGATCAAGCCATGTGTAGTAGGATCGCAATGAATGCGAAGCTGTGGCCAAACGCACGGAAAACAACCGTCGCTCATGCGGACGACAAATTGAGACGGAATATGCACCGCCGTCGCTGTCGGTGGTTAGATCAAGAGCCGGTACGCGGCGAACCGTGGGGGATAGTGCCCATTCGTAGCGCTATCTACACACTCTCTGACAGTTTGGGGCGATAATAAAACGTCTGATATAGCCGAGTCGGCGCTTCTGTTATATCTTGTTCCGTGGTAGCTAACTGCGCCATTCGCCGCAATATGTAGCTGCTCAAAGCTAAAGCACATCCGACGGCATCTGGCAGTTTACTGGTGCATATTTAGGTCAGAAGGTCGACATGCGCAGCGGGCCGAGTTCTTGCACTTTGCCGCCTTAAAGGCAGTGTTGCCATCTGTAGCTCCAGCGGGGTACCTTCAGTCGAGATGGTGGCAGTCGAGATGGTGGCGCCGTATGTCAGCCCTGCGCGGTACCTTCGCATGGCGTGACGAACGTCTCCTTAGCCTGGACTGATGAGCTTCGCCTTTGCATGGCGGCGCAAGCATCGTCGCCGGACACTGCGAGCCCCTAAACAGCTCTGCTGTTAGAAGTAGGCTTTGAAATCTTACCCCAAATAACTAAAAGCACTCCCCCCTGACCCTAGACCTCGAGGAACATTTCGAGAACTCAAACAGCAAAATAGGTTCCAGTGCATGGTGCCCAAGCATTGGATGGTGGGAAAAGGTAATTTTCTTCTCTTTCTTGGGCTACGTAAACCCAAAAATTTTGGTCTGTCTGTATGTCTGTCTGTCTGTCTGTCCGTCTGTCTGTCTGTGACTCGATTCAGCCACCTGGCCAAAGCAAAACAATGCCCGCGCAATAGTCTTATATAGCCATAGCTACATCTACCCGTCTATGTCCGGTGTAATGTTCATTCTTGTCAACATTGTTGAAGATGAACAAGAGGTTACGCAAATATGAGACAACAAATCAATACAGAAGTGATATTTGCAGTGTTCCTTTATAAAAAAATCAAACATGCTTGACGTTTGCGAAATTAAATGCTTCATCAACTGCAGAAAAAGAATTCACTCCGCCGTCGCCTGCTGTCGCCCCCGCCACTATAGCTTCGGGCGCCATTTTAAGGAATCAACCGGCAACAGTTACGCAAGTTCCACTAGATAGGTTCCACGTTCTGCTTGCAACGCACGTGGAGTAGGGAAGCCGGTTCTATAAACGTTCAAGTAGGGCGCCTCGATTAACGTGCGTCTTCGCCCTACGGCAGCGTTCGCATCGAGACACCCGGTTTTTAGCAGTAGAACGCGGGAAATTTAAAATGATTTAAGCAACGCTTTGGCGTCTTTACCTTGGGAGGAGCACGACGCAACAGGACCAACATGAGAGGTGAGCGGGAAAGCGAAAGGAGGCGTTTACTTCGCAAAAGCCGATAAAGACTATCGTCTTTTGACGGCATTTGCAAGGAAAGGAACAGATACGCGGCCAAGTTTTTAGTTGTAGGAATGACACGCCAGGTGAGCAGCGTGAGAAAACGACCAGAAACAGAATAGAGGCATTTTGGTTGAAAGTAAAGCAGACAGCTCTCGCCTTAACATAACACTTGCATTTAGGTTAGCAGATACACCCACCGCGGTCGCTCTGCGGCGGAGGCGTTGGGCTGGTGTGCCCAACGTCGTGGCTTCTGTTCCCGGCCGAAACGGCAGCTTTTCTGGTAGAGCCCAAAAGCGATAACTCCCCGTGTGTTCAAGATTTTGGCGCCTCCTTAAAGATCCCGCGTTAGTCCAAAAATAACCAAGAGCACTCGACTACAGTGCGACTCATTGCTGTCTAGTGTCGATTCGTTAAACATGATACTTAGGAATGAATAATTAATTCTTATTTCCCAAATAATAACGTTAGCAGATACGCGGCCAATTTGTAGTTGTGATTTGCACAATTTTAAACCTACGAAACCTTTATATATACTAAATATTTACCGTAATTGTTGTATTCGTTATATGCTTGACAGTACGCTCTTCCCTGGCAGGCACCAACCCTTTGGAAGTGAAGACGAAGAAGATAAACAACGGTGTTACTTTTTTACTTTCTGTGTAAGTAGTGTTACACTTTTCATGGCTCCTCTTTGAGTAAGTGGGTTAAGGCGGGGATAGGCGATCATTAAAGGAGAGTAAACTCTAGGAGTAGCAGGAGGAAAAACCTGGATTCCGAGGCAACATTAGGCATCCACAATGTCCCAAGCCAGGTTCCCCAACGCCAAATGGTCAATGAGCTGCTCAGAAGCTAGCCATGTACGCCACGTTGTAGAAGGAGGGTGTGCAAAATGTTCGAATTGAATTGCAATACGGCAAGAGAAATGGCAGTGTTTTAAATTGGCGTATGTTTTCTTACAATTGGGACATGCTGGGGAGTGTCGAAGACGGTAGGGAAATGAACGAGCAGGTGTAAGGAGGGTATTTAACGGTATGCGTCGAAGAATGCGTAGTTGCGTGGTGGTTAGAGATTTGTTTGAAACAGGAAGTGTGCGAAGAGTTACTCTGATGTTCTTCTAGTGAAGTTTCATTCCTTGTTCGTTATGGAGGATAGTGTCCACGTCGGTGGATAAGGCCAGGGATTCTCAGGCGCCCGGTGCAGAAGTTCGCAGGTGAAGGTATGCCCAAACTAATGCCTGGGATTTTAGCGTGACCAGGAATACACCTCACTTTGACAGTGTGTGTACGTAGCTTTGTTTATTCGTTGCGCAGCTCATACTGTAGTTGTTTAGGAATGCTACCCATGTGAATGGGGCGGATAGCTTGCGTTTAATCAGTATATATGCTATATCTTCAGGTGTTTAGGGGTGCTAAGGAAAAGTCGTGAATACTGGTGACTATTGGGAGGGTCTCTAGAGTCACTCATGGTGGGGGATTAGTGAAAAAAACAAAAGCTGTTTGTGACTACTTTATTGCCACTTGCGGTGTAATAGGCAGCAGCTCCTACGTGCGCGCGTGCTGCATCGTGTGGATAATCGCAGAATCAATAGGACCTATATGATTGACAAGTCGAGCATAGCGTCTCCTTAGATCCTTGGATTGGTATCAGCTGCAACGTTTTGTGCGATGGCAGCTATCCCAGAAGAGGGACACAAACTTTTTCTTTAAAGAACCCCTTCCGGGCCGTCATACAACCGTCTCTTCAATAGGAGACGGCTGGTCTGAGAACTCCCAAATGTCCGCACTAACACGAAGTCAGTGCGCCGCCAAACGTTCTTGCGTCGATCTGGCATCCACGCCAAGTCCCAGGTTCAGCCAGTCCTCCGAGGAAACGATGCATGAACACAGGTGTGGTGGTAGGTCTGGCGGATGGCACTCCCAGTGAAGGTGCCGTACTGATGGGTATGAAGGGCATTTTGGTGTAGGGCAAGTGGGACGCGAGAGGATGCCATGTATGTCGTGGATACGGTATGGAGTGATCAGAGAGGAGGTTTGTGCTTTCCTGACACAGATGCGGCTTACTTGGGAGCGGTGCCGGACGGGTGATGATAGGGAGCAGTAACGCTGAGAGGCGGGCTATTTGGTGACAATTCATAGCTGTAACGTGAGCGCACGAAAAAATCCAGGACTGAACGAAGACACAAAGACAGGCGCTGGTCTTCGTGTCTTCGTTCAGTCCTCGTTTTTTTGTGCGCTCAAGTTACAGCTATGATATGGAGGACAATAATTTTGAAAGCAGTTCGGTGAACGATCCAGTGTCCTTGTTTTGTGCACGAAAGACGCGCCATTTGCCGGTCTTTTTGTTGTATAAGATCTTCCAAGGATAAGAGCAGCCACGTTGAGTACAGGGGCTAAGTGGACGTATTTACGCGAACGTTGCTGGCGGTCTTATACACTTTATGAACTGCAACCACAATCTGATATCCTTGGTGACAAGTAAAAGAGAGATAGGGAAGGGTATTAATAATTTCACTGAGAGCTAAGGCTTCTACGAGCTGCCTTACATGACCCTCTTGTAGTTCAGCGTGCTTGGTGATAATGCGGCGCACTAGACTAGTAAGCTGATGGCAAACTTTAACGGTTGCAGCCAAATTAGCATGATTAGATGACTCATAGATATGCAGTCCAAGAATTTCGCAGGATATTACGCGAGGTATAGGGCTACATACCGTTCTGAGAGTTATGAGGTTGTTCTGTTGGCGCTAATAGCAAGTTTTAGTAATGAGCAGCAACTCGCATTTTTCATTCGATGGGAGACAGTAATACTGTGTCAAAATAACTAGTGACTGCATCGTAACCTTGTTGCAAGGTGTTCTGCACTGACCCAGGAGACCCAGATGTGCACCAAAGAGTAAGGTCATCTGCGTAACCTTGCAAAATGATTCTTTACATTCTGTAGACGTTCTGTTGAGATTCCACCAACTTCATTGCTATCCTACGTACTCTGACATCCTATTTACAGTTGTCTGTATAAAGTGTATTTAGTGTATGTTGATACTCGTCTATTGAATGTTGTGTATATAAGTGTACTTATTTATGTTCACATTTGTCTGTTGACGGTTGTATGTAGAAAGTCTATATTACTTACGTTGACATTGGTTTATTGACGAGCTTCTGTAGGATGAACACTGAAAGTGTTTTGAGACGCTCTGTCACCTGTTAAATTTAACGCCAACCTCTGTGTCCTTGATCTTGGAGCCCGATTTGAATTATTGCATATTGCTTTTTTCTAAATACCTTTAGAGGTACACACTATTCTGTGAATAAATATTTACTTGATTTTATCTAAATTACAATATTTTGTTTGAAAGAGGTTTTAAACACACACACGCACGCACGCATACACACACTTGCACATACATACAGACACACGTATCTCTCTCTCTTTCTATCTGCATGTTTTTTCACACTTGTGCACTCGAAAAAAGTAGTAAAAGGGAACAAACTTCACTGTTCGTACGTCGAGCCCCGCAGTTTCTCCATCGTAACAACCAGTTCGTCCCTCAGCCGCACGGGTTCCTCCTTAACGAACCTCTCCCTTTCACTCTCCACGGTTATAAACGTGGATAACCAGCGGTTCCGAACAAGCGCCAGCCAATGGCATCTACCACTCGCAACCGCTCTTTTCTGTGTTTTGATTTACGCAAACTAAGTGCGACATGGTTGAAAGGAACTAATTATGTGCCAAAACATTTCGCGAAAGACTTCTGGACGCTCCTCTAACAACGGCGGTAATCAAAATCTCCCGCTATGGTAACCTAATCCGGCCGGCGCCTATGCTATGGCCTCTCTTGATTCAAAACAACCGCCGCTGGCGCCCCTCCCTCTTTGCGTACTGACGGGAGAAACGCACAATACACCCGAGGCAGGCATAACGCGGAGCGCGTGCTTGCGCTCGCTTTCTTGTGACCCATTCCAGTTTTTCGTTTTGTTTGGTTGTAGTTTGCAACTATAAAGTAAAGAGGAACATGTGTGCAATCCTGAACGTCCCAGTATTTCCCGGTATTGTGCTCTGGAAATAGTAATGCGAAAGTTTGTAAACATGCAATTAGAGGTACGCCTCACCGCGGCATCATTATCACGTAGATGGGGGCTATATATAAATGAAGTGCACTGCCGGTGAATGTGCGCTGACGATGTCGTGTTTTTTTTTAGTTTGTGTTTTTTCGGTTGTAGCACGTTTTTGATTTGGGGTTGTGGTACATTACTGAAAGTGGCGCGTGTGAATGTATGTCTTCGAAAAAGGCGAACGTTTATCCCTTCAAAAAACGATTCCGCTAAACTGTTGCTATGTTTCCTTTTGTTTCAGTGTTGCTCCCACCACACGGTGTTTTACAGAACAATAATGACGACCTTCAATTAAGAAATGTGAAGAAGTATTGACAAGACGTTCTACGGATGGTCGGCTTTTCCCCGTGTATCACATTTTGAATGTGCCGTCAAAACACTACGGTTAGCAACATTGATGAACTATAAAACCTACACAAAAGTTTGTGTAGAATGTTTACAGAAACGTTTCAATTCAAACACTGTGGCCAATGGTTGACAAAAATTTTGTAGGTTGTTGCTAGGAAACATATAGTAAGGGAGGAGAGTCTACTCAATGTTGTAAGCTTTTGTCGACTCTGGTCAACAAACATTGAATTCAATCTTGGCAACAATTTTTTTTGATAGAATGTATGTTTGAGGTTCTAAGTTTTATATTCTCTTCATGGCGTTTAACCACTGGCCTTTTCACATAGACGACCACTGTAAGGTGCCACAAACAGCTGGTAACTTGAGTACATTTGTTTTTACAGGAAAGGGTTTTGTGCAGGGCAGGGTAACATACAGTCTGTAACGTACAGCCCTGAATGACACGGGTGAAGAGAGGAACACCACAAGGATGGAGCTCTTCAAGACAAAGCTTTCGACGGGCATACCCCGACTGGTGAAACAGCCAAATCAGGCTTGCAGCATGCTCGACTACGAAAAGGGCATCGGCAAACTCCTTGGAATGCGCGATCGACTGTTTTCCAGCAACGCCGAGATCTTCAAAACACAAAGTGAATTCGCCCCACGCGTTACGGTGGAAGGTACCGGGCTGTAAGCTCTAGTCCAGCGCAATGACCTGGCCATCAAGTTGCTGGTCGAGCTTCGCTCTAAGATGGCCTCACTTGAACAACCGTTGGAACGCCTTCTGAAAGCGTCAGTGGACAAAATCAAACCGTTACCTCAAGGAATTCTCGGTGGACCCCTGCTGCTTCATTCCCAGTCGGCACCAACGTCGCTGCCCATCGGTGCTGGACTGCAGAAGGATGCCCAGTCTTCAATCAGCTCCCCCGGATTTGTGACTTCCTCTACGGGGATCGTTGTGCAAAGGGCACGGGATGAGCCTGACGCCACGAATTTGCAATTCGACACCACTGGATTCCGAACATCAACTGGAAGCGCTCGGAACTTCGAGCACTCTTCCCATCAGCAAGGCAGTACTCCGTTCCGCATTGAAACGTCTACCCGGCATGAGCGCCGTAGGCTATGACAGCTTCGAAGACGCACTTCTAGCACGGATGCTTCCAGCAAGCCAATAACGGACAAGGCGGAAGTGGAGTCATCTCGCAATAACATCGTTTGACCCCTGCCGAATATCGAATCGGAAACGTGCTAAGCAGCCCCAGCTTTACGCCAGGTTTAGCCCAACAGAAGGCCAGACTAATATGTGATGGAGGAGGTGTGTCTAATAGGAGTCAAAAGGACATCGTGCAACCCTCATGGATATCACTCATAATGCACACGCCAGACAATCTGACGGTCTCCTCCACTGGGAAGAGTTGTCAGGGCGCAGCCACAGGGAGGATTTGGCGCGCAAAATGCGGTCTTCAAGTTAGCCGCCGCTAGGCAGAGACCGCACTGAGAACCCTCTGTCAAGCCTGAGATTACTCCGAAAAGTGAACAAATATTCGAAACGTCCACCAGGAACTCAGCTAGCCAGCCTGAAGCAGACTCCACATCAAATGACAGCGAGACTTCGTGTGCCTTCCAGGAAACCTTGAAGCCGGTAGGAGGGCTTCACACACTGCAAACGTTACAACTCAGTTCGTCCGAAGGTAGCTGAGCAACCACAACCGCACACGTTTGAGCGAAGCTGCTTGACAGCATCACGAAGATAACTGTTAAAGCGTCAGAGACTGCTGAAATAGGCTGGTCAAACGGTTCATCGCTTAGCGTAATCCTCAGCCCGATCCCGTCTGCATATACTACGGGTGTCCAACTTGGAAACGTAAATTCTTTCCAAGCGTCTGGCCACATAGATTCGCGGACGATGACTGCAATTCAGCCACGGTTCCTTACAAAGCCGCATCGTGGTGACCCCGGGAGTTCAAGGGTTCGGTACTACTTTGTACGGTCTCCCATAAAAGGCCGAAAAGAAGAAAAGGAGAACCTAGTCAAGCGGACGAGTTCGTATCTCATTCTAAGCAAGAGAACCAAGGCAGACCATACACACGAGTACAGGGACGGCTCTGAAGACTCCTCTGACAGCAAGGTATCACCAAAACACTGCAGGAAATGTCAGCGCGGTGTAAACAAACGTATTTATTTATTTATTTATTTATTTATTTATTTATTTATTTATACACATACCCTCAGTGCAGAGGGGCATTACAAAGGGGAGGGGGGGATAACAAAATATTGGAAGAATATACAGCAAATATTAATATGATTACAACAGCTCTTTAAAAACAGTACAGACACTGCGATTGTTATATCAACAGCTCCTTACTTGAGGAAGCATGCGTTGGACAAGTTGGCGTAAACACTCGTATAACGCAGCTTTACTGTATAAAAAATAAAATACTATAAAAATACAACGGACGTTCACCTGAGAAGGCTAAATAAACAAATAAACACTGCCAAGTCAGGGAAAGTAAAAAACAGAACCGCATGCACATTTTCGCTCAAACAGTCTGGAAACTGCACGCCTAAAAGCCACGACGTCCAAGATTTAGGCAACTGCATGTGGCAGTTGATTCCATTTAACAGGTGTGCTCGGTACAAATGAATCCTGAAAACACTTTGTATGAGAAGATGGAATGCCTACTTTGTGTGGATGATCAACGCGCGCTGACATATACGATAGATTCCTTAGTAGTCTGTCCTTAAGAATGTAATTGCCATGATATATTTTGTGGAATAGGCACAAACACAATATTTGCCTGCGATGCTCGAGTAGCGTATAGATAAAGTCGTTTTCATTGTGGTGACGCTGGACTTGCGATGACAATTTGAAAGTATGAATCGACATGAACGATTTTGAACCGCCTGATATTCGTCGGTGAGTGATGCAATACCAGGGTGCCACACAGCAGCCGCATATTCCAATTTCGAACGAACCACAGTTTTATAGAGAATTAGTTTCTAAGAGCTAGGTTAAGAATTGAAGTTCCTACAAATATATCCTGACATACGGTTGGCATTACTTACAACAGAATGAATGTGACGTTTCCATGATAAGTTAGAAGACACTATAACACCTAAATATTTGTACGACGGCATGATTTCAAGACAAACATTGTTTAGTGAGTATTCAGGAGGTGTACTGTTAATTCGGGAAATGCGCATGATTTTACACTTTTTAATATAAGTTTCATTTTCCATAATGCACACAAATCTGAAATATTGTCAATATCTGATTGCAAAATTTGAACGTCATTGTTTAGTTATTTGCCTGTAAATAACACAATCATCGGCAAAAAGACTGACAGATGAGCTGATGTAATTGGAAGGTGGTTTACATCAATTAAAAATAAAAGAGGGCCCAGGACAGATTCTTGGGGTACACCTAAATGAACCGAGAAGGATGCGAGTCTGTATTCTTCACACATACGACCTGATATCGGTTAGTCAAAAAGGAACGCAACCACGCAAGTATATTATCATCTAAGTATAGTATAGAAAGTTTCTTAAATAATAAATCATGCGGAACCGAATAAAACGCTTTAGAAAAAGCTAGGAATATACAGTCTGTAAAGCATCCACTATCGAGCGCCGAGTGTACATCATGAGTGAAACAGACTAGATGGGTCTCACAAGAATATTTCTTTCTAACACCATGCTGCGCTGGGCTGAAAAATGAATTGGACTCCAAGAAATTTACAAGGTGGCTATAAATGACAGGTTCAATTATTTTACACGTAATGCTAGTTAATAACACAGGCCTGTACTTTCTAGGAGAACATCAATCACCAGATTTGTAAAGGGGTGTTATTTTCCCAATTCTCCAGTCATCAGGGATGCAACTAGTGTGAAGCGACTGAGTGAAAAGTTTTGTAAAAACGATAGAACTGTAATTTTTAGTGTTGATAAGAAACTTTGAGTTTATATTGTCAACACCACATGACGAAGAAATGTAAAGTTTTTCTATTATGCGGGTAATACCCAGTGTGTCGAATGCTATGGGTTCCATTTGACAAAAATTGAAGCATATGCTGTCTGGAAAAGTAGCGGCACAACCGGTAAAGTGGTCAGTAGTAAATGCAGCGTTGAAACAATTAGCACACTCATTAGAAGGAATTGTCACACCGTCTGGTGTTTTAAGGTTTATAGTACAATTATCACGTTTGTTTACAATATTCCAAAATTGCTTAGGGTTGTTAATTAACAAGGACGGCAAAATTTCCGTGAAAAATAAATTCTTCGCATTTTTAATTCAGTCCTGTAATTAGTAGCTGCTAATTTATATGCATCCCATCGAAGGGCTGAGTTTTGAGCTTTGGCTGAGCGAAACAAATGCTTTTTCTTGTTAGACCATCGTTTTAGATGCTTAAAACCAAGGGCTCTCCTTGCTAGAGGTGATAGTTATTACGGGTGTAAACCTTTCGATAAGAGCAACTACCTTCTCCTTGTACAAAATCCAATTTGTGTTGACTGTACGGTTTAAAAATCCTTGCAAGTAACAGTCAACGAATATAGAAATTTCACCATTATCACTATCGAAGTCGGCGCGCTTATTGTCCCTTATTTATTTTGCATGCCTGCGGTGGTGAAGGACAGGCGTGTGTACCAAAAAATGGAGAGCGGAATGATCGCTTAAGGCAGGCAGATAAGGTATGGATGAAAAAAGGTCAGGCGAGGTGGTAAATATCAGGTCCAAAATACTACTTGTTGTTAACGTAAATCTAGTTGGCTCGTTCACAAGCTGAGACAAATTAAAGTCTGCGCACATAGTCAGAAAAGTGCTACATGCGGTTGAAAAAGGTGTGGGGCTAGGGTTCAGACCGGACCACTCAATATTCGGATAATTGAAATCACCAACTAGAATTATTGGCACATTTGGGAAGCGAACAACGATCTTATTCAGAGCGTCATGAATTTGATCGACAAACGTGGCATCGCATGACGGGGGGCGATAAAAAACACCCAGGATAAGCCTTTTAAAAGCCAAGTAAACTTCTTCTAAAAGCAGTTCTAAATTCGTAACAGAAAATATAGGGGCGGAAACCAAGTAATCAGCAACAGCAATTAACACACCACCACTATATGTTTCACCCCTGTCTCGGCGATATATTTTGAAATGCTTGTTGCACTCAAAGACTTCACGATTAGCAACATTCGAGGAAAGCCAAGTTTCCGTCAACATTATAATGTCAGCATTGCATGAATCAATCAGCGAACTCAATTCATCCTTTTTTGGTAGAACACTTCTAATGTTAGTAAAAAGAATTGACCATGAACTTTTGGATGACGACGGCAAACCACTACCCCTAGCGTATTCCTATTTTGTAACATCGGACGAGTTTGCCACGCCTGCGCTATCTGAATTCTGGGGCATCGCGTTTGCGTTATCGGATTGGCGAGAGCTAGGTGGCTGCATAAAAAGCCATCCTGCTCAAACACGGTCCCATCGGCATGGTTGTAGCAGTAGCACTTGTCAATAATGTACAATTTGTTGTAGCGAAGACTTTATGTGGAATTCTGCGTTTTTCCAAATTCTACAAGTTTTTTCGGTGCCTGCCGTGTTTGTTTCTCTCCAGAATATGTCTTTGTTTGTTTCTTTCTAGTTGTTGTTGTCGTACTGGTGCGTCGACGGCGCTTGAAGGCCAAGTACGACGAAATGCACGAGGCGTTGGAGCACGGGGAGTTTGCGAGCTTGGACGAGTTCCTGCGCGCCTTCGACGTGCGGTCCGGGGAGGAGTACTCGGAGATTCTACGGGCTGGCGCGTCGCGTCCGTGCGTGCTTCACGCGAGGACCCCCGCCGAGAAGCGCGTGAACGCGTTCAACCCGTGGATCGGAAGGGTTCTCGACTCCAACATGGACCTGCACATCATCCTCGACCACTACGCGTGCGCGGCGTACGTCGTGGACTACGTCAACAAGGTCGACCGCGGCATCTCGTTCTCGTAACGCGGGGTCCACCGCTCGCCGCTGACGTTTCAAAGCCGTGTCTCGCTCTCGATTCGATGGATCCGCAGCTCGACGCTGAGGACTGGAGGCGGCCTCTCGTTCTCGACGCTCGGGATCGGCCGCTCGACGCTGACGCTTTGCCGCTGCCCTAGCGCGCGCTGTAGAGGGAGAGGAGGTAGCACCTGCTGCTGCAACGCCTCCTTCAGCGCCGCAGCACGCGCATGCGCGCCCGCACCTGTTGTTGAGAGCAAGGAGGAGCGGTAGAGAAGTGCACGTGCTGGCTGGCTGCGGACGCCGATCGCCAACGGACGGGTGACATTGTGAGTTAAAGAAATGCTCTGCATTTAAAACTTACGAGTCTGGAAGGAAAAATACCTTGCATGTTCAGCGACGAGATTCGACAAACTAAGCAGAAGCTTGAGCTGATAGATGAAGACCGTTATCGCGGCACACTGGTGCGGGCGAGAGCAGAGGATCGGGCAGCTGTGAAAACGCCAACCAAAAGAGCCTTAGGAATAGAAAAAGCGCACTCGACGAGCAATCAAATAGACATGATAATATGGAAAGGGCACACTAGAACTCAGACGCATGAAATCAAAAGGGCGTTCTTCGAGCACTTTCAGGCACTCTTCGCGTTTCAGACGGTTCATATGGAAGGTTTTCGAAAATATTTTTTCGCGGGTATGCCCAGATTGTATGATGACGCAACATTGACGCCAGAAGTGCCAATCTCGCACGATGAAATAGAAACCGTTATTGAGGACCTAAATCCGTGCAAATTGCCTGTCCCACATGGGCTAAGTGCAGCTTTTACAAGGAAAATAAGCGTCTTCTAGTTCCCATTCTTACAAATATGCTTAACATGGCCTTAGAAAAGAACAGTCTTCCTCCATCCGGTTCCTCTGCCCACACCGTGTTAATCCCGAAAACAAAAGATACCGAAAAACTAAAGAGCGTAGCATCTTACAGGCCGATATCCCTAACAAACGTGGATTGCGCGGTGTTTATAAAGATTCTCGCTAGAAGGTTGCAAACAGTCATGGAAGAATTATTAGCACCGCATAAGACGTGTGGAATTAAAGGTCGTCGATCTTTTCCAACATTCAAAACGTGAGCTGCGTTCTGGTGTGCAGTGACGCCAGTAACACTGGCGTCGCAGGGCTTCAGCTGGTCATAGATAAAGCTTTTTACTTCGTGTCACATGAGATTTTGTTTTTTCCATAAAAACATGGTAATGTCGGAAATGTAATAAGTCAGCGCGTTGCTTTGGCATATCAAAATTGCACAACGCTCGGTGCCCCATGGAGGTACCCTGAGCCCACTGGTGTCTGGTATTTATATCGAGGTCTTGTGCCAGAGCGTCATCCGAAATGAGGCAAGTAACGGGTACAAACTGAAAGCAACCTAAGTTAAGCCTTTCGCTTACGCGGATGATGTGGTGGTGTTGTACACCGACAAAGAGACCATTTCGTTGGTTTTGCAGACGGTCAAGCGCGTCTGGTATGTCACCGGAAGTCGGTTGAATTGGGGTGTGTCGGCTTTTAGCATGAAGCTTGGTTATCGCACCAAGCACTTTCGAAAACGTGAGTTGGGCGACAACACCAGTTAAGTACCTGGGTACGCCCCTTCAGCATTATCGAGATAGCGAGTACTAGTGGCGAAGACCGGTAAACGATTTGAAGGAAAGGACAGAGAAATGGAAAAGGGCGTGGCGGTCTGTTTTCGGGAAGGCCACCATATGTAATTTATTTCTCGTAGCAAAGATTTCGATTGTGATGCAAAAAATGCATTGTTCTGGGGTTAATATACAGAAATTGCAGAGGGTCTTTGCCGGTTTTGTGTGGTCGTCAACGTGGGAAAGATTCAGTCGTAGCAATTTGCTCAGGCCGGTCCACGAGGGTGGCTTGGGGCTTGTGCACTTGTACGTGACAAAGTTAGTTAATCGCGTCCTGTTTTTATTTTACGAAAAACTAGGGAGCCTTTGCTGCGCACGGTTATTCAACTTCGGCTGGCGCGTCCTTTACCTGCATTTGTCATATTCTCAGAAAACATGACGGGGGGCATCCACGGTTGTTTGAGAAAGGTTGATATGTCTTTTCAGTTTCTAACTGCCGGTTTTCCCCTTCAATATTTCAGTTCGATGGCACGTAGAAAACTGTATGATATTGTCGGCGATACTGTCTTTTCAATACCGTTGTACAGAGGTCCTTTTTGCGTAGGCCCAGAACAAAACGTTTTGAAACGGGTAAGATGAATGCAAGTCAATGCGGGAGTCGAGTCCTTTTTCTTTAAACTGCATACGGGTACACTCTCAGTGAATACCTGGGTGCATGAAAGAGGACTGTTTTGTACTCTGGGGAGTCAACTGCTCTATTTCCAAGCAAACGGAGAACACCCAGCACGTTTTCCTACATTGTTGAGCGGCCGTGTACATGTGGGATGTCCTTCAGAATACCATCCACAAGCATTTTCCACTGCATCCAGCGGCATCCAGTTTTTGATTGGGAACAATGAAGAGGGGATTCCCTACTATGTGGTCATGTTATTGGGCCTACACAGCATTTGGCGTTCACGCATGGCTCGGGGACGTGGACGCGAGGCCGACAAGACAGTATTTTATAGAGAGTGTCATGCAATTTGTGGAAGTGCTATATTCAAATTAGTGCCTTCCTGAGTGGCTGTCAAGGGTTCCTCCCGTGACCATGCTGTAACATTCTTCTCAAAAGGAATTGCATTCAGGCTAGTTGGTATTCCATAGCGTTCCATTCTATAGCGCTGAAAAATACACACACACAGCGCGTGTCCTTGTCTTCTGTGTCCTGGTTTTCTGTATTCTTCCCCAAATTTGCCGCACACAGTAAAGCAGCTCTTCACGTAAAACGGTCACTGAATGCACTGAAATTCTACTATAACGAACTCAAATAGAGGAAATTAGGCTAAGAGCAAATGATCGGACAGATGGGAATTATGTCACTACCCCAGTTTTCTATCCCTATAAAAAAACGCAACGGACTTTGCCCTTCAATTAGCACACATTATTGTGCCCCATGCAACAAGCAAGCTTCCTGCATGACCAAGCAGCCATTCACTCGCAGCAAATCCGCCCCCGGTTTCTGGGACCGCGTTGTATATCAGACAATGCACTCGCGCTTTTAGAGATGTCTCCGGTGCCCCTTGGTGCGCCGCTCACCTTTCTCAACACAACATATCCGTTGCTGCGGGGGCCCGCGGCGCCAGTCCGAGGCTAGGCCACCTGAAGGCAATCTACGCCTCGGATGCTGGCACCGCACTGAACACGACAGGTTACTGGAGGACCATGAATGCAGAAAAACGTGCCTAATTACTGTTTGTGCATACCTGTACATAACTTATTCGCGCAACAGATGTCATAGATTTATCATTTTAACAAGTTCGGCACTAGGTTCGGATCTCTGTAGGGGCGCATCACCACCTGGATTCAGTGTCACCATCTACATGAGCCGGGCTTGGACTGGCGCATGAGATTTGCAACGTGATGGGACAAACAGAACTCCGCACCTGGATGGTCTTTCGTAATTGCCGCTCACAGTTCTGGCTGTGGCTACGCTTCAATACATGTAGAAAAACACATCCTCTCCACCGAACACAGGTCTCCTTCCTACAACACCTACATAAGGGGCTATGAACCATGCCACGGCGTTATTGGCGACCTTGATGAAGCGAGTCGACCAACGCACGAGGATATTGCCACGTAGCCAAAGACCACGCAGCTATCTTGATGAGAAAACCAAGTTTATTGGAGCGAACTTGTGCTCCCCTAACAACTCAAAGAATACACAGGCGGCGAAACACCAGTCAACAAAGTTACTTGCGTAGACTCGTGCCGGCGATTAGAATACTACGGCGTCTCCTCGGAAGGCTTTTATTTTTCGGCGCGAGTGTTTCTCGAACCGTCGATTTACTTCCAGAACCTCGTAGATCGAAGACAATTATTCCAGGCCATCGACGTTAGGGCGAAACGCTCTATGAATGAGATAACCCGTGCGGCACAAAATAAAGAATGGAACACGCGCTTCGCTTGGGATACAGATGACACCGGGCGCAGCCGGGCAGTAAAAATAAACCATAAATAAACAAACCCAATTCACGGTTCTCGGCATTACCCCCCCCTCTAAGACTGCATCGAACGATGCTAAAATAAAATTACGTTCCGAACTAACCACTACAAAAAAGTAAATCATCTTGTGCAGTAAGGTTTCAGGCGAACCACGTGGACGACGTCGGGCGGCGTGTGTCGTCGTGATGTACTGGAATCACCATCGGGGACCACCTCGTAAGTACGTTGACCTACACATCGAAGAATCAGATATACCGTCGCAGAAGCTTCTCACTTAGTCCGCGTCACAGGATGGTAGTCGAAACCCACGCGTGATCCCCAGCATGGTACTCGGCTTCTCGGCGTCGGAGATTGTAGCGTCCGGCATCTACCAGCTGCTGGTCCGTTATACAAACTCGAGCGAGCAAGCGGGCCTTCTCCGCACGTTGAAGGTATCCTTGGACATCGGCGTTGAGGTTGTCGCCTTCTACATGCGGGAGCATAGCGTCGAGCATTCTAGTCGGCCGTCTGCCGTAGACATGCTCGAACGCTGTCATCTGCGTAGTTTCCTGGATAGCTGTGTTCTACGCGAACGTGACAAACGAGAGAACTTCATCCCAAGTCTTATGTTCAACGTCGACGTACATAGACCGCCTATCAGCGATCGTCTTGTTCAGACGTTCCGTACGTCCGTTCGTTTAGTGGCGGTACGCCGTTGTTCTTCTGTGATTCTTGTAGCTGCAGCGTAAGATTGCTTGTATAAGCTCCGCATGGAAGGCCGTTTCGCTTTCCGTGATCAGGACTTCAAAGGCTCTATGTCGCAGCAAACCTTCGTTAATAAAGAACGTCGCGACTTCTTGTGCAGTCCCCCTCGGAAGAGCGACCGTCTCTGCGTAGCGAGTCATGTACTCTGTCGCTACGACAATCCATTTGTTCTCGGAACGTGACGTAGGGAACGGGCCCAGAAGGTCCATTACAATCTCTTGGAAGGGCCTCGATGGGACGGCACTTGGCTGCAGAAATCAGGCGGGTGTCATCGGCGGCGTTTTTCGCTGGCAGTCACGGCAGCTCCGTACGTATTGGGACGTCTTCTCAGCTGTAGGGGGTGCTATCTTTCGTCAATCGCGTGAGTGTCTCTGCAATGCGTGCGAAGTTTGAGACAAAGCGCCGGTAGTGTGCGCATACCGAGAAATCTTCGCACGCCCTTCTTGTCTTTGGGCCTTGGGGAGTACGCAATGGCTGAAGTTTTTGCCGGGTCAGGTAGGACTCCCGCGGCGTTCATAACATGGCCCAAGAACGTGACTTCCTCGTACGCGAAACGGCCCTTTTCAGGCTTCAGCGTCGACCCCGACGTATGAATGGCCTCGAGTACACACTCCAACCTTGCGAACTGTTCGTGGAAAGTCCGGGCGAATACGACAATGTCGTCGAGGTATACGAGGCAAGTGTGCCACTTCAGGCCAGCTAGCACAGTGTCTATGACTCATGGAAACGTTGCTGGCGCCGTGCACAGCCCATAAGGCATCACCTTGAACTCGTATAGGCCGTCCGGGGTTATAAAGTCAGCCTACTCTCGGTGTCTCTCATCCGTTTCAATCTGCCAGTAGGCGGTCTTCACGTCCATCGATGAGAAGTACTTGGCATGGCAGAGGTGGTCCAGGGCGTCGTCGATTCGTGGCAGGGGGTACACGTCCTATTTGGAGATTTGGTTCAGTCACCGGTAGTCAACGCCGAACCCTAATGTGCCGTCTTTTTTCTTCACTAGTACGACCGGCACAGCCCAGGCAATTCGATGGCTATATGATGTCGTCGCTGATTATGTCGTCTACTTGAGTCCGGATGGTTTCCCGCTCACCTGAAGAGGCGTGGTACGGTGACTGTCAGGTAGGTCGGGTTCCATCTGCGGTTATAATTCTGTGCTTCGCTAGGAGTGTATGATGTAATTTTGAGTTTGCCGAAAAACACTCGCTCTGGCGACGCAGCAAATCTAGTATTTTGTCCCGATTTTTTTTTCGGCAGCGCCGGGTTCATGTCGAAAGGATGCGGCAGGTTGGAAGCATCTGCGCGTGCGCGTTCGAAGTTGGCGACCGGGATGACTTGACTTGATTCTTGCGTTTCTTCGAGAGTTGTAATTGCAGCTCCCTTGTTTAGATGCTGCTACTCCTCGGGGAAATTGGTGACCAAAACGTGGGATTTGCATTGCCTAAAGCGTGCAATGCCTCTTGCGACAGAGACACCGCGGTTGAGAAGCAACCTTTGGTCACTTTCTTCAATAACGTCGCTGTCAAAAGCAGCATCCTCACAGTAGCCGGCGATTATTACGCTTGCGTGGGTGGCAGGGTGACGTGGTCCTCGGTTATGCTTAGCGCAGCACGGTTACTGTTAGTGCAGCGCGTTGGTGCGTTGGTAGTGCGTCGTGGAATCATCAGATGAAAAAGTTATCGACTTGGTCTGCAGATCAATTTTTTTGCCGTTGTCCGTCAAAAAGTCTATTCCGAGAATAATGTCGCGGGAGCAGTTAGGTAAAATGCCGAACGCAGCAGAGTACGTCATGCCGTCTATGGTGACGCGTGATGTGCACTTTCCACTTGGCGTTACGAGATGGCCTCCTGATGTGCGTGTTTGCGGACCGTATCATCTTTTCGTACCTTTCTTCAGCTTAGACACGAATGAACCGCTCATTACCGAGTAGACGGCTCCCGTGTCGATGAGGGCGACTACGTCAAAGCCGTCGATGGACAAGTGGACGTCGGACGCCGCTGTTCTCGAGTTTCGTGTGCGTCGGGACGTCGTATCTCGGCTAGCGCGTGTTGGTGGTCGGATACTATGCGTCGTCGTTATCATCCTCTTCTCAGCGGCAGTCTCGGTCATGTCGGGTACCCGTCGCGCCGTGTAACTGTCGTCGTCTTCGGGAGTGACGTCCGGGTTAGATCGGGTCACCGGGCTGAGGGTATGTCATGAATCACGGTCTTAAGGGAATCGGTGCGTCGTTGGAGGGTTTTCGTTTTTCCGCTGTTGTGCAACTTCACCTCCAGAAGTTGCTGCTTTTAGTTTCCCCTGCGTGGTCGGGGGAACCTTACACGTGCGAAGTCAGCATTGCTACGGTGGTTCGGCAATTGGTTTGGGTAGGGCGACGCCGAACGGTTGAAACGGGCTGGGCCATGGCTGGTTTGAGATAGGTAGTCATCGATCTCACGTGGTCATTGCCCAGTCATAGGGCGAGGTGCGTCGACAAAGAAACTACGAAGTCTGAGTCTCCTGTATGAGCAGCGACAATAGATGTGATCGGCTTCTCCGTAGTGGTAGCACAGAGGACGATTATCCGGTGTTCGCCATACGTCCGTCTTCTTTGGAGTCTGGTTGCGGGCTACAGAGGGTCGGGCGGGCGACAGTGGGCGGCTGTACGGCGGCGTCTCTTGACCACGTGTTGGAGCAGGGCGGGGTCAGCGAACAGCCGCCGAGTACGTCATAGCTTGTGGCTCGCTGGGTGCTTCTGATGCCGTAGAAGTACCCAGTGCCTGTTGGACATCTCGAATTACGTCCGTCAGGGAAGCGACTGGACGTTGCAGCGTCATTGGAAAAAATTTCCGAAGCTCCTCTCTGACGACTGCGCGGATTGTCTCGCGCAGTGTATCGGAGCTACTAGCCCCGGCACCGATCATCTCCGAAGTAAGCACATTGATGGGGCGGTCGTACTGCCTAATACGAATTACTAGCGTCTTCTCCAACGCGGCCGCCTCAGGCGCGAATTCGGCCACAGTTTTTGGAGGGATTCGCACAAGGCATGGGAAGAGCTCCTGCTTAACTCCTCGCATTTGAAACCTTAGTGTCTTTTCTGCGCTCATTTCTGGGTCCGCATGGCTAAAAAGTCGCTTCAACTCCTCAACGAACACCAGCACGCTTTCATTGGGATGCTGTGTGCGAGTCTGCAGCGTTGCTCAGCCCTTTCCATCCGTACCAGTGTCGTGAACGTTTTCGAGAGTTGGGTCTTGAATAACTCCCAGGTTGTCAGCGTACATTCGTGGTTCTCGAGCCAAATCCCTGCGGAGTCTTCAAGGTAGAAAAACACTTGCCTGAGTATTTCGTCGTCATCCCACGGTTAAAAGTTCGGACCCTCTTAAGGTGCTCCAGCTATTCCTCGGGATCTTCCGTAGGTGACCCATGGAATGATGGTGGTTCCCGGGGTTGCTGCAGAACTACGGGGACACTCGATGCGTTGGTCATCGTGGATGCCTTTTTCATGCCAGTGGTCGTGACGTCTTCCGCCTTCCATTCATCTGGCAGTAGTCCAAACTCGGGCGGGAGGCCTTGCAGTCGCCGGCTGGCTCTAGTTGGACTGGCTTGGTGGCTTCCAGAGGTTTTTGGTAGCATTAAGGGTGCGTACCTCGCACCTCCACCGGATGCCACGTAGCCAAAGACGACGCAGCTACCTTTAAGAGCGAAACGAGTATATTGGAGTGAACTTTTGCCCCCTAACAACTCAAAGAATACACAGGTGGCGAAACAGCAGTCAACTAAGTGACTTGCGTAGAGTGGTCTCGGCGATTAGAATACCACGGGTTCTGCTCGGCACGCTTTTATCTTTCGGCGGGAGTGTTTCTCGAACCGTCGATTTGATTCCAGAACATTGTAGATCAAAAAAGATTATTTCATGCCATCGACGTTAGGGCGAAACGCTCTCCAAATGAGATAACCCGTGCGGTACAAAAATAAAGAATGGAGCATGCGCTCCGCTTGGGATACAGATAACAGCCGCGCACAGCCGGGCACTAAAAACAATCCATAAATAAACAAACCCAATGCATGGTTCGCGGCAATATTTTCTCATCGCGGCCAGTTCATCATTTGAGTGCCCTACCGCCATTTTAAATGTCCCTGAACAGAGAGTACAGTGCGTGCTGCGCCCGCCCCTGCAAGGCAGCTGCACGTCGCTGGCGCAAACCAACAAAGCACCCACCCACAGAAGACAGCTGATGAACGGATCTCACGATTTAATGTGGCCTCCCATTCTTAGCTCAACCAGTCTTGTATATGCTATAAATAATTCAAGGGAATGCTTTGGCTTGTAGCTTTACAAAATATCTTTGCGCCAGAGTCCACGACTGACGCGCTATTCGTGTACGAAATCACAATACAAACAGCTACTACACTAATTATATTCATCTTTTTTGCACCAGAAGCCAACAATTTATAATCATGATAACGTTGCGCACGCGTGAGCCCACTGAATTCAGAATGTCATCTGTCATTTGTCATGTGTCCTCACGGAGAAATTTGCGAACTCGGTCACCTCGCTTTTTAGCGAATGTGTTTTCCGCTCAGCGGACGAGGATGACCGATGGGAGTGTAGAAGTTGAAGATCAAAACGTCCATACTCAACCCCGCTCCCTATTCACTATTACTGGCGCTGACCTTACAGCGGCAATAAACAAACTCCCACCTAAACGGTCGGTGGGCACTGATGAAATCCCGCTGTTCGTCATAAAGGGACGTTGCCCAGTGTATCGCTCCTTACCTTCCGTATGTTTTTAATCTTTGACGGATCACGGGTATCTTTCAAGAACTTTAGAAAAAAGGTGCAGTTTTCCCCTTTGCAAAACCTGGCGCTGCCTGTAACCCATCCTGATAAAGATCAGTTTCTCTGCTGTGCGGATTATCAAAAGTGGTTGAAAGAATTGTGTGCAAGTGCTTCGCTGGTCATCTCTCTGCACCCGCGTTAGCAGGATTCCATTTTTGAAAGGCAACACTTTTCGCCCTCCGTAACCAAACAGAACAAAAACGGAAGCCAGGAAAGCAAAAACAAAGCAAAAATGTTTATTTTATACTTCGGGACAATACAGTTCAAAGGCACGTTTAAAATGTTTCCGGTTTACTTTTCGTTTTCCCCTGTTGAAGTAGTGTGACCTTGAAGCATCGCATGCGATGAAAGCTTACCTGTACTACATATTTGGTTATAGGAAAATGCGATTGCGTGGTATAGATTATCCTCACAACACGAGGCCGAAAATCCTAAGGTGTGCGGGACAGAGCCACCTGGGCCATTCTCACGCGCTCGCAGTACTCTGGGATACCCACAAGGTACAATTTTATTTGGGGCGATTATCAGTTGGAAAGTGTTGTATGTTTCCTGTGAGTTCGGGTAAGGGGCTCTTTCCTTTATCAGGACTTGCCTGGCAGCGCCTATCTAGTCCCAAGTTCGCTTCTTTCTTCGGCTGATAAAGTTCGCAAAGCAAATTCGATTGCCTGATGTAGAATTTTCTTTCTTTAATGAAGGCGAAACTAGAAAACATATACCCGTAGCTTGCACTAGTTGTGCAAGGGTGGAGAACAGTGGAATTGTGGTCGACCTTGCTTCTTCCAGATTGGATATACCCGCTAAGTTTTGCTAGTTATTGGTCAGTTTTATTAGGCTTTACGATGTTGCTCGTGGACTAGGGTAAGTGTTGAGGTGTGAGGACAAGTGTAGTCGGGTTTCGAAAGGCCTTTTCAGTTGTTCTCTCGCACTCACAGCCTATCATAAATAGGAAAGAAGCTAGGGCGACACCTAGCTTCACAGTTTTTCAAGCCTTGCACAACTAGTGTAAGCAGCATAATTTTTTTTGCGTTTTAGTTGCTTAGGAAAGACTGTTACCTTAAAAACGGTATAGCAGGTGTCGCGGATACGCGTATGCCTCTTGTGTTTACACTGGAACTGGCCCGATATCCGGCTTCTTTGTTATAATACCCCATCTTCGGTGGTGCACCCATCACGTGCGGCGCAGTTTTTTGGGCTTTTTTGGTTAAAGCCACACGACCAACCTCAGCCTTCAACAGCACTACGATTGAGAAACTAAAACCATTTTCACTGACTATGAAATCTGCGAGAGCAGCGTAGCTGTAGATTGCCTTTACAAGGATTTCTTTACATGCGGCCTATCCTTGTGGGTAATGTTATAGTGTTCTTAGCGGTGAATGGTCATGTAATTTGCTCCCGAATAGCCCGTCTTTCTGCAACCATACTTCCCCTGTTTTGTTCTATGTATTTACTGCTAATTCGGTAACGTTTACAACTTCATGGTGAATTATTAAGGAGAAGTAAAAGTAACTTGGCCTACTTGTGGAGTCATCTTGCCGGGTATAATTTTGTTTCGGAAATTCCATTACAAAAGCGTTACAGCTGTTTTCTGTAATCACAGTCGCTCCGTTGATATCCACGCTTCCGCTGGCTCCTTTTTGGGGGTCTCTGTTGCTCGTGGCCGCATCTCCATCGGAGCGTGCGACAAATCATCGGGCGCCTAGCTGGTGCAGCCTCGGCGGTGCTCGTCTCTGTATGCGGAATGTTCGAAAGTCAGCGCTAACGTAACGAGCCTGCCCGCGGAGGTTTTAAGGCGTTTCAACCACGTAAGCGCATGGTTATCCCTCTGCACGGTGCAAACCGCTCTATCTAGGTAAATGACGAACTTCGACAATGCAAACATGACTGCCAAGCACTCCTATTTGACTACGGAGTAATGACGCTCCGATGGTGTGAGCGTGCGGATCGCGAAAGTAAATGGGCGCAGCTCGCTCCCGTGTTCCTGCAAAAAACAGCTCCCATACTGTAGTCACTAGCGTCTGTCTGAACAACAAACGCTTTGTTCAAGTCGAGAAAGTGCAAAAGAGCAGTGGCCTCTATTGCACAAGCCAAAGAAACAAAGAAATCTTCCTATTCTTTCTTCCAGACACTCTTTAGGTTCTTACGAACAGCTTGTCATGAGGCCATGCGAGTTCCATACAGTGGGGTGTGAATTTCCTGAAGCCCAAAAACCTATGCAGGCTTTTCGCATCTAGTGGTCGAGGGTAGCAAAGGATGGCCCGCATCTTCTGGTCGTTCACTCTAAGCGTAAAAGTCTCTACGAAGAACCCCGACAGATCGACCTTAGATGATGCGAGCGCACTTTCTTTTGGTTGATTGTTAGACCGGCCTTCCCCATGCGTCAAAGAAAGGATTTCAAGTGAATGAGGTGTCTCAGAATAGCTCGCCACGTCTATCAGGTAGACCACAGTATAGTTGTACCCCGCGTAACCCAATACGATGTCCATCAAACGTATTAACGAACTTTGAGCGTTCCGAAAACCAAATGGTGGTCGAGTAAATTCGAAGAGCCCGTGCTGGCATTTTATTACAGTATTTTCAATGTCAGCTGCGAACATTTGAATTCGCAGGTACTCTCTTAAAACGTCCAGGTCTGTGAATTAGCGACCGTGGCCAACCTTGTCTATAACCGACCTAATGCTTGTGAAAGGGTGCGCGTCTCTTTCGGTCAGTGCGTTCAGCTTTCTGTAGTCTACGCATAGCCGTACTGAACCATCGTTTTTCATTTCCAAGACCACATCGCATGCCCAGAGACTTTATGAGGTTCTCGCTGCGCCTCTCTCGATCGTTTGACGTGGTGCGTAGTCAAGCAGCTTCCTCTTATGTGCACTTATCGGCCTCGGATTGAACAGGGATGTTCGAGCATCACCCATGACTATCTCGTGCGCTAGCGCATCTGTCAAGCCAGGTTGCTCCGTAAAGCAATGCGAAAAGGGGAGAAATGTTTGCGGAAACATCCGGCGCTGATCATAACAAGCTGAAAAACATGCGATAATCACCTCGACCTCGCACTCATTTTTCCAGGCGCTTCCGTTGGGCTTTCGTTGGAGGAGTACCGCTTGGTTTCCGGCTGCGGTCTTAAACCGTGCGCCGGTGTCTTGGCGAACGGGGCGAACTGGGTTAGTGACCCGAACTGATAGCCGTTCCTTCCCATGACGAGCACCATGCCCTCCTTCGAAAAGAAGTCTCTCCCCAGTATGACCGAGGTAGACAAGCCAGGCAAGTAAACAAAACGCTTCCTGCGCTTCTCGCCGTACAGAGTACGCGTAAGTCTAATGGCTCCCTCTGCTATCGCTTACCCATCAGCAAAGGTCAAGGGTGGCCCAGCGGACCTAAGCCTAACCTAACCCTAAAACCGTGTCTGCTGGTGCTATGGCGGCCACTGTGCGTGCATGTTACGGGCGTAGGTGCTAATCTAAAAGACACGACGTCGCATATGGGGTGGGTGCATTTTAGTAAATCATATGGGCTATGCTGATTCACGAAACGGGCCTTCTGCACTAACCAGCGGGCGTGTAGGGGCAAGCCACTATAAGACGTCCTGGTGAAAGTAGCCCACTCGAGCAATGCCGTAGATTTATCCAGCATGCACACGGCCTACTTGAAGGCACATCTTCAGAAACATGAGAGTAGACGGTTCCCAAACATTCCTTAATATTTCAAACATTCTATAAAGACGCATTCGCTCATATTTTGTTGATTTGGATAGGACAAAGGACGCATCGATGCCGAATTTGTTACGTGTTATTTCTAATTCCGTTGCGTGGAAGGGGCCTTTTACCAGAGGAATTGATAAATGATGAGTATTCTTAGCTGTTCATTTGGGCATAGATTCACCTTTCTTTCCCTCTTTTTTGCAGCTGTTCGGTAATTGTGCTAGCGTTCGTTTCCTCGTTTAGCAGGAATGAGTTTAATACCTAGCGATTGAACAATTTTAAGTTTTTTTTAACAATCACAGAATTTGTTTTGCCTTTGCTCAGGAGCACCAAGATGGTGTGTCTCCACAACCATCCTGCTTTCAGCTGCAGTCTTCCATCTTAGTGCGAATATGATAAGTCTGCACGTTTCGACGGCCCGCGTTCGAAATAAATAGTTCCAGAAAACGAAGTTGCTCGAGCGGGGAAGCGAGCCGTAAGTGTGGGCGGTAAGGGAAATAACAGCAAAGAGGAGGGGCGGAATAGGGCACCGATAAAAGGCGATGGACTGTGCCACTTCTTGTAGGCAAACAGCGCCAATGAGTGTCGTGCATTACCGCGCGTGCAATACGAGCCACCTCGAGTGGTGAAAGCACCCAGATGGGTTAACAGGAATGTAGCGGTTTGGGACTGAGTGGTTGCTCGAGGTGACTACGAAGCGAACCTAGCATCTAAGTAGATTTACGCATTTGGTGAAGTGGTGACCATATTGTCCCTAAATTGCATCTGAGAATAACTTAGCAAATCCAATGACTTTCCGCAATGTTCGACGCGTATTTATTCTTCCAAGTCAAGCAACAACCCTACGAAGGGAACAGTTACAATTTTGTAATGCGTGGGGTTTTGTAATACAAAATTGTTGTGGACTGAACTCAAGTGATGTAATGCGTTTTCTAGGAATTTGTAAAATCAGTTAAGAAAAATGAAACTTAAGTGTTTTGCAAACTCTTTTTAACGGTAATTTCGCTTTGCACCGGTGATTGAACTTTATTCAAAATGGGAAAGTGGCAAACACTTATTATGTAAAAGCAAACATTAATGATTTAAAATTTTAAATATTACTTAAATAAAGCAAATAGGCTTTCTAAAAAGTTTCTGAATGCTTTTTAAATGGTGCAATTTCCAAAGCAGGATCGCCACAAAAACTACGGCCTGTCGTTTCAACGTTCCGCTGGGTTCACAATCGGGAAAATTATCAGTGTGGTAAAACTACGTGACTGCGCCCAGCTTTAGGTTTGACGTTCACATGGTGTAGCTTACATCGTATCATCCACAAGCGAAAAATAGTACTAATATTATATGTCCTTATGCACTCTTTGGTTCTCTATTTGAACTAAACCATTTGCGTCGCGCGTATACAGTGAATCCTTATAAACCGTACCTTACCTGGACTCAACGAAAGGACGTAATAATCGGCGTTACAGTTAATCCGTAGGCCTTAGGCGAAAAGGAAATCGAGTAGAGAATCCGGCTTATCTACGTACAAAAAGTAAGTACTTCTTGTGTGGGTGCGGTTTTATGAGATTCTTACCTACATTATTCGTTATGGGACCACTCTCCTAGTTCTCACGGTGGCGGGAGAATCATGACGACTGACTGCCGCGCTGCTTTTCGCTTTGTTGCTGAAGCCGTCGAAAGACAATTGGCTGCTGCGGCCCGCCTGACGTAAACGTTTAGATAGCATTAGTCATCGCGGCGAATTTATTGAGGTGTTTCGGCAATCTTATTTTTGCGCAACGGCATCGTCTAATATTAGGATATCCAGCGTTGGAGGTAACTGCGGAGGTTGGAGATAGGGCATCATATATGGCAGCGATATATTTTGGTAGGTCATTAATTGCAAACAGGGTATCATATATTGCAGTACAAAAGATGGCTCATGAGTTAACTGTCTTGAATACTATGGCAACAAATGACATCAATCTTTATCAATAGCACCGGGTACTTAATTCAGTGGTCTGGGATGCTATCCTAAACTTATTTGATGTACACAAAAAATGATTTCCCTTCGTTTGGAAAAGTGGTGTTGAGAAGTGGGTGAATATATTCTTTTGTTGTAGGAAAAACCTATTCAACCTTTTGCGCGGAAATGGCCCGCAATGTGATTGGGGTCTTCAATGTTCCTTTTGCCAACCCCAATTTCTTTTTGCATAAACAAAATGGTGAAACACACTGCTGGTATGTCCCAGCCGTTGGCTCGCCAAGGTGATAAAAATTGAAAAGGACAAAACGGAACAATACACGTCACATTGAAGAAAGCCTTGGTTTTAAAAATGAAATATGGTAATGGTTCGTAATATATTAATGAATTTCCCTAATAAAATTCACTAGTAATGCAAAATAATTTTTAAACTTTCGTAATGTACTGGAGAACGGAGGCATAATTGAAATGGTTTATTGTAAAAAAAGCGACAATTGCCGATTGATGGGCAACTGCTTGTCAATGTACAAGCCATATAAGTCGCATCTTTCACCAGGATTTTTAAACACTGCTCGGTTATTTTTCGTTCACGCACGGGTGCTAATTGACACTTGAATACTACGTACAATTTGTCTCCGTTGAGACACAGAAACACCGAAATTAGTACCGGTACTTTGTTCAGATTAAGTACAAGAAGTACACCATTCGTAAAGAATAAACGTAGCAGTTGTTCTCCAACCGCACATCGAACGCACACGCTTGTATTATCTACGCATAGAGCTCACGACACCAAGTAACACAGTTTATACCTGTTCCCCAACAGCTTCAGTGTGCCGAATTAGCGCAAAAGGGTTCCTTAGCAAGGTAAAGCTGTACCAAAAGGGAGCAGTATCCTTTGATAACAACGGCAGCGATAACTACTGCCAGAGTGCTACTGCCGACTGCCTGAAATACAACAATCTCAACGGCGGCACCTCTGGAAGAGGGCGCAGTAACGCCATCTGGTGTTTTCTGCACAGACCAGCACGCCCAGACCTCGCCACTCGTGCTATTAGATCACGGTATCTCTATCTCACATCAGATAGCGCTTGGCGGTGCGTTTAGCGCTCGCGGCACTACACTCGAAGACAACTTAAGAATGACGGCGGAAGTTTCTACTTTGGTTCATCCCCGTAGCCGGCTGTTCTTCCGCGACACGCAAAACGTGCTTATTGGGAGTATTTTGAACGTGACACGAGACGCTTATTCTGCTTGTAAACTCCTGCATCGACTTAAAAATGCCTAGGAGTGAAAAGAAGACAATGTAACTGAATAACCGCATTCTTGTTTTAAAACGCGCGCGCGTTGACATTCGGGTCCGTCTCCTCGGAGGAGTGATCTGCAGCATGAGCAATTGCCACACTTAACTTGAATGGGTGGCGAGTTGCGGCGGGGGCGCCCCCTTTCATGCCTGCAGCACGTTATCGGTTCTTGGAGCTGGTCGCGTCTAAACAACATGCTGTTTAGTACAACCGTTTTCCCTCTGAAGACAGGAAATAGAAACGAGTCGTTTGAGGTGAACCGCATGGTTACGACCTTTCCATGGGAGAGTGAGAGCAAACGTATTTATTAAGAAAAGCAATTGGAAGGAGTCCTTGAGACACTTTGAGCTTACTAAGGCTCAACAGCCCTCAACACGAGCAGGCGCTGATCATTGAAGTCGGAGCTGGTCAGAGCTCTCCCCCAAAGCTCGTAGAAGAAAGGCAGGGATTTGGTGAAGGCAGAGGCGCGTGTGCGCAGCTTCTACGGTATAAAAGAGCTTCCCAGTGATTTCGCTAAAGTGGCATTGCAGGGAGTATACGGTGGGGGTAATAAATGGTATTTAGTGGGATCGGCGAAGGTATTACTGTGGAATGCATAGAGCTGCCTTTTCTCCTCTTTCGTTAAGTGTTGTTGGGCCACGTGATAGATGATTCTTTCAAATTTATAGTGTTGAGTTACTTTGTGATACGAGATGAACAGGGTTGCCTTATACTGCTTGCTTCCCGGGTCCTGGTGCAATAACTCTCAGGCCAATACATGGACACTTTCGTTGCCCAGAACGGCAGTATTGGCAGGTACCCATATCACCATGACGGATCTGTGTGCTGTAATCTGGCAGACTATTTGTTGGGTTGTCCGGGGAATTCGCCCACCCGATAAGGTGCGGCACTCTTGCTACGAATGAGGTGATTACTTCTCACTCAAAAATTCCAACAGCCTAATGTTCTACCGTAACCTGTAATTTCAGACCTTGATGATCTCATGGCCAGCCAGTCTGATGGTCTGCCAGGCTTCAGGTTTGCTGGGCTAAAAGCATGCCGGGCTACAAGGCTGAAAAGACCTGCTGGGGTACAAGCCTATAGGGAGAAAACTAGCAGGGCAGCCAGCAGGCTCCGGTAGCCGTGTGCGCGGGGTCCTGCTGGCCTCGGCCAAGATTTTAGGATCGACGTGCTCACTGAACTCCTTAATCACTGCAATGAAAACAAGTTTGGAGCAGCAAATTGTTTCATTATAACAACTCGATGGAAGGAAGAAATGCAGAAATTTGAATGCAAGCAATTAACTTTAGCTTTGTGGGCCAGTTGTGGTTTGGGGTCAATGGGGATGTGTTCGTCCTGCAGTGGACCAAAAGAGGCTGTTGATGATGACGATGGTGTGGTTACTTACGCTGGATATCACCGACCTCCAGCATAGCCTTCAGCCTTAGCCTGTTTGTCCTCAGGAGCACTTTCTAAATAGCAGGTGGGAATTGTTCGCACATAATTAGTCACTTGTATTTTATAGCGCCTTTGCTGTACACCCAATCTTAAAGCTAAGCATTCTATGCCCTATTTTGGCGTTGACATTGGAATAACACACATTGCAAAATAGCCAGCTTAACAAAATGGGTTTCCCAAAGGGCACATCAAGCATACACCCATAATAACAGTGGGATGTCTTTGTACCCGTATTAGACCTGCTGCAATACGCAAAATAAAGAATGGCAGCACACATTATTCGCAATATGTAAGGTGGAAAGACGACGATCATGACAGCGTGGCCGAAACGAATTCACGCCGTACTCGCACAGCGAATGCGCACTGCAGGGACTGCCACTTAGTGTGGTGGCGCCGAGAAAAATGAAGCGGCAATACACAAGACGGAATGACGCCGGCAAATAAGAAGTGGCCCCCACTGAAGAGTGGGGAGGCTAGGCGGAAACGGAGGGGAACGCCAGATGGACTTAACGGATTTGGCTCTAGGAGAGTGAAGTCTAGGCGGAAGATTCGAAGGTCTTCGAATTCTTGGGGTGCGAGCTCAAGAGGGGTACATCTGGTGCCTTGACATCCTGGGGCAGAGGCCCAGCTCCTGAATCGTTGAGGGTCGCAATGTTTGCGAGCTCCGCCCTTTGACGACCTGCTGCGCCGTGCCTGATGTCAACCGGCAGTGGCCGCTTTCCTCCTGACTGCTGCTACGTTCCGCTCGATCGTGAGCGAGTGCCGAGCAGACCGTTGTCTACGAAGACAACCGTGCGTGTTGCTCGTCGACGTTCCGGCGTGCGCGACGCCGTTATCGTAGCCTCGTGATGCTTCACCTCGCGTCGTCCCTTGTACAAAAGATGCTCGGCGGACAGCGCCTCATCGTCGTGATTATTTCGTGGGGACTGTTACTTTGATTAGTGATTTTCTGCCGTGTCTTTGTATGTAGCCTTGATATGTTTGCTTTGATGGTGTTCGCTCAAAAATAAATGTTTCTTTTTTCCCTTTCCAAGCATCCACGACTACGGTCATAGGCACTGTGCCATGTCCCCGTCACCATTTATCAACTGAAAAAAGTATGTTCGTAATTATCTACTCTCACACAATGATGTTTAACGAGCCTTCCCCATTCATCCTTAGTGGGCTCGATGACTTAGCTTCAGCGCAGACCACTAATCAGTTGCATTTTGCCACGCAGGTACGCAGTTTCTTCACCGGACTTATTTTGCCGGCGTTTCTGGCCTTCCAGCGATCGCAGCAAACCGTTTCAGCACGCCTGGTGCGGGCCCCTGGCCTGCTCCGTACACGACCGATGCATCGTGCCCAGCAGCGCCACCATTACCCTCTTTGGTTCCCCATTCACCTTGGAAAGCGCCATCGTCAGTAACATCATCTGCCACTTCAGCTGTAAAACCGCCCATGTCGTGCGCTGCACTCTTTGGGCAGGGTGGCTTTGTTTTAGCGCAGACCACTAATCCATTCCATTTTGCCATGCATGTTATTGGAATGTATCTTTCTTTTGGAACAAATTCTAGCCATTGCTTTTTTATGCAGCTACCGAGCTCACGGTTTCGGGCTACAACTGTTGTCGAACGTCTTCAAGTCAAGCAGTCTTTTATTAATTTGGCGGGAGATACTAAATGTATCCCTGGCCTTCCCAATATTGAGGACGTAATGAACCAGTTAGGAGAGCTACCGGCTGCCCAGTCGAAGTTTATTACCGATACATATTAAAAACCAGCTTCTGACAACAGACATAACCGTATCTTACCTAAATAAACGCATCACTGATTAAGAAGGATATTGTCAAGCCATTTCAACCATCCGAACTGACCTGGACGCTATAAAAACGATAACACTGAAATGGCTACCGAGATTGTCCGTCTAATCTTTGATAACATTCCCGACCCAAACGCTGAAGAAACATCCGCGGAATTTCTGCAAATCGTCATCGGTCATTCTAACGATCACTTGAAGTTCGCCGTTGTGCCTAATCACATTGAACCTGCACATCGCCTAGGACGTCATACAGAAGTCCATATTCTCCTTTCTAATTGCCCCACATTTAGGGGAACCAATTTTAGTGTCGGTGAAGATTTATCTCTGCCCCTTAGAGTGGCTTGTAAAAACCTTATCGTATTCGCTAAATCAAAATCCACGTCCTACTCTCTGCACTTCAAATCATTGCCCATTGGTACCGAAGGATACGTGTAAGCCCACTCCTGTGACTCTGTTAAGGAAATGTTATAGCGATTCTCCGTCATCAAAATGCGCCTCACCTCCCTCGATCCACACCCTGATCAAACCTGTTGCTCTCTGCTATCTTTACTAACAAACGCAGCTTTATTGCAAAACGTGACATTATTTATAATCTGGTTTTGTCGTCTGGTAGAAACCTTCTGATATTACGGGAAGATGGCTTACTAGTGACATGACTGACGGGGAGGTACTCGCTGACCAACCAAATGTTTTACTGTTTTGAATCGATCGCAGCTGCACGGGGGGGGGAGGAATACTTGTCGCTGTCAGCCACAACATATCCTGTACATCTGCAAACATTGTGCCTGTAGCCGCCTCTTTGTCGTCAAAGCATGCGCCCACTATCATCATCATGGGCCGCTGTGCCAGCGTCAGCAGCGTGTGTCCACAAGAGGCACGACGAGCCACGAGTAGAGAACACCCCGGCCTCTGCGCTGCTCGGCGGCATTCCATGGGCGCTCCCCGACTCGTGGACTCCTGCTGCCGTCAAATCTCCTCTACAAATATATCTACGGTCACCCGCACGACTACATCGGCGCCCACATTAGGTGGTGACCCGGAGGGGATCCCCAGAAATCGGCACACTGACATGGTGACGTGGGAGGACCCGCCGATACCGGCGTTCGAGCCACGGCACGTCAGAGGATGGTTCTTCACGTTCGAGGCTAGCCTCTGGCTCAACCACGTCAGTGAACAGCCTCTGAAGCACTCCTTCCTCTGGGAGACACTTCGCGTCTAGCTCTTCTGCGTCCTCGCGCTACCACCGCCTAGCGAAACACCCTACGACGACGTCCGCGCTGCCGTGCTCGCGCACTACGGCTTCAAGGACGACTGCTGTCGGCCTGCAGCATATAAGGTACTCGCGCGTTCCGCGCACGCTTCGCCGCCGGACATTGTACCTTCTGCACCATCGACGTCATTTCCTGCCACGACTGTCGCCATCGTAGACTCTACCTCCAGCGCGGCAGCCACACATACACCGACGAGGCTCACAGCCGACGTCATCACCGACGCCCACCGGCCGCAGCCCTGCTCCCCTTCTACAAGCCCATGCAAGGGCTCCGGTGAGTGCTCCGTGAGCGTTCCATCCTTCCCGACCTGGTCACCCACTACACCGCCGTTGCACGTCAAGACACAGAGCCCGGCTCCACTGCTGTCGCAGCATAACTCGGGTGCAGCGCATGTAGTGGCACCGTCCTCGGACCCCGACAAGACAGCCGCGAGCCTGACTCTACATAAAACGCCCCGCGCACCCCCGTCAACCGCGACGTGCACGATTACCAGGAAAAGCCCGACCCACTGGCGACAGACGTCCAGCCTCACAACTCACCGATGACGCCACCAGAGGAGCGCGTTCCCGAAACTCGACACCGGCGTCGCCAACGACTTCGTAAGCACCAGTCGAGAAAGCGAGTTTCGTCAGTTCCACTGCTTCGGCGCACATCGACGAGGCGTCAGTGCCGTCTTGCCAAACAACGTCATGCATGCCGGCTACGACCAGCATTTTGCGCTCATATCCGTCTGCGTTCCAGGACGTGGGCGCCTCGCTGTAGCCGCTGTCACCCTAGGAGGCGTACGGCGGTTACGCTTAAAGCATGCGCAAAGATGTCGCACCAGACACCGTGCTCAAACTGTCACCGCCGACCGGATACGACTCCTCTTACTAGCACACGAACGCCTGTGTACACACGTCGCAAGAGTCTCGTCATGGAGCGCCCCTTCTACCGGCCCCGCCAAATCTACACTGTGGCCGCGGTTTATGCCTCTTTCACTTCGGGACTACTCCACCGTACACCACCTCGTCCCACCTTGCACTCCCAGCCAAGGCCACCTGAGGCCAATCAATGCTCCGGAGGCCCACAATGGACTGACCAGGACTGCTCCCACAGTTTACCCGCGATTTTACCTGGACCGCCTAAGGACTTTTACCATGGATAGACCTAGTTAATTATCTGCACATAGCTTGTACTTCGGCTTCTTTTTTAACGAGCTACGCGCTAGAGAGGAGCCCTGTAGTGGCGGCAGCTTCACCCGCTAACAACGCCACTATCATCATCACCCCTGCATCCCACAATCATCATTAGCAGTGGTGCTTACCCGGCTGCGTCAGCAGTGACACGCGCCACAAGACCGAATATGACCGCGAGCCTGGGTGGTTGCATGACTACGCTGCTCTCGAAGTTCTGGCCGGGGCTTGCTCACCCGAATAAATGTAGTAGAGCTACAGTGCATCACCGAGTTCACAGCTCCTTTTCCTACATGCCCCACCTTGAAATCCTACGTGGCTTCTTCCTCACACATGACATCGTCATCTTCTTCCTCCTAACAGTCGAAAAAGACGTTGCCCGTGGTTTGCGCTTTCGTCGGAAAGTGGTTTCTGAGCCACCATTGTCTTCCGTGGAGGATGAGCTTGGGGCCCTAGATGAAAAACACGCCGCCAGCAGAAATCTCCTCAATCGTCCCAAGACCTATCACGCCCGCCTCGTCAATTCTCCAAGCCTAATCAGCAGGCCAGGTCTACGACTGCACTTCCCTCACAGCAAGCCTCTTCTGCCATGTCCCAAAAAGAGTTTCTCCATTTTGTGGTGCAGCAGCTGCAGACATTCGTTTCTGTACTTGCGGCACAACTTCACTAACCAGTCTGCTACCATGCCGGAACCACAACAGTACTATGTACAGTGGAACTGTTGGGGTCTCTCTAAAAACATTGGTCAACTCCGCGAAAGGCCACGTCTTGGAAAGCTCCATGCCTGGGCTTTCTTGCTTCAGAAGACGAACTCTCTCCTTCGTCTGCCTCAATTTACGGCCTACGCGGAGCCGTCTATTTCTGATGGGCGGTGCACCTGAACTTCTACTCCTCCGGGCAAGGTGGCCATTTATGTTCTAACTCGGTTTCCTCAAATACCTATCCCTCTAAATTCGTGGTGTACAGCCTGGCATGAGGTGGTGGCGGTAAAGGTGCAGCTTTGCGTTGTGCGGTTATCCTGGTGGCGTGTTACGTGCGCCCTTACAGTGGTCGTGCTCCCCACCTGCGGGTAGGTTGGCTTACCCAACTACGGCGAACTCACCCTGGCTGCCCCCTTCTTGTCGCGGGGGAAGTCAATGCTCCCCACTGTGACTGGGGATACCCTTCCCCAAGTGAGCGTAGTCGAGTGGTACTGGAGCGCTTCACCGATACCTGCTTTACGCTGGTGAATGATATTACTAGCCCGAAACGCCGTTTTACCCTCGCCCAGATGTCCCCTTACTCACCTGACTTGTCGTGGTGGCTGGGTACACAAACGATCTCCTGGCAACGCGAGGCGGACTGCTGGGGCAGCGACCACCTTCCAATTCACCTCGGGCGCATTCCGGAATCAACGGGTCGCCTTCGTCGCCAGTACACAGTGGTGAACTGGGATACCTTCACATCCACCCTCAACGCTTCCCTCTCAACATCTATCAAGGACCCCATCGATCTGCTTCTCCGTGTCCTCACGGAGGCCTCCCAGCATACGTGGGTTGAGGAGTCTCGTCCTAGGCCTAATCTCCTGCTCCTGCATCTCTGGGCCAAACGTAGGCAGGGCGAAGTAATTGCCAACCGGCACACTTCGTTGATTCCTGCCAGGCTCCAGTTTCATCGCCTTACCGCTGCTGCCAGACGGCACAAAAAAAGACTGTCCAGGCAGCGCTGGCTTGACTGGTGCCCCTCTCTCGGTCTGTCATCTTCAACGCCGTTCGTCTGGCGTACTTTTCAAGCCATGGAATCTGGCAGTCGCCCTCCGGAAGCAGCAGCCAGCACTTGCCTTGCATCGAACAAGAATCAGGCACAATATGCCCCCGACGTTGCCCAGCCCTTGTTGCCAACCTTTGATGCTGTGCCAGTGGCAAAGCCGGTTCCGTTCCCCTGTCGAACAGTGTGGGCTTACAACCAACTTTCGAAGCCATTTCAAAATCCAGTCATGGTTTACAATGGCTGACTTTTTGGTCGCAATCGATCAAGCTAAACAACGTACTGCTCCGGGTCACGACGGCATTACTTACGAGCTGTTCACAAATATTGACGACCGAGCTCTCAAGATGCTCCTGGACTCTTTAAATCAAGTTTGGCTCTCTGGTAAACTCCCTGAATAGTGGATTTGGTCAGATATTGTCCCTATCCGAAAGCCCGGGAAATCACCACAAGAACTTCGTAACTTGCGCCCAGTAGCCTTGAAATCTAGGCTATGCAAGCGGTTACAACGGGTGCTTGCCACGCGTATTCGGTGGTGGCTTGGTACTTTTCAGTGGTATCACCCGGCGCAAACCGGATTCAGGCCTCATGTTGGTACTGAGGATGGCTTGGAATACCTGTCATCTATGGTTTTGTTGGGAGGCCGTTCTCGCCGTGTGAGGACTGTGCTAGCTATGGACATATGCAACCGTATGACAATGTTAGCCATGCTGCCATCTTAGAGGTACTAGGTTGTCTCAGCCTCCCAGACAAAGTCTCTGTCTTTGTCCGACACTTCCTACAACACCGCTCTGTCTCCGTACGCATAAACAGTGGAAGTTTTGGCTCCTTTACACCAGTGCGCAGTGTGCCACAAGGGTGTGTTTTATCTGCGCTACTTTTTAACATCGTCTTGTTGCCGCTAGCCTGGCACCTGACCAATATTCAAGACCTGTACTTCCTCATGTACGCGGATGACATCACTGTATGGACAGTCCGTCCAGACCTGCCAAGACAAATCGAGTACCTCCAGCAAGCGTTAACAGACAGCCACAAATGGTGCGAGTATGTGGGCCTCACCATCTCTCGAGAGAAGGCTGCTGCACTTACACACGTCAACGCTTAGGGCCGTCGGACCCTTGCGGTATCGCCGATAGTACTACAACTGAACGGTACCGCCGTTCCCATTGTCGGACAGCTTCGGGTTCTGGCTTAGAGATATTGGCCTCAGGATCGGCAGCTAAGTGGATACGATCTGCTCGACAGAAAGCCGGACAACTGCCTCACCTTGTTCGCCGCATCTCCCAGAAGTCTTAGGGGGTCTGCTGGAACATGGCCCGTACCCTTGTGCGGTCTGTACTACAGCCAAGGCTCGTGTACAAGGCACAGTTCAAGCACATGACGCAAGGGGACTGGGACATATAAACATATAAACCCAACTTAGACGTTTAGATTTGGCTATGAGAAGATAAGTTTGTTGCGCAGATTTTACTTCGCTTTGGATGGCTGGCTGAATGTACAGACAGATAGCCATAAAGGTATTTCTTGGTTTAATGGACCTCTCCCTGTATGTAAACAACTTGACGTCACGAAGCACACGTGGTTGATGGGTGGCGCCTGCTGGCTGCCGTGAAGTGCGGTGGCGGTTGGCAGAACGCACCTGCGCCGACGTCCCGGCCTGGCCACGCGGCGCCGGAAAGGAACGATGTGCCGTTGGTTCGGGCCGTCACTGGTCGCCCACATTGCAGGTTGGGGTCTAGCTATCATAGCTGTGGCCGTCGCACATCCATGTAGCTTTCCGCATCTACAACCTCCGCAACATTTTTGTCTACCGTACTGTCAACTGAAGGGCGACGCTTTCGGATAATCAGTGCGCGACAGAACATCGTAAACGAGCCCTTCTGAAGGTTGGTGCTGTTGCGACGGATTCCAAGAATGTTTTTGAAGATGCCTTGTGTTCGGACACATACCAAGGAAAGCTAATTTATTGTTGCCTTCGAGGTCCGCTTAAGCTAAGCGCGGTGCCTCAGGCAGGGTAAACGCTCCCTGTTCTTGGTCTCTTTGCGTCGCCCGGAGACAGTGGCGTACACACAATGATTTTATGTCGAGGGGAAAAAAAGGAAGACAAAACATGAAAGGATTAAAAAGTAAAATAATCAGCACCGAAACAAAAATATGAAGAGCAAAAGGCAAAAATTATTCCAATAAAAATATCGCGATGACGTCGTTCTCTACGTGATTGACCGATTGTTTTGTTACCTTTTTCCCCAGTGAAATATCGAAACGGTTCACCGTCATTGTGAGAGTTACATACAGCCACATATGGTTAGTGCGTGTATCTTGCGACAGTGGACTGAAATAATTTTCGGTAGTCATTATTTCACGATAGTTAAAGTTAGTGTTCTTGTACGCCCGCTGCATACGCCAGCGTCGGGAGGCCGCAACAAATGAATACATTCACTGAGTCTGTTCGCTAAGGGCATACACATTTTTCGAGTAGCGTGAGCGGCCCATTTCGCGCCGAACGCACGACGCTATATGTGAGAACGGCAGGCATCTCTGTTTTGCCGCATCCTCAAGGCAGAATATAATTGATTAAGGGAAAACTTTATTGCAATAACAAACAATGAATTTCGTTCGTCTTGAACACATCCCTCCAGAACAAAAGACCAAACTTGTTGTTGTCGATCAGGTGGCTATCGCGGATCCCTCGTCGAAACATTTATTTCGCTTTGCTAAGCAGGTTAGGCATTCATTGTGTTTTTAATAGAGTGCTCTACCTTCTCAAAACATAATATTTCGCAGCAAGAAAATTTCCGTCTGCCCCATACCCTCGGCACTATTCCACTTGACCAAATTTCTGCTGGTGCTGCATGATAGCAGATGGTTAATAAACAGTATCATTTCATGGCACGAATCAGAGCGGACTGCCAATGTAGACGGTATGACTTCGCTTTGGAGAACAGCTGAAGTTCGAGAATGGAAATTGTTGCTACGAGTAAGAGCAGACTATGTAGCTGCTTTGGCTGCCAGCCTCTTCGGCATTTTGCGCGCATCCACAATACACGCCGAATTTACCTCTTTTTGGACTCCGAAAAGTCAGGTGCCGCTGATTTTGCTCGCAAAATTTGCGTAGCCGAGAGCACAGCAGCCCACCGGCATCAGAAAAGCCACCACGTAAACAAAAACTCCACTTTTGCGCGCGTCTAATGCAGCCTGACTGCATGCAAGTGAAATCTTATTTTAAACACGACACATGCACAAAAGACCAATTTGAAATGTTCCACAGGTCACCTGTTCCACAGGTCGCCCAGATAGGAAGGCCGCTCTTTTATCATAAAAAGGAGCTCGTCCTAGTGCGTTAGTCCCCATCACGTTACATTTCTGCAGCTTCACCGAAATCCCGTCTGCTCTGATAGGCGGCACTGTAAACCCCGTGCACGAAGGAATCAGAGGCTCAAAGCCACACTAGTTGAAATATCGTCGAGGATAGTATGAGAAAGTCTTTTCTTCTTTTTAAATTGCTCAAATTTTTGCCACACTTTTACGCATTTAAGAACAGTCCCTAACTGTGGTACTTCTACGTGCAGCCTCTCTGCTGTGTGTTTATATGATGACGGGGAAGTGGTATGATGGCCACTAATGTTTTTGTTCTCTTATGGACTCACATAAGAAAAAAAATTAATACACGCCAACAGTCATTCTTCCGCGTTGAAGCAAAACGGTTCCCTTTGAAATGGGAAAGGCGCATTCCAGTATTTTGTGAGGTTCCACGTTTGGATGCAGTTAATTTGGTCTGGGCCGAGTCTATAGCTGTATACACCACTACAAATAAACTTTTCGAAGGAGTGACCCGTACAGCGCAATCATGTTATGCAGAGTAAGGGCGAGTGTACTTAAGGTGGCTCGTGCTTCACTGTGCACACGTGTCCTCTCACTAACGTCCTCATCGTTCTTGTCTTAATTTGCTTACTTTGTACGTTGTGGTTTCTACATAAAACTTACATGTGCAACGTCGTTTGCTTATCCCCTGCTTGCGACTTGTATAATCAAGTAAACGCGTAAATGGGCCTAGTTGGTTCGAACTGTGAAACACGGTTCAGTACGGTGGTAAAGATGGGACAAAAGTAGAGACCACACAGGACTAGCGCTTGACATCAACTGAAATTTTTACTACACACATCAAAAGGTATACAGGAACGGAGCCTGCGTCAACGTGCCCAAAGCGCAAAGAAAAATGACAAGGTCAAGCGGTGCATTTTGTTACGCACGTGGAAAGTTCGCCTCCAGATAATCTCCTTCTTTTTTTGACAAACTAATAGATGCCGTGCTTACACTTATCACCGGCTGTCATTATGTGCCACGCTTCAAACAATTCACGGCTGGCTTGGTCCTTAAAATAGCGCAATAATAGTGTGGTCTTGTAATGTGGAACACAGTGTCGAACGCACCGGCAGCGGCGGCAATAGTCAGATAAATGGCACCCCGCAGCGAGACCTTGAAGAGCTGTACGGTGCTCAAGGAGCCTGTAATTATGCACCTACCATTCTGCCCAATAAAGCATTTTCCACGATATAGGCACATCGTATTGAACACCTTGTTTGCAACAAACAAACTGCGTGGCATGCCTCTAAGCACAGCGGTTGCCCTTTTCCTCGCCATTCACAGCAGAGCACATTCGTGCTAGTTTTAAGTGCGAATGCACTTTATAAGCGACCCCGAACCTTCCGCCGTCCGCATAGCAACAGCTGCGGGTGCGCGCGCTTTTCGTCTTCCTTAGCAACGGGGGGAGATGGGCGCGCGCTGCCTGGCGGCTGACATGGCACATACCCACGTGGGAGATTGGCCAGGAATAAATGCGAATGCACTTCTTAAGCGAGTCTGAATCGTCGCGCTCGCATAGCGCCTCCTCTCTCCCCTTGCCTACTCTCCTAAAGCCCCTCTACTACTCTCCAGCTCCCAACACCCTCTCTCGGCGCGCCAGCCAGGCCACTACACTATATAAAAAAACAGCATCCGGCGCCCGGTTTCGATCTGCGGACTTTGCGGCCTGCAGCGCGACGCTCTACCGACTAAGCCACGGACGCGACGTTGATATCAGTGTTAGTAACACGCCTTATATCTTTACCGCATTCAAACTACGTCGTCATCGGCGTGCGTTGGCGACTCAGCTACGTTATAGCGGCTTGATAACTGCGTGGTGTACACGTGATACTACAAACCCGCTAGTTCTGCATTCTCTCACGTGACTGCGCCTCCTCTCCCTTCACTCCGGTCGGCGCTTCGCAGCTGCGGTGCGGTGCGCTCCTCCCCTCGAACATACACTTTAATTCACCAAGATTTCCGCAGAGGGACAAACGAGGCGTCTTAAGCCGAACGTGATGACGAGGTTGTGTAAATGTAACTAACGGGCAAAATGCCACCAAACTTCAACAAACTCCCCCTCATAGCATCACCCCGTGCTTCGCACTTCCTCATACTCCCCTTCAAGGAAATGCGGGGGAATTTTTTCTGGGGCGGAGAACACAGCGTCGGCACCACGTTTCCCCGCCACCTTTTGAAGGCTGTGGCAGAACTTTTGCACGTAGGGGACGACCACACGTCTCCATTCTTCCCCGCACGGGGCACCTTGAGTATTCATGGTGACGGTGAGCAGCGACACCGCGGAACCCGAGCTCCGATACATAAGCCGTGTCCAACCGTGGCGAGGTGTTTAAAGATGAAGGTAGAAGCCGTAAACGGTGGCCGTCGGAGCCCTTGTCAAGCTCCGGCCGAAGGGCTTCCTGCCTGTCTACCAGGCAGGGAGCTCCGGGACCTCTTTAACTACCAGGGTAATGTCAAAGAAGAAAGTACCCCCGTCTCCCTGCTTTTATACTATGCTATATGGCATTTTCAAACCCCCCCCCCCCAGACGTGATCGGTCCTGAAAAGGGGCCGCACCGAAGTTTCATTCCCACCCCTCCCAACAACTGTCTTTTCACCAACCGTGCATAGCTATGCTCGTTTCCTTGTGATAGAGTCAGCTGACTCAGCAAGACCTGTCGCTTCCCTGTCTGGATTCCTGGTTTCGAAATTCCTGTAAAACACAATAGGTGGAAAGTATCCAGCTAAAAAGCTTAAAACAGGAGAAATCCTTGTAGAACTTCGTGCCGAACAACAAGCCCGCACTCTTCTTGAACAAACCCACATCCATGATCTGGACATCAGCGTCACACCCCACCGGAGCCTCAACAACTTCCAGGGTGTGATTTCTGAGACAGATCTTCTTACGGAAACAGATGCGGACTTGCTTGAAGGTTTAAAGGATCAGGGCGTTACAGCTGTGCGCCGCATCACGATATGCAGGGATGATAACATAATCCCCACGAAACATATTATCCTGACCTTTAACTGTTCCTCACTTCCTGAACATATCAACGCAGGCTTCATTCGATGCTCCATTCGCCCTTACATTCCGAACCCGCGCCGCTGCTTCAAGTGCCAGCGCTTCGGGCGTAGTACAACCTCTTGCCGCGGCAAAACAACGTGCGAAATGCGCCGCGCAGGACCATCGCACCGACAATTGTAATTCTGACATCCTCACTTTTGCAAACTGCAGGGGCCCACATGCGGCCTACTCCAGGAAATGCGAAAAGTTCCAAAAAGAAAAGAAAATAATCAATCTCAAGGTAACAGAAAACATCACTTTCCCGGAGGCGGGGAAGAGGTTCGCCTCTTTTCCTCTGGGGAGGTACGCCGACGCAGCTCGCCGGGGGGCGGAGCGGCGTCTGGTTTCCACAGGGATCCACTTCAGCGAGTCTGACCTGGTCCCTCCGCGCCCCCCCCCCCCCCCTGGGTTGCCTCTGGCAGCCCAACCCGCCACCACGCCGCTTGCTGAGGCAGCAGCGGTTGTGGTGGCAACGTCTTCCGTCGGGACCGGTGCCGCTCCCGCCTCTGTCTCCCCATCCTCCAGTGCGTTGGAGGGTACCGAGGTAATGGACACCACGGGCCCCGCACTGGCTCCCACCGCAACCGCACCGCCCGTGCCACCTCTGGCGCCCCGGACGCCCTCGGCGGTGGCGGCTCAAACGAAGGGCTACCGAGGGGGGGCCAAGTCCGGGGGGCCTGGTCCGTCGGGCACCCCTCGGACATCCGACGACGAGATGGATGTCGGGCCGTTCCTGCCTGCAACGCAGCGCAAGGAGCGGCCACCGACTTCTGAGCCTACAAACAGGCCTAAAAAGCCCAATACCAGAGTAACAGCCCCGAAAGACGACACATGAACACACAGACACACACTCCAATCATTCTTAAATGTAAATAATGGGAACAGACCCTATCATTCAATGGAACTGTAGAGGCCTTATCAACAATCTAGATGATGTGTACGAGATACTTCAATCACATCAGCCAAGTCTCATGTGTCATCAAGAAACACACCTAAATAGTAAACATACTAACTTCTTGAAAAGCTACTTGGTTTTTCGAAAAGACAGGCACACTTGCACTTATTCTTCAGGTGGTGTGGCCATAGTAGCCCGAAAATCCTTAGCGTGTCACACCATCCACCTAAACACCATGCTTGAAGCTGTCGCGATTCGAACAATTATTTATGATACGTTAATAACGGTATGCTCCCTCTACATCCCTCCGGATTACCAACTATCGAACACTAATTTTGAGGCCCTGATAGATCAACTACCTGAACCGTACTTAGTCTTAGGCGACCTCAATGCACATAATTCAATCAGGGGCTCTTTCGGCACAGATGCCCGAGGCTGCCTAATTGAAAAATTTCTAACATCATCGGCAGCATTCCTTTTTAACAAAAACCAAGCTACATATTATAACATACGACAAAACAGTTATTCACATCTTGACTTGGCTCTTGGCTCTGCAGTTCTTTTCCCATTTCTTGAGTGGCATGTGGACACAAACCTATATAGTAGTGACCACTTCCCCACCAAATTGACATACATAGGCATAGGCACAAACACTTCCCCCGCTCATAAAAGTTTCAATAAGGGAAGGGTAAACTGAAGTACATTTACAGAAACATGTAAACTGCACTACACATCCATAAAACACCTACACGTAGAAGAAGCGACCCAACTGCTCACGGCGCACAACCTCGACAACGCCGCAAAGTCCATTCCCCAGGCCTCCGGTGCCCCACGCAACCCAAGGATGCCCTGGTGGAACGAGGACTGCAGGCGAGCGCGAGTGGCCCAGAACAAGGTGTGGGGTGTCCTTCACCGGTACCCTACGTCGGCTAACTTAATTTCTTTTAAAAGAGCAAAGGCCTTGAGAAAGCGCGTGCGCCGTGAGGCAAAACGGGATAGTTGGCGCTCCTTCATAAGATCAATAAATTCATACACAGACACACGCAAGGTATGGACACGAATACGTAAACTTAAAGGACAACATACATATAGCCTGCCCTTGGTCAGCACGACTGGGGACACACTAGAAGATCAGGCTAACACACTTGCACATTTTCAAAACGTGTCAAGCTCTGCACACTACGCAAACACTTTTGTGAAACATAAAGCCTCTTGTGAAAAGAAGTCCCTACCTGACAACAACAAATCACAGACTTCTTACAACTCTCTGTTTTCACTACATGATCTGAGGGCTGCTCTAAGCACGTCTAAACAGTCAGCCTTAGGACCAGACAACATTACATATACAATGATACACCACTTACACAAAGACACTCTTGTAACACTCCTTCACCTTTACAACAAGATATTTCTTTCGGAGCACATTCCAAAGTCTTGAAGGGAGGCCATAGTTGTAGCATTCTTGAAAGAAGGGAAGGACCCTTCCTCTCCCGCTAGCTATCAACCCATTGCCCTGACCAGCTGCCTGTGCAAGCTTCTCAAGAAGATGATAAATCTCAGGCTCCTGTACTTCCTTGAGTACAACGGTCTTCTCGAGAGCTGCCAGGCAGGCTTCAGGGTGGGGCGATGAACGAACGATCAACTCGTAGCTCTTGAAACATATATAAAGCATGCCTTTGTGCATAAACAATTTTGTCTTACGGTGTTTTTCGACAGAGAAAGCCTATGACACCGCTTGGCGGTACGGTATCCTCAGTGACCTAAAGTCAATCGGTGTTGCGGGCAACATGTCGAACATCCTTTGTAGTTATATGTCGGAGAGAACCTTTCGCGTCAGAGTTGTTTCTGCACTGTCAAATGTTCACGTGCAAGAAAATGGCGTGCCGCAAGTGGAGTGTTGAGCTGCACCCTCTTCATAGTAAAAATGAACTCTCTTGGAAAGGCACTGCCACCTACAATCTCTTATTTTATGTATGTAGATGACATGTAGATATCCTTTAAATCGTGTAACTTGTCCATCTGCGAACGTCAAGTCCAGCTCGGCGTCAAGAAACTTGCTGGCTGGGCTGACAAGGATGGCGTTAATCTTAATCCCGCGAAGAGCTCTTGTGGTGTGTTCTCCAGGAGGCGTGGCGTCCACCCGGACCCAGACATCACTCTTGCGAATGTGCCAATTCCTGTGAACAAGGAGCACAAGTTTTTAGGTATTTTATTCGACAAAAAACTTACATTCATTCCACATATCAGACAGCTCAAAAGCAAATGCTTAAAAACAATGAATATTCCTAATGTCCTCTTACATCATTCTTATGGAGCCGACAAACAACTCCTGCTGCGCCTGTACCGAGCGTTGGTGGGGTCTCGGCTTGACTACGGCAGTGTCGTGTATGGGTCAGCTACAAAAACGGCTCTGAAAATGCTTGACCCAGTGCAGCATCTTGGCTTCGCCTCTCACGTGGCGCATTCCGCAATAGCCCTGTTAAAAGTCTTTATTTCAAGTGCAACAAATGCTGCCTAGGGCATCAGCGGGAGTATGTTGACCTGTTGTAGACATCCAAGATCGTGTCTCTGACCAACCATCCTATGAATCCCATCATGAACGATACATCAAATTTACAACTCTTTTTAAACAGGCCATTTATTCCCTTACTGTTCTCTCTCAGAGTTAGGGAGGAGGCTTCTGCACTCAATGTCGCCCTTTCAGACACGCACAACACACCCATTCATAATTTCATCGCACCATGGCATCTTCGCCCTGTAACATGCGACCTGTCATTCACATTTAAAGAAAAAAATAGGGTACCCAGGAATGCAATTCTGCAGCACTTCATGTTTCTCCAGGACAAGTACAAGTGCGCAGAATTCTATAGCGACGCGTGCAAAACTGGTTCTACTGTCTCTTGTGCAGCGCACGGACCAAATTTTAGAGTTATCAAAACAATGAATTTTCACAGCAGTATTTACACGGCAGAAGCGTATGGCATTTTACTCGTGTCAAATCACATCCTCGAACATAAGATTCCAAAGTCCATCGTCTACACAGATTCTCTAAGCGTTGTGCAGGCATTGGCATCAGGAAGGTCGTCAAAAACGTACGTAATCAATGTTCTTTTAAAGGTCATAATGACTGCATATGCTTCAGATTTAGAAATAACCATATGCTGGGTACCAGGTCACTGTGGGATCCCTGGCAATGAGACCGCTGATCAAATGGCTGGTGCTGCTGCTCTCATGACCACAGTTGACATAAGAACAGTACCTTACACCGACATAAAGACACGCATCAGACGACAGCTTCGTAACACATGGCAACTACACTGGAGTCAACAAACAGACAACAAACTACACGTAATAAAACCACGACTGGGACGCTACAAAACTGACTCACACAACAGATACACTGAAGTCGCCCTGGCTAGGCTGCGGATAGGTTACACACATGTGACGCACTCCCACCTGCTCACTGGAACATCGGGACCCACGTGTAGCAGGTGTGGAAAGGGCCTATCCGTAGTCCACATACTAATCACATGCAGAGCACTTGACATAACACGACACAAACATTTCCCTGAAATATACAGACGACACATTCCATTGAACCCATCATATTTTTAGCCGAGGAACTAAAGTTTTCTAGTCAGCGTGTTTTTAAGTTTTTTAGCTGAGGTGAACTTTCTGCAGCTCTTGTCATATCACGTGTAATCATCCTGGCACTATACACACTATACACCAGCCATCTCCATTGTCTTTTGTTTTGCATCATTTTTACTTTTAGTCGCATGTTTTAGTATTTACGGTCTCATCACAATTCAGTACCTTCTTCTTTGACGCTCTTTGCCCGTACTCGGTCTTGCGCCAATAAACCCCAACGATCATCATCACGTCTCCTTTCTTTGCGAGGTTCATCTCGCCTTTGACGGCGTGCCCCTGACTTGAGGTCACGGAATAGGCTTTCAACCACTGATGCTATTACTTCCCGAGAAAAGCCGGCACCTTTCAAACTTGCAACTTGGTGTTGAACACTATCGGCGACTTCGTGCTGTCAAGACTTCTTGAGGGCACCACGGAGACACCTAATGCCAATACCCCTTTTCACTATCTTCAAATGCTGCGAACGATAATCCGAAATCGCCTTTTTGGCCGGGGCCTATATGCCCAACACACGTGTGTTACACTGAAATTAAAACACATCGAGGAACTGCACGGACCCGTCATTTGGTAAGTAATGGGTAAATTTTAGGCCATCCGAAATCTCCAGAAATGTTTTCCTAACCATTTTGAATAAAAGGTTTACTTCTTCTGGTTTCACCGACCTAGTAACAACCATTTAAAATCGACACATCTAAATATCTTTGCTATCTTAGCCGCGCCAATATGCGTATCAAAGCTGCTGTCACACTTTGCTAAATACAAATTACTTAAAACCGGTGCAATACACGACCCGATGAAGACGCCTTGTTTCTGGATAAAACCCCGCACGGGGCACCTTGAGTATTCTTGGTTACGGTACTGGCGATACCGCGGACCCCGAGCCCCCCAACATAAGCTGTGTCCTACCATGGTGATGTGTTTTTAAGGTGAAGGGTAGAAACCTCTAACGGTGGCCGTCGGAGCCGTGGTCAAGCTCCGGCCGATGGGCTCCGTGCCTGTCTACCAGGCAGGGAGCTCCGGGACCTCTTTGACTACCAGGGTAAGGTCAAACGAGAAAGTACCCCCGTCTCCCTGCATTTCAATGTATCATATGGCATTTTCTAAACCCCCCCAGACGTGATCGGCCCCCGAAAAGGGGCCGCACCGAAGTTTCTTCACCTCCTTTGAAATCGATCTCTCCCCCAAAGCCTGATAATTTCTCGCGGTTTGTGATCATGGAATCTGTTGACAAGACAAAGCCCATCACTTCCCAATCTGTGTTTCTAATCTCCAAGTTTCTTGAAAGCCTTATCGGAAAGTCGTATAAGGCTAAGAAACTCACAACGGGAGAAGTTTTGATAGAAGTAGAAAGCAAGCAACAATCCTCTAACCTCCTCAAGCAAACGCGCATGGTAGATGTTGACATCAAGATCACGCCCCATCGCAGCCTCAATAGCTGCCAGGGCGTGATCTCTGATCGGGATCTAATGAATGAGACTGAAGCAGACCTGCTCGAGGGCCTCCGAGAGCACGGCGTAACAGCAGTAAGGCGAATCACCATACGCCGAAATGATGAAATAATTCCAACCAAGCACATAATCTTGACACTTGACCGATCTAACCTTCCTGAGTCGGTCAACGCAGGCTTCTTGAGATGTCCAATCCGACCCTACGTGCCGAACCCGCGCCGCTGTTTCAAGTGCCAGCGGTTTGGGCACGGCACAACGTCTTGTCATGGTAAATTGACGTGCGCAAAATGTGCAGCACATGATCATCAAACTGACAATTGTAAATCCGAGAACTTCACCTGTGCCAACTGCCACGAACCACACGCTGCCTATTCTAGGAGCTGTGGAAAGTTCAAAGAAGAAAAACAGATCATTGCCTTGAAAGTCAACGAAAACATCACCTTCCCTGAAGCACGGAAGAGGTTCGCCTCCTTCCCTCTGGGCAGGTACGCCGACCCAGCTCGCCGGGGGGCGGAGCGGCGTCTTGTTTCGGCGGGGACCCAGTACCGAGAGTCGGACTTGGTCCCGTCCCCGCCCCCCCCTGGGTTGCCTCTGGTAGCCCAACCCGCCACCACGCCGCTTGCTCAGGCAGCAGCGGTTGTGGTGGCAACCTCTTCTGTCGGGGCCGGTGCCGCTCCCGTCTGTGCCTCCCCATCGTCCAGTGCGTTGGAGTGTGCCATGGACACCACGAGCCCCGCACCGGCTCCCACCGCCACCGCACCGCCCGTGCCACTTCTTTTGCCTCCGACACCACCGGCGGTGGCGGGTCAAACGAAGGGCCCCCGAAGGGGGGCCAAGTCCGGGGGGCCCGGTTCCACGGGCACACCCAGGACATCGGACGACGAGATGGACGTCGTGCCGTTCTTGCCTGCAACGCAGCGCAAGGAGCGGCCTCCGACGTCCAAGCCTACAGATAGGCCGCCCAAAAAGCCTAATCCAAGAGTCACAGCCCCGAAAGACGACACATAAACATACACACTCCAGTAGCTCTCACACTAAATAATGGGAAGAGAAAATATTGTTCAATGGAACTGCAGAGGTCTTCTGAATAATCTTGACGACGTGTATGAGATTCTGCATACCAATCAGCCAAGTGTAATGTGTGTTCAGGAAACACATTTGAATTCTAAACAATCAAATTTCTTGAATAGTTACCTGGTATACAGGAAAGACAGGGATGGCTGCACACACTCTTCTGGCGGTGTGGCCATAATCGTCCGGAAACCCTTAGCATGCCACCCTGTCACCTTGAACACTATCCTTGAGGCTGTAGCAATACGCTTAATAATATTTAATAGGTTGATAACGGTATGCTCCATATACATTCCTCCTGATGTTACACTTTTGAGTTCTGACTTCGAGGCGCTGGTTGACCAGCTGCCCGAACCATACATTCTAACAGGCGACCTTAATGCTCACAATTCTCTTTGGGGCTCTTCTCGTACGTATGCCCGAGATCGCCTGATAGAGAGGTTTCTTACATCCTCATGAGCATGCCTTTTCAACAATAAACAGCCTACATACCATAACATAGGTCACAACACATACTCATGTCTTGACTTGGCTATTGGCTCCGCAGTTCTCTTTCCTCTTCTCGAGTGGGGTGTGGGCACGGACCCATATGGCAGTGACCATTTCCGCACTTCATTAACGTATATAGGTAAAGGCCCGAGCAGTCCATCTTCCCATAATAGGTTCAATGAAGCACGAGCTAACTGGAACACATTTACAGAGACATCCAAACTACACCACACATCCATAGGACACCTAGACGTTGAAGAAGCTACCCAACTCCTCACGGCGCACATCCTCGACGCCGCCGAAAAGTCCATTCCCCACGCCTCTGTTGCCCCGCGCAACCAGCGGAGGCCGTGGTGGAATGAGGACTGTAGGCGGGCGCGAGAGGCCCAGAACAGGGCGTGGGGTATGTTTCGCCGGTACCCCACGTCTAGTAACCTCCTCTTGTTCAAACAGGCCAAGGCGTTAGGAAAACGTGTGCGCCGTGAGGCAAAACGAGAGAGTTGGCGTACATTCATAACATCAATTACCTCCTACACAGACACACGGAAAGTATGGACACGAATACGCAAACTCAAGGGACATCAAACACACAGCCTGCCTCTGGTCAGTAGAACAGGGGACACACTCGAAGACCAGGCTGACACACTCGCACAACACTTCCAACACGTTTCTAGTTCAGCACACTACACAAACACCTTCATGAAACACAAACTCGTGGCCGAAAAGAAACCTTTACATGACAAGGACAGGTCAGCCACCTCTTATAACTCCGAGTTCACGCTTCATGAGCTGAGGGGTGCTCTGAGCACGTGTAAACCCTCAGCTCCAGGCCCAGAGAACATTACATATACAATGATACAGAAATTACACACAGACACTCTTGTAACACTTCTTCACCTTTTCAACAAGATATGGCTTTCGGGGCACATTCCAAAGTCTTGGAGGGATGTCATAGTTGTAGCATTCTTGAAAGAAGGGAAGGACCCTTCTTCTCCCGCTAGCTATCGACCCATTGCCCTGACCAGCTGCCTGTGTAAGCTTCTCGAGAAGATGATAAACCGGAGGCTCGTGTACTTTTTGGAGTATAACGGCCTTCTCGAGAGCTGCCAGGCAGGCTTCAGGGCGGGGCGATCCGCGAATGATCAACTTGTGGCACTAGAGTCATATATTAAGGATGCCTTCATTCATAAACAGTTCTGTTTAACTGTGTTTTTTGACCTATAAAAGGCCTATGACACCGCTTGGCGTTATGGGATCCTTACTGACCTGAAGTCATTCGGTGTTTCTGGTAATATGTTTAACACCCTTGCTAGCTATTTGTCTGAGAGAACCTTTCGCGTCAGAGTTGGCTCTGCACTGTCAAAGGTACACGTGCAAGAAAATGGCGTGCCGCAAGGCGGAGTTCTAAGCTGCACTCTCTTCATAGTAAAAATGAACTCCCTTGGGAAGGCACTGCCGCTTACAATTTCTTACTCCATGTATGTAGATGACGTACAGATATCTTTTAAATCATGTAATATGTCCATCTGCGAACGTCAAGTCCAGCTCGGCGTCAAGAAGCTTGCCGGCTGGGCAGACAAGAATGGGTTTAAATTGAATCCTGCAAAAAGCTCCTGCGTTGTGTTCTCCAGGAAGCGCGGGGTCCATCCGGACCCAGACATTACTCTTAATGGCATGTCGCTTCCTGTGAACAATGAGCACAAGTTCTTAGGTGTGGTGTTTGATCACAAACTCACATTCATTCCCCACATCAAGGAACTTAAAAATAAATGTCTCAAAACAATGAATATACTTAAGGTTCTCTCCCACCAATCCTATGGTTCCGACAAAGAACTCTTGCTTCGCTTGTATACTGCTTTGGTTGGGTCTCGTTTGGACTATGGCAGTGTGGTGTATGGGTCGGCGACTAAGACAGCCTTGCGAATTCTTGACCCAGTTCTACACCTGGGCCTTCGTCTTTCGTCGGGTGCTTTTCGCACTAGCCCTGCTGAGAGTCTTTATGTTGAGTGTAATAAGTGGAGCCTTGAGAACCAACGAACATACATGGACTTGCTTTATGCTTTTAAAATTTCATCGCTGAATAATCATCCTTTTTATCCTGTCTTTAACGACACATCCACATCTCTGCTCTTTGTAAATCGCCCATCCGTTCCTCTGCCCTTTTCACTTAGAGTGAAAGAGCGAGCCTCGGATCTCAGTGCTTTGTTTTTGGATGTGTACAGGTCATCCCTTTTAAACAGTTTACCGCCTTGGCAAGTACGTCCTGTGTCGTGCGACCTTTCTTTTATGAAACTTGACAAAAATCGGGTACCGCAGGCTGCAATACTGCAGCACTTTCTGTCTCTGCAGTTTAAATACCCACTTGCAGAATGTTACAGTGACGCGTCTAAAACCTCCGCTATGGTCTCCTGCGCTGCTCATGGTCCGAATTTCTGTGCAGCCAGAACCATGAGCGTCCACACGACAATTTTTTCAGCAGAGGCGTATGGGATTTTGCTGATTGTACGGCACATACTTGAAAATCAAATTCCAAAGTCTATCATCTACACAGATTCCTTGAGTGTTGTTCGCGCACAGTCATCGCATACACCCCCCAAAAACCACATAGTTAATCGTTTATTTAACACTATCATGTCTGTGTATGCAAAGAAGCATCAGCTGCTCCTCTGCTGGGTTCCAGGACACGCTGGGATCGCTGGGAATGAGTTGGCAGACGAGAGGGCTGCTGCTGCTGCACTCAGGAACACTGTAGACATAACAACCGTACCCTACACAGACCTCAAGCCACACATAAGACAACACCTGCGGAGAACATGGCAAACACACTGGGACGAACAGACAGACAACAAACTACACGTAATAAAGCCACACTTGGGACAGTACACAGCTGACTCACGCAACAGACACATGGAAGTCGCCTTGGGTAGGCTGCGGATAGGGCACACCCATGCGACGCACTCGTATCTGCTGACGGGATCTTCTAGACCCCAGTGCAGCAGGTGCGGAGATGCCCTATCCGTGGTGCACATACTAATCACATGCAAGGCACTTCACACAACACGACGCAAACACTTCCCACAGCTATACAGACTACACGTCCCACCACACCCAGCGTTTTTCCTCTCTGATGATCCCATGTTTTCTATCAAGTGCGTTTTTAAATATTTAGAAGAAGTTCAATTTTTAGACCTCATTTCATACCACGCGTGATCACTCCCTGGCCCTATACACCAGCCATGCTCATTGTCGTTTTGTGATTTTACTTTTTTTTTTGCTTAAGGTTTAAGGTTTCACCCCTCATATATGACTATTGTTTTGGCGCTCTTTGCCCTAGTTGGCCTTGCGCCATAAACATCCAACCATCATCATCATATTTCTGGATAAAACATTGATTTTTAAAATTGACAAAAGTGGCAGACAGATACAATGGCAGCAATTCTAAAAAGTTACCTACAGTTATCCCCGCCTGGTCTTCGGAGGCTACTTGCCCAGACACTTCAATTGCATCTCCGACCGCACCCAGGAGCTCCCTTTGAGGAATTGAATAAAAGAGGTCCTCTACATCGATAAAAAAAGCAGACAAGTGGTTCAACACAGTTTTATTCTGCTGAAAAATTGTCAAAATATTTTCTGAGTTACGGACCAAATACGCGTCGTTCCGTTTAAGACTACTGAGATGTTTCTGCAAAAGCCTAGTAATCGTCCTTGCCACGAACATTTTTCAGTTACACTCGCCCTAAAGGGAATGACTTTCTTGCAGGCATTAGCCGAAAGAAGGTAGACAGGCTATATTTTTTTTGCAGCTGAAACATTCTTCCGAACGCCATCAACATTATGCCGCTCACACAACGCTGAGGCTTTCTTCTTCACTATTGACGCTGCCGAATCGAATTTTAAATACCTTCTTAATGACCATGCGCACACTTCTTCTATGGCCCTTAGTACATGAATCTATAGAAGTAGGCAAGCTGGCGCTAGCGACCCATTACGAGGTTAACTTTCGTAAGCCTAAATCACCGAGTTGCATTGGATAATGAGTTCCATGCCCATCTCACATCACCGATGATGCAGGTTCCAATGCGAGCCAACACAAGATTTTATTACCTTTTCAAATGAATTAGAGTCGACTCACATTGCACGGAAAACAACGAAAAGCCCAAAACACTTTGAATTAGGTGCATTTACACTTAACCAACAGTAATTCAAGACAATCTTTGTTATTCCACATCACACGCGCCCTCTTTATTTTCAAACAAGCTGTGTGTTCGAGGTAGTTGGTAATCCAATGCACGAATTTCAAGCGCGAAATGCACACACGGGACGAACAGGACACAGACAAGCGCTAGGATCCAACTGAAAGTAGTTACCAAACGACATGTATCAATCCAACAGTGCCAACAAAAACAGAAAAAAACTGAGTATGTGCGCAATGTAGTAAACCCGAGTATGTGTGCGGTGTACAGCCGCGCACACGTTCCTCATTACTTATGTCATGCGTGCTCCCAGGAAGGCTAGCTCTGTCGCTGTCAAAGATATGAAGGTAATGCTAACACAATCCTCACCGCCACGGTGCATCGCAGCCGCCTCCACAAACTGCCGTGTTTGCTGGTCACGGCCATGAAACACAACCGTACATTCTTTAAACAGGGGCGAACACTTTGCAGTTCTGGTAATGACAAGCTATGTTCCCATCTGTGCCTTTTTATCCTCGTTTGGCATGTCCAAGGAAGTGTTGATTAGGGCACCGTCCTGTTTGCCCAATGGAATCCCTATGACACGACAATGGGAGCTGATACATGACTCCCGCCGTTAAGTTGTGTATAAGCTGATTAACCCCGCACTTTTTGTTTTCTTCTGGAACCTGGCACGCATTAGTGCATAGCCCCGACAGTTTTGTGGTACAGACATCACAACTGAGACGCCAACCTTCCCACCAATCATTTATAATTGTGTGGAAGCCGTGCAAGCAGGGGACAACCACAATTTTGCTAGTTTGGTGGGCCGCATGGCTATCTTGGTCGCCTTGCCCGTCTTTGCTTTCAGCAGAATGCGTCAGCTACCATTACAGTCACGTTTGCGGGGAAACCAGCCGACCTAAGGCGACGCACTCGCATATGAGACCTTGTGTCCTTAAGGTGCACACTACTTTTACTCAAAGCACTGTTGAGGCTGCTGCTGGCAATGGCTTGTTTCAGCAGTTTTGTATGAGCAGACCCGAACGGCAGTAGCGGCTTGCGGGTGCGTGGTCGTACATCCAACAGACGTGTTTTCCTCAGAACTGAAGTCTAAGGTCCCAACCTTTGAGACTGGATTGCTTAGACACCCCTTGCGTTACCTTTAGGGGCTTACGACAATCTTCCAAAATCACCAACATTCGTGCCACATCCACGGAAGGGGCCCTTTCGCCACTGCCAACAAATACCAAAAATTTTTCAACATATCGCAAGGCTTCTGCAATAGTCTGTTTTAGTCTGTCAGCAATTAACCTGTGAAGGCGTTGAAGGACCAGGTTCCTGAAAGCATCCGCAAAGGCAGGAGCCTATATAAACTCCTTACTTTTGGATGTACACCCCACCATAACACTAGATGCACGATGATTTTAATAGGAGCCCAAGTAAATTCAAGAAATCCTTAATAGAAATGCCACATTGATCCTGAAACGGTACTAGACCAAACGCAAAAAGGGCATCTTCAACACATGTTTGCATTACGTCATGCAGCACGAAATAGTACCAGTGTTTAACGTCGACAGAAAGCTATTAAACGCCACTGCCGAATTACATCTCAGAAATTCGACCGCCTCTTCCGAATGCCTTATACTAAAATAGTACTAACCTACACTGAACAGATCCTCCACAATCAGTACTTTGATAGCACTACGAGAGTCTTGTGTATGCTGCCATTGTCGTATCATACGGCTTACAATGGGCAAACAGGACAGCGCCTTAATCAACGCCTCCGTGAACATTCCGATCTTGCGGAACAAGGCACAGACAGGAACATAGCTAGTCATTGCCAGAATAGCAAGTGTACGCCTCAGTTTAACGAATCTACGGTTGTGTTTCGCCACCTTGACAGGCAAACACTGGATATTGTGGAGGCAGCTGCGATGCATCATGCGGGCGAAGATTGGGCCAGCATGATGTCCGCATCTTTGACAGCGACACAGCTGGTTTTTCTGGGTGTGCGCACGACATAAGGGACGAAGAACGCGTGCACGCCTGTACAATGCGCACATACTCTGATTTAGTACGCTGCAAACATACTCAGCTTTATTTTGGTGTTTTTCTTAGCACTGGTGCAGTTATAGGTCATTTTAAAACCTAAATTTCAGTATGAACTTAGCGCTTTTCTCTGTCCCATTGGTCCCCTGTATGAAGTTTTGCGCTTCAAGTTAGTAGTATATTTTTTTATGGTGTCTACTTTTGGCTCCAAGAGGCGCGGAATACACGGGTTGGGATGAACGTTAAGACTTCGCTCTATTCTGAGACCAAAGCGTCTGCCAAACAAAGCACTACCCCGATGTTGTGTGCAATAAAAGAAGTTGTGCACCTTAACGATAGATATGTAACGGCTTACACGAGCCTCAATTTTCTAATTCTTCCTCTTTATCAATATTGTCTGAGCCTGCGCTGTGATGGCGCCAACATCAGTAAAGATGGCGGCACTGATCGTATCTTTAATCTCTGGAATTTTATTGAAAAACGCCCGTCACGTCGGCGTTTTTACTAGGAATTTACTAATAAAAGTGGCATTACGGGTTTCAGCTTCAACGTATATAGAACCACTTTACATACTTTTCAATGTAAAGTTAGAGTTATGAGCACATTGCGCAAATTGCTAGATGAGTAATAATAAACCACTTTTCATTACTTAAAGAACTCTTTAGCTTTTTTAAGAGCAGAGCACTTTCGTGGCCCGCCTTGCCGTTGTATCTCATCCGCTGTCACGGTGTCTAGCAACCGCAGTGACGCGGCGTCAAAGACCCATGCCGAGGCTTCGAAAAGTTATCCGCTTGTTAACAGCTAACAGGATACATGATCAAGAGGTTTATAAATTCATAACTATGAACTCCTCGTTCGCCTGCACTTGTCGTACATGTTCTAACTATTTAGCGCGACGACAACTGCAGGGGCTTTTTAGGCAAAATATATGTCATTAACCAGCAGTCCACATGTTCATTCAGTTAGGAATGGTCGTTAAGTTGGGTTCTATGATAGTAAGCGAAAAAGGTTGCCGCAGAAGACAAGAAACGAGACGTTCAATGCTGGGCAGTGAGGTTACGGCCCATGCGTGATGAAAGCAGGTACAATATGAAGAGAACTTCCACTCGTGTTGTTACATGCAGAAATCCCACGAGCGCTGCAGAGGCGGAAATTAGAATGGCATTGAAGGAAACCTCTGTTCGATCAATTAAGAGATGAGTAAGACCGGTAGGGGAAGAGCGTGAAGGGTGGTAGAAATATTCGGCCCCACAGCACCTCGGACAGCTTTCAGGTTGAGTGAAACGTCTTTATATTTAATGTAATCTTTCTTGTAAAGGTTGACAATACTTCGCGTGTATTGATTCATCTGTTCTTTGCCTATTGATCAGACTACCATACTTGGGGCGCTGTGCTTCATCCATGATTCGCAACGTGATTTTCGTGTCAAAGACTTTAAACTATCGTGTTTCTTTTGGACAATTTTAAGCCCAGATATCTCGATCTGGCGAACAACAACGTTCGAAGGTCCACATGTTGGTACAACACACACTCCGTCGAATTTGACTAATATGCAGACTGCCCGCACTAATATTTCCCCTTTCGTGCTTGACAGCTTGCATAGGCCGGGGTGTATAAAGCGTTATTGAACGTACTGGGAAACATGCGCACGGCATCCACACACAGATGGGCTTCAGTGTGGTCTTCGCATTACCAATAGTAAATCTGAAAATCTCGATTTATAGGTATTCATGGTGACCACTTCGGGAGCACGTTATCGAAGGTCCTGTTACGACGGGAGATTTCACACCCGTCTGGATAGAGTGTTTGTCTTGTACTTAAATACGGGCCTTCACCATATCCTGCGATTTTTATCAAGATAGCTTTGTCTACATATTTGCGGTAATTCACTTCCCGGGAGAAAGTACGTGCACACCCTGCATTTCTTCTTAAATGTAATGTCTACTACAACGTTTTTAATTGATCCTCTGTACTGGTGTTTTTCTCTTGCATCTCTTAGCTCAGGGCTGGTCTTCAAATGTAGGAATTAGCGTGGTAAATGGAATAAAGCAGTATTCGTTAAAACCTGGATTGCGTATGCCGCACTTCACTTTTGCTCTCCTGTTATCAAAAACTGTTTATTTTCAACGATATCACCTCGTCACACGACGAGAAATTTACACTTGATAAATCCCGTGAGTGTGTGGAGCAGTGAAACATCAATTTTCGGTCGGCTCCATGTAATATGCAGTCCCACCTGCTCGATGATCGTCATTTTAACCGAAATGTACCCTGTTAGCTCTTTATCAGAAAGGTCGTACAGACAGTTGCAACCGCATTGTGTCAAAATATTTATAGCGCCAAAAATGAAACGATGGCGACGATGGACGAGTCCATACGACCATATTGTTTCATACAAGAGGACACTGGCGCTAGTGTGATCGGGAACATGGCAGCGGTGCTTACCCTTCAATGGGAATGATGGGTAGTTCTGGAACCGGATAGCATAGGATCGAAACGAGCCTCTGGCTACGCAAACTATGTTTTTGGACAAAAAACTGTTATTGCCCGGTTCTCCGTTTACAAATTACATGGCAAACAAGAAAGTTAGTTACGAAAAATTGGTTTTGTACGAAATAAAACGGCGCGTTTAAAGAAAAAGCAGACGCGGAGTCGAGGAGGTTTGTGGAGCAGGTGTGCCATTTGCCGCCAACTACAGCAGGACGCGGACTTCTTTAAAAACCACTTGTACAAGCTTGGGCGATGGTGGTTTGTAGGAGGAAAAGAAACGTTTTGTGCTCAAAACAAAAAAGAAACCTATTACCTTAGGAGAAATTATTCCTGCCTGAATTAGTGACATTCATCAAGCTGCGTTCCTATCAGCCGCCGGTGCTGCTGTTCTACGCCGTAGGAGCCGGCGTTCGCAAGTAAGATGTGGCTTTTCCAAGCGATTCGCAACCGTCGTCAGCTTCGACAATAAATTGCTCTGCCGAATGAGCAGTGCCGGAACTCCTAATGCGCCGACAACGTCGCCCCACAGAGTGCCGTCATTTGTGTTTTCGTGCTCGCTGTGCCGGCAATGAATTGATAACCCGCCCATTTCGAAACTCTGGTTATAAAAGATTCCACTCAGAGCGGCGTCAGTGCGCGCGGCATGCAATTCAAGGAGATACGTATTTTTGATAGCTTCTTCCAACACACCCCGTAGGCAAATGCGTTCATATAAATCCAAAAACGAAAACGAAACTGCCTGCAATTCATATTAACTTCCACAAGCCATCGAGCGCCAATCCGAATCCAGCAATACCCATTACGCCCATTGAGGAGTACGATCGCCGCGCCAGATTCCACTCTAGTTGTTATTGTATGAAACTTTATGTATACTATGGTCCCTAGAATATGAGCTAGTCTGCCGTCCGCGCGCCTTCTCCATGGGTAGGCGTGTCCGCGCCGCTGATGCACCCACAGCGCTGCGCAGAGGGCGCTGCCAGCAATCGGAGCGCCCGAGCGGCGGGAGCGAGAGCGGCCGCAGGCCGGCCTGTGCCGCGCGCTACTGCCGCGGAGAGCGGGCGCGCATGGGGGTTTTACGGCCAGGTAGAGGGGTAAAATCCAGCGGATCGGGGTACATCAGCTCACGATTGAAGCTGCGATAAAACTACTATAAGTCCTTTTAATTTCGACGGCCCGAATTTTTGGCGAATCGGGCTACAAAGCCCAGACGCTATTTTCGGACGCTTACCTTCGCGAGTGAGACCGAAGGATGAAACCACTGCAACGAGAGTAGCCGTGTCGCTACCACCGCTGGTACCATTATTTCGCGCATTGTTGAGACAGTGAGATCCGTTCCAGGAGAGCCCGGCGGCGCCACACGCAGTATTTGTGCTAATTGGGAAAACTACGTGGTTATCCGCGAACGTCATGTATTGAAGGTGGTCTGCATGAACTCGTCGTGGCTGACTCGAGAAAAAAGAAAAAGAAAGCTGTATTGAAATGCTTTACCAAAAAAACCGGTTCCTAAATACTTCTGGCCGAGCCCTCCTACTTCCCCTAGGGAGGGGGGGGGATGTTAAAGCAAGGCATATGGCCATTGAAATAAATAAGCCTTAAGAGCTGATCTTTTTAATTTCAAACAGCCGCAAGTAAAATGATTGGCCATAACACAGATGTTCTCCCTTGTTGCTTTCCCTGCGTGCGTCTCGCGATTAACTCCCAGTATGCGGGCGATCAAAAAAAGAAAAAAAGAAAGCCCTGTGTAATGAAGAATGCAAGCGCAGTTACTGTGTGGCAGCCTGACTCTAGTGAAAAAGTTTCGCGCACTCTTCAAGGTAGCGAATTTTCCAAATCGTGGAATTCACAAAAATTACAGGCGCGCAAAATAGAAGCTAGTACCCCAGTTTCTGTCTGTTGATTGAAAGTGACCAAAACATCATATGCGGGCGTACATTCCTATTACTTTTATTCGGCATTTACATTTACAGATATTCCCAACTGGGGGCAGCGTTCGACGTGCGATGGGGCCTAATGAATGAACGATGCGAATTGGTCAGATTCCGTTCAAGCTTCAAAGCGTATACAGTAATCTCTCGTTATAACGAAGTCAGCAGGACTGCGGAAAATTTTGTTATAAGCGGTATTTTGATATAAGCAACCGCTCGAGAAAAGCTTAAGCAATTGAGCTTTAATTGCACCACAACCTCAAGGAACCAAAACCCAATGTATTCAGAGAAGAACAACTTTATTCGGGTGCAAAAAGGGAAGTGAGTTTTGGCTGTTTCAAGTTTTTGTCGGGCACAAGCAACCCCATCTCCGATTTGACCAGCAACGCATGAGGCCGTGGTCGTCGCCCATAAAAGTGGCAGTGGCTCTGGCCAATTTATAGGGAGGCGTGCGGGCACCACGGAATGATACGCGAATTTCGCGCTGGAAACCACCGCAAATGCCGTGGCTAGAGTCTAGGGTTGTGCTTGTTGCGCTCAAAAAACGATTACTCGCTCACTCTGGGTACACAGCGCAATCATGAAAACTGACGGTTTTCGCACTAGAAGCTTAGCATGATCACTGAGCAAATGTTCTTCGAGGTGTGTAGCCGTGAAGTTTGCAAAACAAGGGCTTTTCAGCGTTCCGTCGTCAACGACACTGCTAATTCTACTGTTCGAGTGTCGGTGTTCGCACACCGTCGCGCCCACGCCATTGACCAATGTCTAGGAACAAAATTTAAGCACCGTACCACGCAGTTGGACCGTTTGTCTAAAGTCGGTTGACGCAAATCGAGCATGAACTGACTCCAGAAAATCGCCCGGGGAAAGACAGTTAGCGTTGACCGGCCATGTTGACTGCCTGAATTGCTGATGGGTCGCCGCCAATGGGCGACGGCTCCGCTCGACACTTCACTCTAAACGGGTGAAGCTCTTCGACCGCTGCGAGTAATGCGGCCTAAAAAGCATGCGTTTGGATTGGGAACAGAAGAAATTTCGAATAAAGCGATATTTCGAATAAAGCGATCTCGTTATAACGAGGGAATACTGTATTTGACTCCCAAGCAAAGAGGAGTGAGGATGGCTCCAAAGCGCCTCAAAAAAAAAATTACGAGGCGCCCACACACAACACAAATATTTTCACGCGCTGTATACCCACGAGGTCGCGGGTTCGATTCCGGGCCGTGGCGGCCGCTTTTCTGATGGAGGCGACAAGCAAAAACGCCCGTGCGTACGTGATTTCGGCGCATATTAAAGATCCCCAGGTGGTAAAAATTAATCCGGAGCCCTCCACTACGGCCCGCCTCATCACCTGCGTTGCGTCGGCGCGTTAAACCCTACAATCAATCAATTATATATCCACGGCAGTGTACGGCGGGGGTATACACAAAAACGCTCCTTTGTTAGGTAACCTAGTCGAAATACCGCGTGATGTGCCCCAGCTAGCAAAAGGTTCCGTGCCGACAGTGTTTCCGATGCCCCCCAGAATGTGTCGAAACCTTTTCCCTTGAAGAAGATATCGAGGACAGAGCGCAGTGACACGATTCTATGGTTTGGCGGCTCGATCGTTCTTAATTCGCAAAAAAACGTACTGGCATCAATTCATGCTTCGGTAACAAACTCTTCGTATTCATAGGAACCAATTATTTGGCTAATCTGTTTTGTAGAGGACGAAAATGCGCCCTTAAAACCGGCTGAAAGCGCCCATACCTACGAATGCAGCACAGCGAAGCGCCGTCCGCTGCACTGCTCCCCAGGCCGACACTGGCCGGCCGCGCTCCGACAGCGTGCAGCGCCGCCGCTGCATGCATCACGGAGGAGCCCCCTTCGCGGCCGGCGGACGGCAGACTGGCACATATTAAGTACGAATGTACTTTATAAGCGACCCCGAACCTTCCGCCGTCCGCAGTGCGCCTCCTCCTCTCCCCTAGCAACGGCGCGAGGAGCGGAGGGGAGCGTCTGTAGCAACGGCGCCGCGACGTCACACCCCACGTGACTGCGCGCGCTCCGCCCTCCCGCGCCGTGGCTGCGCGCGCCCCGCACCGGCTCCGCACCGCTCCTCGCGCCCTGACGTCACACACCACGTGACCGCGCGCTGGCGCCTTTGCCGTCTGCTCCGCCCTCCCCCTCGCGCCGTGACATCACGTGCTCTGCAGCTGGCGCGCCTCTCCCCCCGCTAGGTTTGCACTCATCCTCGGCGCGTGCCTCTCCCCCTAGCGTGACATCTCCCCCTCGCCGGTACTGCGCCTTCGCGCGCGTCTCTCCCGCCGTCCGCGCTCCCCCTCTCCCCTAGCAACGGCGCGGAGGAGGAGAGAGAGCGTGCGTAGCAACGGTCTCGGCGTAGCAACGGTCTCCTCGGCTTAGCTGCGGGCGGCGCGCCGCTGTGCCGGTTCGCTTCGCGTTCCGTCCGCGTGAGGGCGCTCGCTCGTCGGCTCCGCATTCCGACGCTCGAGGGCGCTTTCCCAAGCATTTCCCAAGTGAGAGGTACGTAACGTGCGAATGCCAAAGACTTTAACATAGCGCCCCTCCGGATCAAATCGGGTAACTTCGAGTAACTTCGGGCAAACTCGGGCATTCGTACTTTGCCATCTTCCCTCTTACTTGGGAAATGCTTGACTTTTTCTAGGGACCATATGTATACGACATCTGCTGCTACATGCATTTTTTTCAAGCGCTGAAATTTGGTTTTCACTATGGGATATCGCTGCGAATACTTTCAAGATGAACGGACGAGATAAATACAAAAGTGCCCTGAAGCAAACAGTTCACCCTTAGGAGCAGCTCGAAGATACAGCACTCAGAAAAAACCTCGGGGTAAAAGAGCACAGCGAAACCCAGTGAACACGACTAACACCTCTGAGCTTAGCGAAACAACCGCACGAAGGCTAAATGGCATTCTGCAATCACACAGAACAATGAGAGCATAACGGGGGAGTATTTTCGTCGTACATTCCGTTCATTAGAGTGTATTCTCAACCTCGCACCATCTTCAAGCTAGAGATTTTTTATACAGGCGGACATAGATATGCCCGACTTGGTTTAACTTAGTTACACTCATGTCAATTATCGAAGAACTCCATCAAATAAATTACGTTCACTCCCACCTGCAGTCCGGGCCAATTTTTTTCTCACTTGGCAAGCATAGTCGGCATAACATTTTTATTTTGTATAAAAACACAGGTTTGCTGAGTGCGACCCACCGGAGACGCAAATAATTTCGCATAACTTTCGACCCTTTAATAAAAAGTCGCGTTTTGAAAATTGTAGCTTCTCGGAAAATGACAAGTCAGAAAGAAATGCTCTTTCCCATAACAAAGTTTTAGCGGCGTCTTCTGCCGTCGTCGTCACTTGTAGTGACGGTACTAAAACACCAATACAGTAGGTTTTCGATGCCTCTCACTTCAACGTAACGCGTACAAAAAGAACAAACCGAGAAACTCGTTTTTATGCCTCGCGCTAGAATGCTTTGTGCTTCGAAGACACGAGACTTTTTGCAGGCTTCATACCTCTACCACCACCCCCCTCCCTCCTCCCCCCCCCCCGTTTTGACCTCTGTGAGCAAAACAGCCGATGTGCAAAGAAAACACTTGTACACTGCAAGCGTCGCTTCTTCTCAAGGGTCATGGCAACGGCCGTGGCCGAGGACTTTCTTTTGTTACGGGGAAAATTCGGAACGGAATTTTACTTCTGGAACGAAACAGCTACTAGAATGGAAAATATCTCGATGTGCAACCCGGGTTACGAGAGCGGTTTAGAGAACCTGCATAGACCGTATACGCATAGACTGTATTGTGTTCGCATCTTGCCTAACTAGATGATGGTCTCATTCTGCTTGTAGAGACGTTCGCGGATCCCCTATCTGTAATAGTAATATCACGGGCTGGCGCAATCATGAGTACCGGCGGCACGCTTCAGTATATTGCTTAATAATTTCCCTCCTCTGGCTAAGCAAACTTTTCGGACCACACCCACGCCCGCCAGACAGGGGGTGGCCCACCACCCTTTTTATTAAACGAGGCTGCATGATGTTCGCTTTCCCACTCCAGCTCCTTGTTTTCATTCCGATGGAGCGGCTCCACTCTGCACCGCTTCTTCGATCCTCATCTCCGCCACTGGCACCTATTTCACAAGTTTTACTCAACCCGCCGGCACCGATGCCTCATTTAACAATATCCGAAATCATCACATAACTTCGCAAGCACCGCTATCAGCTACGCCTTTGAATTATGAGCGGTAGCTTTCGTTCCGTTGGAAAAACAATAGGCGCAATTGAAGGAGTGGCAGCGTATACAGAATGGTGTAATGGGCACAAAAACTGCGAAAATGCTTTAGTGCATCGCGCGCATCCTTTGCCATCCGACCTCGTCGAGTAGCTGCGAATTCCTGCCTTATAAGGACCAAGGTACTTGGAAGGAGAATCAGATCGGCATGACGGCCTTGGAACGCCGAATGCTAGAAGTGACGATGAGGGATGCGAAAGCAGCCGCATATATTAGGGAAAAAAATCAGGTGCATGACATGGTAGTGCATGACATGTGCATGACATGCACATGGTCGGGTGCATGACATGGCGAAGGAAGTGGGCATGAACTAGTTACGTAACGCGAATGATGGAAAACGGGTTAACTATCCGTTTGACATAGTGGCTGACTATAAACCGCATAACACAGTACGGGCAGAACGATGGAGCTATAAGGCACTAAAATTTGGGGGAAAAATATGGGCTCAGCTATGACTGAATATGCGTGGTTAGATATTGTTGGGAAAAGCTTTCGACCTGCAGTGGGACAAAAAGGTTTATTACTTGATGGGGATGATGATGATGATGATGATGACGAACAACCAACTTTCCCGCTTGTACCGCCGACGCGATACGATATTTTCCGTGCAGCATGAAGGTGTTATGGAGCGTCATTTTGGGCAGTGGCTTTGACTTATAATGACGGGCACAGAACCGGTTGCCCGTTTATGCGTGGATTCGGGGGGGGGGGGGGGGAGAGCGGCGGGGTAGCTGGAAATTAAGGGGGTACGTGAAAGCGCGATTATGTTATGCCCTCACTGAGGTCTTGTCCATTGCGCTGGTGCAATATTTAAACGTGGACTTCCCATGGCTCTGTGATGTCTATCATGGTCGAGCATTTCAGTTGGTGCATCACACAACCGGCAAGATGACTACGACGCGAGAGAGGATGAACGGTCTTGTACGCAACAATAAAGCTTAAGTCCTAAATTTTATTCAGCTAAGTATACCTAATGGCAAATTATAAACAAACTTGTACTCCTGAATGCACTTGTGGGACTCCAGAAAGCTTGGTCGGTCATGATCCTTCGCAGAAGGAATGGACACCGATTTGTGTTTTTCTTTTTCCTTTGACGAATCCTGTTTTTTCATTGAACTCACAACTCTTTTCATGCACGCAACGCCCAAACACCGATCATAGCCTCTTGTATAACGCCTTGTGCCTGCTAAGTGCCAGAAATTCCGCCGCTCTCTGGTGGCGCCCTAATCCCAGGTTCTCCTGTGTTAGCGAGAGCATATTCAACATTTGTCTTCACACCTGGCAACAATGAGTGGTTTAATAAAAAAAAGATGTCAAGGCCCGATGCAAACAAAAAATATTTGTGTTGGATAAAGGAGACTCTGGCTTTAGCATTGACGGGCAGCTCCTTATTAAACAAAAAAGGTATAAAAATACATGAGGCCTTTCAATAAGCAGACAAAATAAAACTTGACTGCGGTAATTACAAAAGAGATGGTCCTTCTTGGGATACCTTGTTAGTTTGTAAATAATTTTACATGAAAGCTTACTTCTGCGTTTCACCCGATTCAGCCTAAATGTTAAGGGTACGTTAGCTAGTGGGTTTGTAACCCACTGGGGATTGATCGCTTATTCGGTATCTGATTGATGAGGGAAGAGTGAGGGTAGCGGGGAGAAGTAAAGAGAGAAACGAGCTTAGGGAATGCTGAATACTTATCCTAAGCCCTCAACAGGGGCCCTCAAACACTGGGTATCGTCTTGGACGGAAGCTTGAAGTCGTCATTTTGAGCAGCCCGGGATTGCCAATTACCGCGTCGTCAAAATATCAACTACATGCGCGATGGGACAATTTCGTGGAGCAGCGGCGGTGGAGAAATAAAGGGGGAGGAGAGTGGGCGCGTACCCTTTTGGGTCCGTTATTAGATATTAGCGGCAGAACGAGACTGAACGGACTCGTCAGTAAAAACGGGGGAGCTCAACGATTTGGACTTCTTTAAACATTATTTAATTCGTATGACTCAATTACCACTAAACACCGAATCAGGCATTATTATTTTTCACTTATCGCTCCTAAAGAGTGGCAGAAAAGTTAACTGTCTCTTATCGCAATAACCACCATAAGGTAATGTATACATTTTGTTGGGAAACTGCCGTACGAACCCAAAAGGGCGAGCGTGCAGGCGGAAACAGTACACTGAACGCACTTTAGTACTTCTGCGACGCCACGCATAAAGCTTCGGTCTTTAATACTACCTCATCAAGTTCAAACTCGCTGTTTTGCGGACTTTCATAGCTGGAAGACGCCTCCGCGTAGCAGATGAAGCCGAGGTGCATTTCAGTTCACCTCCGCCTGAAACAGCAGTTCACATCGGCATGGCCATCACAAAACCTGGGAACTTGGCGCCCCAGCAGCGAACGGGCTGGTGCAATGGGCTTCGGGGCGATAGCGCAGGCACAGTAGGTTATGTGGGAGGCTATGCACCGAGTCACCACTGCTCCGTCATACACTATTACGTAGGCACAACGAACGTACGATTACTAGTTACTAGCAACGTACGGCTAATGTACAATATCTCTTTAGAATCAAATCTCTCTAAGTGTCAATGACACAAAAATTTGTTCTCATCACAGTTTCTCAATGTCACAAAAACAAGGAATTTTTTTAACAGCTGTGCGCGCCACAATGTTGTATTTCAAACCACGATTTTCCTTGTTTTGCATAGTTCGTAGTCTTTTTAATCTCTAGTCATGCTGTTATACTAGGTCTATTTCATCCTGCGGGTAACCTTTGATCGTAAAACGAAGAGTTTTAGCGGTAGTCCGCGATACTTAACAAAGAACTAAACCATAATGCCTATTGGTTGGTTGCACTCACGTTAAGCTTCCTTTAAATGTTTATCGGTGTGCAAGCGTAGGCTGCGGCCCAAAATCTACATCATTACTATGGAACCCAAGAGCAGGGTATATTCACTGTCATTTCTATTACAATATTCGAAGCGATATCCTCTCTTCACTCAGTTTACTCCTTCACTCGTAGCAGTGTCCAATCCCAAGTGTCGTTTTATAAACCCACCGCAGCTGACGGATTCGTGAAAGGCGGTCTGTAAATTTTAAGAATCAACTTTACGTTCCATATTTAAACGCGCATATTGAAAAATTGTTCAGGAAAGCAATAACGGGGGAGGAAGCGCGCACAGCCATCAAAAGCCAGCATGCACAGCAGCCGCAAGCTCCTCGTTCCGCTGTTCCCGTTTGCTGTTGTAGCACGTTGCATCCCCAAGGTTACACGACAAACACGTGATTAGCAAGGGGTGCCTTCTACGCCCGGACTCCTGCGCCCGAGCGACGGCGCATGCATGCCACCGGCGCTCGCGCGGTATTTAATTGTTTGCAGATTGCAAGGCAGTGACACATGTGTTGTACTGTTCTAAAAACCCCAACCCACACGCACACGCTTCTATGAGTTTTATATCGAGGCGCTAGAGTGACGTAAGTGCGAACGAAGGCATTAATACGCACCGGCAGCTGCAAGAACAAAGCAACAGCTAATGCGCTACCACAATCCTAAAACAATCCCAAATGCTATTTATAACAAGAACAACAAGAATTATACGGTTTTTTCTTTACAAAGAGAAATTGAGTTTACAACAATAATTGTCAATGAAAAACCATAAATTACACCTGCTGAGGCTCAAACCCAAGGCGTCGGTTCAAGAACCCAGAACTCTAGCTTCAGGCTAGAGAGCCCGAACAGCGGGATCGTTTTCGGCAGCTCACGTGGGGAGCTGTGCAGCGAAGCGTTTGCAAACACGCGTACAGGAGTTAAGGCACACCGATCTGAACACTTTTCAGCACGCATTATTTTTTCCTTGTATTTGTAGATCAGGATGAATGGACCGAAACTATGCCGAACGATATGATGTACCGCTGATTTGTGGCGGACACTTAGCGAGCAAGCTCGAAAGCGGAGATATTTCTTAATTTGCCGTTCACTTGTTCTTTGACTCAGGAACCGAAGCTTATCCGCCATCTCACAGCAGCCTACGGACTTCAAACTTGCCTGAAAAGAGCACCCTCCGACGAGGCATAATTTGGCGATTCCGTTACACCACAGTGCACATTCCTCGTGAGGCCCGACTAAAAACCTGCCGCGTGCAGTAGAATGAAACGTGTACTTAATAAGCCCATTAGCCCCAGGAAATTATAATAAATAATTTTTATTTATCTAAAATGTGGTGTTGGCCTACCATGGCATGTGCAGTATATTGCACACCGGGATTTAGTGCACGAAAAAAAAATCACATAATGTGCGTAATAAAAGAACAGTCACTTCTAAAGCTGGAAATTCTAGCTATAAAACTCCTTGAAGCAGTTTCTTGAGGAAGTTAAACAAAAAATGCGGAGCAGCACGTGCACCGAAACTTCGAGCGTTGTGAGCATCCGGGGTTACGGCAACTTGATGGTGACGTTGGTTCAGAAAGCCCAGGCATGTGTCTGGCGCCCGCTGTCCTGAAGGAGGCAGGAGGCAATGGTGCTATCGTGGTCGAAGAGGAAGCATCTGGGAGGGGTGATTGTTGTTGTTGTTGTTCCTTAACATTATTAACGCATACCCAATCAGGATATCGGCCAAACAACAGTCGTGAAACCGAGAGATAACTGCCTAGGTGGATGATTCGAGGGAAATTAGAAAAAATTGGAAGCTTTTTTCTTCCTGTGTTTGAGGAATCGAGTTTGGAAATTAGTATCAATATAAAATAAACAACAAAAAAGGAATGATATAAATAAACAAATAAAGGAGAAACAGAAGACGAAGAAGAAGAAGAAGAAGAAGAAGAAGAAGAAGAAGAAGAAGAAGAAGAAGGAGGAGAAGGAAGAGGACGAGCAGGAGGAGAAGGAGGAGGGAGAAGAATAATAAAAAATATTCAGTACAACAGTCGTGTCCTCTTCGTCTTCTGACAAGTCGAATTCCGATGTGTCCTGAGAAGCAATGGCTTCCAAACTTGCCTCGGCAGTTTTCAGCCGCAGCCCTCGCACAGTCCAGAAAATCCGAAATTGATAACGTTGAATTATCAACCAAAAAAAGCTCATTTGGTAGAGTTAAATATCAGTTTACGGCCCGGTCATCGTAACAGTACATACAGCGCACACACTCGAAAATACCTAATACAATACACCTCGATCCCAGTGTACCATAAATTGTACACAGAAGAATTTAGCTCGACAACAAACAAAACACAGGTTTCTGCGAAATAAAATTGAGTTCTAGATGATCCCTACACATTCAAGAATCCATTCAACATAAATTTAGAACCATTTCGTAAAGCGGTAAGAAAATAAGAGCATCTTACTTGGCCGGGCCGAATAGAACGACCCCACGGGGACAGAAGGCCATCGTCAAAATGGCGCGCAAAAAGAACCGCGCAGTCGACTTCTCCCACTCTGCGGTAGATGGCACCACATGTCTGTGCAATTCTTTGTACAGGTGGTCTTAGCTTCTACGGTTGTTTCGGGGGTCAACACCAACAAGAACATCGTCTCCTAGATTCCGAAATATTCCTACGTCTTAAAATATCCTTGGGGATTTCATAAATGGTAATTAACTCGTGATTACAGTCTGGGCAAATAAGACAGCCATTTGTTTTATAAGCGAACTAGGTTTCGCTTGTAGAATAACGATTAGGAAATTGCACGGAGACCATAGCCATGTTTTGTTTGCCTGTGGAAGCTCTTATTTTACGTGTTGGCTTTTCCAGTGCACTTTCATTTGTGTAAGTACGTGTTTCTGGCCTTGAGAGTACGTAAGGGTCACTAATTTAAGGCTGTGAAAATGATTTTATTTTATCGTTTCCGTACGTATCCACAAGTTGTGCAACACTTACACCGCTGCAAATATGGTAGGTCACCAACCTTATTATTGTTTTTTTATGTCTGCCTTTGTAATACTGTCCACATTGTTTGACAAAACTGCGAGGAACTATCTTTTTGCCCACACCAGGCAAATGCACCATTGCGGAAATGCTGACATCCAAGACACTAACGAATGCGTGTTATGCGGATGCGGAATAAAAGATTAGAAATTAGAATGATACCCCTAGTTGTTCAGTGTGCAGTAAATGTATAAAAATATCTAGGCCTAAACAATAATAACTTTTCTTTTTTGCACAAAGCTTTTCAGATATAATGCACTACAAGCAAGAGTTTTTTTCGGGTTAAATGCATATATAGTTCCTTATTTACTCTTAAAAGTTTTTTAACTTTGACTTGACATGTAAGCAATTATTATACACGTCTAGTGCAACTCCCGTAAAAAGTGTGTTTCTAACGCAAAGTAGCCCACTCTTTCGATTACTTTGGAGTACCTTGCCTTTATCACGCAAACCATTGGAGGGATTGGAACAATGTGGATACCGCAGCTGCACCCATAGCAAGTTCCTTGCCTTCGTAGGTTTTGATATGCTTTAGCGGAGGCGATAATACATAGAGACACCCCAAAACTAATTAAGGATTTCGTTGTACTCGCTGTACTTCGCATTCGAATGGAAGGAGTGATCTTCGGTTCGAGGTCTGGTCTGCTTTGATGCATTCCTGAATCACGTTTTAGGATGAATCCACGCCTGTCTACTAGACAGTGGAAAATGAATCTTTGTAAACGTGATCTCTCCACGCACCATGTAGAATACCTATCTAATAAAGTGGTGACCAATACACCCTCGAGTTTATGCAGGCAACCAGGAAAAGGTATTTTTTGTCGAAGGGCGCAACCATGCGAAGGGGTTTTGTCGTCTTCGTGAAGTCGGAGGTAGCCGCAGATGTCTCAACATAGTCCCTATTGTGAACAGTTGATAAGTTGTCAGTAAATGTTTCCGATTGTGACAGAGCTCGGCACTGACGGCAAGCGGCTCAGTTCAAGGTTATGTAAAATTTGTTATTGGAAGGGAAATATTGGGTAGTCATTCATCCACACATTTCTTAATATTTCTAATACAATTTATTCGCTTACACGCAAGAAAAATAAGATGTCACCCTCGGTACGGCGAACTGATAGTTCCAAAAATGTTTCGGGGGTCAGGTAACTTAGGCTCTTCTCAACCATTGTGCCGACCAAATCTGTGCTCTGAGTGGACGTCAGCAGCTACTGCTCAAAGCGTGTCTCTTGCGATCTTAGCTAAGGCAGACATCAAAATATGCTTGCAAGGTGGGATGTAATGAAATATTCTTAAATAAATGATACTAAGCTGATCACTGAAGCACTGGGCGTGACAGCTATGATTCGGGCTAATCGCTTCCAACTTTCTTGTTCCCCGTAGAAGAAAATAAATCAGACGAATGCGTTCTCAAAAACACGGCTTCAGTGCCGCAAAATTACAGATTTGTCAAGTCCCAGCGAAACTTGTAGCTCGTTTTTGTCTCTAATCCCACGCCATAAATTTTTATGTTTGAAGCCAGCGGGTCCTTAGGTACCAAAACCGGCCAATGGAAAAAGGTCAGGGAAGCTTTAAATTATGCCCCGGACTACAATGGTGAAGCTTTTTAATTGAGCATTGCCGGACACGTAGTTAGGTTTTAACAACATTGTTTATTTGCATATTTGTTTTGCCAAAAATCATCGTCGTATGCAGCGAAGGGTCGTCGGCTTCATCGTGATGAGAGGTGTATGCACAGTCATCCTCAGCATTCTATACTTCCCCCAGCTGTTCGTCATTGGCTTGAGGCTCCGGTTGCGGTATCTGAAGTATAAACTCTAAACTGGGAAACCCTTATTAAATCAGCAAATTCTCATGCGCTCTAGCTGGTGGTCACAGAACCACGGGCCGTGTAGCGCTGCCAGTCGCAAACGGGCTCGCCGCAGCCTCCACGACTCACGCCATCAAAGAAGTCTTGTAACAGCCATCCTCACTTCACCATAGGGGAATAACAACAGTGAAAAGGCTCCAGTGGCGCGAAAGTGCGGCCATCGGGCGTTTCCGGCACCATTTTTCTATATGCCGTCATGAAATAGAGAAATCACCGGCGCCTACCGAGACGGCGTGACAAGCATGTCTTATAGGTGTACCGAGAGTTTTGTAGGTTACAACATAAAGGTTGCATGTAAGATTGTGTTGAAGTAACCTATATATCGCTGACGTAACCTTTACACCACTTTTAACTTCAAGCCTGTAACCCTGACAATAGACTAGGGAAAGAAAAGATTAAATTCACTACACTCTGCTTGGAAGTTACATTATTGGTTATAGCAATTAGATTGTAGTCGGCCAAAGATTGGCACGCTCGTAGCCATATCTCCAATTATCTATAATCGGTTCCACAGAATTCGGAGGCCGCGGTGACCTCTTTCAAAAAGGGTGCTTGTTCATGTCCAGTATAAGCACTGGGTTTGTGTTCTTGCATTAGCGGTAGCGCATGACGAAAGCGCTGTGGATTTATTTTGGTTGTTTTCTAAAGCAACAATACGAGGCGGAAATTCAGCAGTCGCCGCGAGGCACGCGCTCACTGCGATTGCCATTTCGTCGCTCCTACAGTTTTTCCATTGTTTCCGTTTGGCCGAAGCCACTCGGCACGCCGAGGAGGATCGGCGGTCGCCGATAGGCACGTGCTTACAAGCCCTCGGCATTTACTAGCGTTTTTCCATTTTTCCTGCAAGGGCAAATACATGCCTTGTCGAGCAGCTCAGCTGTTAGAAATTGAAGTACCGTGGTCCGGAATCTCGCGGAAGGCAAGGGGACGGGTGGGAGAGCGCGAGGCAGGGATGGCCACCAGGAAAGGGAAAACGGTGTGCTAAGAGTGCTGGAGGAGGGCTTTGACAAAGAGCGACGCTACGCTCGCTGCGAAAAGAGAACAGCTGCGCCAACGAGGCTGGCCCACCACAACACATGCAATGCGACTCTCATTCAGCGGTGAAGGTGTCTTACTTGCTGAACTGGATGATACGGGGAGAGCTAACAAGCGGAGTGTGTTTCCGAGGGTGCTGTGCAGAAGCTGGTTGAGTAGTGATGAACGCCGCCGGAATGTTCCACGGAATATGCTACCGAAGATCATAGGAGGCTCCTGGCGAAGGTTAGTGAGCTTCACGCGCTCCGCGTGGTGCTCACAACCGCAGTGAGCACTGGTGCCAGTCGCGGCTCAAATGTTTCAAGGAAAGATTAGATCTACGGGAGGTAGATCTGGTCTATCGCTTTCACACTCCTCTCAAATTGTAAGTTTGCCTCGTAGTATTCCTTTGGATATTATCCATCTGGGGACCACCCAGCGTCACCAGCACACGTTTGTCAAGACATGCATTCCGATTTAGGACATTGGCATAGATTACCAAAAAAACCTCCAGCTTTCGCCGTATTCGTGGAAACACTGGCACGGAACAAGAAAGACTCCAGCGTTCACCGTAATCATGGGAACACAAGCGCGGAATGAGAAAGACACGTCATATCACACGGCCCATCAAGGTGGTGTCCAACGATAATCACTTCCAAACAAGCGAATAAAGCCAACACTTATGGAAACAATGAGAGGGTAAAACTCATTGCCGCAGCGAAGAATGAAATTGGGGGCAATTGTAAACCTAAATCGTTGCGCTCGTCGTAAATGTTGTGTAGAGTTTCGCTACCTTCCAGTCTTAAGAGTTTGTGTGAGCTTGTTTCATTTTTTGTTGAAGAGAAGCGCAGTTGCTACTAAAGGTTACTGATTTTTTATGTACGCAGTTTACCATGTAGCCTTGTTTATTGTCTTTCCCTATGTTCTTATTAGGATCTTCTATAAACTGACTTGGGTATGATAGTACTCAGTGAGTATGAGCACTGGTGAATGTGTATATAGTAAACGGGAGTACAATTCAGCGATGAAGATTATATGGAGGAGTTCGAGTGTGTTATACAAAAAATAAATGGTTAGAGTCTTCGCTTGAGAGAGTAGAAAACGATTTCAAAAGTATTTATTGTATTTGAGGGAGATCTTCCTAATCTGGCTATCTTTAGTGATACATGCCATCAAAGCCGCGATTAGTCGTAGCGCAGTAGCAGCCGAAGGTTCGGCATTATTTTCGCATTTGTGCGAATGGCAGAAACCACACGATGAAACCAGCATTGCTCTCAGCAAAAACAGTCGCCAAAGCTGGAGCCAGAGTTCCATTGTATTTTCTGTTCCATATATGTGGCGAAAACATGTGCGCCAGGCAGCCTATCATCGTAGCCTACGCCCCACATAAAAAAAAATTGAAGGAAGCTTGGAAAATCTTATCCATGAGCACTTCGCTTTGTAGGCACAAGGAGAAACACCTGCGGGTTGGTTTATTAGTTCATTCTTTAAATTTCAGAACACAAACACCAGGATTTTAGACCAGGCTGTGTTGCATAGCTTCGGACTCAGCCACAACGACTGTAAAAAGTCATCTATATGTTACAGATCGGGCTTTTAGTAGGAAAACCCAGCCTTCCTTTCAAACAGTACCTGGAAACGACGGGCAATTTCACTTAAAATGCCCATTTTTTAATTGTGGCTGAAAGAAGCGTGTTCTTGTAAAGGTAGTAGGGCTTCCGCGTTAAATGCTGTTCCTCTCAAAATCACAACAGCGACCGTCTGCAGTTGCTCAGTAGATAGGTTGTTGGGCTACTCAGCCCAGAGGCGTGTTTGGATTCTCTATATGGAAACGAAAAGCTAAACCTGCAGTGTGACGAGATTTCTGCGCGCGTAAAATCCCCACGTGGCCAAATTAATTCAGTTCCCTCGAATATTTCAAGCTTGATTAGACCTGAAAATGCGTGCGCAGTGCTTCGTCCCCGCTCCAGTCATTTATATATTCGTAGCAGCCTACTTTCGGTCTTTTTGGTTATTAGCAAAGTATTACTGCAGTAAAGAGGCCCGGAAGCCGATAACGTTTTGGCGCCAGTTAACGCCGTCTACGCCGATGTTTGAACTGTGTTTTGTGCACCTGTTTTCTAGCTTTCTTCCACTGTGTGTGCAATAATGTGCAGTTTGTTCCGACGGAGCTATGTGGGTAGACAATGCTGTTTTTTGATTCAGAATAAAGGAGTGTTGCTGGTGTGGACCCTCCTTGGAATTTGTTATATTTAGGAATGAGTTGAAAGCAGGGAGCTACAAGGGCTAGCAGTTCTGCGCACTGCACAAAGCATAGTTCAAAGCGTGAAATATCTTAGAATAACCCATTATCTGCCCATTTAGCATTATTTGCTAATTCACGCAAAAAATGACCGGAATGCTGTTCCGTTATTGTATGAGATAGGTATAATTACAAAATATGTGTATCCCCATTGAGCGGAAATATTACGGAGTAAAGGTGTCGCATGAAGCACCGCAAGGGGATACAAATGCACAGATTAGTTTTTTGCCGATTTTGAGGACTACTTTGCAAAGATAATATTCATTAACGCAAACGAAGACGATGTGGGCGGCTTGCGTTCGGCACGTTGTAATTTCGACAAAGAATGTACGTCGCAGTTATGGTTGTGCGCTTTCTTGACGTGAAAAAACAGAACTTTTCATTGGCTCACCAGGGTGATTGTAAAGTGCACGCCTTAATAACACTGTTTTTTATATCTGCTACGAAGCTCGGGCCAATCTAGCCAGTAACCTCCAATGCGGACAAAAAAAGTTCACGCGTCAAATATTTCTTATTTTCTCCCCCAAAGAACGTTCTTACTCGTGTTCACAGATACCTAACACCTTGCTAAATATCATTTGATGAGTATTCAGGACTGTTGCTCGACACAGTAATAAAAGCACAAAAAAACACTGGCACGGAACCCATCGATTTGGTGTAAAACAATCAACGTGTACGAAAAGATTTGATGTAAAAAAGAAGTTTTTTTTTTGTGAGACGCCCGTTTATACATAGGCGTAGCTTTATTGCTATACAAACAAACGTTATATCATCTAACAGCTATTTGTTCATTCTGTTGTCATATTATAGAACAAGATTCAGGAATGTCATTTAATGCAGTAAAGGAAAGAGCAAAGTATTTGCACGGAACCCATTGGATGGGTGCAAAACAAGCAATGTGTATGAAGATGTTTGGTGTAAAAACAGTAATTTCGTTTTCTGAAACGCTGCTTTTTAAAAAGGCGCAGTTTTAAGGTTTTTAATCATAAAAATGTTGTATCGTCTAACAATTATTCCTTTATCAATCTTTCCAGTATTGAGGCAGCCGAGAAGGAAATGCTTAAACAATGAAAAAATAACTCACTCCGTATACCTTTAAGAAGAGTAGTATATTCAATCCTATAGAAGAGTGTCTTAGTCTCTCGCTTTAACACTAACCGTAACTTACATTTGAATAACAGCGTTCCGGAATGTTGCTGATACGACTGAAACCGCGCTACTTTAGGTGCTTATGGACCTGTCATGGGTTAAAGCGAACACAAATAATTTCCGGAAAATGGCGTAGCTACAACAAAGTGCCCGTTATGTCTACCCCTTAAGTTGACACCTTCAGCATCATCATGCTCAGTACACGTTAGGTTAATCTTCGCACTTTCTTCGCGCCACCTCCTTCGCCAACTCCATTGCACATACTTTACACACATTTTCTAGCGAAAACCATAGTCAACTATGTAGGGAAATAATTCTGCGTCAATAGCGACCGAACAGCCCAATAAGAAGCATCTAGAGATGCACAGAAAATTTCCGGGAGCTTATTCATTGGTAACAGCTGCGATGTTGTCCTGCACATGGTGAAATTTGTATCTCGATTACGTTCAAGCCAAAAACCTCTGCAGTGCAATACAACCACACTACATCAGAACAACCACTGCTCAGTGACTCCAGCTCACTATAGGTGGACCTAGTTAGTTTAGGTAGGTTCGACTTATTCATGTATATTGGAAACGTGTTTTAAGACATCCGCGAGTAATTTAATAGTGGCGTAACTACAGTAAAAAAACGTCGAGTTGCAAAGTACGATGCCATAAACGGAATGTTTGCCTGGTGGCGCAAACAAAGCAGTTAGTCTATGGAACATTTACACCGGATATTGTGATTTACCAAGGACACGTTTCGCCTTGGTTAGTAATGATCCCTCCATAAATACATACCAGGAGCCAACTTCTCACACCTTGGAAAAGGTACCGGGCGGACCTTGTATGGCATGGCCGATCGTCGCTAAAGCGAACAGCGCCACCTGTGGCGAACCGCTCGTCAGTGAAATGCCAGCGGTGGTCATGGCGGCGTACTTGTGCGTGGCTTTCTGTCATTCCGCACAGGAGTGCTCGCAAAGCATACATAGTCACAAGCCCATTTCATATAGCCAAATCCTGAGAGAGGAGACGGCCTTTACAATGCGTGTCACGTGTATGAGTTACGGCCTTACAAATTAATTGCCATTCGCCGATCCGCATAATGCACCAAGCTGAGGTCGAGCTGGAAGCGTAAGTCCTTTCCTTCATGGAAATTTTATAGACGATAGTCTTTCTTGGGCTACATAAACACAGAGATTTTTGTCTGTATCTATGCCTGTTTGTCTGTCTGTCGGTCTTTGGCTCGGTTCAGCCACCCGGCCAATGTAAAATGGACACTGCGCAAAGGTCTTATACACTCACAGCCAAATGTAAACGTTTAAGCGGAGTTTATATGTTTATACTTGTCAACTCTGTTGCACAAGAAGAAGACATTACGCAAGTATAAGACAGGAAATTAGTACGTTAGGGGTATGTACAGTGTTCCATTATAAAAAAAATTTGTAGATGCTTGGTTTTTCGAGAGCAAATGATATTCTGCATCTATTGCAGAAAACCGTGCCTTCTGTTTCCCACTCCACCTCTTGGCGGCATATGAGAAATCACGCCGCAACAGAAACGAAAGGTTCCACTAGCTTAGGTACGCGTTCTGCTTGGAACGCACGTAGATCACGGAAACGCGGTTCTATAAAACTTTAGTTCGGCCACCTCCGTTCACGCGCGTCTCCGCCGTACTGCAGCGCTGGCATCGAGGAACCAGGCCTGTAGCAGTGGATGCGGTAAATTCACATCGCCTTGAGGAAACCTTTAGTGCGTTTACTTTGAAATAAGCTCGACGGAACAGAAACAGCATGAGAGTTGAGCGGAAAATCAAAGTGGGACTTTTACTTGGGAAATGTCTAAGAAGACTTTCGTCTTTTGACGACATTTCCGACGAAAGGAGCAGATACGGGCCAAATTTTATGCAGTTGCCCGCGCGCAGTTTGGCGCATTGAGGATAATATTGACGCTAAATGTTGCTTTAAAGCCGGCGTCGGCAGCCGATCGGAGTACGATGCGGTGCTGGCCGTTGCCAGTTTATTAGGACAAAACACTATGGACGAGTGGAAAAAATATTGGGGGATGGGGGTACCTTATAGCATTTACCCCAAAGCAAACAAATGCTCAGGAATTACGCTAGTTGACTTTACCACTGTCAATAGAGACCTGGTTGATTTCGCACAAATGCGTATACTACAGCATAGGGATTCGCTTCCAGATTACATTAGACACGAGAGTCGAAAGGTATTTCTTGACGCCGAAAAGCATTGGTTTATGCCAGCAATAAGACTCGGTTGCTGGCTAATTCGTTATTGGTGAGGTGAGGTGACTGTGAGAGGGAAAGAGATTCCCAGCCTGCACCACATATGTATCGCAGGGAGAGAAAGGGAAAGGGAGGGGGTAGAAGTGTGGGTTGAGGTAGTGGTGGAAAGGTGGTTTGGGGCAGGAAAAGGAAGGGATAATGGGGAAGTCGTCCATACCATGCTAAATACGCCGGTTCTCGTTAATGGTATATCAAAAAGTAACTTCTGCGTTATCGAAGAACAATAGTAAGGCGGGTGGCAAAAACCTGCTTTCAGTTTCACAACCGAATGCCGTCGTCGCCTTTTACCACAAGGTGCGACCAATGCTAGAATAAACAGGAACTGCGTCCCTTGCGCTTCGGTAAAACCACTGTCAACGTTTGGGGGACTAAAGAAAGTCCGGGCATAAAAACACATTGCAAACAATTTAGGAATTGGCTAGTAATGCGTCAAAATTTGTATGCGGTTTTTCTGTTTCACCAACCTTGCTTTTTCTTCGAGGCAATAATGTGTCAATCCAGAAAGCTAATCATACGAGAGCACGGGACCGGAACACACGTTGCCTTCGTAAGTTCGTCATCTGCTTTCATTTTCGTTTTTATGCACGCATGAAAGGACACCATCACGCAGAACTGATGCCTATAATTAATTTTCAATACAGTTTATTTTCGTTCGTTTCCTGCTGCGACGATATTAGCCTGGCTTGGCAGATTTCGTTGTTATATCTTAATTGGGTGACTTTTTTTGCCCTTGGTTGTATATCTGTTTTTTTTTTTCAATTATTTACACGTACTCTTATACGAATAAACGTATTGACAAGGGTTTACGCACTCTTTCACGCACTCTGCCACGTTTTTAACGCTTTGACCGTGTATCAGTGCCAGCCTTTGTTTCACACAGGTGGTAAAGTAGAGATGGGGGGGGGGGGTAGGGCTTTTAGCTCGTGTTGTTGGGTGGGGAATTACTTTTGCTCTTGCCAAAGTTAGCACTGGAAAAGCGTAAAGTCCGCTTTAGCTGTCAGACTCCAATGTTGTCACACATTGAAACAGCTCACGGTTATAAAAACAAATTGTAAACTGCCGGGATGTTTCTAAGGCCACACGGTAATCGAACACCTACGTAAAGGTCCTTCTCTTCAAAGCACACGTATCGAGGTATACCACCATTAGGGCTGGTGTGGAAACCGTATTGATATAAACCGGTAAAAATATACTCAAATTGGTAGAAACGAGTATTCATACAAAAATTTTTATTCGTAGTCACATGGGATGGTGCTACGGATACAGCACATCTAAAAGTGCCCAAACCAATGACGTCCATACCCTATCATAGAAGCGTCTGGCGAGTTCACGTAGTCGTTAGTACATTAAAGACTCAACACATATGCCTAGACTTTGATTCAATGGTGATATCTGCTCAAAGCACCACCTAGGCATTACAAGCAACGAATCAAACACGACAAATACAACGGAAGCTGCCATAGTCCAATATGGGGGCTCATTCCAATGACGAGGTCAGCGTCGAGTGGTGGCGCCATTCATTGATGTGCCCAGTTCCTATATCAGATATTGCAAATGCAGTTAAACCTGCATGTAACGTAGTTGACGAAAATTCGTAATTTGTTTTACGCGCGGGTTTCCAGTTATGGCTTGTGTTAATGGAGCTGAAACGAAAGAAAAATGCTAGACATCAGTGCCGTGAGCTCAAGCTTCAATGATTTAGTTCAGATTGGAAACTGCATGATATACGCCAGCCGCTTTCCCAAAAGCTCAGTCACTATACGGCATTCCAACGCAGCAAGATCACTTACCCTATGTTCAAAATCATAATTTATCACTTTTGCTTTCCATACTTTTTCATGCATTAATGCGTTTCAAGGGACCAAACTTAAACTCAAAGGGTGCCTTTTTGTGAAATCGATGAACTCGATGCTCTTTTCCGCACTCACAATTGGTGAGAGGGTGCTAGCCAGGATACTGTAGCAGTAAGCGACGTTCTCCTTTCTCGCCGTCGGAGACAGCATTCAAAATTACGAGTGTGTCGTCAAAATCCCAAACTTTTTTTTTTTCTTTTCTGCCAGAGAACTCATCAACGACGAACCGAAACCACAGATATCAGTGTGGATGCGCGACTACATGCCGCCACGCAGGCCTAGCAGCTAACCGACAGCGGACCCACAGGAGAAACGCACGCTAGATTGCGGCGCGGGTGAAATTAGCTAAATTAGTGCTCTTTGTCAGCCGATGTTTCAGTGAAAGTGCAAAATAAATGACGCATCATCGTAGCGAATGCATCACATTCAGGATTACCGTCGCATTACGTTTTTTGCATATATAGGTCGCGAACACATGGGCTTCCTTGGAGCTCGAATCAGAGCAATTCTACTGCAATGTGAAGGTACGCCTTCGAATTACGCTCATGTGGCTTCGGCACAATAGCGCTATCATTGGTCCCGTCTGCCAACAGAAGCGTCATAGTGGTAAAACCAGCTGCTTAGCGAACAGTCCGAGCTTTCACTTTGATAAACCAGCTAGGGAAAGATCTGGCGCTTACTTTGTTAACAGCGAAGGTGTTTAGAATATTGTATTTTTCCCGTTCGCCGTTAAAAATACATGGAAATTTTTTCAGGCATCAATATAGTTGTACCTAACCTAACCTACGAAGAAATTGCCTAGCGCGTGCACGTGAGCGCGGTCCTCGCGGTGACCAGCCCGACAGTAAACGAACCAAGAAACTGCCTAGCGGTCGTGTCTATATGTCTTGCGGTGACCACCGAGCGTCCCCTATGCAAGTTTTTTAAGCCAAGCATAACCACCTAAGGAGACCGGTCAAGACTGGGGGGACCCCTGGCAGTAAAAAACCACGGAAATGCTGAACGCTCATGTGTGGGCGCCTTGCAGTGACCACCAAGCGGCACCTGCGCACATTTATCAAGCCAAGCATAGTCACTTTGGTAGATGGTACGGCGAACTCAAGGGTTCGCCGTAATCGTGGCAATACTTGTTTAGAACAAGGAAGGCACGTCATAGGGTATGCTCGTTGAAGGTGATGTTCAATGATTATCATTTGCAAGGAAGCTGACACTTATAACAACAATGATGAGTAAAGGTCGTTGTGGCAGTGAAGAGGAAGCAAATCGGCAGCAATTATGGACTTACACATTCATGATCATCGTGAAGGTTGCCTACAGCTACGCTACCTTCAAGTTGTACGCGTTACTGTGAGTTTGTTTTATTTTTTTTCCTTTTGAAATCGCGTGTATAATGCTGAGGGCGTGTAAAATGGGATAGAGTAACTTTCTCTAGATAATATGACTTCAATCTTGCTAATAAAGTCCCAAGTTATCCGACTCTATTCACAAAACCGTCGATGTTTGAGGCTGAAGACCTATTCAAACGATGGTCATCCTGCACGCCTCGCAAACAATTTATAAATGGCTTACTCTATGTCAGCACTGCGGTGACAGCAAACGAAGGTACTCTACTGCGGTGAATATTTGAACCGCTCAAGCGATTTTGGATTTTCACGCACATTTTTGAGGCACCGCATTGCTTCAATACATAAAATTTGCTTTGCCGCCGCTCTACTCAAACTACATTGACTTGTAAGTGCACGTAAATCTTGTACTAAGTCGCTGCCATGGCGTCATGTAAGTATGATTTTAACGGGATAATTGCAGCGTTGAGATTAGAGGGCCAGTGTTGCAGGTATGATGTCTTTTCGGTGGCACTTTGTAAAAAGAGGTTGTGCGCTGCAATTTATTCGTGTGATAAGCATCTAAGAAGCAATAAGTTTTGTGTTTTGAGTTTCCAAATGAATAATCTATGTGTTTATGGCCAATCATTACGTCATGTATACGGCGGCGACACATAATAAAAATTAATACATGAAAAATGTCGAAGTGCAAGTGCAGGTCGAGCGGCCTCTCTCCATTGTAGATTCTTAAAACAAATATGGTTGTGCTTGTCTTCTCTACTACCTTCTGAAAAGTAAATCCTTTTGTATTTCAAAATTCATATCTTGTACATAGAGTAATATTTTGTTACATAAGCAGTATTCAGTGTTGATGTGACATTAGACGTATCGAAGAAGAGACGGGATCTATGGGAAATGTTTGCTCATGTTACATGCGTTGGTGACATTAACCTAAGCAATCGTTACAGAAATATGTTGTATTCTTCATAGAAGGTAAATATCATACATTGTCTATCCATTTAATTTGTTTCGTGCCGCACATCAAATAGATAACTTCGAGGCGTTATACAGATAGCATGAAACTAGATTCAACATCTTTTCTTAACACAGACACTTGCATACTGCGGGATGGGAAAGCCTGACCATAACTTCACGCCCTTCACACAATGTCCCTAACATAGCGTTCTAAATGAGAGGCACTTGCTTTTTGTTCTCCTGTTTGGCGGGCGATGGATGCCGATAAGCAATCTGGGAGGCTCCTTTTGGCCCAGAAGGTTCTGGCACATAGAAATCAACTGATATAGCGTTCAGAACCCTTGAGTTGTTTTAGTTTATTAAAGGTGTGCTTTAAGCACAACACGTTTCTCTGCGGCAAATTTTACCCGGTCCAAAACTCTCCTGCTTGGGAATTGAGAGGGGGCAGCAGGATTTATTGCTCGTGGTCTTTTATTTTTGCTTTAAACCGGTTAGGGGCAGTGTTATGACATGTAATAATTAAGCCAACAATACATTTGCTAGAACACATGCTAAGTTTTCAGTTAATTATTACCGTTTAATGAACACGACTTTTTTGCGTAGTTTCTGTTACATCCAAACTGGATGACAGCTTCAGTCGCAGCTTGTTTTTATAATTCTCGCGCATCGACTGTATTCTTCTTCGATCACCCAGAATAAAACTTTTGATTTTGCCAATCTAACCCCGTAAACTTAGAGATATTCCCCTTTATTGTTACTGCTTAATTGGCAGTGAGACACAGTCAGGAGTTTAAGACATTGGCAAATACTCATTCTCCCGTGCCCCCTGAATGAAAGCACACCCGCATAGAAATGCGTAAGCAATGTAAAAATCACATTTTAAGGTCGTCTATGCCAGAAAATATATCGAAAAAGTAGTAATTTAAAGGAGTACTTGAAAGAATAGTTAAAAGGAGTAAGGCTAAATAAATCTGAATGTGTTCATCATTGTGTCGAACCGAAAAAAAATACCAGTCGGTTTACATTTCCGGTTTTTGGGTGAAACAATTTCGTTCCGGTACTGTTCAGGTACCACTAAATTATAAACCGAAGTGGTTCGGAAAGAGTATTTATAACTCAGTAAGAAAAAAATTTAAACGTCTAGTTTAAAGGGATCGAAACCAATGAAATTCGAGTTTGGTTCATTTTAAAGATGGCTTTGTCTGGATGGCAGTGTTGTCGATCTCAAAGGCAGCTTTACACAATTAGGGTAAATCGTCGGAAAAATAATGAAGTTGTGGCACTTCGGGAGGCATTTTCTCGCCCAGTCCTTAGACGTCACCGAAACTATTTATGCTACCGGCAGCCGCCGGACAGAGCCACCGCCAGAAATAGGGTTAGTTAAATTTAGTGGGGCTTCGAGTCCTCTTTTATCATAACTCTTGATTGATGAAATAAACTTAATGCCTGTCAAATATGTTTCCCCACATTACTTGGCCGCTGACGTTTAGCAGAGTGAAACTGAAAGGTCTGTAATACATTTTATCGCTTTAATACAACGTCCCACAGGTTCAGAATAGCATAGAGAGAATTCTTGACGGCCATTACTTTGCTTTCATGGTTGCATCAAATTGTTTTGATGGTTGCAATATTGCAATATTGCAATATTGCAATATTGCTTTCATGGTTGCATCGAAGTCCCATCCAGAGCTACCCCATGCAGGTAGTACACGCAGCAGAGGACTCATTCCGACCACAAACTTAGGCGACCTCGGGGCCGAGCTGAGTTTTAAAACTTACTTCCAAAATTCAGAGCTGAGTTTCAAAACTCAGTATGAGTTTTAAAACCCATACTACCCCATGCAGGTAGTACACGCAGCAGAGGACTCATGCCGACCACAAACTTAGACGACCTCTGGAGCGAGCTTAGTTTCAAGCCCTGCAAGAGCAAATTTAATCTGCATTTTTATTTCACTAGCAATCCACAAAAAATGATACAAACGTTTTCACAGTTCTTACTAATCCGTAAACATTCTTTCGAGCTGCTCTGACACAGTGTTGTACGGAACGGCGTTCCTGAAACTAGGTCCTTTTGGGAGGAGCAGAGGAACGTAACCGTTCCATTACGAGTGGGTGAACTGTAATGGTAACTCGTTACGTTTGCAAAGCAGCAGCAGAGGGAACGGCGTTACTTCTGTAAACATTCAATCGCAAGGATGTGGCTGGTTTTGATGCGAAGGCTTTAGGGCGCAGAAGGTAGTACAAAAAGCTACAGCCACTACTGGTGGCTTGGCTTTCCTAGGACCCTTTTTTTTGAACAAGCATACCAGCTCTGAGGCTGCTGCCAGAAACCCCTTCTTTAGCTCGTCGAAATCCTGCCGAACTCCTGTCGAAGGTATTTTCAGGGGTTTTTATACTGTTCCGCATAGCACAAAACGCAGCCATAGATCAAAAGTCCAGGTGAAGTAGACTTGAAAGTAAAGCAGACGACAAGGCGAATTGCGCTGGTTCGGCAGACTGTGATAACACAAAGTCTGCCACATTCGCAATTAAGATGCGAAGACTGATGAAGCAGCGGACCTGGGGGTCTTCACTGGATTCAACTTGGCTTTACTTAGTTCTGAAGATCTATCTTTTCTTACCGAAGTCGAACAGGACACATCTTACTGCGCAGAAGCCGGTTATCCTTGACATAATGAAATTCAATAAATCCATAGCTGATTTTCATTGGGAAGATTTTTTACAGAAGGTTACTTTTCAAGACGCGTATTAGGAACTCCTATAAATATGGAAACAACTTGAACAAAAGGCACAAAAAAAACGTGCTAATAAAGAAACGCAGTATGAACAGCCCTTGGATAACAAATGGAATTTTGGAAGCTATAAAAGAAAAGGACGCGCTTTGGACGCGCTGTAAGCGCTCTTCTAATCCCGAGTTGAGGATGTTGTTTATATCTATGCGAAATAAAGTTACAGCTCTGTTGAGATCGGCGAAACGTTCGTAATTTAACAAGTCCTTCTACGAGATTCGATTCTGCCCCAGGAAAACTTGGACAACCATTTACCAGTTACTGGGCCGGAAAACACAACTGTCGATCGATGTAACAATTTCAAAACACTTCCTTAATCTTGGGCACTCTGTGCACGATTTTATTAACCACTTTTGGAAACCTTGGAATCGGTCACAGGTTTCCCCCGGTGCAGCGGTGCGTTCCTTGAATAGCAACGTCACTTCGGCATACCTGCCTTCCTTGACTTGCGCTGACTTGCATGAAATAATATCTAGTTTCAAGCGTAAAAAAGCACCAGGAATAGACGGTGTTTGCCTGATTGAACTTCAGAGAAACTTCAGCGTATTATGCGACGTATTAATCTTTATGCTCAATTCTTTTATGGAACATGGTTTCATCCCTCATGAGCTTAAGATCCCCCTGGTCAAGCCTCTCCATAAAGGAGGCAGCTTTAAAACGATTGAGATTTACAGACCGCTATCTATCCTACCTTGTATCGCACAAATCTTAGAAAAACTTCTTTTTCATACAGTGAGTCCATATCTAAAAAATAATAACCTTCTTTCAGATTCTCAGTTTCGATTTAGGGCAGGAAAAAGTACTACAACGTTTCGAGAATAGTTCTGTGATTATATTTATTCCGCCTTCAATAATATGGAGGTCTCCTGTGCTCTTTTCCTGGATACCAGCAAAGCATTTGACTCTGTTTCTCATTCATTATTGCTTCAAAAGCTTAAACTTGTAGGTTTTCAGAGTCCTTTTCTTAAACTTTTAACAAACTACTTTTACAACCGGGCTCAAAGTCTGCGGATAAACGGTTTCTTGAGATCCAAACTTTTTTTGCAATGAGGAGTGCCACAGGGATTTATTTTATCGCCCTTATTGTTTAACGTGTACGTCAATGATTTGGATTTTGTCACAACAAAGAGTCGCCTGTATCAGTATGCAGACGACATTGTTCTTCTGTCTACTCACGCTCTTCACAGTTAAGCGATTCACTCCCTTCAAACAGATGCATTAGCGGTTATGGATTGGTATTTCTACAACGGTATTTGTATTAACACACGAAAAACAAAATGTGTGTGTTTCCGTCATCCTCACAAAAAAATTGACTGTACGCCGATTCTACTCCATAACTCAAAGTGTAAAGATTGCCATTGTATTCCTCTTCCCTTCTCGACAAGCGTGAAGAAACTAGGTGTATATTTTGATACCGACATAACGTGGAACACCCAAAATGAACTACGTTTGTAACAAGCTTTGGGGGGGTATCTTGCGTTTTATATAATGTTCGTTCTTTCATTCCAGTCCCAACGCGCAAACGTAATGCGCACTTCCTCGCTTACAGCATTCTCAGATACGGGATATCTTTGTTTTATAATTGCTCTTTCACTTGACGTTCCAAAGTAAACTGCATATTAAAAAACATTGTCCTCAGCGTTGCCTACAATGTAGATATCCCCGTTAACGTTGATTGCTTCACTTATTTCAGTCTGCCTACATTTGATGCCCTGTTTTTTAAAACGGTTATTTTGAAAAACTTCTGGTGCAGCTTTTTTTTGTCCCTTCATGGGCCGGTGCGAGCGTTATTACGTAATCCTCGATTTGTTATACCGTGTTGCTACACACGTTTCGGATCCTAAGTTAGATCTCACTATGTCTCAAAAATTTTCAACTCCTTACCCGATGAGATATTTTCTATTTCTTCTCTGCATGGCCTAAGAACATATCTGGGCAAAAATATTTCTGTGTTGTTTACCTTTAATACCAATGATTGCCTGTGCTGACTGCAGGGTGCGGCCCGACAAGCCTTGCTTGGCTTGCGCTGACCCGATGGTGATTTGTATATTTCAAGAGATGAAAATAAAATATTACTATTACAATTACTAGTATAACACACAACCCCTACACATATCTTGACTTGACTATTGGGTCTGCAGTTCTCTTTGCTTTATTTCAGTGGGTCGTGGTCACGAATCTATATAATACTGACCACTTCCCCACTTCACTAACATATACAGGTAAAAAGCGACGCAATCGATCTTCCCATTACAGGTTTAATGAATCAAACGCAAACTGGAGTACATTCACAGGGACATCTAAAGTACAGAACACAGTCGTAGTACACTTCCGTATAGCCGAAGCTGCCCAACTCGTCACGCCGCACATTCTCGATGCTGCCACGAAGTACCATTCCCCAAGCGTCGGGTGCCCCGCGCAACCCAAGGAGGCCCTGGTGGAACGAGAACTGCAGGGCGAGCGTTATAAGCCTTTCAAACGGGCAAAAGCACTTGGCAGATGCGTGCGCCGTTGCGGCAAAAAGGTACAGTTGGTGAACCTTCCTCACATGCAATATTCATACACTAACACTCACAATGCCTGGACATGTATACGAAAACTCAAAGTACAACTAACACACAGCCTGCCCCTGGTTCGTACACTAGGGGTTACATGGAAAGACCAGGCTAACAATCTCACAGAGCCCTTCCAACACGGGTCAAGTTTAGCACACTACACCAACACTTTCATGCAACACAAAACATCGAGTGGAAAGAAGTCCTGGCGAGATAATAATAAGTGAACATCTTCTTCGAACACTCTTTTTTCAATTCATGACGATGGTGGTTGAATGCGAAGCTATCTCGTGGTGTATTCTTTGGTTGCCCATTCCCTAGGGGCATCCTGCTAGAATCTTCATCAGCGGTGCCTGGCCAGGCATGCGCAGTGGCGGTACGGACGGCGGACAAGGACAAGAAAAAAAAACACAACCCCGAGCAGGAGTTTTTTTTTTGGTACTTGTAAGTACTTGCAAAGCACTCAGTACTTCTATGCCTTCAGCTTCCGGTCCAGACGAAATTACATACACTATGATACAACACTTACACGCTGACTCACTTGAAACACTCCTTTTCCACTACAACAAAATATTTCTTTCAGAGCAGCTTCCAGGGCCTTGGAGGGAAGCCATTGTAGTTGGTTTTCTGAAGGAGGAGAAGGACCCTTCCTCTCCCACAATTATCGTTCTAGTGCCATCAGAAGCTGCCTGTGTAAGTAGTTCACTCTAGTGCATGCTGCTCGAGAAGACGGTTGACAGACAATTTGTGTACTTTTGGAGTACAATGGTCTTCTCGACAGCTGCCAGGCCGGCTTCAGGTTGCAGCTATCCACCAACAATCAGCTTGTGAGCTTACAATCGCACCTAAAAGATGCGTTTCTGCATAAACAATTCTACATGACGGCATTTTTCGGCATCAAAAAAGGATTTGATAAGGCATGGCGCTATGACATTCTCAGGGATTTGAAATCTTTTAGAACATCAGGTAACATGTTTAACACTCTTGAAGGCTACATGTCTGATTGAGGATTTGATTTGATTTTTATTTCTCGGCAAAAACGAAGAGGAGGCTGAGACTAACGGCGAACGTGGCCTAACAGAGGCCTGAGCCACCCGATTTACAGCGTACATACCAACACGTCTGTTCACAAATTTAAGCATGATAGCACAATCGTAATAGAGAAATAGCACAAAGCGAAGTCATTACTACACTTCTTATGTATTATACAAAGCATAGGTCTCAAATTCACAAAGGGATCACAATGTACACATAAACGCAGTAATTCGTACGCATGAACTTTCATCAGTTACACTACTATGTCACAGTTACGTAATAATATATTTTTGTTTGAAATTGTTTTTAATTTCTACCTTTAGGGGAACATGTACACTTATACTTTGAACCCTCGAGGAGTAGGCTCTGCGCCCTCTCGGGCTAATGTACAAGATAATGGTGTTCCTCAGGGGTTGCTTTAGGCTGCACATTGTTTGTGCTAAAAATGAACTGCAGATAATCGAAAACGTGCTATCGGGGAGAAAGAAATGCACACAAAATAAGCGAAGTCAATCGGCTGCCATTTTTAACAGCGATTGCCTGAACTGCACTGTATCTCTAATCTGCGCCAGTTCCTGCGGGAGATCGTTCCAGTCTTTGGCTGGGCGAATGAAAACACAGTGTGCAAATGTAACGGTTTCCTGCCGCGAAAACGATACTTGGAAAGTGTTTTTGCTTCGGCTAGAAAAACGTGTGCGACGTATTTATTAGGTGACAGTGTGTAATAATATTTATGAAAAAGTGTTGGTCGGGCAAGCTTTCGGCGGTGACTTAGAAGTGGAAGAGAAGCACGCTGGTTTAGCTCGGATACGCTCGTAAAAGATGAATAATCTGAAAATGCAAACCTGACTTAACGATTTTGCACTGCTTCCAAGCCTGAACAAGGTACTTTTGGTGGGGATCCCAGATAGCGGCTGCATATTCTAATTTTGGGCGTACTAGGGTTCTGTAGGCTAGTAATTTTAGTTCTGAGGGGCCAGTTTTAAATTGCGTTGGTCAATACCGAGAGTTTTGGATGCTGCAGAAACGACAAATTTAGCATGAACAGACCAGGTTAGATCATCTGTTAGATGTACACTTACGTATTTTTACGAGTTAGTAGGTTGGAGTACCGAACCGTGGAGGGAGTAATTGTAATTAAGTAGGTTTGCGCGTCTATGGAAAGATATGGTTTTGAATTTCAGAACATTTAGCGACATTTGCCACTCGCTACACCAATTTTCAATAGCTTAAAGGTCTCCTTGTAAGGTGAATTGATCGTCGCGGTTATTTCATTATTCTGGTATATATCGCACAGTCGTCCGCAAAAAGCCGAATTGTATTAGTTACTCGGGAAAGAAGGTCATTCATATATATTAGGAACAGAATTGGTCCGAGTACACTGCCTTCTGGCACTCCAGAGTGCACTTTGGTAGTATTGGAAGCAGTGTTGTTTACGACTACATATCGTTTTCTATTAGTAAGAAAGTTACATATCCAGGCTAATACAAATGAATCAAGGTTAAGCTGTTTTAATTTATGCATCAAACGACGATGAGGAACTTTATCAAATGCATTTTCGAAGTCCAGAAATATTCCGTCGGTTTGAATGGTATTATCAAGGTTTGTATGCAAATCATGAAGGAATGTAGCGAGCTGTGTTTTACACGACAATCCTTTCCGGAAGCCGTGCTGTGACTGATGTATGAAATTGTTGTTTTGCAGGTGATTTGTCTCATTTGTAGAAATGATATGTTCCATAATCTTTGAGGGAATGCTGGTTAGCGATATTGGACGATAGTTACGTGGCGATGATTTGTTACCACTTTTAAAGATTGGGACAATTTTTCCGAGTTTCCATTCCCAAGGTATATGGCCAGATGATAGTGATTGGCAGAACATCATTGTAAATAATGTGCTTGTCACATTCATTGTGTTGTTAAGTATTTTTAATGCGATGTTATGAGGCCCCGCAGCTGAAGAATTCTTCTAGCTTTTGATTAGGTAGGTGATTCCGTTGGTGTCACTTGTAATGGGGGGCATATTATTCAGAATGACAGCGTGGTCTGCTGGGAAGTTAGTGGTGCGCTCTTTCGTAAACACGGAACAGCATACGTCATTAGGTACGTTTGCGCAATCTTTATCGCCCAGCGTTTCATCTGAGTTGCCGGATAAAATTATTGAAGAAGAAGTGGACGGAATCATGGTTCGCCAAAACTGGAATTAGTTTTGAGCATGTTAGGTAAGCTGACGCGAAAAAACTGATATTTGGCAGTGCTAATGGCTTTTTTTAGTTCTATTTCCGCCTTGTGGTAGGATTCCCTTGCTGACTTCTGGTTTTTCTTCCTTGCTGTTTTAAACAGGCGTTTTTTTTTGCTATCATTCTTTTAATTGTCTTAGTGAACCAAGGGGCTGATGGTTTTTCTTTGATTGTGATTGTTCGTATGAATGTTTCACTCAGTTCGGTTATTTTAGATGAAAGAAGATGCTAGTTATCCTGTACTTATCGGTCATCCAATCCTTCTTTGAAAGAGTGGTAGAACGCATCCAGTGCCGTCTTAATAGCTTCATAATTCCCCCAATCCTAGAGTTTGATTGGTTTCTTTCTGTATTTCTCAAGTATAAGGTGCGTTGTACATGTTGCTAGAATAACTTTGTTGTCACTTAATTTCTGCAGGTATAAGACCGATTGCAGGCTGCTTGGGTCCGACAACAGTATTAGGTCCATAATTTTGGATGTGGTTGCTGTTTCTCTAATAGCCTGTGTGATCACTTGATTTAACTGATAGTTTTCCAAGCAGTTTACAAATTCATTACATTCTGAATGTGGATAGGTGGTGCAGTTATCTCGCCTATTAATGTTTGGATAGTTAAAATCACCTACGAGAATGAAGCTACCTTTTATAAATTTTTTGTGTAGGAGGTCAAGGGCGTCGTTAAGATGAGTGGGGAAATCGTAATCTGGCTTAGGGGGGCGGTAACACACACCAAATATTGTAGTGCCTCGAGGGCTTTCGCACGATATCCAGAGCGCTTGAAGGGGGCAGTTTATTTCAATTTCAGAGTGGCGGACACATCTTTTTACTCCTAATAACACACCCCCACCATGTTGCAGTAATCGGTCATGTCGGTAGACCAGAAGGTTTGGGAGCGTTGGAAAGATTTCAGAGTCGATAATAGCGGGGGATAATCAAGTCTCAGTCAGCATGACGATGTCGCATTCCGAAGACTGTATTAGGTCAGTTATCTCATCACGTTTGGGCATGATGCTTCGAATGTTAGTGTAGAGAATAGAAAAGGATGAACAAGAATTTGCACAGGCTGGCTGGTGTAGCTTAGGAATTGGTTGCGCTTGAGATGACTCCTTTTCTTTTCGCCTGATTCGGTGGTAGCTATTGTGTAGACGATACGGTCTCCTTTACTTGGCTAGTGGTCATATCGTAGTAGAATTTTTTTTTTCCCGATCAGTAGTTTTTTGTGACGCAGTTTGAAAGGGGCGTTGTTCTGGCGCGCAAATTGGAGCAGCTCTTTACGTATGAAACGTGTAGCACTGCAAAGTCCTCACCAACGCTGTAGGGCGTATCTTTAAATTTGACGCCTTTAGATAACACCGTTTCCTTCGTTTTGGAATTTGTGAGTTTAACAATTATTTGTCGTTTTTTTTATTTTGAGGCTTTCCGATGCGGTGCGCTCTTTCTATTTCATGAGGCTCAAGAGCTACTTCGAGATGCTGGCTACAAATATCTGTGATACGTTCTTCACTGTCGCTCCGCGTTTCGGAGTCGCTTTCTTCGACGCCAAAGAATATTAGATTGTTGCGGCGGGATCTATCTTCTGCATCGTTTAGTCTGTCATTGATGTTAGAAAACGCCTTTGCTGATTCGTTTGCGGTAGATTGTAACTTTGTAATGTCTGTACGTATAGAAGGCAAGTTAGAACGCTCAGATTCCGTTTTGGAAATTCGAGCGACTAGGTCGGCTATGCTTTGTTCAGTTGTGGTAAGTCTGGCGTTTATATTTTTCATTGAGAACCAGTTGGGCTTGTTGGTACATAGTTAAAATGGTTGCAGCGCAAAAACGACGACGGACGAGTGAGGAACAAACGGGACGAGCGCTACGTCCGGTTTGTTCCTCACTCGTCCGTCGTCGTTTTTGCGCTGCAACCATTTTTTTATATATTTTTCAGTTCAGCCAAAATAGCGGCTTGACCTTCTTCGAGCTTGGTTAGTATGGAGTGCACGTCGTGGTCAGATTCGCTGTGTGCGTTTTGTCGCGTTTTAGGCCCTGGGTTCGTTTCCCCATCTCCCGAGAGTAATAATAGTTGGCCCACAACATCAGTACACTGGGAAAACAGGGTAACAAGGCAATGAGGGCTCGGAAGCTGCACCAAAAAACTATTGCTGGTTTTTTTTTTTGCTAGGAGAGGTTCGTATGTACGCACCTGCGTGGGGAAGATGAAGGGCGTTAAACGATGCATCGTGGCAGAGGCACAGCCGCCGAGCCCACAGGGCGCCGCTCGCAGTGCTCGTGCTTTGATGTCCAGGTGCGCTGTCGTTGTTGATGAGGGTGGTACTTTCAGATTCTCGGGGAGGGCTATAGTGACGCTGAGGGTTGCTCCATCTAGTGGCGCGGTGGTCAACACTGTAATGCCGACCGGGAATCCGCTTCAAGAACGGGTAGTTGCTTCTTCGGGGATCGGTCCTGGTGCGAATAGGCTTGCAGCGGCTAATACCTGCGTGAGGAAGACGAAGGGCGTCCAACGATGCATCGTGGCAGAAGCACAGGCGCCGAGCCAACCTGGTCGTTATATCACCAGCGAATATAGATGGACCTTTTATACGCGTTTAAAGATTCGTCATTGACTCGCGATCCTTTTAAACCGCTCATTCCTTTACCAACCATGTCGCAACATCTTTCAAAGGCCTACCTAATGTTGATCTGTCCTCAAACCCACTGAGAGATGAAAGGTCTAATCGTGGTGTCACCTTTTCAGGAACTTGCAAATCATTTTTCTGACCTTTCTATCACCATTGAAGCTTCGCGCTGTGTCGTGTGATTTGTCGTTTGTAACTCTTGATAGAAAACGAGTACCAACAACGGGAATTCTGCAACACGTATTGTTTTTGCGAGAATATCAAGTGTGGAGAATTTCGCAGTGACACATCAAAAACTGCTCTTATCATGTAATGTGCACCTAACGGACCATTTTTTCCAGTTACTAAGGCCCCGAACCCTATGACATTTTGCTTGTTTCAAATCACATAGTCCAACATGAAAAACCGAAGTCAGTCATTTTCACGGATTCACTGAGTGTTGTACATGCGTTACCATCCAATTATTCTTGTAAAACCATGTTTTAAATGTTTCATATAAGCCCAATATGTCAGCGTATGCGCTAAAACTCGAGGTGATCGTGTGTTGGGTTCCAGGCCAAACTGGGATCACTGGGAATGAGACCACGGCTGCACATACACACGCATTGGACAAAGCAGCAGTGGCCTACACTGACATCAAGCCTTACATCAGACATCTTTGCTAAACATGGCAAGCACAAGGGAGTGAACAGACAGACAACAAACAACACTAATTGAGCCGATCTTAAGACCATACACAACTGATTCACACAACCGACACACTGAAATTGCCTCAGCAAGGTTACAGATAGTTCACACGCATGCAACACCCTCCCACCTGCTCACTGGATCACCATGTGCGCGGCGGGTGGGGACAGGGCATTTCTGTAATCCATATCCTCATACAATGCAAGGCACTGGAAACAACACGACACCAGCACTTTGCACAACTCTGCAGACAACACATTTCACTTCACCCAACGTACCTTTAAGGGACGACCCCATAATTACCCACAAGCGCACTCTAAAATTGCCTAGCGATATTAAGTTTTTACACCCCATTACTTACCAAACATGCCGACACCCTGGCCCTTTCCACCAGCAATCTGCATTGTCTTTTACGTCATTTCACGTATATGTTTAGTGAAATGTTGGCCACTTAGTATCATTTCGTCCTCATAAAACAGCTTTTCCTTGGCGCTCTTTGCCCTTAGTAGGCTTTGCGCCATAAAATCCCGATAATCATCATCATTAAACATTTGCAGCGGTGGGGCCTGCGACCATCATGAGCTTGAAGAAAAAGCGCAGTGGTATATAAGAGGAGCATGGAGGGAAAAGTAAAATAATAATTGCGATTTTTTAGGGCAGTGCTAACTTATTTTGACATTTTTTTAAATATCCGCGTGAAGTGGCGTCTTTAGATGCGCAGCCGAACTCTTTTAAAAATGGCGATAACGCACCTCATGCCTCGACGCATAGTCATTGCAAGTTTAGGAGGACGCCCAGCGAAATTAAAACACATATTTCAAAAACCCCGGAGCAAGGTTTGTTTTAATCATTTGTTACAGATATAGTGCATCGTTGCTTTCATTTTACCGTAGTTGCATATATGCCGTAATGGCGCTGCGTAACTAGAATTCGCATTGCGCATGCATTGCGAAACGCCTGTTTATATCAGGTCACTCGTCGATCATTCTGTTTGCGCGCAAGTGATTGGTTTCTGTTTCGATGTACGCGTGAAGGCCACTGTGCCCGTAGCATCTCCCCCTTTTTTTAGAACCCGTAGAAGACGCAGCAATTTCAAAGACTGAAACGAAAAGGTTCAAGTAGGATTTCTTAAAACACGATTTCTGCTGAGCCAAGGAACGTTTTTATTTCGAATGTTATAGTTTACGAAACCGTTCATTGTGAGTTGTTTATCGATTCTATTTACACCTTTCTACCAGAATAAGCATGTTTTCCCAAAATGTCGCCTTTTACTTGCATCCATTTTCTATCGAATAAGGATTACAATGTACGGTTCTGCTATATAGGTATTTTTAAAGATCAACGGATATTGCTACCATTATTATTCTGAATCAGAAAAAAGCCAGAGGCATTTAACACGTATAGAAAATGTTTCATCCCCATCCCCGAAAACCATTTCTGCAAATGTTCCTTAAGGTGACAAAAAAGCTAAAAATATCAAAAGGTTTATTTTAAGTACTGTTAGCTATTTTTGTATAACTTTTCGCACATGGTTAGTAGACTTGAAAAATACAATCCCTCAGACATCTCAAGTTGATTGTTCGAAACGAAGCGAAGTTACAACCAAATGTAGCTGTTACACCTACGTCCTCTGTCCATCCCCCATTAAAAAGCCGAGCTGCTGCTGCTGGCCGTAATGTGTCTCGCGTAACATGGTAAAAATACAAAAAAAATCTGAGCGCTTATGAGCGCGAGCCTGGCGGAGACCGCTGATAATCCATGACTCGTGCAGTAGCTTTATCAAAAAAATATTTCGAATATCTCAAGGAGCGCTCGCACTGCTCAGCAACCAACATTGCCACAGCTGGCGCAACACCTGCTCAACGTAACCCCCACGCGACCTCAGCAACGCCGAGCAGGCGTCGTGCACGTAGGTGCCGGCGCTGCACCCCAGTTGTAGTCCGGTTCTAGCGCCATGGAGGGAAGGTCCTTTCGGCTATGGCCAGCGGACATTCAATGCTTTGAGTAGGGAACACGAGCATATCGATGTATATGACGATGACTTCTGCTAGCGCACTCAAAAGCCATGATGGAACACGTAAATAAACTATTTCAAACTTCTACAAATGCGAAGCGATGTCTCATTCAGTGCCTACGCAGAAATAAATCCTGGGGGTTTTCTATGGTTCAAGCCTTGCGGTACTTAATGGAAGCTTCGTAAACAGTTAAGAGTAAGCGATCTGTATTGCTAAAAATAGTAATATGCAACCAAAACGTGCTACCGCTTATAACACATGAGGGAAACCAAGGATGTTTCGAACCACCTGGAAGCAAAGCATGCGTCGGTTAAACGAAACATATAAGGGTAACGCTTACGGACAGAAAACGATCTTCTTGGATCAGGAAAAGAGTCTCTAGTAATAGGTATGGCGATCATTTAAAAAAAATAGCGCTAATAAAGCAGAAATGGACTTGAGCTCGCAATGTAGTGAGATGAAACGACGACTGGTAGACCACCCGGGTAACTCAGCGGCAATGGAGTGACGAGACTACAAGTAGAGGAAGACCATCAAGGCGAGGGAGTGAAGAAATAATAAACTGCGGAAGGGAAAATGTACTTACGCAGCGCGGTACTCACATGAGCAGTTGAAGGTCCATAGCAGAGGTCCCTGTGTTGGACTGGACGTAATAGGCTTATGGTGGTAGTGGTAGTGGTTTTATTTTATATAGTTTCTGTAATATTTTAACATTTACTTTACCTAATCTCTCGAGGTGAAACATTGTCAGTAAAAGCTGCTTGAATTCCTTAAATTTCAAAAAGTGCATATTGAAACTTATTGGCAAAACAGTGAGTTTTCTGTAAAACCCTCTATGATGTAGTACGTGATGATTGCATAGTTCAGTTGTCTTTTATTTTGCGGAACATCGACACAAAACAGCTCGTGCTGGGCATATCTAAAGTGACGCACAGATTTCTTGGGTAAAGACATTTTTGAAAAAGAATCCTGTTAAAAAAAAACAAATTGAGTTTTCGGTTTAATTTAATTATTTTTTTCTATAGCCGATACTTCGTTTCGCGGAATCATTTTTATTCCATTTATTGCACCACCTTACAGTGAACACCCCGTTGCCTTCATCACCCGCGGTACACAAAAGATTTGATACGAAGCTCACTGCGAAATTTATCGTTGGGATAAAATTTTAAAATTGCGCAGGAATAAATAGGGTGTAACTAACCTGAGAAGTTACTTCGACAAAAAGACGAAAGGAGAAAGATAACTAGGCATCTACTTACTGCTGCTGTTATGAGCGATTGCTTTCTGTACTAGTTCTTTGATTGTTAATTAGGGAGACAAAAAAATATTCAACCTATTCGAAAATACGACAGACATTTCAAAGCGGATGTGAAAAGCAAAAACATGATATGCAGCTACATCGTCAAAAATCATAAATATAAAAATTTGTTACTGTACGTTGTTTTCTTTCTCGCTAGTCAAGGCAAATCTCAAAAACAGTATTTATTCTTTTTTTGAAGACGCAAGAATATTTAATTATTCTTGCAACTAACGACATGGAAATTCCCCAGTGTATACCCTTTCCCGAAATGATCATTTTATGTTCTAGAGTATCTTCGTGGTGGGCTAGGGTGGCATACAAACACACAAGATATAATAAATGGGCATGTCCTATGAAGTTTCGAGGGTAATATTACGGTTGTGCCTTGAAGAAAACGCAAGCGTATATTGAAAGCCAGCATTCAAAATAAAGCAGACGACAAGTCAAACTGCTGTGGTTCGGTAGGTTGTGATAACACAATTCTGCCACCTCCGAAATTCAGAGGGCGAAGACTGAGGAAGCTGCGGAGCTTCGGGCCTTCACTAGTTTCAAGTTCACTTTAATCAGGTCTGCGGATTTCATCAGCAGATTGGACACTGATGCCCCTTACCCCACGAAATCTCTCAGCAAGGAGAACACCGGCACGTCCTGGCTTACATTATCACTAGGCGGGGCCAATTTCCGACGCAGGCCTCCACACCCGAACACCTGCGCAGCGACGAGAACAGCGCACACCAGATTGCCGGCTGCGTGCCTCCTCGCCACTTTGCCAGAAACGTCATGGATGAAAGAGAATTTATTACCTCTAGTAACAGCTCGGACCAGCTGTTGTTAGCTAACACAGGGGTATGCAGGATACCGGATACAGGCAACGTGTTCATGAAGAAAAAAATGAACCGCACACAAGATATAGAAAACCAGTTAATGTGAACGCCACCAAGGGCTCTAAACCCGAAAAGTCAAATTTGGAAATTAACTCAGTATTCGTCACACATCTCCTTTAAACCCCACCGCGCGTCGATCGTACTGCTCAACCACACCTGCTGGGTAGCCCTGTTTAAACGGAATGTAAATTTTCTTTTTCTACGTAAAATATAAAAATTTGTTCTATTTCTGTGTTGCTTTGACTATGTATGTAGACAATTTTTGCTTTGTTAGCAAAAATACAAAGGTTGCAGAACAATTTTTTTTACTTATAGTATTAACTATATACAGTTTTCACATCTTTCTATAAATATAAAAAGAGTTCTGTATTTGAATTTGTGTTAATGTATTGAAGCTTCTTTGGTTTTTGCCATTGCTCTCTGTTCTCCTGTCAGCTGCGAGTGGCATCGCCAAGCGCCTATGACGGTGGCGTTTTGTCAGTCAGCGAGCTTGAAAATTCGGATGGTCCTATTTTCGATAAAAAACCTCACTCAGGCATAGACGGAACTTCAACCGGTGCGTGTGTAAAACCTACGAAGACGGAAACACTCCCTTTGAATACCATAGGACCCACCTTTCTCTCTGTTGGTCGCTTACACCCATAGGGTTTCTTTTTTGCACATAATGTACATAAACTATGTCATCACAACCTACGTTCCGGGGTTATATGGTGGTGAACCTCGTAAAAGAACGCCGTAGAAGCGGATGATGGTCTTCGCTGCCTCGGCGCACGCTATGGCGCTACGACGTCAACAGAGAGACTGTCAGCGTTACGAGCCCCGCCACCGTGCTTTTGTACCCTTGTCATTGTAGGACGTACAAGCTGAATACAGAAGGCTGCGCCCACCTATATGGGCGTTCAAGCTGTTACAATCGGTCAAACGCAGCACTGACGCTGGCCAACACCATATCCGCCTGCACAAGTTGTGCCCTTGGTTGGGAAGAAGGTGTACCGTGAGATCAATTGTAAGCCGAAGCGGGTAAATTATTTCTAAGCATGTGAGAGTTGAGCATCCAGTGTTTGTGAAGTCGATACTAAAAATGCTACGGCATAGCTGAGCTCTCGCTAGTTATATAAAGCGAAAACATGGTTTAGCCTGGGTAATGTTCGTTTTACTTCGTGAACCTTTCATTTACGTGTAAATATTACACTTCGATATACACTCATCGTTAAGCCAGGTATAATGGCTGTGTCTAGGTCATGGGCTAGACATGACTGTCATTAGGCTTTGGTGGGCTAGACATCGTTAGGAACACACCGGATGGTGAGACGCCGCTTGGCAAAGCCGGCTGGCAGCCGTTCTGTCCCGTGCAACGCTCATAAAAGGAGGCCCAGATGGCCTTCATTCATGGAAACAGCTCGCTCTCCCCCAATCAGCAACCCTTGCTTTGCCTATATGGTGTTTCGCTTTCTCTCGCGTAAAGCAGCTCCCCAAGCATTATCTGCTTGGTGCCGGACTCACATCACTTTCATTCATGGCAAACGTGGCGTTCCTCTTCCTCGCGTGTAAAATAACTCACGTAGCCCGAGACAAGCCAGCGACGTATGCGTGTGACAGCAGCTGAGAGGCAGCGAGGCAGTGGGGAAGTGGGCTCCCTATCGGAAGAGCTCCCGCTCTGACCGCAGCCGCCACCGCTCGGTTGAGCTGAACTGACTGAAAAGGGCACCATGCGCGGAGCACTTTAGCGGGCCGGGCGAGTGGCTAGCTGCTAGTGGGCGAGGCTAGTGCGGCAAGGGGTAGTCGCACCTATGTTTAAACGAAGGTCAACTTGCGTACATTAGCGAAACGACGGACGAGATTAGTAAAACATTGCTTTAAAGGGCCGGCCTCGCTTTTTATGGGCGAGCAGCTTTAGAGCTCGGTATGTCGGCGTCTCCTGTACTGGTCTCCTGTAGTCATGGTACTAAAACACAGGGACACTTTTTTTCTAACCCTTGCGTTAGAACGTTTCGCCTCCGTGGCAAAAAACGTGTAAAAAAGAGCACACCGTGGCACTTGTTTTGCAACGCCTCGCGCTAGAACGCTTAGTCTTTCAAACATGTGAGACTTCTACATAAAAGCTGCATACCCCCTTACCCAACGGTTTCATCTCCGTGGGCATACACTCTGTGATTTACGGCCGACATTTCTCTCATTTATTTGCTCAAATTCGGTTCAACGCCAGACAGGCCGCCACCGTCTCAGAAAGCCCGCAATACCTCCTACCAGCAGCGCTTCCCTGACGCCCAATCAGCGCTTGCCTTGTGGCAAGAGAGCGACTTACAATCTTTGAATATATTTAAACCCTGCAGATTTTGGGCGAATGCAAAAACTACCACTTATCTCTCTAAATGGTACTTCCAAGGTAAAAAAACGAGGCGTTTAGTCAGCACTACCGGATTGCAGTTCGACCCAAACAATATGCGTGCGAAAGGCTGCGGAGAGTGCTGAGTTTCCAATAGATTTTCGCCGCTTTGTGCACGAATTTATGGGCATGACAGGCGCGTTGACAGAATTTTCCAGCTACGGCATGTCCAGATGGCCGAACAAACCGCAGGAACAACAATCTCCTGGCTCATTAATGCTGCCGAGAGACCACAAACTACCGTCGTCTGGGAGAACAAACCTTTTCCTCTCCTCTCACCGTCAGGCATTGTTACGGATGATATCTTATAACGTGCACATCGCCACGCTTCGTCATATCAAGTGCGCTATGAAAGATATTTGCTAATCTTTACGTAGACTTAGCTACTGACATGGCCGCTACGACTTGCGGTTCCCTTCTTCTGTGTACAAAGGTTTGTAGTCCACAAAGGACTCAGTGCAAATGCAAGCTCTCAACAGAAACCTCTTCAACATCGCTTTCTAGATCGGTTAATGAAGCCAAAGGCTTCCGTTACTCTAAACGTTCAATACATTATTTAGTATAAACATCCACATTAGAGCTAAAAGAATATTGGAGCTTACCACAGCAAATATGTGCGCGTATACTGAGCGATCTGACGGGACTGTGAAGCCTACCAAGCGTTAAGTTCCCACCACGATGGTCGTACTGTCCGCGGTTAATGCAAAAAAGCTATGAAAGCGGGAATACATACAGCTTTATCACAGTATTACGTGGTAGCCAAAGCTGTAACATCTGAAATTTTTAGAACTAAGGCTAGTGCTCAGAAAACAACTAATATTGGCCTAGAATTTAACAAAATTATCTTCTTCGATAACAAGTTCGCTAATATTTTATTCTGTCTTGCTGCACCTGGGAAAAAAGTACGCGCACCGTCGTATCGATTAACTCTATTGTATAAAACGCGATGTCCTCAGGTGATGTATTTTTGGAAAGAAAACATTTTTACCTAGAAGCCTTGACCAGCTGTACCTTGCTGGCTGAAAATTTGGACGTAGAAAATTTTCTCCTATCGGGCCACAACATATAAACAGAAATTCTCAATCACTGCGAACTTCAAGGGAATTGCACTTCTGATAAGGGAAGTTTTGGTGCAAAATACAGCCGTTATAAACTGCGACTTGCAGGTTCCTTGATTGAGCAGTCTCCATTTACTACTTTACCTCCATTGAATCGAGACCTCCATGTCGGTAACAAGAGAGAGTCCACGAATGACAGGCCCCACTTTGGGAATGACGGCGTGGAGTAACGAAATGCTTGTATATGCTTGTCTGGCGTCCGGTGGGGAAGAGCGTAGAGAGCTTCAAACCTGAACTGTGTACACTCCGCTTTTGATTTTGGGTAACTTTTAGTGGGTGTTTTCCAACTTCCTTGACGTCAGCTCTCGCGTTCATTTAATTCAGGGAAGCTGTCCTTATTTGCTCCTGGCAGTGTGTGCTCGATTTGTTTCAAGTTTTGTGTGAGCATTCTCGTGAGTAGCTTGAAAGACTTTAGAACTCTTAGTTTATTAGTTTTCTGACACCACATTCCGCTTGGGAACATAAGATATTCATTCAGTGTCATACACGTTTTTTTACTATTGAGAAATAGGCGCACTTCTTTGGTTCCCTGTCACCCGTTTCCTTAAATTAGGGTGCACTGTCAGAAGATATGGGGAGTCGACTCAAGAGAGCCAACAAACCCCACCGAATCCACAGGGCACAGGTGACAAAGGGGGTGGCCGTCTGATGTGCGGCTTTCGCCGACTAGAGCGGCAAGAATGAGCAAGAGCCTTGAACGAAAAACAGCACAAAGACTTATATTTAGACAGGCAAGTCACAAATACAAACACGAGGTAACGGATCGATAATTACAGACAACTTAGATGGAATTCAAATACAAGAAACAGTCCAATTAGACAAAATGATACAAACAGGAGCGTTAACAAATGAATATTGCGAATCGGAGCAGTTAACTAAAAGAAAATGAACAGTTCGATGCATATGAGAGACAGAGTCCCAGCATATTCACTGACCGGGCCGGACGATGCACCGCTGTCGGAGGCGATTCGGCTACCTGGGAAGCGTGGCTTCGCTGTAGGCCAGGCCGTCCTAGACGATCACGGTCATTCGAGGCCCGGGAGCACGTTGGAGTCCTCCAGGGCGCGGGTCGCCGATGGTGTGATGTACAAACTGGCAGGTGCAGTTGTCGATCACGACGTCCAAACGTAGCTGGTTTGCTTAGGCGCGGCTTCTCTTTTTATAACCGTGCCGGCGCGGAGAAGGAGAGCACAACACGCAACGCGCCCGCCGCCGTCGGCGAAATAACTTCCCTCTTCTCCATTCTAGAATGATCGACGCTCTTTAGCACTGGCAAGGCCACGCGCACCTCCTCGAAAGTACTGGAAGCTTCGACGAAACCGGAGCGCCGGAGGTTTTATTTTTGTTTTTTTTCTCGCCGGCGAGCCGGCGAGTGATCGTGTTACCGTCTCTTCGTTCGAGAAAGCTCCATATTGTCTAGGGGCGAATGGAACCGAACTGAATGAATCGAACGACTGCAAGAAGAATTAGGCGCTGTACAATGAAATGGAAAATTTATAAAGTACTTTTAGACGTCGTACGCTCGAGTTTGTGACACAGCCCCCCAGTTTCAGAATATTATGCAATAATATTCCCAAAACTCACAAAGTCGTGCGTACGCGTCGTTCACACTTAGTGAACAAAAGAGGCTGTGCCTACGAACACAAAATAAAGTACAGCCCAATGTTCTTCATAAGAATAATGACAGGTATAGAATTCGCGTACAGAACAGCGGTTTGGCGCAGATTTCTCAACGAATCCACATCCTAGGGACAACTCATAAGTTTAAGAACAATAAAGTTCTAGCATTAGAACTAAACCAGTGCCCATAATAATCGTCTGGCCAGTAGTCATTACAAGTCCGAAACTCATGAAAATACAGCGTGCGCTCCAGTGCGAAAGTCTCGTAGTCTCAAATACGGTGAGTATACGTCAGTACTCAGAAATACATACAGTGCACTGATACAATGAAACGCATCAGAACCATAACTAATATGTTGTTCACAAATAATAAAATGCAACCGCAACGTTCACGAATGTCGCGCACTAATAACGTCAATAATACACAGCCAGAGTGACAAAATAAGTCCAAGTTTCGCGTACAGTACGACAGAGAAACAATAAATACAACGTTCAAGTATACAGTACTCGACGTGAAAATACAACTCTGTCTTACACAATTCCACTGATATCCCACGTGCATACCTAAATTTGCATTCTTCATTTTTAGCCCGTGTCTATCGGGCGCTTGCATAACTGCGCCTGCGGAATTCTTCTCTTCGGAGAAGTTACATTCCAAATGTCGGGCGAAGCGACAAACCCTTTTGTTTCCGCCGTGATATCGGGCCTGCGAAAATGTTTCACTGCCTGGGCCTTCACCTGGTGAACGACCGAGTGGCTAATAACAGCTCGGCGCTTCTTCCCACCTGTCCGGCGGGGCAAATGGCAGTAGAGATGTTTTCTCTTACTCTTGAGCCCAAACCTGCACTCTTTGTTTCGGCAGCCCAGCTGTTTGCCGAATTTCTGAAGGCCTGCTTTCAAACGTTTGTTCTTTCGACGACCTTCGGCACTTATTTTCCTTCTGTGCGGCTCCATCGCAGGGGCCGCAGACTTCGGGTGCCGGAAATGTGCCAGCTTCGCTTTTGCCGGTGCTCGCGTTACGATGAGCACGGCATCGCCTCTCTCCGAGGCATCGAATTGGAGTTCTTTCGAAACAGCGGGGGGTTTCTCTCCCACCGCTGAAGTCACAGGATCATCGCCGACGCTTATGTACGGCGCGTTCCCTCCGCGGAGTGCGGCTCCGCTTCGCACGGGGGTTTCAAACTTGACCTTAGAGTCAGTCTCTTTGCTCCTCGAGCTGTTAGTATCGAAAGCGACGCTAGTCTGCCCAGCAAATTCGCAGTCTCGAGCTGGATCTTCCTGCACAAAGAACGTGCAACCACCCGTGTCTTTCGGAAAGACAACGGTTTCCTCGGGCACTCTCCCCGCAATATCGGGTACCGCTTCGTCTAGAGGGTTCGGCCCCGACATCGTGATGGCATCCACAACCGGGATGTTATCTCCATCCTCAAGCTCCGCATCACCTTTAGGATCATCGTCCTTCCAGGTCTGAAGTGGTGCGCTTTCGCACACTACTGGAGGTGTTTCCTCCTTGCTGATTGCGGATACTTCCGCCTCTTCACCTCCGGAGCTATCCTGGCATTCTCTTGCCTTCTCACGGTTAGTAATTTGGCCACTATTCTCATCTCTCGAATTTTCATCATTGAGTTCATCTTTTCGATGGAACTCATTTCGCACAACCTCTGTGCTCCTATTCATGCCTTGAGACACGGCAGCCTCAGCTGCGTCTCCAGCCGACACATCTGAATGTGGCTCCTTAATAAGTGGCTCTTCCACCTCCACGGGTGGCGGTTCTTCTGGGGCAGTTAAAGTTATCGGGTCGTCCGGATCCCTGACTCCGTCGATGTTGCCGAGGATGAGGTCATACATGGACCTCTCCATGCAAAGGGCCGTTACGCTTCCCGTGTAGTAGGGAGTCTCCACCTCGATCTGAGCTACCGGCAACTCTCGCATTGAGCCATCCATAAAGAACACTGGGTTTGTTTCCCCAGTGAACTCCTGCTCTCGGACTAAGTCCGTTCGCACAATAACTGTGCTGGTGCCGGTGGAGTCCAAAACGGTAATGGTTTTGCCTGACAATTTTCCCTCAGCCACCGGCACTGTCTTCGACCCGACTGCCGTAATGGCACCCACGACGTGAATTTTCTTGCCCCTTTTCCGCTCCTCAGAGCTATCAGTAGCATCGTACTGTCTCGATGCCCTGGGAGGTGCGCATTCGCGCAACTCCTGGCGCCTTTCATCGTTGCTGCTCCTGCATGTCGCAGCCTTGTGTCCAGCCCGCCCGCACTTAAAACATCTGGAAGCACTATTTATCTTAACGCTGCTCCAGCAGTACTTGGCAATGTGCCCAAACTTGTTACAATAGTAACATTTCAGCGGGGGTTTTTGGCTGGCCCTACTTCGGTCCGCTACCGCGTTTCCGAAATTTACCTTAACCTTTTCAAGGTTGGTACTGAGACACAGGCGCCTATTCTCTCCTCTCATGCGTCGATCCACTGATGAGCAGTCGAGCTTCAAACATTGAGCATCAACATTTGCTCCTGTTAGCTCCTCTTTGCTTGCTTTCTCCTCTCGCTCCAACCGAAGTTGTCTCCGAAATTGTTTCTCTCTTTTCCTCTCAGCTTCTGTTCGTGCTGCCTGTCTTGCTCTCTTAACTTTCTCGTTTTCTTCTTTTTCTTTCTGAGCTACGCACTTCCTCAGTTCGGACCCTGAGAGGCCCAGCTTGCAGCCCAATGCTACAATTTTCTCTAAATCCATGATTGCAAATGTATCGCAATCTAGCCACAATACTCTAGCCTCTAGCTAGGTATATGTACACAGAGAAAGTTTACAAGAGCACCAACTTATGAAGGCAGTAGCAACCTACGCCAAAAAAGTTCCAAGCTCTTTCTCCTCCCTACCGCTCACATCAGGCGTCCTGTCGCGGACGCCAGAAATTGTCACCCGTTTCCTTAAATTAGGGTGCACTGTCAGAAGATATGGGAAGTCGACTCAAGAGAGCCAACAAACCCCACCGAATCCACAGGGCACAGGTGACAAAGGGGGTGGCCGTCTGATGTGCGGCTTTCGCCGACTAGAGCGGCAAGAATGAGCAAGAGTCTTGAACGAAAAACAGCACAAAGACTTATATTTAGACAGGCAAGTCACAAATACAAACACGAGGTAACGGATCGATAATTACAGACAACTTAGATGGAATTCAAATACAAGAAACAGTCCAATTAGACAAAATGATACAAACAGGAGCGTTAACAAATGAATATTGCGAATCGGAGCAGTTAACTAAAAGAAAATGAACAGTTCGATGCATATGAGAGACAGAGTCCCAGCATATTCACCGACCGGGCCGGACGATGCAGCGCTGTCGGAGGCGATTCGGCTACCTGGGAAGCGTGGCTTCGCTGTAGGCCAGGCCGTCCGAGACGATCACGGTCATTCGAGGCCCGGGAGCACGTTGGAGTCCTCCAGGGCGCGGGTCGCCGATGGTGTGATGTACAAACTGGCAGGTGCAGTTGTCGATCACGACGTCCAAACGTAGCTGGTTTGCTTAGGCGCGGCTTCTCTTTTTATAACCGTGCCGGCGCGGAGAAGGAGAGCACAACACGCAACGCGCCCGCCGCCGTCGGCGAAATAACTTCCCTCTTCTCCATTCTAGAATGATCGACGCTCTTTAGCACTGGCAAGGCCACGCGCACCTCCTCGAAAGTACTGGAAGCTTCGACGAAACCGGAGCGCCGGAGGTTTTATTTTTGTTTTTTTTCTCGCCGGCGAGCCGGCGAGTGATCGTGTTACCGTCTCTTCGTTCGAGAAAGCTCCATATTGTCTAGGGGCGAATGGAACCGAACTGAATGAATCGAACGACTGCAAGAAGAATTAGGCGCTGTACAATGAAATGGAAAATTTATAAAGTACTTTTAGACGTCGTACGCTCGAGTTTGTGACATTCCCATAACAAATTTTGGTCACAAATCTGCCTAGTGATTCATTCTGCCTATGGGGTTGTAGACTACGATTGTGGGGATGCAAAGCGCTGTAACACGTAAAGAGCTTAGGTGTGTTTACCGAATAAATTGGAGAAATCATTTGTATATAAAAACGTTCGCAATCGAACGACCATTGAGAGTCCTTAATGATTGTTAGAAATCAGTTAAATGTGATGCTATGAATAATACACGTCAATGATTCGGGTATTGGCTGCACCAAATACGTTTGCGCAAAAGTCGACAACTTATACCTTATTCGCATGCAAGTACCCCGTTAAAACAGCTATACTAATTACGTCAGTCTTTCTTGTACTGGAAGCCAACAATTGTTGAAGTAATGAGGTTGTGCGCGCTCGTGCGCGTGCACACTAAATCAGGAATCCATCACCTCTACACACCGATGCAAGTTGTGGACACATTCTCGCCTTTTCTAAATCGACGCCTTCTACTTCTGCCAGCCAACGGTTCCTTCGTGGCGTGCGGGACAAGAACCTCAGAACGCGGCTGGAGAACGGGAGGGCGGTTTTCACTCACGGAGGCGAGTGCAGATAGCGCGCCGAATGGGTACCCAGCGTTCCCTGCGCGCTGCTCACATAAGCGGGTGGGTTGATGGGACGTCCTTTGTCGTCTGCTTTAGACCAGGTAGTTCTGGGGCTGTTTTGGCGCTGCTTCGCGTCCGTTCTGTGCTTCCTTTGCACGTCTTGATAAACGTTTTCGACAGCACCTACTGGTTAACCCGGACCCGGCGGAATGAAGTGGTTGTTCGGAAAAGGTACGTTAAGGATTGGTTTGCGTGGATGGAAAACAAAATGTAGAGACAACATAGAGACATCTGGCCGTTCGAGAACCGCTACCGTTTCCGCACTCCTTGCCATTATTTGACTCCGTATTTTTAAATTGGTGACTATCGATTCGGTTGTGCTTTTAAAGTTATTACAAAAAAAGAAAGGAGAAACTGGTATTGATTGAAGCAATTATAAATGTTCTCTGGGCTTTCTCGCCATTCTCCAAAATACTAAACTAACTAGTTTAAATGAGTGTAAATGGGAATCTTACGGGTACTAACCTACGGGGCAGAAACTTGGAGGCTCACTAAGAGGGTTCAACTTAAATTGAGAACGACTCAGCGGGCAATGGAGCGGAAAATGATAGGTGTAACATTAAGGGACAAGAAGAGAGCGGAGTGGGTCAGGGAGGAAACTGGTGTTAAAGACATATTAGTAGAAATTAAGAAGAAATGGACGTGGGCAGGGCATGTAATGCGAAGGCAAGATAACCACTGGTCAATAAGGGTAACAGAGTGGATCCCTAGAGAAGGCAAGCGTTGCAGGGGGCGGCAGAAAGTTAGATGGGCAGATAAGAGCAAGAAGTTTGCGGGGATAAATTGGTCACAGTTGGCACAGGACCGAGGTAATTGGAGAATTATGGGAGAGGCCTTTGCCCTGCAGTGGGCGTAGATAGGCTGGTGATGATGATGATAAAATGGGAATCACTCAGCTCACATGCCGAATTGTTTTGGTGTCTGCGCTGCTGTCGGTAGTTGGTGTAGCCACAAGCTAGCACATCAGGATGGCTAGGTTCCCCTATCTCACTATTCAAGAGACGCTCCTCTCCGTTTTCTTTCTGCCGAAGCAGGGCAGGGCTACAGCGGTGGCGCCTGCCACTCTAACCCGTCCGTGGCCGGCGCTGCAGTGTTCTGGACACCGCCCCGCGAATTCTAGGCAACAGCTGGTAGAATCACTAGTTTTACTTTTTGAAGAACCCCGTGTGTGAATTCAAGTGACCTCGCATGGGCAATTTTTGTGGATGTCATATAAGGTTTGCTTTCCAACCACCATCAGAGCATAGAATAGAGCCAATTGTTTAGGGAATGAAATTTGCCAGTCAGCGAACAAGTTTTTCCTGACTTCAGTGCTGAAGTTGAAGGTCAAAATGCAGTGCGGATACGCACTCCCTTTTTACTACTACCGTCGCTGACGTCGTTGTGGCGATTAGTAAGCTCCGAGCTATACGTTTCCCGGGCGATGAATAAATACCGCTGTTCATCTTAAAGGGATGTTGCGGTGCTTATCTCCTGTCCTCACGGGCATGTTTTAATCTATCACTCATTCCGGAAATCCTTCCAGGACATCGAAAACAAGCGAAGTTGTCAACTTCTTTAAAACAGGGGCTTCTTGTAACCCATTCAAATTCCGGCCAATTTTTTGCTTTGTGGATTTTCAAAGCTGGTTGAAAGAATTGTGTGCGAGTGGTTCTCTGCTCACATACGTACATGCTCGTTAGCAGGATTGTCTTTTTAAAGAGGCCAGACTTTCGGCCCTCCCTACCGAAAAAAAAACGCAGGCCAGGCAAACGAAAACAAAGTAAAATACAGTAATACCCCGTTAACTCGAACTCACATATCTCTAATACCGGCTACGTCAAAATTTTCCATGGCGCCGAACCATTTCTCAAACGGGCCATGTACATGTTGCCATTTTTACGAAGTTTTTTTTGTGCCAAACTGCGGATATCAGGAAATATTGGCTTAGAGTAAAACGAAAATTTCGCAGCAGAAACCGCTGCACAAGATTCGCATCATGCTGCGGCGCCTAAGCACTTCGATTTTTTTTGTCGTTTAGCAGTGCCTACCACAGCGCCGATGTTTATCGCCCCTTGGAAGTCTGTCAAAAGGTGATAAAGCATGCCGACAACGATGCCACCGTAAGCGACGGCACCTTTCAGGAGCACGCGGTATGCGAGCATTATGTGCCCGTTACATCAAAACTTACGGACACCGAAATCGTTGAAATGGTCACAAAAGAACGGGGCGGCGAAGACGGAAGCGACGACGACGAACCTGCTCGAGAGCAGCCAACATCTGTCGAAACGACGAATTTGCTGCGCTTGCTGCTTAATAAGGTTGAGTGCAGCGGCGGGGAAGATCGGCTCGTGCAATGCGTCAAGCAGCTAGATGACCTCTTTCTAGGTCCGAGTGTTACCGCAAAACAGACCACCATTATGCACTGATATTCTGCAAACTAAAATTGTAATGCCACAGAAGCCAGCCGGTGAACTTCTCTTGAAGGTTTCCTTTTTCTTCTCTTCAAAAGCTTTATGAAAAACAAGATAGAAAGCTGCTTTTCAAGAGCTGGTTAGTAGTAGCGCCCTATTTTGCCAAGAACTCGATGTTTAATGGGAATTCATGTTTACGCGCTTGAGAAATTCGCTAAGAGTACCCAGGTACGCTGCTTTCTGCTTTTTGTTTTCTGTTCGCAGCAGCCGCTCACAGCTGCGCATGTTCACAGCAGCCGCCGAACGGGGAAGGAATATAGTTTGTGGCATACATGCATCCGAATAATGCGCATGACCGGGCTATACTGCGAGAATCCGAGTATCCTTCACGATTTTTGTCGGTCGCATGTCGCCATTCAGTTAACTAGAGCCATGAAAGAGTTTGTGCCATCTGTTTGGAAGTGACCAAAAGTGTTTGCGACTGACGTTATCTTCGGCGCAAGTTGCTGTGAGCGACACTAAGTGCTTTTATGCCCAGGGACTAAAAATGATTTCTCTATCTATGACAAACTGTATGAGAGTCGCCGCTAAGTTACAATAAGTTTCCGTTCTTACCGCCACCCATAACTAAGAACCAGCAAAGGAAGGACGGAGAAGGAAGGGGGGCTGCGAGGGAGGCAACCAGTTCTCCGCATGAGACCCTTCGATTCCCGGTACCGGTCCCTGTACGTCCGTGTTCGTCTCCTTTTGCTCATTTCATCGCTCCCCCAACATCTCCTGAAACTTCCCTTCCTCTTTGTGTTTCGTAGCAGCTTTCGTGCTGCTTGCTGTAATCATTTCGTAGTGCATTCACGAACACGTGTGCCCGTTCCGAGAGGCCTTTCGGCTGCTCGTGGTCGGGTGAGAGTTTCAAAAATGGTCCCAAAGGCACGGCCAAGCAGCAAGTCTAGAGCGGGTGCACGTGGGCTGCTTGGCGGTTGTGTGTATTTAGCAGCCGCAATTGCTTATTTGCGTATAAAGGGTGTACTACTAAGAGTTTCTTTTAGATATCTCGAGTATCTATGAAGCCACTACTTTTTACTTGATGGTCTTTGAGGCTAACAGGCGTTTATCGTTTTTTGTTTGTGTATGTTAAAGACGCGAGCATTTATAAATATTTCCCGCGTTGCTCTCTAATTAAATGATGACGTTGTCCCTGTGCAGCAAAAAATATAAAATTTAAATTACCTACCTGTGATGTCCGGCGGATAGCAAGAAAATTACATATGTGTGTACGAAAAAACACTTTTTTTTTGCTCTGCTTCTTTTAATCGCTTGGGTTAGGTGCCTACGATATCAGAGCTAGGAATTTTAAGGATGGCGGTAAATTTTTTTCTAAAAAAAACTTACTTTGCCTTCTTTTGAAGGTATTGTTGAGTGCACACCCCAATCTAATGACATTTATACAAGGTTTCTACTACAATGCTTCCCATGCATTTTTAAACTGTTTTGCTGCGTACAATTTTTTAGAAGCTAATCTCCGAAGAAGGTAACGCCGAAATACGGCACACATGACAATAATATTATTTAATGAGATTACTACCTATTTATTTGATTAACTTCCTGTGGGGTCACAGAACATTTTTGTCCAGGTTAGTTGAAAAACTACAATTTCAAGTTAACTCAAGCGCCTAAAAAAGAGAAGTAGCATAACGCTAACAACGCTGTTGCATGTTTGGTAACGTTGTTATCTTAGCTGTGTCTTTTCTTCCTACTTTTCGCTAATTTTTATCCCTAGACAATGTCCAAACATAAGCCTCCCCCCCTCCACCCACCATCCTTTCTGTATAATGGTATTGAAGATCCAATGCCGCAACACAATATAAACTATGCTTAACATTACATACATTGCCTTACGTACTTCAAAGGGGCATTGTTTTTATGACGGTTTCTTTTTTCTTCGAAGGGGAAACTAAGAAATTCTTGTTCACTAAGAACGTTGGCATGGCTAGAGAAAAGGCCTTACTAATTCGTCATGCATTTTCCTCTAAAAAAGAAGTGTTTCACTAATATTTTCCACGGTTTTCTTTTTTTTCCATGCAGGTGTTGGTGAAATTTCCCGCATGGGGAATCCGAAGTACGAGGACTGATGCACAATGCTGCATCTGCCCTGGAAAAAGAGCGGGCTGAAAGGCATGCATTCCTGCTGCTTAGTAATGGCGGAATTCGCCACTCGGCTAAGGCGTACAATAAACAACTTTCAAACTGCCAATCTGTGCGTATACATGCTGTTCTTTCCAGTCATTTGCTTGCCCGTATTCAGCGCAAGGCCGGTTTACATTTTCATAATTGAGCATAACTTTAGGCTGGAGCCAGAGTCCTTTAAAGCATTGAAGGACTCTGCTAGAGCCTATTAAACTTTTAAATGCAGAGCATTTCAGTAACTCACGATGTCACCCGCGTTGGCGTCCATAGTCCGCACCGTCGTTGTCCCTACTATTTAAAAAAAATACTATCCGGCGCCCGGTTTCGATCCCTCGACCCTGCGGACGGAACGCAATGTACATGGTGCTCTACCCACTGCGCCTCAAAGCCGACACAGAATGGAACGCTACGAACGCGCCTTATATCGTTGACTCATTCAAATTACTGCTGACGAGCGCTCTCTCGTCAGCAGTTGCCTCAAGTGAAACGACATTAACGTAACGCAAACTACTTAACGTCGTGCGCCCCCGGAAGTACTCTGCATCTGATCGTGCCCCTCGCGAGGGGGATGTTTCACTGCGTCTTCTCTCGGTCGCGCGACTTGTGGCGCCATCTGGCGGTGGCGCGGCACAACTCGTAGCACTTTGAAAAGATGCGGCCCCAGCCAGCTATGTGTGTGTGTGTGCCGCACTTGTACAAATGGCGAGTGCATTGGCTGTCCACAGAGCAAAGCATTCGTGACAGTAAGCGGTTGCAGTCAGTCAGTCAGTCATTGAGTCAGTCAGTTAGTTAGTTAGATAGTTAGGTAACTCCGCAAGCATTTGCGTTTTTTGCTTTGTAAACAAAGGGAAACACGCAAGAATGACGAAATTTCCTTGACTCATTCTTTTAAATGCAGAGCATTTCAGTAACTCACGATGTCACCCGCGTTGACGTCCGTAGTCCGCACCGTCATTGTCCCTACTATATAAAAAATACTATCCGGCGATCGGTTTCGATCCCTCGACCCTGCGGGCGGAACGCAATGTACATGGTGCTCTACCCACTGCGCCACAAAGCCGACACAGAATGGGACGCTACGAACGCGCCTTATTTCGTTGACTCATTCAAATTACTGCTGACGAGCGCTCTCTCGTCAGCAGTTGCCACAAATGCAACAACATTCATCATCATCATCATCACCATCATCACCAGCCTATCTACGGCCACTGCAGGGCAAAGGCCTCTCCCATTTTTCTCCAATTACCTCAGTCCTGTGCCAACTGTGACCAATTTATCCTCGCAAACTTCTTGACCTCATCTGCCCATCTAACTTTCGGCCGCCCCCTGCAACGCTTGCCTTCGCTAGGGATCCACTCTGTTACCCTTAATGACCAGCGGTTATCTTGCCTTCGCATTACATGCCCTGCCCACGTCCATTTCTCCTTCTTAATTTCTACTAATATGTCTTTAACACCAGTTTGCTCCCTGACCCACTGCGCTCTCTTCTTGTCCCTTAATGTTACACCTATCATTTTCCGCTGCATTGCCCGCTGAGTCGTTCTCAGTTTAAGTTGAACCCTCTTAGTGAGCCTCCAAGTTTCTGCCCCGTAGGTGAGTACCGGTAAGATGCAGCTGTCATACACTTTCTTCTTCAGCGACAATAGTAGGCTGCTATTCATTATCTGAGAATGTCTGCCATATGCACTCCACCCCATTCTGATCCTTTTTATTATCTCAGCCTCATGGTTGGGATCTGGGGTCACAACTTGTCCTAAGTAGATATATTCGCTTACCACTTCCACTGCCTCACCACCTTTTTCAAACCGCTGTGCCGTCCCGAGGTTATCGATCATTACTTTAGTTTTCTGCATAATAATTTTGCAGCCCCGCGGTTCTACTCTGTTCGCCCAGTGCGGAAAGCATGCTTTCTAATTCGTCCCCCGAGTTACTTAGCAAGGCAACGTCATCAGCAAATCTAAGGTTACTGAGGTATTCTCCATTACCCCTTACTCCCACGTGTTCCCAATCCAACGTTCTGAATACTTCTTGTAAGCATGCTGTGAATAACATTGGAGAGATTGTGTCTCCTTGTCTGACACCCATCCTTATAGGTATTTTACTGCTCTCCCTATGGAGGGTGATGGTAGCTGTAGACCCATTGTAGATATCCTCTAGTATTCTTACGTAAAGCTCATCTACGCCTGGTTCCGTAATGCCTGAATGACTGCTAGGGTTTCGACCGAGTCAAATGCTTTCTCATAATCTATGAAGGCTATATATAGTGGTTCAGTATACTCAGCGCACATCTCTATCACCTGATTGATCGTGTGAATATGGTCCATTGTTGAATAACCTTTACGGAACCCTGCTTGTTCTTTAGGTAGACTGAAATCTAAGGTTGCAGAAATTCGGTTAGGGATAACCTTGGTAAATACCTTCTAGACGACTGACAGTAAGCTGATCGGCCTGTAATTTTACAAGTCCTTCATGTCGCCTTTCTTCTATATTAGGATGATGTTCGCGTTCTTCCTGGATTCCGGTACCATTGCGGTCATAAGGCATTTCGTATACAGGTTTGCCAGTTTTTCAAGTACAATTTCTCCTCCATCCTTCAAGAGGTCTGCTGTTATCTGATCCTCACCAGGTGCTTTGCCCCCTTCCATTGCTTTCAAAGCCTTCCTTACTTCTTCGGCCGTTACTGGTGGGATGTCTATCTCCTCTGAGCTACTGTCTCGTTCGGCATTATCCTGGATGTCGGGGGTACTGTACAGACCCCTATAAAACTCCTCGGCCACTGTGACTATTTTGTCCCTCTTTGTGATGACATTACCTTGCTTATCCTTAAGTGCATACATCTGATTTTTCCCCACGCCAAGACGTCTCTTTACCGCTTTCAGGCTACCTCCATTCTTTACAGCGTATTCGATCGTCTCCATATTATACTTCCGTATGTCGGCTGTCTTGCGCTTATTGATTAACTTCGAGAGCTCCACTTAATGTATTCTGTCAGCTGCGGTGGAGATTCTCATGGTTTGCCGTTTCCTGATTAGATCATTCGTCTCCTGTGAAAGTTTACCAGTATCCTGTCTAGCCATAGTGCCCCCGACTTCTACTGCACACTCCGTGATAATGCGTGTAAGTTTGTCGCTGGCTTTCTGTGTCGTAAGCTCGGCTTCCTCGTTAAGAGTGGAATATCGGTTCTGCAGCGCGATCCTGAGTTCTTCTACTTTACGTCTTACTGTTAGCTCATTTATCGGCTTCTTTCGTACTAGGTTGTTGCGGTCCCTCTTCAAATCTAGCCTAATTCGAGATCTTACCATACGGTGGTCACTACACCTTACCCTTCCGGGCACTTCCACATCCTGCACGACGCAACAACATTGACGTAACGCAAACTACTTAACGTCGTGCGCCCCCGAAAATGCTATGCATTTGATCGTGCCCCTCGCGAGGGGGATGTTTCACTGCGTGTTCTCTCGGTCGCGGGACCCGTGGCGCCATCTGGCGGAGGCGCGGCACAACTCGTAGCACTTTGAAAAGATGCGGCGCCAGCCAGCTTTGTGTGTGCGTGCCGCACTTGTACAAATGGCGAGTGCATTGGCTGTCCACAGAGCAAAGCATTCGTGCAAGTAAGCCGTTGGAGTCAGTCAGTCTGTCAGTCCGTCAGTCAGTCAGTTAGGTAGTTAGTTAGTTACTTAGTTAACAACTCCACAATCATTTGCGTTTCTTGCTTTGTAAACAAAGCGAAACACGCAAGAATGACGAAATTTTCTTGACTCATTAGTTTTCTCGCCCGTTCAGGTGCAATCGCGCCTGAGGGGGGGAGCACAGACGCCGAGTTCGCGCTGCAGTCGCCGAGTTGGCGAAGTCGGTTGCCGCCTGTTTTAAGTGCAGAACACTTTAGGCGCTCGCCTTATCGTCTTATAAGCTCGCTCGCTCGACCCAAGTATATAGAGCACCAAGGCGGCGTTTCGGGATAACGCTGTTCTTTGGGGCATACTCCAGAGGCTTCGAAAGCCAAGCGGTTGATATAGTCATAAGCGCTCGAAAATTCGTGAAACGCTGGCACTTGTCATACATCTTCCCGTTGTTAAGCGCAAAGAAAACTATAGGCACATTTGAGGAAAAATATACGTAATTAACCGGCAGCGCCCACCTTCCTTTAGTTAAGGACGCCCATTAGGTTGGTTTTTACCATAGTAAACGAAAAACGTGCCAGTGGAACGCAGGCATGTGCGGAGGGATACAGTTTCAGGCGCCAGCGGAACAGTGGGGGCATGCGAGCACTGGGAAGGCGGTAAATTTGAATTGCACGGGGTGGTAGCAGTAAGCGGATAACGGCGGTACAGCCCATTATGGCGAACCACTGCTCTGCACTTCCAACAGCTTTCACGTTGAGTGGAACGGCGTAAATTTTTTTTCTTGCGCAGCTGGAGCCTTTCTGCGGCATTTCGAACGATTTTTTTCTGTCATGGCTGGAACTTTTCCGCCATTTCGAACGCGCAATTCTTTCATTGCGCGGCTGAAGACCTGCTGCTTTGTTTGGAACGCGCCATTTTAAATGCAGAGCATTTCAGTAACTCACGATGTCACCCGCGTTAACGTCCGTAGTCGTAGTCTGCACCCCTCCCCCTACACTATATAAAAAAATACTATCCGGCGCCTGGTTTAGACCCCTCGACCCTGCGGGCGGAACGCAATGTACATGGTGCTCTACCCACTGCGCCACAAAGCGGACACAGAATGGGAGGTTACGAACGCGCCTTATATCCTTGACTCATTCAAACTACGTCAAGAAGCTGCTGACACAACGCATTCACTACCACCAACTCCCCAAACACTAAACGTTAACGCAATACACCCACCCCCATGCGACGCATTTACTCGAGTCCCTCTCGCGGGGAGATGGGCACAATTTTTTTGAAACTACAAAATAAAAATTTCTAGTTGAACTTCAACAATTCCCGCTAAGACACATTAAAATGGCATCTCCTAATGTATTTAGGGTTTTATTTAGGCTATAATAGTAACACCTTTTGAGTATATTTGAAGCAGTATTTTCTGTGCATTTAAAATGCATTTCTAAGGCATTCTGCTCGTATTTACAATTACCTTTTCTGAGTATTTTAAATGCATTGAAAATGGTATAAATACATATTTTCAGTGCACTCGTTATGTATTTTTGGAGGCACATTTCAAATATATTTTAAATGTATTCAAAATGCATTTGCAATATGGAAAAATAATGCAGAATAAATACAAAGTGCATATACGTATTAAATGCATTCAAAATACATTAAAAATACAGCATCTTTTCGCTGAGAGCTTCTTCCGGATGGGTAAGTTTTCTAAGTTTTGCTAGTTATTGCTCAGTTTGTGTCTCTGCACCGGTTCAACGGTGCACTTAGTCTATGTACCGGTTTAACACCAAGGGAATGTTTTCATAGGTATGCGCATTAAACCTTCCTTAGCTTTTCTAACAATCGATCATAAATTACTTACAAAATAGGTCTTTTATAAATCTTATCGAAAAATTTTACATTACAGCTGATTAAAAGCTTAGTCTATTGAGTACCGGCAGAATCTAAGTACAGGGAATACGCATTGTCTTCAATGTCGTTAGATTTAGGATAGCGTGGTTTCTTTTATACTTGTACAATTACTCACCATGCTTTGGATTTTTCTGGCACTGCAATAGAACGTACGCCACTAAAATGTTTCAATCCAAGCCTATGATGTAACTAAGGCGAACGTGTGGTTTTTTGGTGGCTTATGACGACACAGAGGGGCTGATGTGGGCCCCATAGACGCTTGCGCAGATTCCTGTCCAGTGTGTGCTGTAAACAAACTCCAAGGGCGCAAGACGTCGCTGACACGTTCCTCAGTACCCAAACGCCTGCGCTTTAACGCGCACTTCCCGCACTTGCTACCCGGCTACTTACCCCTGAATACTTTCCCGCGCAACTGTCAGCCTAGTTTTTAAAGCAAACCTTTAGTACTTTCATCTAGCGGTTTCGCCATGGATGCGCAAGTTCACCCTTGGACCGGAGACACACAAAGCTCATCGCGTGATTCGCCAGGGCCGCTTCCGGCGCTGCGCACAAAACCCTGTTTTCAGTCCTTCTGCTGAGCCATTAGCGGCTGCGGCTGCGGCGGTTCCAGCCGATCAGCTGATCGGCACCCCACCATCCCCGCCGCATCCCACGCATGCGCTGCTGGGTCGTCTCGGGCTACGTGACTCGTCTTACACCGCCTTCGCCATGAAAGAGGAATGCCTTCTTCGATTTTATTGGAAGCGATACAAGTCCTCCTTCTGTGAACCTTGCACGGGACCGAATGGGTTTGAGACGAAGTCGACAATACAGCTACATCAAGGGTTAACCAAGCAAAATCGAGACGTCGACACATATGCTCCGAAGAATAACGGCAAAGTCTACACGCATTAAAGAGGCGTGCACACCTGGGCTTGTTGAGGCCTTTGTGATCACCGGACTGGCTTTCTGCCTTCCATATGCCATACTCAAGAACACTGAAACAGCTAAATTGCACGCATTATTCAGAAAGGCATATAAACAGGCTCAGGGGCTTCCAGTAAGAACATCAAATAAAAAACTTTAAAACTGGGTATTTAGAACGGAGTGGCTGAAATCATCGAGACTTATCTATAAAGATTGGGGTCAAGTATCACTGGGAGAAGCCCCCAGGGTGTCTGGAAATGACGTCCCTGTAGAGATACAGTATCGGGATGTGCCAAGCGAACTGCGAGAGAATATTGCAGTTGCGCCCATACCACACAGCATGCATCCAGTACACCATGTAGACAGAAGAGAGCTAGAGCTCGTGCAATCGGAAGGGTCAACTAAACAGGGATCGCACGGTAGATGCTGATGTGACGGACTAAGCCAGAAAGGGGTCGATGACTGCTGTTGTGACAACCGCAACGTCGCATATTACCACCATCGCTCTACCTTGCACGACCACTGACTAAGCAGAAGAGTCTTCCATTGCCTGGCCATCTGTCAGATGACTGCAGATGCAGTTATGAAGGATTCGAAACAGGCATGACAAAATTACCACCACAGAAGAATACCAAATGAGCCTTAAACATTCCTCTTCAACGTCCGCTTCACGGACGAGTCAAAATACTGTGGACTTCAGCCCATTCGATTATCCAGGGCAAGAACACCACCCATACAACTGCCCAAGAGCTATCCCACCGGGCTTCAGGAGGGATAAATTCTGGGAGGACACTATACACCTACCACCAGATCAGTCAGCATTACTGGCTAAAGCACAGGATTTCCCTACCCCCACCCGCACCCCGGGCAACGAATCCTTGACGAAAGCCCAGGAGAGATCACTTAGGCTGTTTCAAATGAATACGTTTCTCCGATTGACGGGATTGCGCCTAATGTATCTGGCCAAGTACTCCACTCTGTGTTAGCTTTGGAGCGAACCTGCACGCTCTACAGTAGAGTGTGGGGATGTCAGAACAACCACAAGTTAGACAGAATTCCCAGTCCCTCTGATGAACAGTGGGAAAGCTTGTAGTCCAGTTCCAGTCTGGTAGACCAGATCTGGTTAATTGAAGGGGCCGTTGCCGCTGGCTCCGCAAATGGGGGTCCGGAAATGAGGACACCACTCAGCATTTTTTTGCTAAAAAATTCCGCTATCTCCACGAAGTGAATGATGATGGGAGGGGCGAAGCTAAAATGCTCATCAGTAAAACTGTGAAACATATGCCCACACATCATATAAAGACTCCACTCGTCATGCTTTCAACCACTCCGTTGACAAGCCCGTCGACGACGTCGATGTTTATGGTGATTATGTAGGGTTTGTTTGGGACGAAGAGAATCTCCATGGGTAAGTTGGCGAATTCGGTGTGCGAAATTTTAGCCACCTTGGCCATCACTTTCTGCGGAGCGTCTTGTGTCGCGTACCCCCGGTAGTCTATTCAGGTCGCAGGCGACGAACGACATCTCTGCGCTGTTCGAGCGCTGGCTGTCCCATACTTGTAACTGGCGACTTCAATGCACCCCATGGCGAGTGGGGATAGCCTACCTCAAGTGAACCCGGACGCATGTTACTTGAATATTTCAACGATGCTCAATTCGCACTACTAAATGACATAACATGTCCTACGCGTCGATGCACTCATCCCCGGATGCTGCCCTACTCACCCGACTTAAGCTGGTGGCTAGGGAGTGCAGTGATATCTTGGCAGCGAGAGGCTGACTGCTGTGGTAGTGATCATCACCCTATCATGCTTGGTATTGCCCCAAACTCGACGCGTCGGCTTCGGTGAAGCTGCACTGTAGTAAACTTGGATAAGTTCTGGCGCAACATCAATGCAACCATGAAGGCGCCCAGTATAGACCCAACCACTATGATTAAAGAAGCTCTGAGCAGTGCCAGTCGGAGGACGTGGGTAGAGGAGTCCCGGCCAAAGCGTGACCTCCGAATTTTGCAGCTGTGGGCCAACGCAAACAGGCTGAAGTAGCTGCCTCGTGAGATCCCTCGTGTGTGCCGGCTCGAATGCGTTTGCAACGCTTCACTGCTGCGGCCAGACGACATGAGAAGCGTCTTTCACGGCAACGATGACTTAGCTGGTGCGAGTCACTCGGCCCTTTGTCCACGACATCGTCTACTTGGCACACTTTTCGGGAAATGGAATCAGGCGGCCGCACTGCGGATGCAGCAGCCAGTGCATTCCTGGCAGCAGGCAAGAACCCGGACCCATTTGCCTTCGATGTGGTTCGCGCCTTGTAACCGGCATTTGACATCCTCCCGAGCAGCAAACCATGCCCGTTTCCTCTACCGCGCTACGTGGGTGCCTCGCCATCTGAGAATGCAGTCCGTGGAATACAATAGGCCTTCATTATGGCAGAGTTCCTGGCTGCGATAGACCAGGCGAAACTTCGGTCATCTCCCAGCCCAGACGGTGTTATGTACGAGGTTAATAAAAACCTCGAAGATCCGGCCCTGAGCCGCCTCCTCGACGCCATCAATGAGGTGTGGCTCTCTGGCCAAATACCAGAGTCATGACTCCGGGCTGATATTGTTGCTATACCAAAGCCAGGCAAACCCCCCGAGCATCTCCCCAATTTGCGCCCAATCGCAATTTTGTGCACCTTGTGGAAACTGTCGGAGCGAATGTTGGCTACGCGACTTCAGTGGAGGATGGACACTTAGCAGTGGTACCACGTGGCACAGATTGGGTTCAGACCTCGTCTGGGAACAGAGGATGGACTTGAGCACTTATCATCAATGGTGCTACTTGGCGGCCGATCTCACAAAGTACGGACGTTGCTTGCCATGGACATTCACAAGACATATGACAACGTCAGCCACAGCGCTATTATGAAAGTTCTTCAAAGCCGACATGTCCCAGAAAATATGCCCTTTCATCCGGACCTTCTTGACTAAAAGGTCATTTTCTGTACGGATTGGTGGAACTAGTTATGGCCATTTTACGGCCGTCCGTGCAGTGCCTGAGGGGTCTGGTATTTCCCCCTTCCTCTTTAATGTAATTAAGCTTCCGCTTGCCTGGCATCTCGGCTCGACATCAGACCTACACCTTCTGGTGTACGCGGACGATATTACGGTATGGACTGTCCACCCCGACCTGTCTCGGGAAGCCCCCAGCCTGCGACAAGCTTTAATGAACACACAGAAATGGTGTGAATACGCTGGTCTATCGCTTTCAGTCGAAAAGACAGCCATTCTGTCCGTGGCCAATGCTTGGGGCTGTCGTAGACTGGAGATGTCACCGATCTCGCTACAACTCTAAGGCAAGCCTGTGCGCACGGCCACCTCTCTTCGCGTGCTGGGACTGGAGATTTCATCGTCATGGTGAGCTGCCTTGTGGCTTCGATCTGCCTGCCAACAAGCAGGTCAAATGCTGCACCTTATACGGCGCATTTCACAAAAGTCTGGACCTCCTGCTTCAAAATGGCCCGACTCTTGATGGGGGCAATACTTCAGCCTCGACTTGTCTTGAAGGCTCAATTCCCGCTTATGACCGGAGCGGAGTGGGCCAGACTTGAAGCAATTATTAGAGCTGCAATGCGGACGATCACCTGCCTCCCTCATATAACTCTTGAGGCCGAAGCTTAACCTAACACCCTGGATGAGCTTGTACATCGACGCTGCTCCGCACACCAGAACAAACTAAACTTTGTTCCGGAGTCAGCGCTGTTGGCGATCCACATGGGCCGTTCTCTACCCGCCTTACCAGCCCACACTGTTGCTAGGCCGCGCTGGCTGTATTATCAAGTGACCGACAACCGGCCTCTCACTCGACTCCACAGTCGGTCGATGGGAAACAGAGAGCAATCCGCGGGCGTGACATTACTAGCGACTGCGAACCTTCCCCAGGTTGTAGAGACATTTGTGGACGCTGGGACCCAAGACGGCGTTTTAACTACAGTGATCGTATGGCCCTCTCATCCAGAAGCAAACCAAAACTATGCTTATGAAACACTCCGCACCTGGCCTTCACTGCCGGCGGAGCTTACAGTCATCCGGGTGGGACTGCCCTATACTCAACTACCAGACTTCTTGAAGCTCCTGGAAGTTTTTCAGCACAAATTGACACGGACTCAACTGCGGCCATACAGGATTTGCGACGTGTAGGCTCAACTCGTCTGTCTCAAGAGACATTTGTGACTGGCTGGACTCGTGCCCTTGGCGGCAAAATAAAACGTTAACAAAATTATACGTTCATTTTGGAACACCAGCGAATATCCAATATATTCTGGAAACAAAAGACAGCATCTGGCTTTTCCAAGTAAACACACACTTCCCAATTGCTCATTGCATGTTCTAAGGAATCTCCGCGGGTTAAGGGTTGCGGACATGCCCGCAAGATATCATAAATGAACGTGGCCTACTGGTTTTGGAGGGTTTTAATTGTGTTCGGTCTTGGGAATACGTAAACATATTACAAAAGCGGGATTTAAAGGGAAACCGACGATAATGCAAACTTCGGGGGTTCGGTAGGTTGTGATAACACATTTCGGCCAGTTTCAGAATGGATATGCGATGACTGGAGGAGTATCACTGCTGGGGTTTTCACTAGCTATTACTGGCCGTTACTTAGGTCTGGCGAACTTATCGGTATATCGCACACCGAGCGGCCGGCAGCACACCGTCTCTCTTAGCGAGAGAACACCTGCGCGCCTTAGCTTAGGTCATCCCCAGGCGCCGCAAATTTTGGAGGCGCGCCTTCCCACCTGAACATCTGCGCAGCAATGCGAGCTCCTCACACTAGCTCGTCGGCTCCGTTCCACCTCCCCATTTTTTACACATTTCTTGGCCGAAAACAGAATTCGTTATATCTAGTAAAAGCTTGGACACACTGTAGTTACCTAATACAGGGGTCGGCAGGATACAGGACCTAGGCAACATGCTCTTGAAGAAAGAAAATCACCCTCACAGAAGTTCATGCAAAACAAGGTCCACCGCAGCAAAGGCTCTTCACGCTGACGTTCACGTCATAAGGTAGAGCCACCAGAGTTTACACGAGAAAACTATGTAAGAGTCCCAACACCTGCCATTACAATTAGAAATAATTGTTTAGACGTGTAACAGCACACATATGGTAACTAGCCTTTCTTAAATGGAAATGTCTTGTCTGAATAAACTGTAAAATTTTTTGGTATTTGCTCCATAACTTTGGGGAATTGTTAACACTGTTCTTCCTTCCTTGGCAAGAACTAAGATATTGCACAGTGCTTTTATTTGCTTATAATTTGATATGCTTATGATATTGTTTTCAATTTGACAAAAAATGTCAATAGACATATAAATTTATTTAAATGCATTAAAGTCTGTATGGTGTCATATTCGTGTCGCTTCTCTTGTTGGTGCTAAAGCCCTACCCAGGCGACTATTTTGATGGCGTTTTTTGTGTAGGAACTCTGGCGATTCTTGAATGTCGAAAGGTGAATAGGAAAAACGGCAGGCACAGATGAAACTCATGCCTAACTGCGCTGTAAAAAGATAATAAAGACGAGAACGCTCCTTTGGAATGCCCTCGGAGGAGTTCTTCTCTCTGGTGGTGTTTTACATACCCAAATGTCTTTTTTCGCCCATATTGCATATAAACCACGTTATCAATAACCTAGGTTCCTCAATTACAGGGCGTAGAAACCGGGTCACAGAATGCCGCAAGTGGCAACGGATTTCGCTACGTTGGGACGTTGGGGCAAGCAAGTGCGCCATTAAGCAGAGAGATAGTGAGCATTACGAGCCCGCAATCGTGCTATTGCCACCTCTCCATTGTGGAAGAGACAAACTGAACGCAGGAGGCTGCGTCCACTTCTATAGGCGCTTATGCTGCCAGAAGTGGTGAGACGCAGCACCCAGGCTGGCCAACTCTACATCCGGCTTCAAACGTTGTGCTCTGGGTTGGGCAGAAGGTGTACCGTATGATACATCTAACGCAAACTGGTTAAACTAATTTGTATGCTAACGAGGGTCGACGCAGTTGTCTTCAAGGAAAACAAGTTTATTAGAGTGAACTTGTGCTCCCCTAACAACTCAAAGAATACACAGACGGCGAAGCTGCAGTCAACAAACTTACGTGCGATGGCGAGCGTCGACGATTCGAAAGCCGCGGCATCAGCTCTGCGAGAATATATCAGTCGGCGCGAGGGTTTCTCGAATAGTCGAATTGTATGCAGAACAGTGCAGATCAACGAAGATTATTCTAGACTGTTCATGTTAGTTCGGAATGCTCTCCCTCTCAAAGAGATAACACATGCGGCACAGAAATAACCTAGAACGCGCCTCTCTTGGCACACAGACAACACCGATAACACAGACCGGAGCAGCCTGGCGTTAAAAAAACACAAAGAAGGGCAGGATGGAGATCTGACGACGTACAATCACTTTTAATTCAGAGATTGCGCGCAAAAACACGAAAAAAGATGAGGCACAAAGGACTGCTTAGTCCTTGTCTTGTCCCCATCCCTCTCTTTTCTGGCGCTGCTATCTTTCAATTATGCCTCAACACGCCGAGTTTTCCGAATTCTTGATTGATTGATTGGAGGGTTTAACGCGCCGACGCAACGCAGGCGATGAGGCGCGCCGTAGTGGAGGGCTCCGGATTAATTTTGACCACCTGGGGATCTTTAACGTGCGCCGAAATCTCGTACACACGGACGTTTTTGCTTTTCGCCTCCATCAAAAAAGCGGCCGCCGCGGCCGGGAATTGAATCCGCGACCTCGTGCTTCCGAATTCTTCCATTTGTATACAACGTTTTAAAAATGCTCTCATGTACCCGCCAGCATGGATTCTGCACGTCGTTGATTAGAGGCCTTACGTATCTCAGAATAGTTATTTTTTTCTCAAGGCCACCCTAATGGGGATGTTGTTAATAAGAGCAATCGTATTCAATTCTTCGACCACCTATAGAAGTCCCTGTGTCTTTCGGAAAAGCGGAAAAATAGGGGAAACAGCAATGTGTCGATGTGGGCCCCCCAAGTAAGAAGTGATCGAATCATAAAAACAATGTAAAGCAACCTTCTTGTCTATGAGCTCTTCCTTACTTACGGCATGATGGCCAGACATGGAGCGGAACTTCATTTGGTTTTAACGACCATGGCAGCATAAAGATGTAGGACAATGGCTTCTATGAAACAGTTTGGCCGGAAAGTGGGAATAGCTAGTATCGAGCAAAATAAGCAACGACTAACAGTGAAAGTTTTCGGAAGATAGGGAAGGAGCGTTGTGCTGTGCTTGTGTCATTCATTCTACGCAATGACGCTATCAATCATGCCTAATAAGGCTTCCCCAAATACAGGTGGAAATGCTGTCAGCACAGCCAAACTCCAATCTCGAAAGTGCACTTTTATGCTCAGTGAATTTTGTTCACACTCATTTTATTTACCATTGCGGGTGGGATTCCTCTTATTAGGTCTTCCCGCAAAATATTTTTGAAATTCTGGTTCAAGCATTCCTTTAGTTTTGGCGGACCTCCTCAGGTGAGCGCAATAAAAGATCAATATAAAATAAAACACCACCAAAGAGCTGTTCTCGACCCGCCAATATTTGTGGGAAGCGCTAACTAGCGTAACCAAGTTAGGCTCACTGCGTTACATGCCCTCTTTCCGAAGCGGTCCCGACTATAAAAGTGTGCAATTGTACGCGTAGGAATTACTAACCCGAAGGCAGTAATTACAAACACACTATGTAAACAACGCGTTAAAAAATTCAATTGTGTGGCCAAACTAAAATGCGCTAGTATGATCTGGGATTCGTACCACGTCTGCTTCATAAATAAATTTAATTGGATTCATAGAGTAGCCGCACAATTTGTCTTTGTGCTTACTGAAGGGCGCAGTCTGTAAGGGTGCCTGTAAAGTCTCCGACTGGTATCGTTCGGAAAAATTGCCTGGTTTAAACTTATTTCATCAATTGTAGAACAACACAAATCAGGCTCCCCACCATCTAACGACAACGGCGCTTGAATGGGAAGCTTTCTTTTGATGAATTTTTTGGTTGGCCAATGCGAGTATGGGCTACTCTGGTGGTACGCACCCCCTTTCTATTATACCTCGCAGCTACTCTCGGGTGTGCACTCCATAGGCCTAACGTCTCGGTTTGTGGTGTTCAGTGCCAATCGGTTCCGGCTGCTTGGCTTTCGATGCGACGATGTCGAAATAGAGTGAGAGGGTAGGCGCCGGCTTCATCACGCTAAGGTACCAGGTTCAATTTCGGCCGCAGGAAGCGCGTTGTGTTTCTTTCACTTTACCCACAACGACTCGTCGTCGTCGTCAGAGAAAGCTGACCTTCCTGCAGGGCATATTCTAGTACAACAGAATCAGTCGGGACACGAAAGATTGCCTTTAAAATTTATATTGGCCCCCGCGCTATACTTTCACCCCCGACGACCACTGTCGGCGCAAACAGGTCACTCTCATGCTGTTATGGCATTTGTGTGTTGACGCCTTCAAATGTTCTTTTTTTGTGAAAACCACAGTCGACTGAGACTACCTTGAATTTCATGTATATGCAGACACACGCGCAACAAAATCATGTCACTGCAAACTTACCTTATGTGCTTTTATCGCATATTTTGTGCTGTGAGGTGCTGTACATAGTGAAGAAGAGGGAGGAGCGCGACCGTTTTTACAAGACGTTTTCTGTTTTTGCAACAAAGAAGTGTGCTTAGATGCTTTAAATATAACCACGACCCTGTTTCACACACTCTTACAATACTTTCCCGACTTTCTTTGAGAAAACTCTTCAAAAATAATTCGTACAACGTGAACCTGTCCCCTCCGCCCTTCAATGCGGGAAAGAGGAGTACGTCATTTGGGAGGTATCGGGCACGTTGCACATTGTCCTAAAGTTATTCATCTGGAGGTTATAGGGAGACAGGTGTATTTTGAACGTGAAAACTGATTACAGTCATTTTGTTTCTACTGCCGTAACGGGATATGGTGCTTTGCCACAATATCCGTGTTTCATACCCCACTGACATCCCGATTTATAGGAAGGCAGAATTGCCATGTTTTGCCCTCTGTCTTTAGGAACTTTACGATGGCATCAGTGTCGTAAGATTCTTTCCACTCTACTAGTAAAAAAGACAACTGATATTTTCTTGCATGCGCTTAGAAGGACAAAGAGACTTTTCGGAATGATCATAGGGCACGCAATGCAGCCATTTTGTGGTAGGTGGCGAGGTTAGGCGTCTGAGTGTGATTATTTACTGAAATGTTCGGCTTATCCCGATGACATACAAATTTTTTCATCAATTCTTGAGCTTAAGATCTTTTGAGTAGTGTTTGTGCTCTTGTTGCTGAATTTGGCATTCACCCAAAAAATTTGTGGGAGTTCCTCCGCTTGCAATTTTATTCTTTCCTTCTATAGAGTGAATTGGGTTTCATCTTCTTCTTTTTTGCTGGGAAAGTAAGGATCTCATACCTACATCTGCTACATTTTCTTTGTGTCATTTTTTGTGGACAAAGGAAGTGTATAGGTTATGGATAATGGTACCTGTTGGTGTAGATGTGACACATGTTGTCCTTCACTTCCACTCAACTTAGCGTCGGCTGAGTCACTTTTGTAGCATCCGAAAAGCAACTGCTGTTAGAAACTGCAGGGGAGCTGCTGCTGATGATGATGATTGCTATTGGTTTCCCCTTTGAAGCGGGGTGATGACATGCCATATTACCAAAAAGGACTAATATAACCATGTCTTACACTCTTGGTTTAATAATAGCGCTGCTTAGGGCAGGCACTAAAGCTTATTAGGCCCGAAAAACCAACGCCCTCAAATTCTAACACTATGTGCCGCATATTTTCTGTTTCTTCTCTGCAGACCACACATACCCCATCATTTTGTGAATACTTCCCCACAAAACTCTTAGTTCGCAGGCAACCTGCTCTAGCCTCAAAAAGCAAAGCACTGCCCTTGGAATTATCGTAGAAATTTTCCATTCTGATGGTCATTTTCTCAGCCCTGTACATCTCTAACGACGCTTTAGCTTCCATTTTTTCCCTCCATTTATTCTTTTCAATCTGCCTTGCCTCTTTTTTGGTTACATTGGCTGTTTTGGATTCTCCACTGTTCTTTCCGTAATTCATCGTTAGCCTTCTAGTCTTTCTTAACCACTGCGTGTCCACGCTTTTCAAGTATAGGTACCTAAAAACCTTAGCTGCTTACATCATTCATTACACTTTCTCTGCTTGGGGTCATTGGCTTCATGGAAGGCGTTTGAGCTGTGTGAGTGGCAGAAGACGTCTACAAGTCGTCATAAGGAAATGGTTCGCTCTTGAAAGCTTAGATGCAGATATTTGGAAAACTGGGTTCAATAGTTTTATGGGTGAATACTGATGGGCGTGCTATATCTTTGTGGTGATCGCAGCGATATTTCGGTATGCTGTTCTATAAAACCCGGGAACATGACTTTGCGAGCCAGTTTTTTTCTCTGCCATGGTGATGGACCCGTGCGAAGGGGGCTTTTGAAAATTGATAGCCCAGTGCATGATATTGCTTGGGTTGCATGAACTTACATTTTGCTGCATTTCAGCAAGTATTCACTCAACAATTTTTCGTTCTCCGCTTCTGGCTCCCTCCTACAAACGACGTTCGTTTTAAATGCAGTGACATTGGTCCTTTCACGTGAATAATACGTCTTGACATGTCGATTGAGGGATATTGAGGGATATTGGATATGTGTAATTCTTAGGACACGCCCCGACTGCTTCTTTCTGTGTGAATAGTTGACGACTCCCCTTCAGTATTATGTTATTCGATGTTTGTAGTATCTCGGAGTACTTATTTTTTCATGTTTTTGCCATTTGTAAAACCAAACGATTCCAAAATGGCAGCACATTTTGTAAGCGTGAATTATGCCGATATGATTCTCGTTTTTAGATATATTTTTGCTATCTTGTTTAGGAATCCTTTTACTATTATCTACATATCCGCAAAATCATTCAAATGAATGCCCAAAGAACTGCACAACACAGCAGGAAGGAACATTTTTTTAGTGTTCCGTTCCTCCCGTCCCCACGGTGTAGCATTTTCTCAAAATTTGCCGCACACAGTAACGCCGATCTTCACGTAAACCGGCCACTGAATACAGTCATACCAGACTATAAAGAACTCAAAAAGGGTGATTTATACTTAGAACGAATGATACTGTTGTGTCTTAGTAGACAGAGGTGTAGACAGCAGAATGGCGATGTAGCTATTTATTAGGCGTATCGCTACACGTAATAGTATACAGGCAGCACGGCGAGTCTCCGAGAAGACGGCTGAATCAATCTGGCCCACGAGCGCAGGACCCAAGCATTTACGTCGACGTCTTGGAATAACTGGCTGGCCAAAAACACGGAAGGTATTCCTCACTGGTGATTGTGAACTCCACGGCGATCACACACACCGCAAGCAGGGGATCCATGTTGCCAAATCGCAGGTCACCACACAGGTCACCACGCAGCGTTAATGACCGCTTTCGTCCTCACCCGTACGATGTTCACCCAGACAGGAAGGCTGCTCATTTATCATGAAAAGGAGCTCGTCCTAGCGCGTTAGTCCCCATCACGTTACATTTCTGCAGCTTCACCGAAATCCCGTCTGCTCTGATAGGCGGCACCAGACGTCCCGTGCACAAATGAATCACAGGCTCAAAGCCGCACTAGTTGAAATATCTTGCAGAATTGTATGGGGAAGTCATTTCTTCTTTTTTTAATTGCTGAACTTTTTGGCGCACTTTTACGCGTTTAAGGTCAAAATCCATAAATGCGGTACTTCTACGTTCAGCCTCTCTGCTGTGTATTTATAGGGTGACGGGGAAGTGGTATGATGGCCACTAATGTTTTTTTCTCTTATCGACGCACATAGGGAAAAAAATTAATACTTCTTAACAGTCCTTCTTCCACGTTGAAGCAAAAGGGTCCCCTTTGAAATGAGCAAGGCGTATTCCAGTATTTTGTGAGGCGCCACGTTTGGATGCAGATAAATTGGTCTGGGCCATGTCTATAGCTGTATTCACCATAACAAATAAACTTTTCGAAGGAGTGACCCGCAAAGCGCAATTATTTTATGCAGAGTAAGGGCGAGGGTACTTACGGTGGCTCCTGATTCACTGTGCACACCTGCCTGCACTTTTGAAATGCCGTGTGGCCTGGGAAAGCGCGACGAAGCAGTCGTTCACCGCATTCGCCTCAACGTCGCTTTTACCAGCCACTACTTGCACAAGACACGCCGAGTTGCCTCCCCTCACTGTCAAGTATGCAGTGTCCGTGAGGACATAGAACATGTTCTGTGTGTGTGTCCCCGTTATGACACTCCGCGGCTAACCTGGAAGACAACTTTGGGACTGCGTGCTGATGCACCATTGAAGCTTTGTGACGCCATTGGTCCTTGGCACTCAACTGCCGCGGCAACACGGAGTACACGGGCTTTGGTGTCATTTCTCCGCGACTCCAGCCTGAACGATACTCTGTGATTGTGTGCCTTAACTTCACTTCTGTTTGTGCGCCGTGTGCATGATCCTGTATTTGTCAGTTTGTGTGCTTATTTGCTTTCGTAGTGTCTGTTTGAGTTTTTGTGTCTTCGTTTCCCTTCACTTTCGCACATCATGTTCATGTGGAGTAGCAAGCCAAGCTCGCTGCCAGGCTGACTTCTCTTCATTCAATAAAGGCATTCCTCCTTCTCCTCCTCTCACTAACGTCATCATCGTTCTTTTCCTAATTCGCTTATTTTAGACCTTGTGGTTCCTACATACAACAAACTAGTGCAACGTCTTTTACTTATCCCACCCGCCGCGGTGGCGCAGTGGCTAAGGCGTTGCGCTGCTGAGCACGAGGTCGCGGGTTCGATTCCCGGCCGCGGTGGCCGCTTTTCGGATGGAGGCGAAATTCAAAAACGCCCCTGTGTACGAGATTTCGGCGCACGTTAAAGATCCCCAGGTGGTCAAAATCAATCCGGAGCCCTCCACTACGGCACGCCTCATCGCCTGCGTTGCGTCGGCGCGTTAAACCCTACAATCATCATTTTACTTATCCCCTGCTTGCGACTTGTATAATCAAGTAAACACGTAAATGGGGCCTAGTTAGTTCGATCTGTGAAACATGGTTCAGTAGGTCGGAAAGGCGGGAAAAAATAGAGACCACACAGGACTAGCGCTAGACATCAACTGGAAGATTTTGCAACACACATCAAAAGATGTACAGGAAGGAAGCATGCGTCAACATGCTAAAAGCAAAAGGAAAAATGACAAGGTCAAGCGGCGCATTTTGTTACGCACGTGGCAAGTTCGCATTCAGATAATGTATTTCTTTTTTGACAAACTAATAGATTCCGTGCTTACACACTTATCACCGGCTTTCATGATGCGCCACGCTTCAAACAAACCACGGCTGGCTTTTTCCTTAAAATAGCGCAATATTAGTGTATTTTCATAAAGCGGAACACAGTGTGGAATGCACCGGCAACGGCGGCAATATTCAGCTAAATGGCCCCCCGCAGCGAGCGCTTGAAGAGCTGTTCGGTGATGTCTGAGCCTGTCATTAATGCAACTACCAGTGTGCCCAATAAAGCGTTTTCGACAAGATAGAGGCACTTCGTATACAACACCTTGTTTGCAACAAACAAACTGCGTAGCATGCCTCTTATTACAGCGGTTGCAATTCTCGCCATTCACAGCAGAGTACATTCGCGCTAGTTTTTTTAGGGGGGAGAACACAACGTCGGCACCACTTTTCCCCGACACCGTTTTAAGGCTGTGGCAGAAATTGTGCACGTAAAGGATGACTACACGCCTACTTTCTTTGCGAGGTTCATTTTGCCTTTGACGTCGTGCCCTGACTTGAGGTCGCGCAATAGGCTTTCAACCACTGATGCTATTATTTAACGAGGGAAGCCGGTATCTTTCAAACGTGCAACTAGGTGCTAAACACTATCGGCGACTTGGTGCTGAAAAGACTTCTCGAAGGCACCGCGGTGACAGCAAACGCCAATACCCCTTTCCACTATCTTCGAATGCGGTGAACGATAATCCAAAATTGCTTTTTCTGACCGGGGCCTGTATGCCCAAGACATGTGTGTTCCGCTGAAATTGAAACACACATCGAGGAACAGCAAGGTCTCATCATTTGGCAATTATTGAGTGAATTTCAAGCCATCCGAACAGTCGAGAAATGTTTTCCTAACCATCTTGACTAAAAGGTTTACTTCGTCTGGCTTCACCGACCTTGTAACAACCATGTGATCATCGACACATCTAAACACCTTTGCTATCTTAGCCGTGCCAATATGCGTCTCAATGCAGCTGTCACTGTTTTGCTAAAACAAATTACTTAAAACCGGTGCTATACACAACCCTATGAAGACGCTTTGTTTCTGGATGAAAGATTGATTTTTAAAAGTGACAAATGTGGCAGACAGATACAATGACAGCAATTCTAAAAAGCTACCTGCAGTTATCCCCGCCAGGTTTGGAAGGCTACTGGCCCAGACACTTGAATTGCATCTCTGACTGCAACCTGGAGTTCCCCTTGAGGAATTAAATAAAAGAGGTCCTCTACCTAGATAGAAAAAGCAGACAAGCCGTTCAACACATTTCCACTGTCCTGAGAAATTGTCAAAATATCTTCATCGTTACGGACCAAATACGGGTCGTTCACGTTAAGACTTCTGGGATGATTCTGCAAAAACTTAGAAATAGTCCTTGCCACAAACATTTTTTCAGTCACAATCACTCTAAAGGGAATGACATCCTTGCAGGTATTAGGCGAAAAGAAGGTACACAGGCTATATTTTTTGCTGCTGAAACATTCTTTCGAACGCTATCAAGATTAATCCGCTAACACAACACTAAGGCTTTCTTCGTCACTTTTGACGCTGCCGAATCAAATTTTACAAAGTTCTTTACGGTAGCGTACGCGCGACTTTTTTATGCGCTCACTGAAGTAATGTCTATTGTGCTGCTGGAATATTTAAACGTGGACTACTCAAGGCCCAGTGCTGTCCATCATTGTCGAGCATTTCAGTTGGTGCGTCACACACCCGATAAGATGACTACGACGCGAGAGAGGAATGAACGGGCATGTACGCAACGATAAAGCTTAAGTCCTAAATTTTATTCAGCTAAATATGTTAAATGGTAAATTATAAACAAACGTGTGCTACTGAATGCACTCAAGGGACTCCGCAAAGCTTGGTCGGTCATCATCATTCGCAGAAGGAATGGACACCCATTTGTGTTTTTCTTTTTCCAGTGACGAATCTTGCTTTTTTATAGAACTCGCAACTCGTTTCATGTACCCCAGACGCAGACACCTCACTAATATGGCTTCGTAAACTTGTAGAGAGGAACAACGAAAGCATCGGTACTGTTCACAGCAACGTGCGGCTAATGTACAATATGTCTTTCAAAAAAATTCTTTCTAACTGTCAATGACATCAACAATTCTTCACAAGAGAGTTTTGCTACTGTCGCAAAAACAGAAGATCCATTTTGCAGCTGTGCGCGCCACAAAGCTGTATTTAAAGCAAATTTTTCTTGCGTTGGTGAGTTGTTAATTTATTCAATCTTTAGTTATGCCGTTGTGCTATGTCGATTTCATCCTGTGGGTGACCTTTGATCGTGAAACGAAGACTTTCACCGATAGTGCGCGATACTAAACAAAGAGCTAAACCATAATTCCTATAGGTAGGCTGCAATCATGTGATGATTCCTTTAAATGTTTATCCCTGCGCATGCGTCGGCTGCGCCCACAAATTTACATCGTCATTAACGAACCCCAGAGGAGGGTATATTGACTGCCATTTCTATTACAATATTCTAAGTGATATCCTCTATTCACTCAGTTACCTCCTTCTCTCATAGCAGAGCCCGCTCCTGAGATTCGTTTCATGAACCCACCGCAGCTGAGGGATTTGGGAAAGGCCATCTGTAACTTTTAAGAATCAGCTTTACGCTCCACATTGAAACGTGCATACTGAAAAATGGTTGAGAAAAGCGAAAACGGTGAAGGAAGCGCGCACAGCCATCAAAAGCCAGGATACACCGCAGCCGCAAGCCTCTCGTTCCGCTGTTCCTGTTTTCTGTTGTAGCCCTTTGCATCTCCAAGGTTATACGACAAGCACGTAATGAGCAAGGGTTTCGTTCTACGCCCGGACTCCTGCGCCCGAGCGACGGCGCATGCGGATTGTTTATAGATTGGCAAGGCAGTGACACATGTGTTGTACTGTTCTAAAAACCCCCACCCACACGCACACGCTTCTATGAATTGTATATCGAGGCGCTAGAGTGACGTAAGTGCGAACGAAGGCATTAATACGCACCGGCGCCTGCAAAGGCAAAGTAACAGCTAATGCGCTGTACATACCACAATCCTAAAACAATCCACAATACCATTTATAACAAAAACAACAAGAATAACACAGTTTTTTTTGTAAAAAAAGAGAAATTGAGCTTACAACAACAATTGCCAAAAAAAAATCAATAGTTACCACCGCTAGTGTCAAACCCAAGGCGTTGGTGCAAGAACCCAGTACTCTAGCTCCAGGCTACAGAGCCCGAAGGGCGGGATCGTTTTCGGCAGCTCACGTGGACAGCTGTACCGAGAAGCGTTTGCAAACTCGCGTACAGGAGTTGAAGCACACCCATGTGAACACTTTTCAAGCACGCCTTATTTTTTTCTTGTGTTTGGAACTCAGGATGAATGGACCGAATGTATGCCGAACAACATGATGTACCGCTGATTTGTGGCGGCCACTTACCGAGCAAGCTCGAAAGCATAGATATTTCTTAATTTACCGTTCACCTCTTCTTTGACCGAGAAACCTTTACTTATCCGCCATCTCACAGCAGCAGAAGGACTTCAAACTTGCCTGAAAAGAGCACCCTCCGACGAGGCACGATTTGGCGATAAGGTTACACCACAGTGCACTTTGACAACGGCGTGTATATCAATCGCGAGACCCCACACTCCTCGTTTAAATCAACACCAACAAGAACATCGTCTCCTACATTGCGAAACCTTCGTCTTGAAATGTCCTTGGGGATTTCATAAAGGGTAACTAACTCAAGATTACAGACTGGGCAAATACGACAGCCATTCGTTTCATTGGCGAACTATGTTTCGCATGTAGAATAACAAGTACGAGATTTCGCGTAGATCATAGCCATGTTTTGTTGGCTTATGGAAGCTCTTATTTTATGTGTTGGCTTTTTCGACTAGCACTTTTGTTTCTGTAAGTAGGGTGTTTGTGGCATTAGGCGTAAGGGTCACTTATTTAAGGCGGTGAAAATGATTTTATTTTATCTTGTCCGTACGTATCCGCCAGTTGTGCAACACCTATACCGCTCAAAAGATGGTAGGTCACCACCCTTATTATTGTTTTTTATGTTTGCCTTTGTAATACAGTCCGCATTGTTTGAGACAACTGCGAAAAACTACCCTAATGCAAATACCCATGTAAATGCACAATTTCGGAAATGCGATGCAAGATATAAGCCCAGAAAAACCCATGGAAAAATGGTGTTAATAAATAGGTAATAAAAGATTTGAAATAAAAATCATACCTTTAATTGTTCAGTGAGCAGCAAACACATAATATTTGAGCTTAAACAATAGTAAGTTTGTTTTGCTGCATAAACGTTTCTGTTGTAAGGCAATTTAAACAATGTGTTTTTGAGTAAAATGCAATTAGAGTTTTTTTATTACTTTTAAATGTTTTTTTAACTTCAAATGAACATGCAAACATTTATTTTACACGTGTAATCCAACGCACGTAAAAAGTGTGTTACTAACGAAAAGTAGCCCACTCTTCAGATTACTTTCAAGTACCTGGCTTTTTTCACGCAAACTATTGGAGGGATTGGAACAAAGTGGAAACCGTCGCTGCACCCATATCACGTTCTTGCTTTTGTAGGTTTTCATGTGCTTTAGCGGAGGAGATAATACATATAGGCACCCCAAAGCCAATTACTGATTTCATTGTACTCGCTGCACTTCGGATTGGAATAGAAGGAGTGATCTCGCTTCGTGGTCTGGTCTGCTCTGGTGCATTCCTGAATCACGTTTTAGCATGAATCCACTACTATCTACTAGATGGAGGAAATGAACCTTTGTAAACGTGTTCTCTCAACGCGCAATGAAGAATACCTATTCAATGAAATGGTGACCCATACACCTTCGAGCTTGTCTAGGCAACCACGAAGAGGTATTTTTTGTCGAAGGGCGCAGCCCCCTGAAGGGGTTTCGCCTTCGTGAAGTCGCCGGTAGCCGCAGATGTCTCAAAAGAGCCCCCCCCCCCCCTATTGTGAACAGTTCCTAAGTTGTCAGAAAATGTTTTCAATTGTGACAGAGCTAGGCAGTTGCGGCAAACGGCTCAGTTCACTGTTATGTAAAATTTGTTATTAGAGGGGTAGTCATTCATACACACATTTCTTACTATTTCTACGATAATTTATTCGCTTACACACAAGAAAGAGGAGATGTCACCTTCGGTACGACAAACTGATAGTTCCACAAAACGTTTCGGGGTCAGGTAACTTAGGCTCTTATCTACTATTGTACCGACCGAATCTGTGCTCTGAGTCGACGTCAGCGGCTACTGCTAAAGGCGTGTCTCTTGTGATCGTAGATAAGGCAGACATCAAATTATGCTTGCAAGATGGGATGTAATGAAATATTCTTGAATACATGATACAAAGCTCATCACTAAAGCGCTGGGCGGGACAGCTATAATTCGGTCTAATCGCTTCGAACTTTCTTGTTTGCCGCAGAAGAAAATAAATCAGACGAATGCGTTCTCAAGAAGACGGCTTCAGTGCGGCAAAATTACAGATTTGTCCAGTCACAGCGAAACTTGTGGCGCGTTTTGTCTTTCTTCTTCGGCCATAAATTTTTATGTTTCAAGCCAGCGGGTTTTTAGGTACCGAAAATCGGCCATGGGAAAAAGTTCAGGGAACCTTTCAGTCATGCGCTGGACTACAAGGGTGAAGCTTTTTTATTTGACCATTGCCGGACACGTAGTTAAGTTTTAGCACTGTTGTTTATTTGCAGAGTCGTTGCGCCAATATTCATCGTAGTATGCAGCGAAGGGTCGTTGGCTTCTTCGTGGTGAGAGGTGCATGTACAGTCATCCTCAGCATTCTATGCTTCCACCAACTCTTCTTCATAGACTTGAGGCTGCGGTTGCGGTATCTCCAAGTATACACTCTAAACTGGGTAACTCTTAATAAAGGAGCACATTGTCATGCTGTCTAGCTGGTGGTCGGAGATCCACGGGCCGTTTAGCGCTACCAGGAGCAAAGGGGCTCGCCGCACCCTCCACGACTCACGCCGTCAAGCAAGTCTTGTAACAGCCATCCTCACTTCACCGTAGGGGAATCACAGCAGTGAAAAGGCTCCAGTGGCGCGAAAATGCGGCCATCGGGCGTTGCCGGGGCCGCCATTTCTCTATACGAAGTGATACAACGGGAGAAATCACCGGCCATTAGGAGATACGGCAGGACAAGCATGTCTTATAGGTGTAGCGAGCGTTTTAAGGTTACAACATAAAGGTTACATGTAAGATTTTGTTAAATTAATCTATAAATTGCTGACGTAACCTTGACGTAACCTTTACGCCACTTTTAACTTCACCCCTGCAACCCTGACAATGGACTGGGATAAAGAAAATATGAAATTATTTCATTGTAATCCTTACGTTATGGGCTACCTCTGCTTGGAAGTTACAATATTGGTTATGGCCATTATATTGCAGTCCGGGAAAGATTGGCACACTAGTAGCCATATCTCCAATAATCTATAATGGGTTCCACAGAATGCCGACGCCGCGTTGAATTCTTAGAAGAAGGGTGCTTGTTCAAGTCCAGTATAAGCACTGGGGTTGGTGTTCTTACATTTGCGGTAGCGCATGACGAAAGCGCTGTGGTTTTACTTAGTTTTTTGCTCAAGCAACAACACGAGGCAGAAATGCAGCAGTCGCCGCGAGACACACGCTCAGTGCGGTCGCCATTTTATCGCTCCCCAGGGTTTTTTCCAGTTTTTTTGTTTGGCCAAAGCCGTTGCGCACGCTGAAGAGGATCGGCGGTGGCCAACAGGCACGTGCTCACAAGCCCTCGGCATTTACTACCGTTTTTTCTCCAAGGGCGAACATATGCTTTGTCGAGCAGCTCCGCTGTTAGAAATTGAAGTGACGCGATCCGGGATCTCGCGGCAGGCGAGGGAACGGGCGGGGGAGCCTGAGGCCGGGATGGCCTCCAGTAAAGGGAAAGAACGGTGTGCTAAGAGTGCCGGAGGAGGGCTTTGAAAAAGAGAAAGGCCATGAGCGCAAAGAAAATACAACAGCTGCGCCAACGAGGGTGGGCCGCCACAACTCGTGCAATGCGACTCGCGCTCGGCGGTGAAGGTGTCTTACTTGCCGAATTAGATGATATGGGGCAGCGCTAACAAGCGGATTGTGTTTCCAAGTTTGCTGGGCAGAAGGTGGTTGAAGAGTGACGGACGCCACCGGAAAGCTCCGCGGAAAGTGCTACAGAAGATCCATAGAAGGTTCCTGGCGATGGTGAGGGAGCAGGACGCACTCTGCATGGTGCTACCAACGGCAGTGGGTAGTGGTGCCTGTCGCGGCTTAAACGCTTCAATGAAAGATTAGATCTACGGAAGGTAGATCTAGGCTTTCGCTTACACACTGCTCTAAATTTCTAAGTTTTTCTGGTAATATTGCTTTAGATATTATCCACAGGGGACAACCCAGCGCCCACACGACACGTTTGTCAAGACAAGCATTCCGAATTAAGAGGTTGGCATAGATTACCTAAAAAAAACCTTTACCTGTCGCCTTAGTCGTGCCAACACTGGCTCTTAACGAGAAATACTTTAGCGTTCACCTTAATGATGACAACAGTTTCGCGGCAGGAAAAAGACACGTCGTATCATACGGCCCATCAAGGCAGTGTCCAATGATAATCACTTCCAAATAAAAGAATGAAGCCAACACTCATGAAAATATAGAGACGGTAAAACTCATTGCTGCCGTGAAGAAGAATGAAATTGGAGGCAATCGTAAACCTAAATCGTTCTGTTCGTCGTAAACGTTGTGTAGAGTTCCGCTACCTTCCAGTCTGAAGAGTTATTGTGAGCTTGTTTCATTTTTTTACTGAGGAGAAGCGCAATCGCTACTGAAGGTTATTAATTTTTTATGTACGCAGTTTACCATGTGGGCTTGTTTATTGTCTTTCTCTGTGTTCTTTTGCTTATTAGGATGTTCGACAAACTGACTTGAGTATGACAGTACTCAGTGAGTATGAGCACTGGCGAATGTGTATGCAGTAAACGAGAGTACAAATAAACGATGAAGATTATATGGGGGAGTGTCACATGTTTAAGTCAAAACGATAATGAAGACGCGCTTTACGGGATATGCTCCAAACACCCCGAACATCATCAGTGTCGTCTCCAACATCATCATCGTCGTCTTACCAAGCATCGAATTACAACATGCCAGCAACGATGGAGGGAGGCGGTTAGGGGGAAAAAGAAGAAGACATGTGTGGGATGCTGCGGTTCGTACCCGAGCACATAGCAGCAGTCGTCGACGGGTGACGTCCGCACCTACCGTCAGCCCGTGAGCCACTCAAGCATCGGGAGGGGTCGACCGTGCGTCCAAGAGGGCCGCGGTTGCTGCCACCGCGAGAGCCCGGAACAGAGTTCACCACAGGGAACCTCCATGCGTGATCTGGCCCCCACAAACAAAGCCATGTCGCGACTGGCCCATACAAACGACGGCGCGCCTTGACCAGACTGAAGCTGCGACGGGACTGCAGACTCGTGAAACTGTAAGCCGTGCGCGGTGCTCTTCCGAGTAGTTTAACTTTTGTTGTGGTTTTGCCGCATTGTGGAGCTGTCCTCTTTTTGTTTATAAGTGCTTTGTTCCGTGTGTCTGTCGTGGGTTGACCGGTATAAAAACGCAGTTATCCCTGTTGCTTTTCTCCATTACTTCGCTTCGACTAAGAACCTCACAGGGAGTTCGAGTGTGTTATGCTAAAAATAAATGGTTAGAGTATTCGCTTGAAACAGTAAAAACGGTTTCAAAAATATTGATTGTATTTCAGGGAGATCTTCCTAATCTGGCTACCTTTAGTGTTACATGCCAGCAAAGCCGCACATAGTCGTAGCGCAGTAGTAGCCGTATGTTCGGCATACTTTTCGCATTTGTGCGAATGGCGGAAACCACACGATGAAACCAGCATTGCCCTCAGAACATAGAGTCGCCAAAGCTGGAGCAAGAGATTGATTCCCCTGTCTGTTCCATATATGTGGCGAAAACATGCGCGCCAGGTGGCCTAGCATCGCAGCCTACGCCCCACATAAAAAATTCAAAGGGAGCTTGGAAAGTGTTATGCATGAGCCCTTCGCATTGCAGGCACAAGGAAAACAGCTGCGGGTTGGTCTATTAGTTCATTGTTTAGATTTCAGAACACGAACACCAGGATTTTAGACCACGCTGTGTTGTATAGCTACAGACTGAGCCACAACGACTGTAAAAAGTCATCTATATGTTACAGAACGGGCTTTTATAGGATAACTAAGCCTTGCTTTCAAACAGCACTTGGAAACGACGGGAAATCTCGCTTAAAATGCCCATTTTTAATTGTGCTTGAAAGAAGCGTATTCTTGTAAATGTAGTAGGGCTTCCGTGTTAAATGCTGTTCCTCTCAAATTCAAAACAGCGACCGTCCGCAGTTGCTCAGTAGATACGTTGTTGGGCTACTCAGCCCAGAGGCGTGTTTGGATTCTCTAGATGGAAAAGAAAAGCTAAACCTGCCGTCTGTCGAGATTGCTGCGCGCGTAAAATCACCACGTGGCCAAATTAATTCAGCTACCTCGAATATGTCAAGCTTGATTTGACCTCAAAATGCTTGCGTAGTGCTCCGTCTCCACTCCAGTAATTTATGCATTCGTAGCAGCATACTTTCTGGCTTTTGGGTTATTAGCAAAGTATCTTTGCCGTAAAGAGCCCTGGAAGCCGATAACGTTTTGGCGCCCGTTAACGCCGCCTACACCGAAGTTTGAACTGTGTTTTGTGCATCTGTTTTCTAGGATTCTTTCTATGTGTATGCAATAATGTGCAGTTTGGTCGGAGGGACCTATGTGTGAAGAGATTGCTGTGTTTTCATTTAAGAAAAAAGGAGTCCTGCTGGTGTGGGCCCCGCTTGGAATTTGTTATATTTAGGAATAAGTTGAAAGCAGGGAGTTACAAGTGCTAGCAGTTCTGTGCGCTGTACAAAGCATAGTTCAATGCGTAAAATATCTTGGAGTAACCTATTATCTGCACATGTATTATTATTTGATAATTCATACAAAAAATGACCGCTTTGCTGTTCCGTTGTCATATGAGACAGGTATAATTACAAAATATGTGTAATTTAGAAGAACTGCGAGTTGGGCTTATTGGTATAGGTTCACAATGGGAAACAGCGCAAAAACAAACCTATGACTAGGAAGACAACGGGACGGAACGCTACTAGCAACTGAAACGTTTAATCGTCAAAACACACAAATATATACACACAATCTAAGCCGCCACCAACACAAAAGTACAGTACAATCTACAATCATGTACAGTCACGGAGAACAAGCAACAATAACTCTGCATACAACCAAACCGCACGTGTTCATACTCCGAATGATGCACGGTACATTTTATCAGCCCTTATCCAAGAAAGCAAACTCGGCATCTGACAGCAAAACAGAAGGTTGGCTGACACATGTTTTTTTCTCTTTTTTCGTGTGGCTTTTTCTTGCATTAAATCAGCTTTGAAAAAATCCTGCGAACATTTCATGGAACAGAGTGTCGCCGTCCAGGTATACAGGTCAAGGGCAGCCGGGCACCCAGATGACTCTGTTCGTTTGGCTTGTGAAAGGAATCGCCGGGAGAATAAGAAGGCTGGAAACGTGGTCCGCAGGGAGAAAAATGAAGTGGGTTCAGTTCCTGATAAGATAGCTGTCATTCCTTACCTACACGGAGTATCACATCGGCTGAAGAATGTGGCTTCCAGGTATGGCGTGCGCGTCGTCTTTTCAGCCCAAAACAAAGTGGCTAGGGTTTGCCTTCGATTGCAAAGGTTCGCAGACAAGAAAGAAAAAAGGACGGATGGTTGTGGGATAAGACATGGCATTAAATTTGTTGAGTGCAGTAAGGACGTTGTGTATAGTATCCCTTTCAAGTGTGGAAAGAAGTACATTGGTCAGACTGGGCGCTGCCTGAACGTTCGCCTTCGTGAGCATAACAGCTCATTGAAAGGAGTGCCGTGTTCTCATTTGGCCATGCATTGCAAGAAGTGCACGGGCCGCCCGGAGTTGCCACTCACATCACTGATGGAAACCAAAACCACGAGGAATGCGTGTGCCATCCAGAGCTACCGCACACCATCGTTCTTGACAAACACCGTAAGCGGGCAACTAGAGAGATAATTGAAGCATTTTACAACAAAAAAGAGGAAAAAACTCCCAAGCATTTCCCCGAGGGTGAACATGGTTAAGTGCGAATGCACGGGGTGATGCTATGAGGGGGAGTAAAGTTAAAATCCGTTGGCATTCGCCCGTGAGCGCGCGCGAGCCGACCCACGGAGGTCTGGCAGTTTATCGCTCCATATATAGGGGGGTACGCCGCGCCGAGCGCGCCGAGCCAGGTGGCTGAGAGAGGAGGCGAGCGCAAGAGGAGAGGGACAGCGGCGCACGGCAGCTGCGGCCGAGCGAGGGGGAGAGGAGAGAGTGTGACGTCACGGTGGAGAGAGAGGCGCGCGGCAGCTGCTGGGGAGAGGAGGCGCGCTGTGACGTCATACCATGACGTCACGGCGCGAGGAGCGGTGCGGGGAGCGGCGCGCACCCGCGCAGCCACGGCGAGGAGGCGGAGCGAGCACGGTCACGTGGTGAAGTGACGTCACCGCGCCGTTGCCACCGAAGCGCCTCTCCGCTCCACGCCGTTGCTAGGGAGAGGAGGACTGCGGACGCCGCCGCTGCCGGCGGAGGTGGAAGGTTTGGGGTCGCTTATAAAGTGCATTCGCACTTAAAAACCATGTGTCGGCCAACCCTCTGTTTTGCTATCAGATGCCGAGTTTGCTTTCTTGGATTAGGGCTGATAAAGTGTACCATGCATCATTCGGAGTATGAACACGTGCGGTTTGGTTGTATGCAGTGTTTTTGGTGGTTGTTCCCCGTGACTGTACATGATTGTAGATTGTACTGTACTTTTGTGTTGGCGGTGGCTTAGATTGTGTGTTTATATTTGTGTGTTTTGACGATTAAACTTTTGAGTTGCTAGTAGCGCTTCGTCCCGTTGTCTTTCTAGTCCAAGTTTTGTTTTTGCGCTGTTTGCCATTATGAAATATGTGTAACCTTATCAGGCGGAAATATTATAGCGTGTAGGTGTCGAAGAAAACACCGCAAGTCCATACAAATACCCAGAGTAATTTCGTGCCTATTGTTCCGACTACTTTGCAGAGACAATATCCAGTAACTTAAACAAAGAAGACGTGAGCAGGCTTCGTTAGGCTCCTTCTAATTTCGACAATGTATGTACGCCGCGGTTATCGTTGTGCTCTTTCATGACGTGAAAAAACGCAACTTTCTATTGGCTGACAGCAGTGATTGTAACATGCACGCCTTATTAACAATTTTTTTATCTGCTAACAAACTCTGGCCAAGCATGCCGATAACCTCCAATGCGCACAAAGAAATTGCATGCGTCAAATATTTCTGACGTTCCCCCTCGAAGGACGTTCTTACTCGCGTTCACAGATACCTAACATAACGCTAAATAACATTTGATGAGTGTTCAGGACTGTTCCTCGAAACAGTAATAAAAGCAAAAAATAAACTTGAAGTTGAAGTTGAAGTTGAAGTTTATTTTTTTCTTTCCGCATACAGGGCGAAATGACGGAAAGACCGGGGGAAAAGCAAAAGGCTAGAAGCCTGACAGAGGCTTTTCCCCCGATGGCAGTTTTGCACAGCTATGCATTTACACAAGAACATGTTAGTAAAAGTTACACAGCACACATCTTTGATGTACGCCGAAACACTATTTTAGAATTGCACACATGAACAAAAAGAACGCAGTCTCTAAAAAGCGTACAACTCGTAATAAATCAAAACATGCGATGTTAGCATGTTACATAAAGGCAACAAAAGACACAGAAAAAATATACAAGATACAAAGTTTGCCCGAAAGTGAAGCAGCTGGAAACAAAAAACAAGTTCGAGAATGCTGTTTACATACACAATCTGAAACATTACAACAATTGTATGTCATTTTTTATAAGTAGTACTTTATATTTCTTCTTTGATCTTATAGAACTAAGGTCGATTAGGTGGCCAACTTTATATAGAAGGGTAGGAACTTGGTAGTTTACGTGTTGCTTGCCATAGTTAGTTTTAGTGAGTGGTCTCTTTAATTGCGGTTCACGGAAAGTATAATGCGGAGTTAGGGCGCTAGTGTCGCTAACGTGTAATTTGTTGCAGCTGATGTAATGTAATAACTTGACATAGTAAACTTGGGTTGCTCGCAATATAACATGTTTTTTAAACAGTGGGCTGGTATGGAGAAGTCGAGGTGGGCCTGTATATCCTTCGGATAGCCTTAAAATCTTTTTCTGAAGTATAGTTAGTTTGTTGTAGTTTCTACAGGTCGTAGTGCCCCATACTAGCGTGCAGTAAGTTAACTTAGAATAGAACAATGTGTAATACAGAACTTTCTTTAACCATAGTGGAATAAGTCGTGACAATTTGTATAAGCAACCAATCGATTTGCTAAGTTGCACAGCTAGTTTATCGACATGAGTGTTCCAACTCAAGTTTTCCTGGAACCACACGCCTAAGAATTTTTCCGTTTTTACACGCTCAAGCTTATCTCCACGAAAAACAATATCAATGTTTTTATCCAATGGTTTGTTAATAGGTGCAAAGATTACGTATTTGGTTTTTTTAGCGTTCAGCTGTAACTTATGTATGTGAAGCCATAGAGATAATTGTTTTAGATAAGCATTCACTATCTTTTGGAGTTGGATAAGCGAAGATGCTGTAAAAAATATATTGGTGTCATTTGCATACATGATCAATTTGGGGGAGTCCGGAATATGGCACAGATCATTTATGTATATGATGAACAGCAATGGCCCAAGTATGGATCCCTGGGGTACACCATTTTTTATGCCTAAAATTGATGACGACGCTTGGTTCACTTTCACAAATTGGTTGCGGTTAGCTAAGTAGCTTGCAATTAATTTTAGCACAACGCCTCGAACACCGTATTTTTGTAACTTAGTCAAGAGAACATCGTGGCATACAGAATCAAATGCTTTGCGTAGGTCAACGAATAGTCCAAGAGTGTACAGTCTATTCTCAAAATTAAGTATAATGTCATGTTTGATACTTAGAAGCGCTTGTTCTGTTGATAACTTCTTTTGAAAACTCTGGCACGGAACCCATCAAATTGGTGTAAAACAATGGAAGTGTACGAAAAGACGATGTAAAAAGAGCAATTTATTGTGAAAAGCCCGTTTATACATAGGCGTAGATTTAATGTTATACAAATAAAAGTTATATCATCTAACAGCTATTTGTTTATTCGGTTTTCCTATTATAGAACCGGATTCCGCAATATCTTTTGAAGCAGTAAAGGAAAGACCAAAGTATTTGCACGGAACACATTGGATGGGTGCAAAACGAGCAACGTGTATAAAGATGTTTGGTGTAAGTAGGCGCAAATCAAGCAAAGTGTATGAAGATGTTTGGTGTAAAAAACAGTAATTTTGTTCTCTTGACAGCTGCTTTTTATAACGCGCGGTTTCAAGGGTTTTATTCATCAAAATGTTATATGTCTAAGAATTATTTGTGTATCAATCCTTCCGGTATTGAGACAGCCGAGAAGGAAATGCTTAACAATGAAAAAATATCTCACACCGTATACCTTTAAAAAGAGTGGTATATTCAATCTGATAGAAGAGTGTCTTAGTCTTTCGCTTTAACATGAACCGTAACACACATTTGACGTTCTGCGTTCTAGAATGTTGCTAATACGACTGAATCCGCGCTACTTTAGGTGCTTATGGACCCGTCATAGGTTAAAGCGAAAACAAACTTAGTGGCAAAAAACGGCGTAGCTACTACAGACTACCCGTTATGTCTTTTGCTTAAGTTTAAACCTTCAGCTTCGTCATGCTCATTATACGTGAGTTTAATCTTCTCACTTTCTTCGCGCCACCTCCTTCGCCAACACCATTGCACGTACCTTAGACACATTTTCATGCGAAAACATTTGTCAGCTATGTAGGGAAATATTTCTGCGTCAATGGCGACCGAACGACCCCATAAGTAGCATGAAGAGATCCCCAGAAAATTGCTGGGAGCTTATACAATGGTAACACCTGCGGTGTTGTCCTGAAAATGGTTAAATTTGTATCTCCGTTACGTTGAAGCCAAAAACCTCTGCAGTGCAATACAACCACACTACGTAAGAACAACCACCGCTCAGTGACTCCAGCTCACTATAAGTCGACCTAGTAAATTTAGGTAGTTTCGACTCATTCATGTATATTAGAAACGTGTTTTAAGTCCTCCACGAGTAATTTAATAGTGGCGTAACAACAGTAAAAAACGATGAGTAGCAAATTACAATGCCCTAAACGGGATGTTTGCCTGGCGGTGTGAACGAAGAAGTTAGACACTGGAACAATTACACCGGATATTGTCATTTACCAAGGACCCGTTTCGCATTTGGTCAGTAATGCTCCCTCAGCAACTACATACCAGGAGCCAACTTCTTAAACCTTGGCAAAGGTACCGGGCGGACCTTGTATGGAGCGGCCAATCGTCGCTCCAGGGAACAGCGCCACCTGTGGCAAACCGCTCGTCAGTGGAATGCCGGTTGCGGTCATGGCGGCGTACTTGTGCGTGGCTTTTGGTCGTTCCGCAGAGGTGTGTTCGCAAACCCTACATAACCACAAGCCCTGTTTCAGATAGGCAAATCCTGAGAGGGAAGACGGTCTTTACGAGGCATGTCACGTGTATGAGTTACGGCCTTACAAAGCAATTGAATTCGCCGATCCGCCTAATGCACCAAGCTTACGTCGAGCTGGACGCGCAAGTCCTTTCCTTCACGCAAATTTTAAAGACGATAGTCTTTCTTCGGATACATAATCACACAGATTTTTGTCTGTCTGTTTGTCTCTCTGTCTGCCTTTAGCTTGATTCAGCCACCCGGCCAAGGTAAATTGGACACGGCGCAACAGTCTTGTATACTCACAGCCAAATGTAAACGTCTAAGCACGGTTTATATGTTATACTTGTCAACTTTGTTGCACAAGAAGAAGACATTACGCAAATATAAGATAGGAAATTAGTACGTTAGGGATATGTAGTGTTCCTTTATTTAAAAAATTCATGGATGCGTGATTTTTCGACAGCAAATGATATTCTGCATCTATTGCAGAAACCGCCACCTGCTGTTTCCAACTCCACCTCTTGGCGGCATATAAGAAATCAGGCGGCAAGAGAAACGAAAGGTTCCACAAGCTAAGTTACACGTTCTTCTTGGAACGCATGCGGAGGACGGAAACGTGGTTCTATAAACCTTCAAGTCGGCCGCCTCCATTCACGCCCGTTTCCGCCGTACTGCAGCGCTGGCATCGAGGAACAAGGCCTGTAGCAGTGAACGCGGTAAATTCAAGTCGCCTTGAGCAAACCTTAAGTGTGTTAACCTTGGGATGAGCGCGACAGAACAGGAACTGCTTGAGATGGGAGCGTTAAAGCAAAAAATAGCATTTACTAGGGAAATGACTAAAAAGGCTTTCGTCTTTTGACTACATTTGCAACGAGAGGAGCAGATGCGCGGCCAAATTTTATGCAGTTGCCCGCGCGCACTTTGGCGCATGGAGGATATTAGTGACGCTAAATGCTGCTTTAAAGCCGGCGTCGGCGGCTGATCCAAGTTCAATGTGGCGCTCACCGTTTCCAGTTTATTAGGAAAAACCACCATGGACGAGCGGATAAAATATTGGGGGATGGGGGTACCTTACAGTATTTACCCCAAAACAAAAAAAAATCTGAGGAACGACGATAGTTGATTTTACCCCTGTCAGTAGAGGCGTGGTTGATTTCGCACAAATAAGTGTACAAGAGCATCGGGATTCGCTTCAAGAATACATAACACATGAGAGTCGAAAGATATTTCTTCACGCGGAAAAGCATTGGTTTATGCCAGCAATGGGACTCGGTTGCTGGCTAATTGGTAATGGTATATCAAAAAGCAACTATTTCGTTATTGAAGGATAAAGTAAGGCGGGTGCCAAAAACCTGCTTTCAGTTTCCCAACTGAATGCCGCGGTCGCCTTTTAACAGAAGGTGAGACCAATGCTTAAATACACAGGAACTGCGTCCCTTGCGCTTCGGTAAAACCATTGTCACAGTTTGGGGGACCAAAGAAAGTCACGGCATAACAACACATTGCAAACAATTTAGGAATTGTCTAGTAATACGTCAAAATTCTTATGCGGTTTTTCTGTTTCACCAACCTTGCGTTTTCTCCGAGGCAATATTGCGTCGATCCAGAAAGCTAATCATACGATAGCATGGGATCGGAACACACGTTGCCTTCGTCAGTTCGTCATCTGATTTTATTTTTTGTTTTTATGCACGCATGAAAGCGCACCATCACGTGGAACTGATGCCTATTAATTATTTTCAATATATTTTATTTTTCTTCGTTTCCTGCTGCGACGATATTAGCCAGGTTTGGCAGATTTCGTTGTGATGATCTTATTTGCGTGACCTTTGTTGCCGGTGGTTGTGTATTTGTTTCTTTTTTCAATAATTTACATTTACTTTTATACCAATAAATGTATTGACAAAGGGTTACGCACTCTTCCACGTACTCTGCCACGTAACACTCGCCACGTTTTTTAACGCTTTGGCCGTGTATCGGAGCCAGCCTTTGCCTCACACAGGTGGTAAAGTAGAGAGGGGAGGGTGGAGGGCGTTTAGCTTGTGTTGTTGGGTGGGGAATTATTTTTGCTCTTGGCAAAGTTATCACTGCAAACGCGTAAAGTCCGCTTGAGCTCGCAGGCTCCCGTGGTGTCACACATTGAAACAGCTCACGGTTACAGAAAGAAAGTATGAACTGCCGCGATGTTTCAACGGCCACACGGTAATCGAACACCTACGTAAACGTCTTTATCTTCAAAGCACACGTATCGAGGCATCCCACCGCTAAGGCTGGTGTGGAAACCGTATTCATTGAAACCAGTAAAAAATACTTAAATTGGCAGAAATGAGTATTCATAGTACTAACTTTATTCGTAGTCACATGGGATGGAGCTACGGATACAGCACACCTAAAAGCGCCCAAATCAATGAGACCCATACCCAATCATAGAAGCGTCTGACGAGTTAGCGTAGTCGTTACTACATCAAAGTCTCAACACATAAGCCTAGACTTTGAGTCACCGGAGATATCTGCTCACAGCACCACCTAGGCATCAAAAGCTACTGATACAACGAAGGCACGCGAAGCTGAACGTCAACACAAACGCCGAATTGAAAACCTAGAGGAGGATTTTGAATTTCCCGTGGGAAAGCTGTGGCTGTACGGGCCACGCGCCTTACAGCTCAACCAGAGAAGAGGACGGAGGTGGCGGGCAGCGCGGTAGGAGCGTGAGCATGCAATAAAGAAAGACGAGAACCACGAGGTGTTCGATCAGGTAACGGGGGTGTCGGTCTCTTCGCTGTCTCTACATTTCTCTACATTTCTGTCTCTACATGGGGATTCACTCTACGTTCCCATTCGTGCTCCGATAAATGAAACATAACGACAAAACAAAAGAACGTGCACGGAACCCCTGTGATGCTTCACATCCTCCTCGTGGTCTCCACGGAGAGATGGTGTAATTTTTAGATCCGACGCATCTCTTTACTCGGCTTGTCACGCGTTGTCGCGGCGTAGTCCGCATCCCTCCCCCATTCTCCTCGCCGCGGCAGCTGAGCCCTCCGCCGCTCTCACCGCAGCGCCACCTGTGCGTCAGCGCGGTCAGCGCGCACCCTGAGCTCAGCTCCGCTCACTCCCGTCGCCGTGCCAGCTGTGCGTTAGCGCGCAGCTTGCGCTCGGTTAAAAAGTTACGCCATCTTCCCGCGAGGGGAACCATGGGGTAGATGCGACGCATTGGGGGTGCACGTGCTGCGTAAATGGGATACACAACAACAGCAATCCACACGCTGACATTGCTAACATAACTGAAACGCAATGGCAATCCCGGACGCGTCGCATCTACCCCATGGTTCCCCTCGCGGGAAGAGGGTGTAAATTTTTTGTCAACTCCACAGTCTAGAATTTACCTCGCTCTGTGGTATGTTTAAATCCTAAATAAGCATTTCACGCCCTCCTTCTCCCTAATGCAATCATAGATTGCCTCGTACATCGATTTTTGGGCTCAAAGAAAGCATTTACACCTCAACCAGGATCCTATTCAAATACATGACGTCGCAGAGGCAGCCAACATGGGTTCAAGTAGAATTTTTGCCCTGAGTGCACTAGCTATCTTGCTGGGCTAATTAAGACCCCTTGAGCGAAGACTCGGCATGTAATTTGTCATTGTCTTGGACGTGTGCAAATTTCGTGTAGGGCGCAAAATCCTATTGCTGCTGGCCGGGGCAAGCGATACCCTGGCATTTACCCACATTGTGAGTGACGGCACGTGGAAGCGGAACGTGGAAGAGACCAATAAATCGAGACGGCAACAGGTGATTTCCTTCATGTCTCGAGATATTAGAGGATGTCGAAGATGCCGAGTTTGTCGAAAGTAGTACGGAGCCCTTCCACTACGCTCCGCCTCATAGTCCAATTGAAGCTTCGGGTAATTGAAGCCCACAAAGCCGAGTAGCAGCTTCGCTCCATTCAGCCCCACAATCAATCAACTCATAGTCTTTTGCCGCCCCTTCCACAAAATTACTTCACATCTCGCCACCGTCCACCCTTCACGCTCTACCTCTGCCGTCTGGCTCCCCCAAGGATGAACACGATAGAGGTGGGTTAAAGTCAACTAAATTTTACCGCGTTCCACTGCTCGCGTGCTTCTTCACTGTTTCACTTCTATGAATGCCGTCACATGACGGCATTCATAGACGGAACTGGCGCGAGCTCTTTTTGTGTTTTAAATCAAACCAAATCAAGTCCACTTGACCTGCCTTATAGATGGGCACAGGGAAAGGAGCATCAAGAAAAAGCTGGCGGAGCAGCTTGACGCCGGTGCGGCTGCCCCCACGTTGTTGACAGCAACGGGGTCGAACAGATCAGCATGTGCAGCAGAAAAAAAAAGAAAGAAAAAGCTTCAAAGACGTGCCATGTAAACGTAATAACAAGTGCTTATAGTCAATATTAGAAGGTTAACAGAAGCAGCAACTTGAACAACAGGTGCATGTCATAGGTATTTAAAACACCAAACATGCAACATATATCTAACGCGCATTAGAAAAAATATTCCTTCAATTCCGATTTAGAAACTTTACCTATCACAGTGGAGTCAAACTTTGTTTTAGAAGCGCGCAGATTTTATTTCTTATAAAAAAAACGAGCAGCTATGTATTTTTACTTAAACTAATATTTGTAAAATACTTCAAGCACGCCTGGGTTTTTTTTGCTGAAAAATGCTGCGAAGTACAAAGTTTATTCCTTTAATTTTTAGTTTGCAATAGGGTAGCTTATCTAACTTTGTTGCTCGTCAGGTACTTGTACTTGTAGAACAGGGTGTTGAATTGATCGACAAACAGGCACGCAGTTATACCGACGGACCAAACTTATTTAGACAGGTAGCCCTTAGAATATTATCGTCTATAAAATGTTTTGCTTCCTCACTAAGGTGTTCTCGAGGCGTATTTCCGAAAGCTTCACTGCACAACAACCCACGAGCCATTCCTCTTTGCTGCAATGATAATGTAATTGAAGTGGTCATAGGCTGCACCATGAACCAAACGCGACCTAAAACAATCCCAGTGACTATTTTTAACAAAAACAACGCGAATAATACTTTTGTCGTAAAAACAGAAATTGAGTTTACAACAACAATTGTCAATAAAAAAACACAAATTACGCCCGATGAGGTTCAAACCCAAGGCGTCTGGGCAAGAACCAAGAACTCTACCTCAAGGCCACGGAGCATGAACACCGGGTCGTTTTAGCGCAGCTCACGTCGGGAGTTCTGCAGCGAAGAGTTTGGAAACACGCGTACCGGAGTTGAGGCACTGCCATTCGAACACTTTTCAAGCACGCCTACTTTTTTCCTTCTATTTGGAAATCAGGATCAACGGACTGAAACTATGCCGAAAGATATGATGTTCCGTTGATTTTGTGGGGGCCACATACAGAGGAAGCTCGAAAGTAGATATTTCTTAATTTGACGTTAATCTGTTCTTTGAACCAGGAACCTTAACTTATCCGCCATCTCACCGCATCAGACGGACTTCAAAATTGTATGAAAAGAACACCCTCCGACGAGGCACTAATTAGCGATGCTGTTACACCAGAGTGTGCGTGAACGGCGTGTATTCCTAACGCGAGCACCCACACTCCTCGTTCAAATCAAAACCAAAAGGAAGATCGTCCTATACATTCGGAAACCTTCATCTTGAAATATCCTTGGGGATTTCATAGCGGGGAATTAACTCGTGATTACCATTTGGGCAAATACGACGAACATTCGTTTCAATAGCAAAGTACGTGTCGCTTGTAGAAGAGCGATTGCTAGGTGGCGCAGAGATCATAGACATGTTTTGTTGTCTTGTGGAAGCTCTTATTTCCCGTTTTGGCTGTTTCGACTGGCATTTTCATTTGCGTTATTAGGGTCTTTCTGGCCTTGAGAGTCAGGGTCACTAATTTTATCTTATCATTTCCGAACGATCCGCCGGCTAAGTGCTCAAAAGATGGCAGGTCACCACGCTTATTACAGTTTTTCTGTCTTCCTTTCAAGCACTTGGCATTAATACTGCCAATCCAACTTTCAACACATCATTTCGCTGAAGACATGGTCAGGAGTAAACAATATTGCTAGGTGTTAGTGAAATAAAATATTAAAAACCAAAAACAGATCCCTCAATGTTGGGTCAGCTGTAAGTGTTTAAAAATGTTTAGGCTTAAACATTATAGGTTTTCTTTTACATAAAACCTTTCCAAAAACAACGATGGTTGCATTATGGTTTCTTTTAGAAAAACTGCGTTTGTAGTTTTTAAATTATTTATGTTTGTTTTTAAACTCCAAAATAATGTACAAACGTTTACTATAAACGCCTAATGCAACGCAGCTTAAAAAGTGGGTTTGGAATATCCAAGGTAGCGTACTCTTTGGGTACTTTCGTCTAGTTAACATTTATCACGCCAACCTTGGGAGGGATTTGAACCACATGTGTCTGAGAACGTTGGCTGCACCCATTAAACCCTACTTGTCTTTATAGATGCTCCCACGCTTTAGCGGAAGTCATTATACACGAGGCACCCAAACCCTAATACTGATTTCAGGATACCGGCTGCCTTCCGCAGTGGAATGCAAGGAGTAATCTTCGAGTTCTCGTGCGCTCTGGTGCATTCTAGAATCAAGCTTTGAAATGAATCCAGGCGTGTGAACTAGATAGTGGAAAATGAATCTTTTTAAATGTGTTCTATGAACGTGCAATGTAGAATACCTAATAAAGTGATGACCATTATACCTTCGAGATTATCTAGCCAACCACGAAACGGTATTTTTTCTCGAAGGATGCAACCCTGCGAAGGGGGTTTGTCGCCTTTGTGAAGTCGGCGATAGCCGCAGATGTCTTAACGTAGTCCCTATTTTGAACAGTTGATAATACAACAGGCAGTGCTGGGTCAGAGCTGGGCAGTTGCGGCAAGCGGCTGAGTGCACAGTTATGTAAAATATGTTATTAGAGAGAAAAGATACAGTGGTCATTCATGCACACATTTCAGACTATTGCTGCTATAATTTATTCTCCTCCAAGCAAGAAAGATAAATGTCGCCATCGGTAGGACAAACTGACAGTTCCACAAAACGTTTCCGGGGTCAGGTAAGTTAGGCTGTTTACCACTATTGCACCCCCCTGATCTGTGCTCTGAGTCGACGTCAGCGGCTACTGCTAAAGGCGTGTCTCTTGCGATCGTAGCTATGACAGACACCAACATATGCTTGCAAGATGGGACGTAATGAAATATTCTTGAATACATGATAGTAAGCTCATCACTGAAACACGGGGCCTGACAGTTATAATTGGCATAATCGCTTCGAAGTTACTTGTTTCCCGCGGAAGAAAATAAATCTTACAAATGCGTTCTCAAGACAACGGCTTTATTGCCTCAACATTACAAATTTGTCTAGTCCCGGCGAAACTTGTAGCGCGTTTTTGTCTTTAAGCCCAGGCCATTACTTTTGCAGCCTTGGAATGCAGAAATCACCTGTAGCTATAGGCCTCGCGACAAGCATCCCCTATAAATGTACCGGGCGTTTTGTAGGTTACAATGTAACATCTTATTACATCTAATATTTTCTTGAAGTAACTTATAAATCACTGGCTAAACCTTTACAGAATTTTTACAATCATTCCTGTAATATTTAAATGGACTGCGATATAGGTAAATAAAATTACTATATTGTAACTTTTAAGTTACAGGTTACTTCCTATTATAAGTTACACAGCAGGTCACCAAGAATAGAGTGCGGTCTCGGGACGGATTGGCACACTCCTAGCAATGTCTCCAATTATCTATAATGGCTTCTAGAGAATGCGGAGGCCACGGTGACATCTTACAAGAAAGGTGTCTTTTGGTGTCTACCACTAGAACTGAAGTTTGTGTTCTTACATTAGCGGTAGCACTTCACAACAGCGCTGTAGTATTACTTTTTTTTACTGAAGCAACGACACGAGCCGGAAATTTGGCACTCGACGGGAGGCACGCGCTCACCTGAGCTCACCATATTCTTGCTCCTCCGCGTTTTTGACAGTTTTTTGTTTTGCCAAAGCCACTCCCGTTGCCGAGGCGGCCCGGCGGTCGCGAGAAGCACGCGCCCACAAGCGCTCGGAATTTCGCAGTTTTTTTCCTGCAAAGACAAATTACACCTTGTCGAGCAGCTCCGCTGTCAGAAATTGAAGTGACGTGGTCCGGGATCACGCGGCAGGCAAGGGGACGGGCAGGAGAGCGTGAGGCAGGGATGGCCACCAGGAAAGGGAAAGAACGGTGTGCTAAGAGTGCTGGAGGAGGGCTTTGACAAAGAGCAACGCTACGCTCGCTGCGAAAAGAGAACTGCTGCGCAAACGAGGCTGGCCCGTCACAACACATGCAATGCGACTCGCATTCAGCGGTGAAGGTGTCTTACTTGCCGAATTGGGTGATACGGGGGAGAGCTAACAAGCGGAGTGTGTTTCCGAGGGTGCTGTGCAGAAGCATGAAATTTTATGCAATCGTGGACATAAATCGCTGTGATGGTCGTGAACATTGCTAACAGTTTCGCTACCTTCAAGTGTCATGCGTTAGTGTGAGCTTCTTTATTTTTTTACTGAGGAGAAGGGGAACCGCTACTGAAGGTTGCTAATGTTTATGTACGAAGTATATCGTGTAGGCTTGTTTATTGTCTTTCTTTATGTTCCTCTGCTTATTAAGATGTTCTATAAACTGACTTAAGTAATGTAGTACTCAGTGAGTATGAGCACTGCTGAATGTGTGTACAGTAAACGTGAGTTCACAATCAGGAATAACGATGATATGGGGGATTTCAATTGAGTTAGGGTAAAAATAAATGGTTTAATTCTTCACTTGCGGGAGTAGAAAACGATTTCATAAATATCAATTGTATTTGAAAGAGGTCTTTCTAATCTGGCTACCTTGACTGATACATGCCACCAAAGCCGCACATAGTCGTAGGACAGTAGTAGCCGAAGGTTTGGCATAATTTTGGCATTTGTGCAAATCACGCAAATTGCACAATCTAGACCAGCACTGCTCCAAGCACAAATATTCGCCAAAGCTGGAGCCAGAGTTCCATTCTCCGACATCTTCCATATATGTGGCGAAAACACGTGCGCAGGTGGTTTAGCTTCGCAGTTTACGCCAACATAAAAAATTCAAAGGGACCCTGGAAAGTTTCTGCATGAGCACTTGGCATTGCAGGCACAAAAGGGAACACCTGTGGGTTGGTCTATTTTTAATGTTGATATTTCCGAACACGGGAACCAGGATTTTAATTGGCTGTATGTTGTATACCTTCGTACTCGGCCACAACGACCGTAAACAGTCACCTATGTGTTACAGATCGGGCTTTTACTAGGCTAACTTACCTTCCTTTCAAAGAGTACTTGAAATCATCGGGTTATTTTGCTTAAAATGCCCATTTGTTTATTTTGGCTGGAAGAAGCGAATCCTTGCAAAGGCGTCTGTATTAAATGGTATTCCTCTCAAATTCACGAGAGCGACCTTTCGCAGTTGCTTAATAGCTATGCAGTTGGCCCAGGAGCGTGGTTCGATTCTCTAGACGGAAACGAAAAGAAAAACCTGCAACGTGTCGACATTTCTTCGCGTGTAAGATCCCTAGGTGGCCAAATCAATCTTGTTCGCTGGAATATGCCATGCTTGAATTGACCTCAGTATGCGTGCGTAGTCCTCCATCCCTGCTCCAGTCATATAAATATTCGAAGCAGCCTACATTTATTAGCAAAAAATCACAGCGGTAAACAGGCTGGAAACCGAAAACTTTTTGGCGCCCAATAACACCATTTACGCCGAAGTTTGAGATCTGTTTGTGCATCTGTTTTCTAGATTTTTTTTCTCTCTGTGTTTATTAAAGTGCAGTTTGTTTGGACGGAGCTATGTGGGAAGACAGTGCTGCTTTTTGAACAAGGAAAAAAGACTTCTGCTGGTTTTCACCCGGCTTTACATTTGATATATTGCCGCGAAACATGTATGGGTTTGTTTATTTATTGTTTTTTTTACTGCCGGGCCAGACTCGGCTGTGTCATCGGCGTGCCTACCAAAGCGTGTCTTAAATTCGTTATTTTTATGCGCACGTGCTATAACATTCAGATAAGCAGAATGTTTCGCCCTAACGGCGCTAGTCCAGAGTAATCTGCTGTGATCTACAATGTTCTGGATGTAAATCGATTGTTCCAGAAACACTTGCGCCGAAAGATAAAAGCCTGCAGAGCAGACGCCGCGGCATCTCTTTCGACGATCCTCGCCTGCGCAAGTCAATTTGTTGACCGCTGCTTCACCGCCTCTGTATTCTTTTGAGTTGTTAGGGGAGCACACGTTCTCTCCAAGAAAACTTGTTTTCCTTGAAGACAACTGCGTCGTCTTTGGCCGCGTGACATCCGGTGGCCGTGCGGGGTAAATGCACCCTACACCCTCGTCAAGCCTACAAGAATGTCCCACTCATGCCAGCCGCCGACAGGAAGGTCTTCAGCCGAAGGTTGGGCTCCTTCCGGATAAAGTGAAGAAAGAAGACGTCGTGACTACCACCATTATCAACGCAGGCACCATGGCAAGCACTACCCTCGTTCTTCAACAGCCCCGTGAACCACCATCGTTCCGCGGATCCCCCGGACCGGTTGGAGGACTCCAACCCTGAGGACTGGTTGGAGAAAGTGGAGCGCGTCCGCATCATTAACAGGTGGGATGATGACGAAACTTTCCCCCATGTCTTCTTCTACATAGACGATACGGCCCGAACGTGGTTTGAAAACCAGAAAAGCTCCCTAACCTACTCGACACTCTTTAGGAGTAAGTTCCTCAAAACATTCGCCACCACTGTGCAGAAAGAACGAGCCGCCCTTTTGTTCGAAACGCGCACGCAACATCCCAACGAAGGGGTCGTAAGCTTCGTTGAGGAGATGAAGCAACTATTTCGCTGCCCGGACCCTGAAATGACGAAACAAAAGAAGTTACGATTCTTGATGCGCGGTGTGAAGGAGGAACTGTTTGCTGGACTTATCCGCAACCCGCCCAAAACCATCGCCAATTCGTGACCGAAGCCAGCACGATTGACAAGGCTTTCGAAATACGGGTTAAGCAGTATGACCGCAACTTTGTTGGCGCGGCCAATGCGAACAGCGTCGACAACATGCGGATTCCGGCTGATACCCTACGCGAAACTACCCGAGCAGTAGTGACAGAGGAGCTGCAAAAACTTTTCCAAACGCCGCCGCAACCGAAAGTCGCTTCTTTTACCAACGTCATCAGGGAAGACGTTCAGCCAGCCCTGGGTACATCAACAACGCCAGAAGCACCCCGCGAGCCACAAGCCATGACCTACGGATCTGCTGCCCGTCGACCTCGCCCACCTGCACCCTATTGTCCCGAGACTCCATTCTGTCGTCCCATGTCGCCGGCCCGACCATCTATGGTGCAAACCGCCGCACCGAGGAAGACCAACGTGTGGCGAACGCCAGATAATCGTCCGCTGTGCTACCACGGCAGAGATTCCGACCACATCTACCATCGCTGCCCCTACAAGAGGCTTGGTATGCGAGGGTTCTCCGTCGACGCACCCCGCAACCGACCCGGCCAGCGCCCATCGGAGATCGAAGAATACCTGTCCAACACGAGCCGTGGACCAGCCCATTTCAACCGATCGCCATCTCCCTACACATACCAGTCGCCCAACCACCGTAGCAATGCTGATTTCGCACGAGGAAGGTCACGCAGCTCACGCGGGGGAAACTAAAAGCAGCAACGTCTGGACGAAAAGTTGCACGAGCGCGGATAAAAAAACCCTCCTACGACGCAACGACTCGCGGAAGACGATGGTTCCCGACATGCCCTCAGTTCGACGACCCGATCTAACCTGGACGTGACTACTGAACACGACAACCACACGACGACGCACAGTGCCCGACGGTCAACACGCACAAGCCGAGATGCGACGCCCCGACACACCCGCAACTCGAGGAAGGCACCATCCGACATGAAGGTGTCTTACGATTTCTTTGATGTAGTCGCACTCGTAGACATGGGAGCCGACTACTCAGTAATGACCGGAGCATTTCCGTCTAAGTTGAAGAAAGTTACAACAAGATGGGACGGCCCGCATATATACGCAAAGCAGGAGGCCATCTTGTAACCCCAAGTGGAACGTGACATCACGCGTCACCATAAACGGCATCACGCACCCTGCGCGTTCGTCATTTTGACTAACTGCTCCCGCGACGTAATTCTCGGAATGGACTTTTTGACGGACAACGGCGCAATAATTGTCCTACAGACCAAGTCGATAACTTTTGCCTCCGATCACTCCACGATGCCACACCCGAACCACGAACACCATGCTGCTGTAAGGATCGCCGACGATTATGTCACCCTGCCACCTCGCTCAAGCTTGATGTTCGCCGTCTACTGTGAACTGGCGGCTCCTGACGTGGAAGGTATTATAGAGAGTGACAAAGGGTTACTTCTCTACCGTGGTGTCTCTGTCGCAAAAGGCATCGCAAGCTTTAATCAACGCCAATCATAAGTTTTGGTCACTCATTTCACCAAGGAGTACCAGCGTCTGAACAAGGGCGCTTAAATTGCGTTCCTCGAAGAAACGCAAGATGACATGATCGCAGTTGCCAACTTTGAATGCGCAGGTGCAGATGCTTTCAAGCGGCCGCATATTTTCGACGTGAACCCGGCGCTGGCGCAAGAAAATCGCGACAAATTATTGAATTTGCTGTGTCGCTACATTGAATGTTTTTCGTCGAACTCAAAAGTACGTCGGACACCGATAGCGAAGCACCGAATATAACCGAAGATGAAGCCCGACCTACCGGACAGTCACCGTAACGCGTGTGTTCGCACGAGGGAGAAGCCATCCGGACACAAGTCAAAGACATGCTCAGCGACGACATTATACAGCTATCGAAAAGCCCGTGGGCTGCTCCAGTCGAACTCGTGAAGAAAAACGGCGGCACACTGAGGTTCTGCGTTGACTACCGGTGATTGAACAAGATCACCAGAAAGGACGCGTACCCCCTGCCAAGAATCGATGACGCCATCGACCACCTCTGCCACGCAAAATACTTCTCATCGATGGATCGGAAGACAGGCTACTGGCAAATTGAAGTGGACGAGAGAGATCGAGAGAAGACTGCATTCATAACCCCGGACGGCCTAGACGAGCACAAAGTGATGCCTTTTAAGCTATGCGCGGTGCCAGCAACGTTTCAGAGAGTCATGTACACTGAGCTAGCTCGCCTGAAGTGGCGCACCTGCCTCGTATACCTCGACGACGTTGTGGTATTCTCCCGGACTTTCGATGAACAGCTTGCAAGGTTGCAGTCTGTTCTGGAGGCCATCCGTACGTCGGGGTTAACACTGAAGCCCCAGAAGTGCCGCTTTGGATACGAGGAACTCACGTTTTTGGGCGATGTCGTCAATGATGCGGGAGTCCGTCCTGACCCGGCGGAAACTTCAGCCATAGCGAACTTTCCGAAACGGAAAGATAAGAAGGCCGTGCGAAGTTTTCTGGGACTATGTGTATACTACCAGCGCTTCGTCGCAAAATTTCGCTCGCATTGCAGAGCCACTCACGCGCTTGACTAAAGATAGCACTCTTTCCAGCTGAAAAATGCCCAAGAAAAAGCATTCTGCGAGCTGCAAGCCAGCAAAGCCCGTCCTTGCTCGCGCATTTCGACGAAAATGCGGAAGCGGAAATGTAAACAGACGCCAGTGATTTAGGCTTCTGTGCCGTCCTCGTACAAACGCAAAGCTTGTGCGAAAACGCAATCGCCTATGCAAGCCGTGGTCTGTCCAAGGAAAAAAGAAACTACACGGCCTCTGAGAAAGAGTGCCTCGCAATTATATGAACCATTTCAAAATTTCGCCCATACGTGTATGGAAGACCATTCAAGGTTGTGACAGACCACCATGCGCTTTGTTGGCTCGCCAATTTGAAGGACCCCTCTGGCCGTCTTGGTGGGTGGAGCTTGCGCCTGCAAGAATTCGAAGTTACAGTTGCCTTTAAATCCGGAAGGAAACACTCCGACGCCGACTGCCTCTCCCGCGCCCCCGTCGACCCACCACCACAAGACTCCGATGAGTACAGCCCGTTCTTCGGTGTGGTGACGGAGAGCGATCTAGCCGTCCAGCAGCGTGTCGACCCCGACTTACGCGTCATATTCGACTACTTCGAAGGAAGCCACGTCACCATGCCTAGGACCTTCAAACGTAACCTACCAGCTCTCAGCCTGAAAAACTCCCTTCTCATGAAGAAGAATTTCAGCGCCGGAACCAAAACAAATTATCTTCTTGTCATCCCAGCAGACCTTCGCGATTAAATATTGGAAGCATCTCGGAACAGTCCGCAGAATTGGAAAAATCAAATCGAAGTACTACAGGCCCCGTCTCACATCCGATGTCGCCCATTACGTCCGGAGCTGCTGTGACTGTCAGCGACAAAAGACGCCACCGAGGAGACCCGCCGGACTTCTGCAGCCGATCGACCACCAATCGAGGCCCTTCCAAAAGATTGTAATGTACCTTCTGGGCCCGTACCCTAAATCCCAATACGAGAACCAGTGGATTGTCGTAGCGACCGACTACATGACGCGCTACGCACAGGCCACCGCTCTTCCGAGGGGGACTGCACAAGAAGTGGCAAAGTTCTTTATACGGCAAGTTGTTCTGCGACATGGGGCCCCGGAAGTTCGAATCATGGACCGCGGAACGACCGTTACTGCGGAGCTGGAGCAAGGAGTATTACGCTACCGCAACATGGATCACCGAAGAAAGACGGCGAACAAACCCCAAATGAAGGGACTAACAGAACGTCTGAACCAGACAATCTCAGATATGCTGCCAATGTACGTCGACGTTTAACATAAGACTTGGGACGAAGTGCACCCATATGTCACGTTTGCGTACAGCACGGCAATCCAGGAAACTACGCAGATGACACAATTCGAGCTTGGCTACGGAAAATGAGTGACAACGATGCTTGACGCCATGCTTCCACATGTAGAAGACGACGACCTCAACCCCGACGTCCAAGGATACCTTCAGCGTGCAGAGGAGGCCCGCCAGCTCGCTCGAGTTCGTACAATGGACCAGCAGCTGGTGGATGCCTGGCGCTACAACCTCCGACACCGAGACGCTGATACCACCCAGGGGATCGTGTTTGGGTTTGGACTCCTATCAGATGTCGCGGCTTCAGTGAGAAGCTTCTGCGATGGTATTTCGGAACCTCCCAGATTCTACGACGTGCCGGCCAACTTACCCACGAGGTGATCGCCGATGGTGATTCCGGAACATCACGATGAGGCACGCGGTCCGAAGTCGTCCACGTGGTTCACTTGAAACCCTACTATGCAAGATAAAGGACTTTTTTGTTGTTTGTTAGGACTGTCTTTCATTTTACTATTTACGCCGACGTTTGAAATGTGTTTGTGCATCTGTTTTCTAGATTTTTTTCTCTCTGCGTTTATTAAGGTGCAGTTTGTTTGGAAGGAACTATGTGGGAAGACAGTGCTGCTTTTCGAACCAGGAAAAAATAGCGTTGCTGGTGTGGACCCTGCTTGACATTTGTTATATTGCCGCGAACTATGTATGGGTTTTTTTAATAATTTTTTTGTTTTTACTGCCGGGCCACTCCAGGCTGTGTGACCTTCGTTCCTAGCAAAGCGCATCTTCCTATCTTTATTTTTATGCCGCACGGACTATCACATTCAGATAAGCAGAATGTTGTACCCTAACGTCGCTAGCCCAGAATAATCTTCTGTGATCTACACTGATGTGATTGTGAACCGACGGTTCCAGAAACGCTTGCGCCAAAAGGTAAAAGCCTGCAGAGCAGACGCCACAGCATTCCTTTCGACGATCCTCGTCTGCGCAAGTCAATTTGTTGCCTGCTGCTTCGCCGCGTCTGTATTCTTTTATGTTGTTAGGGGAGCACAAATTTGCTCCAATAAACTTGTTTTCCTTGAAGACAACTGCGTCGTCTTTGGCCGCGTGACTATATTTTGGAAAGACCTGAAAGCAGAGAGCTACAAGAGCTAGCAGTTTTGCACACTGCACAAAGCATAGTTGAATGCATAAAATATCCTAAATAAATTATCTGCACATTTAGTATTACTTTTGCTCATTCACACAGAAAACAACCTCAGTTCTCTTTCGTTGTCGTATGAGGCAGGTGTAATTACAAAATATGTGTATCACTATTAAACGGAACTATTATAGAGTCCATACCGCAGGAATCACCGCAAGTACACAAAAATGCACAGAGTAGTTTTGTGCCGAGTTTGAGGACTACTTTGCCGAGATAAATGCAGTAACTCAAACAAAGAAGATGTGGGCAGGTTTCGTTCGGCCCGTTCTAATTTTGACAATGCATGTACGCCGAGGTTATCGTTGTACTCTTTCATGACGTGAAAAAACGGATCTTTCCATAGGCTGACAACAGTGATTGCAATGTGCACGCCTTATTTACAATGTTTTTTAAATTTTGTCTGTATGTATGTCTGTCCGTCTGTCTGTCTGGTTTTTGTTTCTTCTTTAAAGTCATTTGCAAGACATCCCAGAAAAAAATGGCCTTACAGCACTCCATCAAAACATGCTGAACTGTTTCTTGCTTTCCTCAGACCCGATTCAGCCACGCGGCCAATCTAAAATACAGCCTGCGCAATAGTCTTATATAGTCACAGCTAATTGTGCCCGTCTAAGTCCGGTGTAATGTTCATAGTTGTCAATATTGGTGAAGAACAACAAGACATTACGCAAATATAAGACAACAAAGTAATGCAGAAGTGATATTTGCAGCATTCCTTTATAAAAAATCGTACGTGTTCGATTTGTGCGAGATATACTCCATCAACTGCAAAAAAAAATCCTTCTGCTGTCGCCTGCTTTCGCCCGCGCCAATATAGCTTCTGGCGGCATTTTAAGAAATCAACCGGCAACAGTTACGAAAGGTTCCAGTAGATAGATTACGCTCTTCTTGCAACGCACGTGGAGGAGAGAAACGCGGTTCTGTAAATGGTAAAGTAGGGCGCCTTGATTCACGCGCGTCTTTGCCATACGGCAGCGTTGGATTTGAGCTCGGTGACTCCAGCTCACTAAGGACACCCGGTTTGGAGCAGTGGAACACAGGAAATTTAAAATGATTTCAGCAAACCCTTGGCGTCTTTACCTTGGGAGGAGCGTGACGCAAGAGGAAAAACATGAGAGGTGAGCGGAAAGCGAAGGGAGCCATTTCCTTGACAAAAGTCGATAAAGACTATCGTCTTTTGACGACATTTGCAACGAAAGAACAGTTACGCGGTCAATTTGTATATCTGATACCAAGCTCTAGCCAAGCATATACGTAACCTCCAAGGCGCACAAAGAAATAGCATGCGTCAAATATTTCTGATGTTCTCCCTCGAAGAACGTTCTTAATCGCGCTCACAGATACCTAACACATCGCTAAATAACATTTCATGAGTAGAGAGAACTGTTGCTCGACACCGTAATAAAAGCAAAAAAAAACCACTGGCGCGAAACCCATCGAATTGGTGTAAAATAATGAATGTGTACGAAAGGATTTGATGTAAAAAACAGCAGTTTTTTGTGAAACGCCAGTTTATACATAGGCGTAGCTTTATTTTATACAAAGAAAAGTTATATCATCTAACATCTATTTGTTCATTCTGTGTTCCTATTATGGAACACTGTTCCAGAATGTCGTTTATGCAGTACCAAAAAAAAATATTTGCACGGGCCACATTAGATGGGCGCACATCAAGCAAAGTGTACGAAGACGTTTCGTGAACATCAGAACATCGGAGTGGGCATGGGAGCAGCTTCAACAGCTCATCTGACATGTCGCGCCTTTGCCCGTTACAGGCTTTCCTTTCGCTGTGCGTGCTATGGCCTCCAGCGCAAGCTACTGTCAAACTCAAACCAGCAGCACTGATTACCGAGGAAGCCGGACAACAACCAGCCAGTCATCTACTACAAGCCCTCTTCTTGGATCTGCCTGCGGTTGCGCCAGCCACATTCTGCGCATCGACGTCATTAGTGACGTCGGTTGCCGAGTTGGACTTAAGAGCCTGGCAGAGCGGTTACCGCTTCAGTGGGCATGGGAGCAGCTTCAACAGCTCATCTGACACGTCGCGCCTTTGCCCGTTACAGGTTCGTAACGAGTTTTCGCTCTTCAGTAGAAAAAGTGACAATCGTTGCCTATTTCTGCTCCCATGCCCCGGAGTTCTTTTTGACATCGCGAGTGATTGTGTTTCAATGCTGTTTTTGTTTTTGCGCGCCGGGGATATCGAAAGTAATCCGGGACCTAACACTCGTTCTACCAGCTCGCTGGTTCCTGAGTCCTTGCCGGCAGATCCTTCAGAGCAAACGCAAGCAGTTTTTAACATCCTCAAAGATATCCAGGTGCGCTCCGTTGAGTCATCGAAAATCCAGGCTGATCTAGCCACTGACCTTAAGGAAATCAAAACGAGTCAGAAAAAATTGAGGAAAAGATTGGCTCAATCGAAAAACGCTTAGACACACTCGAAGAGAAAACGAAAACAGTGGATCACCTTGAGCAGGATATGACGACTATCCAAGCTTCAGTGGAAACACTGGGCACCCAACACGAATCAATACAAGCTCGTCTCGACGAACTTGACGATCGGTCCCGACGCAACAACTTAATTTTTCACGGTGTACCAGACGCAAAAGAAACGTGGGAACAATCGGAACAGCGTATAACACAACTGCTGTCTGATGCAACTATTAACCTAGCAGATCACGACATCGAGCGCGCCCATCGCTTAGGTGCTTACAAAGAAAGCAAATCCCGACCAATTATAGTTAAGTTTTCAAACTACAAAACAAAAGACAAAATTCTTTCGGCTGGTACAAAATTAAAAGAACTAAACGTCGCCGTCACCGAAGACTTTTCACCAGCTACGCGCCAGGCTCGGGGAAAGCTCGTGGCCTTTGCCAAAAGCCAACCCGGATCACCGAACTTCAAGCTGCACCATACCAAGCTAATAATAGACAAAAAGCACTACACGTACGACCTTTTCACTGATAGCATAAACGAACTAAAGCAGCAGCAAAAAGATAACCAAGTACTCTCCCATCCAACGCCAACACGTGCTTTAACATAGGGACGCGCGAGGGGCAGTGGAACTAAGTCGTGTAATGTATCCGTGCTTTTCGCGAATGTTCAGAGTATTATTAACAAACGGGATGCTTTAACGTCTGTCATTGACACTTGTAACGCTGACATCATCGTACTAACTGAAACGTGGTTGCACTCAAACATTCAAGATCACGAAATTCCACACCACAGTCGTTTTTTGTTCTACCGATGTGACGGAACAATACGGCGAGGCGGTGGCGTTTTCTTAGGTATCTCGAAAGATTTGTCATCCCAGCGCATCCATGTTAGCACTAACCTCGAAGTTGTATGCGCCCTTGTTGAAATAGGGTCCCGAAAGTTGTCATTTTGCGCCTGTTATCGCACCCCTACTGACTCGTCTAGTTTTGTAAGTGAGCTACACGATGTGTTAAACATACTTGTTTCTCGTTATCCTACGTCCCCCCTGTTTTTGTTGGGTGATTTTAATATGCCGAATATAGAATGGGCTGATGAACATTCTACTATTTTTCCTTTCTCTACGTTTGCTCAAGAATTCCTAGACCTATGCTCTCTTTTTTCGCTAACTCAGTTATTCAAAGAACCGACAAGAATAATGAACGGTACAGCAAAACACTATTGATCTAGTACTTACAACCATGCCTGATTTTGTTTCTAACCTCATACATCTACCAGGTCTGAGCGATCATTCTTTACTCACATTTAGTCTAAATTTATTGCGTCCCAAAACAACAAAACTAAGTAAACCTGTCCGCAACTATAACCGTGCTAATTTCGAAGCAATTAACAACAAGCTAGGCGAATTTCTTGACCCTTTTTTTAACGATTTTGATAATCGAACTGTGGAAAATAACTGGAACATGTTTACTAAAAAAGTTAGCGATCTCACGGAGAAATAAATTCCTGTTCACTCTATCTGTTCCAGTTGTAATGCTTCATGGTATACAAGTAACCTTAAACGCTTATCTAACAAGGAAAAACGCTTGTACCGATCAGCAAAACTCTCTAGTAATGATGCACGTTGGGCAGCTTACAAACTGGCTAATGATAACTATGTTGCGGCACTAAGGTCTGCCAAAGAGAACTTTTTTCGTACCATATTACCCACTATGCTAGTTACTCACACTAAAAAGTTTTGGCGCACCATCAATCCTCGTGATAACAATGTCGTTCATCTAACCGACACCGACGGTGCTGCAATTCCTTCGGGGGAATGCGCTAAGACTTAATAAAACATTTGTGCGTAATTTTTCTTTTTCTGAAAACGTCTGCATGCCACCTCTTGAAACATTTAACTACTTTGATATGTTTCCAATAATTATTAAACCAAGCGGAATTGCTAAAGTAATTAAAACACTCAAAGTTTCTTCCGCTCCCGGTTGTGACGACATCAGCCCTAAATTCTTGCAGAGCACTTGCGCCTATTCATCCATCATTTTAACAAAGATTTTTCAGCAATCACATGACGACGGTTGTTTGCCTGCCGACTGTACGGTGGGGAAGGTGATTCCGATTCATAAATCAGGAAACAAAAAATCGCCGCCTAATTATTGACCCGTTTCACTTACTAGCATCCCTTGTAAAATACTCGAACATGTTCTTTTTTCACACCTTCTTAATTTCTTAGAATCAAATTCATTTTTTACGCGATCACAGCATGGTTTTCGCAAAAGTTACTCATGTGAAACACAGTTAGTATCTTTCACACATAAGCTTCATGCCATACTTGATCGATCATCATCTGCTGATTGCATATATCTAGACTTTTCAAAAGCATTTGACAAGGCGTGCCATAAACTACTACTACACAAGTTACGTCAGCTTAATATTGAACCGAAACTACTTGCATGGCTTGAGATTTTTCTAACTACTGGCTTGCAGTTTGGTTCGATTAACAACCAAAATTCTAATAATACCTCCGTTAAATCCGGTGTGCCACAAGGTTCTGTTCTCGGCCCTCTGTTTTTCTGATATATATTAATGATTTAACGTCGTGCGTCTCATCTAATATAAATTTATTTGCTGACGATTGCGTAGTGTTCCGAGAAATAATCTGTGACGATGACCTTACCACCCTTCAAACTGACCTGAATTCTGTAACGGCTTGGTGCTTAAAGTGGCGCATGGAACTCAATGTTAGCAAGAGTAAATTTATGCGTGTATCTAGAAAAAATAACCCATTACCTGTTTACATCCTCGATAGCATCGCCCTAGACTCTGTTTCTTCCTATAAATATCTCGGTGTTAACATTACAAGCAACCTAACCTGGCACGTTCACATTGAACATATTATTACAATGCAAACCGCATGCTGGGTTACCTGAGGCGTAATTTTGCTAAGGCACCATCTTCCCTTAAACTACTGTTGTACAAAATACTTATTCAGTCTAAATTAGAATACGCCCCGTGTATTTGGAATCCTTCTTGTAACAATCTCATAAACTCACTTGAAATGGTACAAAACAATTCTGCCCGTTTCATCCTGTCTAGTTATAACCGAACCGCCAGCGTAACAACAATGAAATCTACCCTTAACCTTCAATCCCTAGCAGTTCGACGTAAAATTTCCCGACTTTCGTTGTTCCACAAAATATTTTATCACCAACATCTGCATGAAGAACTCATTTTGCCTACATTGTACGTTTCTTCTCGCCTTGATCCTGCTCACAAAGTCGGTATTGCATCAACCCGAACGACCGCTTTTTCTCAGTCGTTTATTCCCCGTACGTCATTAGAATGGAATCGCCTTCCCTCTCCTACAGCAACCATTGTAAATCACACGCTTTTAAAAAATGCCATAGTTAACATTGTGTAATTCTTGCTTGTTGTGTACAGTTATGCTTGCTTGCTGCGTTTATTTTTGTGTCGCCTAACTTTGTATAAGATATTTGTTTGATATGTATTTCTCTCGCTCCTTTTTTTTGTTATTCTTATGAATGTACCCACTCCCCTCTATAATGCCATTGGTCCTGCGGGTATTACTCATAAATAAATAAATAAATAAATAAAACAGTAATTTTTTTTCCGAAACGCCGCGTTTTAAACAGGCGCAGTTTTAAGAGTTTTACGCTTAAAAATGTTATATCGTTGAACAATTACTTGTGTTTGGATCCTTCCGGTATTGAGACAGCGAGGAGAAAATGCCTAAACAATGAAAAAATATTTCAGTCCGTATACCTTTAAGAAGAGCGGTATATTCAATGTGACAGAAGAGTCTCGTAGTATTTCGCTTTCACATGAACCCTAACACACATTTGAAGTTCTGCGTTCGAAAATGTTGCCTGTACGACTGGACGCGCGCTACGTAGGGTGCTTGTGAACCCGTCATGGTTTGAAGCGAAAACAGGATTGTGGCGAACACTGAGTACCAACTACGAAGTACCCGTTATGCCTACCCCGTAAGATTCAACCTTCGGCATCATCGTGCTCAGTACACGTGAGGTTAATCTTCTCACTTTCTTCTCCGCCACCTCCTTCACCAAATCTGTTCTACATACTTGAGACACAATTTTATGCGAAAGCATTGGTCAACCATGTAGGAAAAGATTTCTGCCTCAATGGCGAACGAACAGCCCCATAGAAAGCATGAAGAGAGCAGCAGAAATTTGCCCTGAGCCTATAGAAAGCTAACACGTGCGATGTAGTCCTGAAAATGCTGTAAATTTGTATTTCCATTACGTTCAACCCAAACGCCTCTGCTGTGCAATACAACCACACTTCCTCAGCACCCTCCCTCCCCACCCACCTGAGCTCGGTGACTACAGCTCACTAAATGTGGACCTCGCAAACGGTATGCAATTTCGACCTATTAATGTATATTTTAAAGTGTTCTTAGGCCTACACGAGTAATTGAATAGTGGCGTAACTATAGTGAAAAACCGATGAGTAGCAAATTATATTGATATAACCAGAATGTCTGTCGGGGGGCGCGAACGATGAAGTGAGCAATTCTTTGGAACAAAAAGAATGAGAAAAGGGCGTTCAATTACACGGGATATTGCCATTTACAAAGGACACGTTTCGCATTTGGTCAGTAATGCTTCCTCAATAACTACATACCAGGAGCCAACTTCTCAAACCTTGGCAAAGGTACCGGGCGGACCTTGTATGGCGCGGCCGAGCGTCGCTTCAGCGGACAGCGCCGCCTGTGGCGAACCGCTGGTCAGTGGAATGCCGGTGGCGGTCAGTGCGATGTACCTGCACGTGGCTTTCTGTCGTTTGGAAAAGGTGCACTTGCAAAGCCTAGATAACCACAAGGACTTTTCAGGTAGGTAAATCTTGAGAGCAGAGGCGGCCTTTACGAGACATTCCGCTTTTGCCGGCTCGCAGGTTTGCGCATCGAGGACAAAATTCCAGCGAAATGCTCCTTTACAGCCGGCGTCTGGAGCCGATCCAAGTACACTGCGGCGCTCGCCGTTTGCAGTTCATGGAGGAACGGCGTTATGGACGAGCAAAAAAAAATTGGGGATGGGGATAGCTTATGCGAGTTACCCTAAAATAGAAATGCTAAGAAAATCCGCTACGTAACTTCAATACTGGAGGTAGAAATGTGGTTGATTTTGTAGAAACACGTATACAGCAGCCATGGCGGTTCGTTTCCAGAATACATTACGCATGATAGTAGAAAGCTTTATTGATGCAGGAAAGCGCCACTTTATGCCAGTAATGAGACTTCCTCGAGGCTAGTTGGTTAATCGTTTATCAAAAAACAACTACTGCGTGATTGAAGGACGAAAGACGGGAGGGTGCAAAGAAATCGTCTTAAGTTTCCAAACCGAATGCTGAGGTCGCCTTTTTATTACAAACCGCGAGCAACGCATGAATAAACAGAAACTGCATCGCATGCGCTGTGATAAATCCACTGTCACAGTTTAGAAGACCAAACAGATCCTATGGGATACAAATTGTAAATACTATGAGAATTATCTACTAATGCGTTCAAATTCTTATGCGGCTTTTTGTTTAACCAACCTTGCGTTTTTCAGCGGCAATTTAATGCCTCAATCCGGACAGCTAATAGTGCTACAGCAAGGCATCGGAATACACGTTGAGTCCCTCAGTTCGTCGCCCGTTGTCTTTTTTGTGTTTATACATTGAAGCGCAACATTCCGTGGAACCGTGACCTATATAATTGGAAATGTATTTCTTTATTCGGGAGTTTCTTGCTTTGAACGATAGTTGCCACGACATGATTTCGTTGTCATGATCTCAATTGCAACACATTTGTTCCTTGTGGTTATACATTTGTTCGTTTGTTTTTCAATTATTTACTTTACTCTTATAATGATAAATATGTTGATAAGGGGTCACGCGGTATATGATGATGTAGTCAGCAAATAATATTTAGCATTTAAAAAATTCGGGTGGTACAAACGCTCTGTCACTTTTTTTCACAACTTCGCCGTCTATCGGTGCCAGCCTTTGTCTCACACAAGTGGTAAAGTGGTGAGCGGAATGGGGAGGGTTTTTGAGCTTGGCTTGCTAGGTGGTTAAAATAATTTGCTCTGGATGAAGTTAGCAACAAAGGCACGTGACTTCCGATTGAGCTCCAGGCTCTCATGGCGTCACACGTGGAAACCGAAGGCAAAAAGCTCACGTTTACCGAAAGAAATTGTAAAGTGTCACGACGTTTCCATGGCCACACGGTAATCGAACACGTAGGCAAATGTCTTTATCTTGAAAGCACGCGTATCGAGGTGTCCCATCGTAAAGGCTGCTGTGGAAACCGGAGTTATTGAAACCAGTGAAAATACTTTTAACTGTTTAAAATGAATATTGATACTAATAATTTATTCGACCTCAAATGCGGAGTAGCTGGGAGTATGGCATCTCAAAAAGCGTCCATATCAATGAGGCTGGTACCCAACCTTAGATGCGTGTGGCCAGTTTACATAGTGGTTAGTGGATCATCGAACTCAATCCATCTGCCCAGACTTCTATTCGCGCACATATCCGCTCACAGCAACACTTAAGTATTACAGGCAACGCACCAATGGCGACAGATATCACGGAAGGCTACGGAGTGCAATTTGGGAGCCCATCCAGTAACGAGGGGAGCACCGAGTGGTAGCGCTACCCGTCCAGCTGCCCGGTCCCTGTACAGCACTTACCAAATTAGTTAAACCTGGATGTAACGAAGTTGACGAAAATTCGCAAGTTTTCGTTGTGCACAGGTTTAGATTTATGGCTTGCGTGAATGAAGCAGAAACGAAACGAAAATTGTAGAATTCCGTGAACGTGAGCTTACGCTTCAAGGATTTAGTTCACAGTGAAAATTGCGCGATACGCGCCCGATGCTTTACAACAAGCTTAGTTACTGCACAACAATCCAAATAAGCAAAATCACTTACTTCCTGTTGAACAGGCGTGGTTCATTTTTTGCAGGCCGTGAAATTTGGTTATCACTAAGTGCTATCGCTTCGCCTACTTGGAATGGGAATGGACGAGATATGTAAAAACTGCACTGGAGCAAGAGTTGTGATTTGAGAGCACGTCGATGGCATAGCAGCCTGGAAAAAGCTCGTGGTAAAATTGCACAGCTAAACCCATTGATCACGACTAACACCTAACTGCTTAGCAAAACAACAGCACGCCGGCTAAACGGCATTCTGCAATCGCCCAGAACAACGACAGCATGGCGGGCCACTGTCGTTTTGTCGTACATACCGTTCTTTACAATGTATTCGCACACTCCCACTATCTGCAAGCAGGTTTTTTTTATAAAACCGGACATAGATATGCACTACTTGGTTTTACTTCGTTAAATGCATTTCCATCATGGAAGAATTCTGTAAAATAAATTAAGTTCACTCCCACCTGCAGTTCGGGCCAATTTTTTCCTCACTTGCCAGGCATAGTCGGCATAACATCTTTATTGTGTATAAAAAGCACGTGTTTGCTGAGAGCGACCACACGGAGACATAAGTAATTTCGCAGAACTTTCTACACTCAAATAAAAAGTAGTGTTTTGTAAATTGCACCTTTTCAGTAAAGGACAACTGTCATAATTATACAATGCGGAAGGCCCTCCATCAGAAAGAAATGCTATATCGCAAATTGTTCTTTGAGCGGCGTCTCCTGCCGTCATCGTCGTTTCATGTAGTCACTGTACTAAAACACCAGGACACTATTGTTTCGATGCCTCGCGCTAGAACGCAACGCGTGCCAGAAGAACAAAGCCGAAAACTTGTATTTAAATGCCTCCCGTTAGAATGCTTTGTGCTTCAAAAACACGGGACTTTTGTAGGAAAGCTCTACTCCCCATGAGACATCTCTGTAGGCAAAAGCACCGAGGGGCCAAGAATACACTCATACACTTCAGGCTTCGCGCCTTCTCAGGGGTCATGATAGGGAGATGGCCGAGGATTTTTTTTTTGTTCCGGGACGAATTTGTAATGGACTTTTCCTTTTGGAACAAAACAGATACGAGAATGGAAAATATTTCGCAATGAAACCGGGGAAACTGTAAAACTGCTCACAGCAGGTGCATAGACCGTATACGCTAAGAACCTATTGTGTTCGCATCTGGCCTAACGAGATGATGTGCGCATTCTGCTTGTAGAGGCGTTCGCGGATCCCCGTATCTGGAATAGCACGGGCTGAAGCAATCATGAGTACCAGCGTCACTCTTGAGTATATTGCGAAATAATTTCTTTCCTCCAGCTAAGCAAACTGAGCGGACCTCGCCCACGCCCGCCAGACAGGGGGTGGAACACAACCCTTTTTATTAAGCCAAGCTGTATCACTTTCCGTCTTCCTCTCCCGCTACCAGTTTTCATTAAGATGGAGCTGTTGCACTCTGCAACGCTTCTTCGCTCCTCGTCTGCGCCGCTGGCGCCATTTTACAAGTTTTTCTCACCTCACCCACAGCGATGCCTACTTTCACAATACCCGAAATCATCTCATAACTTCGCTAGCACCGTTATCAGCTATTAAGTTTTAACTATCAGCGGCCCCATTTCGTTCTCTTGGAGAAACACAGTGGGAATTGAAGGAGCGCCCGCGTTTAGGGAATGGTGTGATGGGCGCGAAAAGTGCAAAAATGCGCTTCTGCAGAGCGTGCATCCTCTGCCATTCCACCTCGTCGAGTAGCTGCGAATTCCTGCATTATAAAGACCACGCTACTCTAGAGGACACTTAGGTCGGCATGACGGGCCATGGAACGCCCAATGCTAGGTCGGCATGACGGGCCATGGAACGCCCAATTCCATTGTCGGCATGACGGGCCATGGAACGCCCAAACACGTTCACGCAGAGGGATGCGAAAGCAGCCGCACATATTGAGGAACAGAGGCAGGTGCACGACATTGTAGTTTAGATTAAGCGAAAAAAGTGGGCATGGGTGGGTCACCTAACGCGAATGATGGACAACGGATTCACCATCCGTTTGACAGAGTGGCTGACGATACAAGGCATAACGCCATAGCGGCCAAACAACGGAGCTATGAGCTCCGAAAGATTTGGGGGAGAATATGGGCTCACCTATGACTGAATAGGCGTGCCCTGATATTCATGGGAAAAGCTTTTGTCGTTCAGTGGACACAAAGAGCTTATGAGGATGATGATTACGATGGTGATGGTGATAATGATAATGATGATGATGAACGACCATCACAGCGCTTGAACTGCAGACGCGATACGATATGATATTTCTCGTTCAGGTTGAAGGAGTTTGGGAGCGACATTTTTGGAAATGTCTTTTACTTATAATCACGGGCACAATACCGGTTGCTCGTTTATGCGTGCATGGGTTTGGGGTAGCTTGAAATTTAAGGGGGTACGCGTACCCGCGACTATTGTATGCCTTTACTGAGGACATGTCCATTGTAAGGGTGGAATATTTAAACCTGGACTTCACTCGGCGCTGTGCTGTCCATCGTGGTCTAGCATTTCATTTGGTGCATCATCCGCCCGGTAAGATGACGACGACGCGAGAGAGAAATGAACCGGCTTGTACGGAACAATAATATTAAGTCATAAGTTTTATTCAGCTAAGTATACTTAATGGCAAACTACATATAAACTTGTACTGATTAATGCACTCATGGGACTCCGCAACGCTTGGACGGCCATCTTCCTTCGCAGAGAAAATGGACATCGATTTGCGTTTTTCTTTATCCTCTGACGTATCCCGTTTTTTATTTGAACTCACGATGTTCTTTGTGCAACCAATGCACTAACACCGATTCCACAATTGCTACCGCAATTACACAAAAACTGAGTCTAGGTTAAGGGTTCAAATGTCAAAAACAAGGAGGCACTTTAGCAGCTGTACGCGCCATCATGTTGGATTTCACACGACATTTTTTCATTGTTGTGTTGTAGAGTTCTTGGTCCTTTTATTCGCCTGTTATGCTGGTTTACTACGTTTATTTCATCCTGTAGCGTGAAACGGTCACTTTCACATATAGCCCCCGAACAATAAAAGAGAACTAAACCATAATTTCTATAAGTTGGCTGCAATCACGTTATGCTTCCTTTGTACGTTTAGCCGTGTATAAGCGCTCGTTGAGCCCACAAATCTACATCATCATAAACGAACCATGGAGTAGGGTATGTTCACTGTCATTTCTATTACTATATTCTAAGTGAGGTCCTCTATTCACTCAGTTACCTTCTTCGCTGAGAGTAGCGTCCACTCCTGATCCTCGTTTTGTAAACTCACCGCAGTTGACGGATTCGGAAAGGTGGTCTGAAATTTTTAAGAATGAACTTTACGCTCCATATTAAAACGCGTCTATTGAAAAATTTTTAAGGAAATCTAAAATGGGGGAGGAAGCGCACACAGCCATCAAAAGCCGACATCCAGCGTGCCCGCAAGATCCTCGTTCCGCTGTTCCCTTTTGCTGTTGTAGCGCGCTGCAACCAAAAGATTAAACGACAGGCGTGTGATAAGCAAGAGGTCTGTTCTACGCCCACACTCCTGCGCCCGAGCGACGGCACATGCAAGCTACCGGCGCTCGCACGGTATTTAATTTAATTTTTTGAAGAGTGTCAAGTCAGCCACGCATGCGTTGTACTGTTCTAAAGGCCCCCATCTCCACGCACATGCTTCTATTATTTGTATGTCGAGGCGCCAGAGTGTCGTAAGTGCGAACGAAGGCATTAATATGCACAGGCTGCTACCAGGGCAAAGCAACAGCTAATGCGCTGTACTTACAATAATGTAGTGGTTAGAAACACCTTGAGGCCAAACCAAATTGACGCATAATAACGACATTCTCACACATCGACATAGGTAGGCGCAAGGCAGCTAAAGCGGCTGTGCTACGGCGTACATAAGAGTGGTCGCACGGTGTCTAGAGTCGCGAGACCCTACGCTAAGCACGAAACTTGTCCACGTCAAATAATATTGCGGCAGTTAATAGACAGCATTCAAATAGCCAAGGACGACCGCACAGAAGAGTAAAACGCGCTTGAGCACCTAGAACAAGCACTTGACTAAGGACGAAGGAAAACGGCTGGATATCATCTTACTTCAAAACTTAAGTATTCGAAAGACAATATTCGTGTGCCGCTCCTACCATAGAGTTTCATACAATAACAACTAGAGAAGGAATCTGGCGCTGGGTGTGCCCGCCGCAATGGGCGTTATGGGTAGTTCTGGATTCAGATTTTCGCTCGAAGGCTTGTGGAAGTTACTATGGATTGCAGGCAGTTTCATTTTCATTTGGGTTGATGAACGCATTTGCCTACGCCGGGTGTTGGAAGGAGCGATCAAACATACGTTTTTCCTTGAACTGCATGCCGTGCGCGCACTGACGCCGCCCTGACTGGAATGTTTTATCACAAGAGTTGCGAATTGTGGGGTCATCAGTTCATTGCCTGCACAGCGAGCACGAAAACACACATGACGGCACTGTGTGTGGCGAAGTTGTCTGCGAATTAGAATTTGCGGCGCTGCTAATTCGCCAGAGAAGTGAATTTTCGAAGGTGGTGATGTTTGCGAATTCCTTGGAACAGCCACATTTCTCATGCGAACGCCGGCTGCTACAGCGCAGACCAGTAGTACCGGCAGCTGGTAGATGAATGTCTGCTTGATGAGTGTCACAAAACTGCTTGATGAATGTCACAAATTCAGGATAGAATAAGTTCTCCAAAAAGTAATTGGTTTATTTTTTGAAGAGCTGAAAACTTTTCTTCATGCTGAAAACTAACTAAAAGCGTCGAAAGTTTTACAGAGTTTTTGGAGAAGTGCGGGTCCCTCTGTGGTTGGCGTACCTGGCAAGCGTACACTAGAAACCTCCTCGACTCCACGTGTGCTTTCTATTTAAACGCGGCGCTTTATTTCACACAAAAAGTGATATTGATCACTAACATTTTTGTTCCACACGTTATTTGTAAACATCTAACGACGTAATAAGAGGGTCGTTGACAAAAAAACACAATTTGCGCAGACTTAGGCCCGTTTCGATCTTACGCAATTAGCATACAGAACAACCCATCATTCCCATCAAAGCATATGCGCCATCTCGGAGTTGTCGTCGACACTAGCGCCAGTTTCCCCTCTCCTTATTGTTGTATGAAACTGTATGTGTCGCACCACGTAAATACCTCTCCGCTTCCCCGCCCATATCTCACATTCTATCCCTCCCGCTCCGTCGTCTCATGATAGACATCGGGCCGCTTACGTTTTTCGAATATCCGGGGTACGGAGTCTGGGCGGCCTTAGACCGGCGACGACGAGGTGAACTCGATCCCGTAGATGAAGCGCTGGTCGTTCCACCGCGGGCCTGCCGACGAACGTCGCTAAAGATTCGTCACCCCCGGACCTTTCCAAGCGTCTTGCGCGCTGAAAAGGTTCCAGTCGACTGCTTCAAGCTGCGCTCGCACCACCTTAAACTTCGCCCGATGGTCCGACTGTCCCACACCTTTGTTCCTTCTTTTCCTGGGCCTCCGCCACAACACCGCATCTGCGAGTGTGGGGCTTGCTTCGTGACTGTGACATCGCTTCCCCGGAGTCGGAGATACGGCCAGCGAGCCGAACCACCACAACCAAAAATGGTCGTCCCCTGCGGAGGAGGCCGTTATGTCAGCCGCGGGAATAAAAAAACTGAGGTCCTGGCCGGCCCTTTGTGACACTTGGACATCGATTTTTTGGCTCAAAGAAAGCGTTTCCACCACCACCACGATCGCATTCAAATATATGACGTTACATAGGCAGCCAACGTGGGTTCAAGTTTAACTTTAACCTGAGTGCTGTAGCTACCTGACTGGGCTAATTAAGATCCGTTGAGCCAAAACTCGGCATGTAATTTGTCCTTGTCTTGGACGTGTCCTAGTTTCGTGTTAGGGCGCAAAAATCGTATTTCTGCTAACCGGGGTAAGCGATGCCCTGGCGCTTACCCACAAAGTCAGTAAGAGCACGTGGAAGAGACCAATTATTCCAGGCCGGGGCAGTTGATTTTCTCCATGTTTCTAGATTTCAGAGGATGTTGAAGATGCCAAGTTTTCGAAAGTGATGCGGAGCCCTCCACTAAGGTCTGCCTGATAATCCGATTGTAGTTTCCGTTCGTTGAACCTCACAGAGGCGAGGTGTAGCTCCGCTCCGTTAAGCTGCCCAATCAATCAACCAATAGTCCTTTGCCGCCCCTTCCACATAGACACCTCATTTCTCGCCGCATCCCACCAGTCACGCTCTTCATCTTCCGTATGGCTCCCCCAAGGATGAACACAATACAGGTGGACTAAAGTCAATTCAATTTTACTGCGTTCCACTACTCGCGCGTTTCTACTAGAAATTTTCTTCACTGTTGCACTTCTACGAATGTCGTCATGGGGTCTCGTGTCAGGCTGCAGGTCTTTTTGTGTGTTAGGTCAAATCAAATCAAATCAAATGCACTTTACTTGACTTACAGATGGGTACACGGAAAATAGCAGTCACAAAAACCTACTCGGAGCAGCTTGACGAGGCAGCTGCCCCCATGTGGTTGACAGCAACGGGGTCGAACCGATCAAAAGGTGCAACAGAGAAAAAAATGAAAAAAAGCTTGAAAATATGTCAAGTAAACACAATAAAAAGTGCTAACAGTGACGATTATCAGAGTAACAGAAACAGCAATATCAGAATCAGGTGCATGTCACAGGTATTTACAACAGCCAAAATACCACAGATATATAACGCGCATTACAAATAGACATGCCGATTAAAAAAGTTTGCCGATATCAATGGAGTTAAATTGGCGTTATTTTCTATCGCATCAATAAAGCCGCAATGTATTTTTAATTAAAATAATATTGGCGTTATATATCAAGAAAGCCTTCGGTTTTATTTTTTTCTAAAAAATATGCTGAATTATGAAGTTTATTAATTTATTTTGTAGTTTGTAAAAGGTTAGGGTACAGAAATGTCTTCTTTATCAGTTATTTTTTATTGTAGAGGGGGTGCGTTCAGTCGATGGAGAGACAGACAGGGAGATATACATACTGATGGACCAAAGTTTCTTCAAGGGTTCAAGAGGAGTATTTCCAAACGCTTCGCTGCACACCATCCCACGAGACACTTGTCGTTGCTCAACACAGAATGTTGATTAAACGTGGTCATATGCTGCACCCCGAACCAGAAGCGACCTTAAAAATCACCAATCGCTAGTTATAACAAAAAACAAAAAGAACAAGAATAATACAGTTTTTTCATAAAAATATGAAATTGAGTTTAAAAAAACAATTGTCAATAGAAAAGAAATTACACCCGCTAAGGCTGAAACCCAAGGCGTCAGTGCAAGAACCCCGAACTCTAGCTCCAGGCCACAGAGCCCGAACGGCGGGATCGTTTTAGCGGCAGCTCAATAAAATAGTAGGATGAAATATCAGTAAAATAGTAGTGAAATAGTGAAATAGTAGTGAAATAGTGAAATAGTATTAGTGAAATAGTAGGCTCAGCACAGCTGCAGCTGTGCTGCACCGAAACTGTGCAGCGAAGCGTTTGGAAACACGCGTTCAGGAGTTGAGGCACTGCCACGTGAACACTTTTCTAACATGCTTTATTTTTCCTTGCGTTTCAAATTAGGATACATAGACCGAAACTGTGCCTAAATATATGATGTACCGCTTAGTTGTGGGGGCCACTTACCGACCAAGCTAGAAAGCGGAGCTATTTCTTAATTTTCCTGAACCTTAACTTATCCGCAGTTTCACAGCAGCAGACGGACTTTAAATTTGCCTGAAAAGAGCGATCTCTGACGAGGCACTACCTGGCGATGCTGTTACACCATAGTGCGCGTCGACAACGGCTTGGCATTCTACCACGAGCACACACACTCCTCGTTTCGAAATCACACCCTCTTCGAAATCAACACAAACAGGAACATCGTCTCCTACATTCCGAAACGTTCACCTTGAAATATTGTTGGGAATTTTATCACGTGTAATTATCTCGTGATTACCGTCTGGGCAAATACGACAAACATTCGCTTCAATAGAAAACTGTCGCTTTTAAAGAGCTGTGACGTGATGGTGTGGAAATCATAGTCATGCTATTTTGGCTTGTGGAATCTCTTATTTCCAGTTTTGGCTGTTTCGAATGGCTTTTTCATTTACGTTAGTAGGGTCTCTCTAGCATTCAGCGTCAGGGTCATTAATTTTCGGCTTTGAAAATCATGTTATTTTATTCTTTCCGTACGCATCCGCCTTTGTGCAACGCCTAGAGAGCTCAAAATGTCATAGGTCACCACCCTTATTATTGTTTTGTATGTCTGCCTTTTCAATACATTACATAAGATTTGAAAAAAAAACTACGAGGAAGTCACCGCTTGCACAATTCAACTGAAACAGCCTTTAGGGAGATACGAACCAATAACAGAACAGACTTCAGAATAGCACTGGGATTTTGAATTTAGAAAGTTCAAACAATTTAAAAATTAAAATTAGACCTTTAAAATTTCGTCAGCTGTGAGTATACAAAAATATTTCTGCTTTAAGTTTATGTTTTTTTATTGTCCGTATAACACTTGCGTTTGCTAATAAATTTGCACAAAGTTTTATTTATAATGTTGCATTGCGTTATTTCTTGATTGTAAATTTTTTTACCAAAAAATTAAACTAAAATTACTTACTATACACGTTTTTTGTAACGCACGTCAACAAGTGCGTTTGTAACGCTAAGTGGCCTTCTCGTTTTTTTTTCTTTCGTGTATCTCACTTTTCTAACCTAAACCGTAGCACGGATTGGAACCTTTGTGTAGAAATCATAGCTGCACCCATAGCACGTTCCTTGCCTGTATAGGTGCTCACACACTTTATAGAAGGTCGTCATACATAGAGGCATCCAAAACAAAGCCAATTACTGATGTCGTTGTACTCTCTGTATTTCACACTGCAACGGAAGGAATGATGTCTCATCTTCGCTTCGAAATCTAGTCTCCTCTGGTGCATTCTTGAATCACGTTTTATGATTGAATTCACGCCTGTCTACGAGATAGTGGAAAATAAACCTGTAATCCTGTTCTCTCAACGTGCAATGTAGACCCAAGCAGCACACGAATGTACTGCTAACTATGAGCTGTCCATCTCTGGCCAGGTAATTTGTGCACCGCCATCCCTCCATCATAGTGTAAAGCCCATACTCAAAAGCTGGCATCATGAAGGTAGAAAAACTGCGCGTAAAAGACAGGACCGTGACAAGTAGACAGGACGGTCCTGTCTTTTACGCGCAGTTTTTCTACCTTCATGATGCTGCACCAACTAGCCCAACAACATGCTGTTCAAAAGCCGGCCTCCCCCGCACGGGGCACCTTGAGCAATCTTGCTGACGGTACTGGCGATACCGCGGACCCCGAGCCCCCAAACATACGCTGGATCCAACCGTGGCATTGTGTTTATAGGTGGAGGGTTAGAAACCATGAACGGTGGCCGTCGGAGCCTTGGTCAAGCTCCGGCTGATGGGCTCCCTGCCTGTCTAACAGGCAGGGAGCTCCGGGACCTCTTTGACTACCAGGGTAAGGTCAAAGGGGAAAGTACCCCCGTCTCCCTGCTTTTCAATGTATCATATGGCATTTTCCAAACCCCCCCCCCCCCCCCAGACGTGATCGGCCCCCGAAAAGGGGCCGCACCGAAGTATCTTTTCCTCCTTTGCAATCGATCTCTCTCCCAAAGCCCGATAATTTTTCGCGCTTTCTGATCATGGAATCTCTTGATAAGGCAAAACCAATCACTTCGCAGTCCGTGTTTCTAATGTCCAAGTATCTTGAAAGCCTTGTGGGAAAGTCCTACAAGGCTAAAAAACTCACAACGGGAGAAGTTTTGATAGAAGTAGAAAACAAACAGCAATCGTCTAACCTCCTCAAGCAAACACGCATGGTAGATGTCAACATCAAGATCACGCCCCATCGCAGTCTCAATAGCTGTCAGGGCGTGATCTCTGATCGGGATCTAATGAATGAGACTGAAGCAGATCTGCTCGAGGGCCTCCGAGATCAGGGCGTGACAGCAGTGAGGCGAATCACCATACGCCGAAATGATGAAATAATTCCAACTAAGCACATAATCTTGACACTTGACCGCTCTAGCCTTCCTGAGTCGGTCAATGCAGGTTTCTTGAGATGTCCAATCCGACCCTACGTGCCAAACCCACGCCGCTGTTTCAAGTGTCAGCGGTTTGGGCACGGCACAACGTCTTGTCGTGGTAAATTGACGTGCGCAAAATGTGCAGCACATGATCATCAAACTGACAATTGTAAATCCGAGAACTTCACCTGTGCCAACCGCCAGGGACCACACGCTGCCTATTCTAGGAGCTGTGAAAAGTTCAAACAAGAGAAACAGATCATTGCCTTGAAAGTCAACGAAAACATCACCTTCCCAGAGGCGCGGAAGAGGTTCACCTCTTTCCCCCTGGGGAGGTACGCCGACGCAGCTCGCCGGGGGGCGGAGCGGCGTCTTGTTTCGGCGGGGACCCAGTACCGTGAGTCGGACTTGGTCCCGCCCCCGCCCCCCCCCTGGGTTGCCTCTGGCAGCCCAACCCGCCACCGCACCGCCTGCTAAGTCAGCAGCGGCTGTGGTGGCATCCACGTCCGTTGGGGATGCTGCTGCACCCTCTGTTTCCTCCTCTCCACCGGCCCGAAGCACATGCGAGGGCCCGGAGGAGATGGAGCTGGAGGAAACCGCAGCAGTTCCCACCTCCGCCGCACCGCCTGTGCCACCCGGGGCGCTCCTGACGCCCTCGGCGGTCGCGGCCAAAACGAAGGGCACCGCAAAGGGTGCCAGGTCCGGGGGGTCCGGTCCGCCGGGTACCCCTTCCAAATCAGATGATGACATGGATGTGGGACCCTTCCTGTCTGCTTCGCAGCGGAAGGAACGGGTCCCCCCATCTAAACCTCCAGAGGAGGTAAAAAAACCCCGTCCAAGAATCCAAGCCCCGAAAGACCCTACATAAATAGTCACACTCCAGTAGCTCTAATACATAATAATGGGAAGAGAAAATATCGTTCAATGGAACTGCAGAGGCCTTCTGAATAATCTTGACGACGTCTATGAGATTCTGCATGCTAATCAGCCAAGTGTAATGTGTGTTCAGCAAACACACCTGAATTCCAAGAACAGAAATTTCTTGAATAGTTACCTGGTATACAGAAAGGACAGATGTGCTGCACACACTCTTCTGGCAGTGTGGCCATAATCGCCCGCAAATCCTTAGCATGCCACCCTGCACCTTGAACACTATCCTGGAGGCTGTGGCAATTCGAACGATAATATTTAATAGGTTGATAACGGTATGCTCCATATACATTCCTCCTGATGTTTCACTTTTAAGCTCTGACTTCGAGGCGCTGGTTGACCAGCTGCCCGAACCATACATCCTGACAGGCGACCTTAATGCTCACAACACTCTTTGGGGCTCTTCTAGCACGGATGCCCGAGGTCGCCTCATTGAGAAATTCCTTACATCTTCAGGAGCATGCCTTTTCAACAGTAAACAGCCTACATACCATAAGATAGGACACAACACATACTCATGTCTTGACTTGGCGATTGGCTCCGCCGTTCTCTTTCCTCTTCTCGAGTGGGGTGTGGGAACTGACCCATATGGCAGTGACCACTTCCCCACCTCACTTACTTATATAGATAAAGGCCCAGGCAGTTCATCTTCCCATAATAGGTTCAATGAAGCACGAGCTAACTGGAATACATTTACAGAGACATCCAAACTACACCACACATCCATAGGACACCTTCACGTTGAAGAAGCTACCCAACTCCTCACGGCGCACATCCTCGACGCCGCCGAAAAGTCCATTCCCCACGTCTCTGGTGCCCCGCGCAACCAGCGGAGGCTGTGGTGGAATGAGGACTGTAGGCGGGCGCGAGAGGCCCAGAACAAGGCGTGGGGTATCCTTCGTCGGTACCCCACGTCGGGAAACCTCCTCTTGTTCAAACGGGCCAAGGCATTAGGGAAACGTGTGCGCCGTGAGGCAAAACGAGAGAGTTGGCGTACATTCATAACATCAATAAACTCCTACACAGACACACGGAAAGTATGGACACGTATACGCAAACTCAAAGGACAACAGACACACAGCCTGCCCCTGGTCAGTACAACAGGGGACACTCTGGAAGACCAGGCTGACACACTCGCACAACACTTTCAACACGTGTCCAGTTCAGCACACTACACGAACACTTTCCTGAAACATAAAGCCTCTTGTGAAAAGAAGTCCCTACACGACAACAACAAATCACAGACTTCGTACAACTCCCTTTTTTCACTACATGAGCTGAGGGCTGCTCTGAGCACGTGTAAACCCTCAGCTCCAGGCCCAGACAACATTACATATACAATGATACAGAACTTACACACAGACACTCTTGTAACACTTCTTCACCTTTTCAACAAGATATGGCTTTCGGGGCACATTCCAAAGTCTTGGAGGGATGCCATAGTTGTAGCATTCTTGAAAGAAGGGAAGGACCCTTCTTCTCCCGCTAGCTATCGACCCATTGCCCTGACCAGCTGCCTGTGCAAGCTTCTCAAGAAGATGATAAACCGGAGGCTCGTGTACTTTTTGGAGTATAACGGCCTTCTCGAGAGCTGCCAGGCAGGCTTCAGGGCGGGGCGATCCACGAATGATCAACTTGTGGCACTAGAGTCGTATATTAAGGATGCCTTCGTGCATAAACAGTTCTGTTTACCTGTGTTTTTCGACCTAGAAAAGGCCTATGACACCGCTTGGCGTTATGGGATTCTTACTGACCTGAAGTCATTCGGTGTTTCTGGTAATATGTTTAACACCCTTGCTAGCTATTTGTCGGAGAGAACCTTTCGCGTCATAGTTGCTTCTGCACTGTCAAAGGTACACGTGCAAGAAAATGGCGTGCCGCAAGGCGGAGTTCTAAGCTGCACTCTCTTCATAGTAAAAATGAACTCCCTTGGGAAGGCACTGCCGCCTACAATTTCTTACTTCATGTATGTAGATGATGTGCAGATATCTTTTAAATCATGTAATATGTCCATCTGCGAACGTCAAGTCCAGCTCGGCGTGAAGAAGCTTGCCGGCTGGGCAGACAAGAATGGTTTTAAAATTAATCCCGGAAAGAGCTCTTGTGTTGTATTCCTCAGGAAGCGTGGGGTCCACCCAGACCCAGACATCACTCTTGCGAATGTGCCAATTCCTGTGAACAAGGACCACAAGTTTTTAGGCATTTTATTCGATGAAAAACTTACATTCATTCCTCATGTCAAACAGCTCAAATGTAAATGCCTAAAGGCAATGAATATTCTTAAGGTTCTCTCGCATCAATCTTATGGGGCCGACAAACAACTCCTGCTGCGCCTGTACACAGCGTTGGTGGGGTCCCGGCTCGACTACGGCAGTGTCGTGTATGGGTCGGCGACAAAGACCGCACTGAGAATGCTCGACCCAGTGCTGCATCTTGGCCTTCGCCTCTCATGCGGCCCTTTCCGCACTAGCCCTGTCGAAAGCCTTTATGTCGAGTGCGACAAGTGGTGTCTAGGGCATCAGCGGGAGTATGTTGACCTGCTGTATGCATCTAAGATTGTGTCCCTTACCAACCATCCTTTTAATCCCATCATGAACAATACATCAAACTTGCAACTCTTTTTAAACAGGCCATCCGTTTCCTTACCTTTCTCTCTCAGAGTTAGGGAGGAGGCTTCTGCATTCACGGTCCCTCTTTCAGACACGCACAAGACACCCATTCAAAATTTCATCGCACCATGGCATCTTCGTCCTGTATCATGCGACCTGTCATTCACTCTTGTAGAAAAAAATAGGGTACCCAAGAATGCAATTCTGCAGCACTTCCTGTTCCTGCAGGACAAGTACAGGTGCGCAGAATTCTATAGCGACGCGTCGAAAACTGGTTCTACGGTATCTTGTGCAGCGCACGGACCAAATTTTAGAGTAAGCAAAACAATGAATTTTCATAACAGTATTTACACGGCAGAAGCATATGGCATTTTACTCGTTACAAACCACATCATCAAACATAAAATTCCCAAGTCCATTGTGTACACAGACTCTCAAAGCGTTGTACAGGCACTGTCATTAGGAAGGTCATCTAAAAACTATGTCATAAATGCTCTTTTCAAGGTACTAATGTCTGCATATGCCTCAAATCTTGAAATAACTATATGCTGGGTACCAGGGCATTGTGGAATCCCTGGCAATGAGGCCGCCGACCAAATGGCTGGTGATGCTGCTCTCATGACTACAGTTGACGTTACAACAGTACCTTACACCGACCTAAAGACACACATCAGACGACAGCTTCGTAACACATGGCAATTACACTGGAGTCAACAAACAGACAACAAACTACACATAATAAAAGCACAACTTGGACGCTACATAACTGACTCACACAACAGATACACTGAAGTCGCCCTGGCTAGGCTGCGGATGGGCCACACACATGCGACGCACTCCCACCTGCTCACTGGTACTTCGGGACCCACGTGTAGCAGGTGTCGAAAGGGCCTATCCGTAGTCCACATACTAATCACATGCAAGGCACTTGACACAACACGACACAAACATTTCCCTGAATTATACAGACAACACATTCCTTTGCACCCATCATACTTTTTAGCCGACGAACCAATGTTTTCTAGTCAACGTGTTTTTAAGTTTTTAGCTGAGGTGAACTTTCTGCAGCTCTTGTCATATCATGTGTAATCACCCTGGCCCTATACACCAGCCATCTCCATTGTCTTTTGTTTTGCATCACCTTTACTTTTAGTTACATGTTTTAGTACTTACGGTCTGATGAAAACTCAATAACTTCTTTGGCGCTCTTTGCCCTCGTTGGCCTTGCGCCATAAAACACCAACCATCATCATCATCATCATCATCATCAAAAGCCGGCCTCGACCACGTGCTGAAAGTTCCCTGGTGTAAGCTGCGCAGCTGTTACTCTTTGACCAACGCATCGCCAACGGACCTACAACCGCCCTTCGAGCGCCAGACCGCCGCCGTCATGCCGTTCTTTTGTTGGCTGATGGCAGTTTAACCTTTAACAACCCAAGGCCGCTCAACTTTCATAGACGACCGCCGTCCATCCTTCCCAGACGGGCAGCTGTCCAACCATAGCTTTTCAGTCATGGTTGAACTTTAGCCGTGTAACTTACCCGCCCAGCCGTACCACTGCAGCAGGGGTGTTAATTGTGCGGTTGCAGCACTCATCCAGCACTAGAATGGGTACAGCCGAGTTGTTCTTGCAGCCAAGTGCAGAATTTATAACCTTGCAACAGCAGTCATTCGTCCTTTTATGGAAAAAAGTAAACTCAGAACTGACAAAGGTTGTTATTACAAAACGTTGGGCAGATTTATTCCCTGAATGGCTGCCCATACAGTGATCCTGCTTCCATTTAATGCTACCGCTATTGTGGTCATCGACAGAGTGCGGCTGCTTTGCTCCAATTGAAAACAGAAATGCCATGCTAAGGAGTGCCTGCAGCAGGGAACAAAGAAAAGAAAGACTAGTTAGAACACTGCACAGCCCACATTCACCAATCAGTTAAAGCAAGTCTGATTTCAGCAGCCGTACCTGCTTTATCCGAGCTTATTAACTAAAGGAGAGATCGTTCTGCCTATAATGGCCATCATTAGCTGACTCACAGAAAGAGAGATTTGCGGTAGAGGTCACTGCCACCGCCAGGCACTCGCGAAGCTACATACCGTGGTTCTGCATGCCATAGAGTCCCCGCGGACAAGCGGCTCGTTCCCGCGCACTATTGTATTTCCCGCCTACCGCGACCCCTCCTTCCATAGGTCGCCACGTACAAACGCGCAATTCTGTCTCCGGAGATCTTTTCTAGATCGGTGGCTGCAGAGAAAACGAGTATCCGTTCGTGTTCCACCTTCCGCTGGCCAAATGGGAAACGATTACTGCGGGGCCAGACGCTGTTTGTTCGTCATCAGACGTATAGTGGCCATTAAGAAAGCGCGTACTCCATGGGCTTATGCTTGCCGTTCATCACTGGACCTAGACTGGCCAAGCAGACAACGCGGCCCCCGTGGCCAGACCCTTGCAGTTCGTCTCTCGACCTCACCTGGCCAAAAAGGAAACAAGTAATCTGTGGCCGGACGCGTGCTGTTATTCGTCGGACGTATGGTGACCAATAAAAAACTTGTTCTCCGTGTCCAGATGCTTGCCTTTGGTGTAAATACTTCGGCTGGCCAAACAGACAACGCATATTCCAGGACCAAATGCAGGCCAAAGAACATGTGTTCTCTGGCAGTCCAAACTTTACAAATGGTCAAACAGGCCAAGCATCGGCCAAAAATAGGCCAAAGGCTGGCCACGTTTTCTGTACTGCATTGGAAGGTGATGGAAAGAACCATGGGAATTTCTGTCCTGTTTCTATTTTGCCGGTGTTTTCTGAAAGGTTAGAGAAAAATTATCCGTGCTCGCCTCACAGCCTTTGCAGATGAAACATACAATTATAACTGAACCACAATGCGGTTCCCGCCCTCATTCATCCACACAAATAGCTCTCCTTCACAAAAAGGATACATTCTGAAAGGTATAAAGAACAAAATTTCTGCTAGGAATATTTCTCGGCTTCACTAAGGCCTTTGATTGCTTAAACTGAGATCATTTACTTCATAAACTAAACTGTTCTAGAATAAGAGGCCAAGTATTACAATTATTCAAATCGTACCTATCCAACCGATTTCAGTTGGTTAAAACCGCGGGTATTAAACAGCTGTTTTGCAGACCCGAAATGGACTTCCCCATGGCAGTGCGTTCGGTCCCTTGGTGTTGAAGATATCTATCAATGATATTGTACAGATCGGTTCTCGGGCAAAATTTGTTATATACGTACGCGATGCCAGCGTATTTATATCATCGGAAACCAGCCTTGAACTATGCGATACGGCAAGCATTCTATCATCAAAATAATGAAACGGACACCTGATAAATGATCAGGAAATAATGCTTCAAAAACCAAAGCAATCATTTTTCCATTCAAAAGCGAGAGCCGCTTCACCGTCCTCGAAACTATATGTTTGGTAACTCGATGATAGAAGGTGTTAATGTATTCTAAACTTTAGGTATACCTTTCACAAGCAATATGTCGAGGGATGAACACGTGCATATTGTGGCACAAAAACTTGCATCAATAATTGGTATATTATATAGATATAGAACATACCTTCCCAAAAGCATCATAATACGATTATACAATTCTTTGTTTCTGCCTTATTTGAATTATTGTGTGCTTCTCAGGGGCACCACCACCTCTGTAAATATACAAAAATGGTGTAGGTTACATAGAAAAGCGGTTAGGATAATTTCTCCCTCTACATTTCATTTTCCAGTGCAAACTTTATACGAAAACAAAAAATAAGTGATAAACAGTTGTTTACTTACTACCTTTTTTAAGCATTAAAAATCCTCAAAACAAATTAACTTTTAAAAAAGCTTAGCCAGCTGAACCAAAACACACCGACACAATATTATACACGTAAACCCGAACACTCGATCGTGGACGCATATCGAACCAATTACGCCTTGCAAACACTAAAGCACTGAATTCCCGCATTTATAAACAATTATCTCAAAGAAAATATTGATATATTCCAGAGAACTGGTAGACAGTTTAAAAGCATGTTTTTTACATCCGATTCCCTGTGATATTATTCCAATGTTCTTCTCTTTCTCCTGTAAGTTGTTCTAGATGCGTACCTACAATTCTTCATGGGGGTTCCCTATGGCCAATGATATTTCTCCGAGGAATAAGTGTGGATTTTTTTTGCAGAAGCGCAGATTATATATATATATATATATATATATATATATATATATATATATATATATATATATATATATATATATATATATATATATATATATATATATATATATATATCTATATATATATATATATATATATATAATACAGAAATAAGAATTGGCAGCCAGAAGACCTCGGAAAGCAAAGGATGTAGTAGCTCAAGATAAATAATTTTGGAAATTCTTTCTGGAGGTCGTGGGTTTGGATCACACATGGCGGGCATTTTTTCTCCCCTTTCTCATTTTCCAAATTCTTTATCTTGAGCTACTACATCCTCCCATTTGCTTTCTGGGGTCTTCTTGACTGCCAATTCTAATTTCTGTATTATTTTCAATGAGCCCCTCAGTCCCTATTCCGATTCGCGACATGCATAGCGACGGCCTCTGTTCTGGCAGTCTTGATGCCATAGGGAGCGTAAGAGGTACGATAACGTAATACATGACGCCGTTCTGGAGGGCCTACAAGATGACGGAGTCGGTGGACGGATTTTAGATGGATCCAAAGCTTTCTATCAGGAAGATATTTTTTCGTTGAGACTTCAGATGGCCCAACATCACAGCACTTTGTTTCTCGTGGAGTACCGCAAGGAAGTGTGCTTAGCCCTACATTGTTTAACCTCACGTTGATAGGACTCACTACCTCATTACCAACCAACGTCCACCTCTCCATCTATGCTGATGACGTCTGCATTTGGGCATCAGGAGTTTCACGCCCTCAGATTCGGGCCCGACTTCAGAAAGGCGCAACAATAACATCTTTGTTCCTGCGTCGAAAAGGCCTGAAAATATCTCCCTAGAAATGGGCACGGGTTGCTTTCACCCGCAAAAAAATGCCGCAGTAGGAGATATCTTTAAATGGACAACATATTCCTTACGTGAAAAGTCACCGTTTTCTGGGAGTTATCGTGGACAGGGATTTATCATGGACTCCTCAAGTTTCATACCTGAAAGAAAGGCTAACTGCAGTGGTCCAGCTATTCAAGTTTCTGGCCAGAAAGACGCGGGGTGTCTCCGTACACTCAATGGTACGCCTATACGATGCCCTGTTTCTCAGTGTTTTGCGTTACAGCCTGCCTGTATTACCCACACATGTAAAACCACCCTACAGGCAATTCAGGCCATACAGGCCCAGGGTCTTCGTACATGTCTCGGTCTCCCGCGTTGCGCCTCAACTGTGGCCACAATTTGCGTTGCAAGGGATCACCCGATCACAACCCTCATGACAGTGGAGACACTTAGGGCACACATTAGGCAACTCAACCGGTTGCCCCATCACCACCTTGCATCCCTGCCTTCACCACGACCGCAGGCATCTTTTGGTAAGGTGGTTGCCACTCACAGTGGGAGCTTGCCATCGAGCTATACACCTCCGTCTCGGCCCTCGTCGCCACTTTGGTGCCTGTCACAGCCACAACTGCACTTAAACATCCCGGGAATAAAAAAGAAAGCGGACCTTCCACCTAGCGGTCTTCAACAGCTATCCCTACTCTTTCTACATGAGGCATACAGAGACCGGGTCCATGTCTACACAGATGGGTCGGTCACCACGTCCAGTTCTGCCGGCGCTGTTATGATACCACAGAAGTAGACCGATATTCATTTTAAGCTTTCAAACTCGACCACGTCAACCGCTTCTGAATTGACAGCTATTCGGGAGGCCCTTCTATTCATGCAGCGGGAATCGCCAGAAAAATGGGTTGTGCTATGCGACTCTAGGTCCGCTCTTCAGTGTCAGCCCTCCGCCGCTGCCCATACGAACAACTTGTGGCTGAAATCCGGTGCTTATATGACACATTGGTCAGGCATAGACATTATATCGTTTTCCAGTGGCTCCCAAGCCACTGCAGCATTACTGGGAACGAACAGGCGGGTAGAGCAGCTCATGGCGCTCACACAACTGCAAGATTGACCCGCATCCCTCTTTCACGCACTGATGCAGCAAGGTCGCTGCGGTCCATTGCCCGGGAAGTCACTCTCGCTAAGTGGAATACACCCGAGTTCTCCAACGCTCGTCTTTACTCGCTCGACCCAAATTTCCAGCGCCACCTAATAATAACGTGCCACGCTCGGACGTCACCTTACTTTGTCGCCTGTGCCTAGGTGTTGCCTTCACCGGTGCTTACTCCTACACCATTGAAATGGCCAACAGCCCTGCTTGTGATGCGTGCGCCACCGACGAGACGATTGAACACCTTCTGTGCCATTGTGACCGCTTCATAACGCCGAGGCAACAGCTCTCCACCACACTTCGCCGACTCGACAACCTCCCCTTTAGAGCGCAGATAATTTTGTGCCATAGGCGTTGTCCGACACAGGCCGAAAATGCTATAAAAGCCCTACTGCTCTTCTTGAAGGACACGGGCTTGTCTTAACGATTGTAAGGACATTACTATAGTGCAGTGCCCTTAGTTCGCCCATTTTGTCAGTGGACGCATAAGTTTTGTGCATTTTCTAGTTGTGTGCGTTGTTTGTACCGCCTTTATAGTTGCCTGTTCACGCCTTGTGTTTTTTTTACTTTTCTTTCTCTCATTTTATCCTTTAATATGTACCTCTGTCCTTTCCTTCCCTTTCACTTCCCGTATCCCCTCCCCCCTGAGTAGGGTAGCCAACTGGACAGTACTCTGGTACCTCCCTGCCTTTCCTGTACTATTCCTTCCTTCCTTCCTTCAACGCTGGTCGACCACTCTCGACATGTCGTAGACGCTCGGGTCACGGCCCGGAGGTTAAAAAGAAGGCCCCTTCACCTCGAGTAGTCCGAGTGGCGCTGGCTACCACCCCCATGCGCAGGAAACAAAAACACCTGAACATAAATACCCCAGAAAGTGGAGGCTAAATTAGCCCCGCCGGTAGCGTAGTGGTTATCGCACCAGACCAGTATTCTCGAGGTCGTGGGTTCGGATCCCACCTGGCGGGCATTTTTTCTCCACTTTCTTATTTTCCAAATTCTTTATCTTGAGATACTACATCCTCCCCTTTGCTTTTCGAGGTCTTCTTGACTGCCAATTCTTATTTCTGTTTTATTTTCAACGAGCCCCTCATTTCCTATTCTGATTCGGTACATGCATAGCGAGGGCCTCTGTTCTGGCAGTCTTGTTGCCATAGGGAGCTTAAGAGGGTTCAACGCTGGTCGAACACTCTCGACATGTCGTAGACGCTCGGTTCACGGCCCGGAGGTTAAAAAGGAGGTCCCCTTCACCTTGAATAGTCCGAGTGGCGCTGGCTACCACCCCCAAGCGCAGGAAACGAAAACACCTGAACATAAATACCCCAGAAAGTGGAGGCTAAATTAGCCCCGCCGGTAGCGTATTGGTTATCGCACTAGACCGGTATTCTTGAGGTCATGCGTTCGGATTCCACCTTGTGGGCATTTTTTCTCCACTTTCTTATTTTCCAAATTCTTTATCTTGAGCCACTACATCCTCCCCTTTGCTTTCCAAGGTCTTCTTGACTGCCAATTCTTATTTCTGTCTTATTTTCAACGAGCCCCTCATTTCTTATTCTGATTCGCATGATTATATATATATATATATATATATATATATATATATATATGTATATATATATATATATATATATATATATATATATATATATATATATATATACATATATATATATATATATATATATATATATATATATATATATATATATATATATATATATATATGTGACAGAAATAAGGGTTGGCAGTCAAGAAAACCTCGGAAAGCAAAGGGAGGGATATAGTAGGTCGTAGAAACAGATAAAGACTTTGGAAATAAAGAAAGTGGAGAGAAAATGCCCGCGTGGTGGGATCCGGACATACGACCTCCTGAATACCGGTCTGGTGCGATAACCACTACGCTACCGGCGGCGCTATTTGTTCCCTACACTTTATGGGGTATTTATGTCAATGTAGTTTTTTTCCTGTTCTTGGGGGTGGTAGCCAGCGCCACTCCTACTCCTCGGGGTGAAGGGGACCTTCTTTTTAACCCCCGGGCCGTGACTCGAGTGTCTACGACATGTCTGGATTGGTAAACCAGCGTTGAACCCTCTTGAGCTCCCTATGGCACCAAGACTGCCAGAGCCGAAGTCCTCGCTATGCATGTAGCGAATCAGAATAGGAAATGTTGGGCTTGTTGAAAATAAGACAGAAATAAGGGTTGGCAGTCAAGAAAACCTCAGAAAGCAAAGGGGAGGATATAGTAGGTCATAGAAACAGATAAAGAATTTGGAAATAAAGAAAGTGGACATGTCGACATGTCGTAACTCTCGACATGTCGTAGACACTGGAGTCAAAGCCCGGGGGTTAAAAAGAAGGTCCCCTTCACCCCGAGAAGTCGGAGTGGCGCTGTCTACCACCCTCAAGAACAGGAAAAAATTGCATTGACCTAAATACCCCAGAAAGTGGAGGGGGAAAATAGCCCCGCCTGTGGCGTATTGGTTATCGCACCATACCTGTATTCTGGAGGTCGTGGGTTGGAATACCACCTGACGGGCATTTTTTCTCCACTTTCTTTATTTCCAAATTCTGTATCTGTTTCTATGACCTACTATATACTCCCCTTTGCTTTCCTAGGTTTTCTTGACTGCCAAACTTATTTCTGTCTTATTTTCAACCAGCCCCTCATTTCCTATTCTGATTCGCTATATATATATATACATATATCTATACTTATATACACAGGTACCAAGAATAAATATATATATATGTTGTTACGAGGCAGATGCGGACTATTTACAGGCTGTGCGTAAGAGCCATCTATTCTCCAAGAATGAGGAGTATAGTCCAAAGCCGAGGATACCAGCGCAGCTCGAGCATGTCTGTCTGTGGGCGACCTCTCCGTCCTCGCTTAGGCTTGCCTTGCGCGGCCCACTGATGCTGCACCTACCCATAGATGAAGCGAACAATGGATTGATTACCAGGTGATCTAGTGCATTGCCATGTGAAATGTCAAGAATGCCGTGACATGACCCCCTCCGGCATAGAAGCGCCGTCTTGGTGCTTATTGAAAATGAGGCTCAGGATCAGGTGGGGCAATTGAGTTATACGGCTTGAGGTGGCCGACGTGGACGAGTTGAGCTGCTGGGTTCAGTGACGGTGAGGAGGAAGAGATGGGAACAATTTCTTAGTTGACGGGTGTGACCATACGCTTGAAAATATTAGGGGCCTTTGAAACGAGGCAGCAGTTTTTCGGAGAGCCCAATGCGGCGGCAAGAGGTGCTGACAACAAACAATGAGCCGGGCATTTATTGGGAGGGGTGGTGTTGCTCGTCATAGCGGTGTTTTTGAGAGGACTGGGAAGCCAAAAGCTTGGCACGGGCAACTTGGCGGGCGACATAAGCGTGAGCGACAGCATCGCGAGCATATTCGGTGGCTAGTGGTGTCGCATCAGGAAGTGGGGTATTTAAGGAAAGGGTGGGCTCACGGCGATAGAGAAGAAATAACAGCGAAAAGCAGGCTGTGTCATGTTAATTCTAATGTAACATATGGCAAAGTGACGTCCCAATCCAGGTGGTCCGCGGAAATGTACATCGCGAGCATGTCGGTGATGGTCTTGTTAAGCCTTTCCGCCAAGCCATTATTCTGGGGATGGTAGGCAGCGGTCAGCTTGGGCTTCGTGGGCCAAGAGCGGAGGATGTTGTCAACAACCCGATACAGGAAGTACCGACCATGGTCGGTAAGGAGTTTACGGTGAGCACCGTGTTGTAGGATCACGTTGTGAAGCAAGAAATCAGCAACGCCCGTGGCACAACTGTCGGGGAGAGCACGCGTAATAGAGTAGCTGGTCGAATAATCAGTCGCAACAGCGATCCAGCGATTTCCGGAACGAGAGAGAGGAAAAGGGCCGAGTAGGTACAAACCAACACGAAAGAAAGGTTCAGAAGGAATCTCTATTGGTTGGAGCAGGCCGGCTGGGCATGAGGAAGGGTTTTTCCGGCGCTGGCACGGGTCACATGCCGTTACGTAGCGGCGGACAGATCGGTAAAGTCCGGGCCAATAAAATCGCTTACATACACGGTCGTAAGTTCGAGCGACGCCAGAGTGGCGTGCCTTTGGCTCGTTGTGCAGCTGATGAAGAATGTCAGATCGGAGGTGTTCAGGAACAACCAGAAGCTCGCCAGGGTCGTTTGCGCGAAAGTTTCGGCGGGACAGCACGCTGTCGCGGAGCAAAAACGCCTTCAATGCAGGGCCTGACGGCATGGGTGTGAGACGTGCAATTATCAAATGCAATGAGTGGTCGCCGCGCTGGTCGTCGGTGATGTTGAGGAAGTAAGTTAGTGCAAGGACACAAGAATCTAGGTCGTGGTCAGCTGTATCAGGTTGGTCGACCGGTTGACACGACAGGAAGTCGGCGTCGCTGTGGAGCCTGCCAGACATGTAGGCCACGGAGTAGTCAAACTCCTTAAGCCGTAAAGTCCAGCGGCCAAGACGACCCCTGGGATTTTTTCAGGAAACCAGCCAGCAAAGAGCATGGTGGTCATGTTAGCGCAGAAAAAGGCCTTGCGTATAAATAGGAGTGGAATTTGTTAACGGCCCATACAAGAGCTAGGCATTCACGATCGGTGATGGAATAGGTCCTCCGGGAGGTGACAACAGGCAACTGGCTTACGGTATCACTCGTTCGAGACCGGCGTGTTTCCGAACCACTACAGCACCTATGCCGTGGCCACTCGCGTCCGTGCGAACTTCCGGAGCGGGGCGGAAGCCTCAAAGTGCGCCAGAATAAGTGTATTAGTGAGATGATTGACAAGAGTCGAGAAAGCGGAAGCTTGCTCACGGCACCAGAAAAACGGTTTATCATGCTCAAGCAGATCCGTGAGGGGCCTAGCAAATTCAGCGAAGTTTCTGACGAAGCGTCGAAAGTAGGATCAGAGCCCCACAAAGCTTCGAACGTTTTTCACGGATCGGGGAACAGGGAAGTGTTTTACGGCTCGTATTTTTTCAGGGTCAAGTTGGACTACGGTAGCGTCGACGAGGTGCCCAAGGATCTTTATTTTACGGCAACCAAAGTTGCACTTTGACGAATTTAGCTAAAGTCCAGCTCTGCGAAAAACTGCCAGGATGTCGGATAAGCGATGCAAGTGTGTCTCAATTGTAGTAGAAAAGACGATAACGTCATCCAGATAGCATGAGCATGTCGTCCATTTAAACCATGCAGACGGGAGTCTATCATCATTTTGAATGTGGCTGGCGCAGTGCAGAGACTAAAGGGCATGGCCTTAAATTGGTGCAGTCCTCTGGTGTTACAAAAGCGGTCTTTTTGCGGTCCATGGCGTCGACTGCAATTTGCCAGAACCGTGATCTAAGGTCAATGGAAGAGAAATAGCTCGCTCCATGCAAGCAGTCGAGGGCGTCGTCAATTCGAGGAAGTGGATAAACGTCCTTTTTGGTTATTTTGTTCAAATATCTGTAATCAACACAGAATCGCCATGAGCCGTCTATCCTTTTGAACAGCACGACTGGCGACGCCCATGGACTAAAAGAGGGCTCAATAACATCTTTCCGCAACATCTGCTCTACTTCCTTCTGAATGACGGTACGTTCGGCGTGGGAGATACGATATGGACGTCGGTAGATGGGGGTCGCATCACCAGTGCTTATACGATGTGCCACATGGGAAGTCCGGCCCAAAGGACGGTTGTCCAAGGCGAAAATGTCCCGTACGACGCTGGAAGAGAACGGAACTGACGGGCTTCCGGAGGTGAAAGGTGCGACGCTACCATGTCCATAAAATCACTGGTATTTCGTGAACTGTCCCGCTGGCTGTCCGTAGAGGATTCACAGGCGTCAGTTGCCACCACAGAAATTTTGCATTCGGCCAAGTGGATCAGTGTAGCAAGCCACATTACACGGGGAAGGACTTGCGTGGAGAAACGTAAGTTCAAAAATGGTAGGCCTATTTCGTTCTTTGCGACAGTCACGACAGTATAAGGAAGGGTCACGTTGCGTTCAAGGAGTATACCGGTGAAGGGAGAGACAAGGTAGTCGTCATCTGAGACTGGCGGGCACGAAGGTAAACGCACGTAGGTCATGACCTTGGCAGCTAATGGAGCATGTTAGGTGCCGCAAAGCGGGTAGGTGGGCGTGATGTCATCAAAGGGTGCTGTGGGCAGCTCAAGACGTAAAACCCCAGTGGCGCCGTCAATAAGGGCGCCGTGGTCTGTCAGGTAGTCCAGTCCGAATATCATGTCATGAGGGCATGTGTCCAAGACGGTAAACAAGAGAGTTATGTCGTGTACAGCAATTACGACGCTGGCGGCACACATTCCGGTTATTGCAGCATCAACTCCGGGAGGTGCACTGGCTAGTTTTTCGAGAGGGAGGTCGAGAAAGCGGCGGCGGAGTCTGGCGGCGGGGCTGCGGCGAACACGACTGGTGACGCTGAGATAACGGCGAGCGGCTAGATACGTTGCGTCGTGTGTTGTCGGGTGCGAAGGGCTGCTGAGGACGTGGCGGAAAACGTGGAGGGTAGTCGTCAGTCTAGCTGTTCTCGGGAAACCGTTGACGGGTGAATGGCGGCCAGCGGCTCCGGCAATAACGGGCGACGTGTCCAACGCGATGGCAGTTGAAACAGATGGGGCGGTCATCGGCTGTACTCCATTCACCAGGGCTGCGCCGTTGGTAGCGCGGTGGAACATCGTAGCGCGACGGGACATCAGTACGGGAAGGCGGAGTAGGGAAGCCGACGCAGGGATCCTGGAGTCCCAAGGCACAGAACGAGTGAAGGCCCAGGGACGTGATCTCGTCTCTAACGACGGCTTGGATGAGAAAAATCGTGGGGCCGTTCCCATCATGCGCGCAGTGCTCAGCGACTGGAGCCATACCCTCGATCTCAAGGCGTACTATTTTCGTCAGGCTCTCAGTATGAGCCTCCGTTTTAGGCGTGAGCGTTGTGCGTGGTGGCAGTGAACCATCTTGACACGACGTCGTTGCTGCCGTGTGAGGCAGCCGAGTAACCTGGTGGGTAATGCAACGGCATTTCGCCTCCTCAAAGCGTCGGCATTCGTTAAGAATTGTGTCGATTATAGCGGCATCCTTACACATTAGCAGATGAAAGGCTACCTCTGCGATGCCTTTAAGTAAGTGGCCTACCTTGTCGGCTTCCGACATTTCGGAATCAACCTTTCAGCAGAGGGTCAAAACATCGTGTATATACGCGATATACGATTCAGTGGAGGACAGGGTGAGCGAAGCGAGCTGTTGACGTGCGGCGAGCTGGCGACCCACTGGTCTGCCAAATAATTTGCGGGTCTTTTCTTTGCAAATGTCCCAGCTGGTCAACGTGTGCTCATTGGTCTCACACCAGGTTTTAGCTGTGTTTCTAAGATAGCATGGTAGGTTAGCCAGCATGATTGTGCCATCCAACCTGTTATCGGGGCTGGCACGCTCGAATATGCGTATCTATTCTTCCCCGTCGGTGTCGTCCACACGGGTGAAAAAGCCTGGGTGACGGGGCTGAGAAACGATGATGAGAGGCGAAACGGATCCGGTATCATTAGCAGGAGGCATCGTGCGTCGACGAATGTGTCGCCTACTCCGGAGATCCGTGGTGTGGTGTTGCTGCGCTGTTGACAGGCACAGGTACCGGAACAACAACCTCTACCAAAAAGATGTTACGAGGCAGATGCGGACTATTTACATGCTGTGCATTATAGGAATCTCTTCTCAAAGAATGAGGCGTATAGTCCGAAGCCGAGGATACCAGCGCAGCTCCAGCAAGTCCATCATAGGGCGACCTCTTCGTCTTCGCTTAGGCTTGCCTTGCGCGACCCACTGATGCAGCACCTACCCATTGAGGAAGCGAACGATGGATTGATCGCCAGGTGATCAAGTGAATTCCCATTTGAAATGTCAAGAGTGGCGTGACTACAAATATATATATATATATATATATATATATATATATATATATATACATATATACTGTAAGACCAGTCGTAGCCTCGTGTTTGGAAGTTCGGATCGCGGAATGCAATGTCCCAGTGGAAGGCAATCATCACTAGCGCCAGGTTGCGGCCGCGGCTTCTTCATCTTTGTATATACTCATCATCACCGATTCATCTACCTTCTCGAACTATCATCATCGGTAACCTGGTTCGGTCGCCATCTTGTCGCCTTGCAGCTAGGTCTGCGAATAAAGTGGTTTGCGCGTACTGGTCTGCCTTCGCCTACCATCGGCCTTACAATATATATATATATAGCCGAAAAAAGACCACGTCGAAAAAAGAAAACGTTTAAAGTTCCGGCCGATGGACCGGCCTTCGTCAGACAGGCCTACGACTTGCCGGTGTCCAAGAAATATTTCTGATATATATATGTAGTTACATATATATATATATATGTATATATATATATATGTATACAGTGAAAGGGAAGACTAAAGGGTAACGAACGAAACTGTATTAACGTTTCGTTCGTTACCCTTTAGTCTTCTCTTTCACTGTACATTTTTACCGGCCCCATCGTACTTCATTCATACGCTATATATATATATATATATGGTGCCCATCATCATGTGTATGGCTCCCAGCTGGTAAACTTTAAGCTCGGTGCCACGCGGAGGTTCTTTAAAAGCCTATCGAGGAGTCGCCTCCTGTACCCAACCTTGAACGACTTAGTCGAGCGGTCGAGCGGCAAGAGCCTGGCTGTTGTTTTCGGAGGCAGAAACTTGATTTCCGTGTTGTCGAGCTCACAGGTGGTTTGGTTGGCCGAGCAGTTATCCATGAGAAGGTAAGCGTTGCGCTCCGACGCCCCAGCTTCTGTCCCTGTGGGGTTTCGGCGAAGGCACTAAGCGACCGCGGAAATAAGGGGTGCAGCGACCGCCGAAGAGCACCTTCCAGCTCGTGCGGTGTGTGATATACCCTATCTCGGGAAAAATACCGTTCGATATAAACGTACCAATTCCTATACTTTTACACAGAATTTTCAAGGGATAATAATGAGTTCGATATAGACAATAATTCAATATACCTGTGTTCGATATATCCGGGTTCGATTGTATATTGTTCGGGTTTATTCTTCAATGGGCCAATTCAGCGTAGCGCATAGTGAGGGAGACGACAGCGTTTGTCCAGTTTCTTAGATTTTTTTATAAATACATAAATAAAGAAATATATATATATGTATATATGTGTATATATATATATATATATATATATATATATATAGAGAGAGAGAGAGAGAGAGAGAGAGAGATACAAATAGAGTTGGCACAATACACAGTAGACACAAATTAAGGTTGGCAGTAAAGAAAACCTCCGAAAGCAAGAGGTAAGATGCGGCCATGTGGTAGGATGTGGTAGGATGATCCACCGGTCGATCATTGAAAAAGATAAAGAATTAGGAAAGAAATAATTAAAGTGGAGAAAAGTGGAATAGATATTGCATTCATTTGCCAGTATGTAGCCCATGTACCTACCTTGGAAAAATCTTATAAAACTATTATTTCAAGGTCTGCAATGCGTACGCCTTCGGTTTATTACGGTACTCTTGCCCACGATTTTCCATAAGTTATACTATAATTCGTTCTAATTTCTCTTCGCATATCGCATATTCAAAGTTGTCTTTATTACATTCTCTGTTGTGAGCGCTATGCCAATCGCTGTAGCAAGAGGGTGGGACTTATGAAGCTGTTCATACAGCTTTTCCTCCTCCTCCTCCATCGGCGATGGCAGCTTAACCAATTCGAAAATTATATGGTAATGTTATGTAAAGGCTTTCACTTGTCCCACTGTCAGTTTGTAATCGGCAACGCTTGCTCCCGTCTTTTTTGTCCCTGTTATTTTTTTGCGCACTGAAGCTGCAATGTTTGTTCCTAATGGCGCCTGCATTCTGAACCTTCTCGGATATATCACTAAAGAGAATTGAAATATGTGGGTGGCAGCAAGACTGCACCCGTGCTCTATTTTTCATACTGAGACGTTTCATACAGTCGGGCGTCGTTTTAAGGTTGTAGGCCACATAAAAAAGTAAATTTTTTGAACAAAAATTTTTTGAGGGTTTCTGTATGCCCAAACATTCTAGAATCTTTTGCAACAAAAACTATTCACCTATCATCATTAAATCAGGAGTTACAGTACATTTTCCATATCACGCCCTCAAATTCCAAAACCGAAACCAAAACCTAAACCACAATGCATGGGTTCAAAAAGAAGTGTTTTTTCCTCTATATTAGTAATATTCAAACTACTCTCTAAATTTTACTAAGGCTGATGTCGCAAAACCCAGTTTTGCGCTTTCAATTATTTTAAACTCTTGAAACTTCCACAAGGGTGGCGAACGACGCCCTTCGCATTTCTCGTCAATTATCTGCTGTTTTGTTTACGTCGGTGGCTACGTCAGGCTTCGTTTCGGGAATTTCCCAATTGCTAGTGCAACTAGGGCAGTGTGTTTAGGCCATCTTGACCACATTCTGGCATCGAACCAGGGTGCTAGACGACAAAAGCGTGCATCACCGGAGATCAGCAGCGCATCCAGAATGCCCAGAGCAAGTCAACTGATGGGTCTAAACAGGCCAGGAAGAAAAGACGAGCAGTTATATGAGCTTAAGGACACTCTAATGCATCTGGCGAGGAGCCCAGCTATAAACCTGGTGCATTTGAGGTCTCTATGTAGTGTTTTGCACATGTTTTGCTAGGTGTGAAAACTTTGTCTACATTTTTCTCAAAACAAGATTTTTCTCTAGCTCATGTGACGAAAACCTTCATAACCTCTTTCTGGCTGTGTATTTTGAACTGAAATTTTATATGCCCATTTACAACATATATACCTGTGCAATGGACCTTAATAAAAAAAAATGATGCAATATTTTTGAATTCAGAGCTCATTTTGCATATAGCTTTTGTAAAAATTGTCATTTTTTTCTTTTTTTCTTCCTTTATTGAACATTACGTCATTAATATTTACTGTATCTTATTTATCCAGGTGGAATCCATAGCCCAAACATGTAGTTACACAATAGACAAAAGGTTACTCAATTAGTCTTTTCAATAGTAAGTTATCACAGCTGGCGGGACAACCACTTTTAGCTCATTTTTCGACAAAAACCTAAATGCCAGAAAATAAATAAAGATTATTTTGCGCCGTAAACCGCTGGGTAAGGTAAATAAACCATTCTTATCCCGAGAAAAAATTATACCGACCCCAGATCACTCTTAAAAAACTTTTTTCAGTGGACTACACCCTGAACGGAGTAGTATTGGAGCAGTGAGTTACGTTGTTATATGCTACTTTCTTTGTAACCCTATGTACAAAAATCGACTTCACCAAACCGGCAATCTGGCAAGCCCATAAATCTTAGATACAAAAACACTATATCCTAGGCTTCTTACCCACAATAATCAGTTGTCCTTTTCTACCTCCTTGTGGCATTGAAACGAAATAGACCAGAACACGATGAAGAAAAATCATAACAGAACAAAGTGTATCCGACGAAACAGGTCGGCGTTCTAGTGTGTTTGTAGTAGGATGGGATCTTCATCAGGTGGCATTTCAGAGTTCTGAGTGGGATGAAGTTTCCCACATAGTCCAAGCAGAAAAGGAAGTTTATACTTCTGCGGTTTTGATACTGGAGGTTTTTCAAAGTAGCTTAGTAGCCTTCCTGAAATATTTCTTCGTTATAGCGGATATTGTTCAGCTTTCTCGTAGTCTCAGTTTTGTTATAAACAGAATAAATGTCACTTATAAAACGCATGGCCAACCAAAGGTTGTATTTAGTTCTCTATATGTGATAAATCGCCATACCAGTGTTCGTGATAACGAGGTTGATGTGTATATAGATGCATCAAATTACCATTTAAATTTTCATACATTTAAGATTTATGCGGTTTTCTTCGAAAAGATAACGTGCATTTCCGCTTTGGTTCCGCAATTTTCATATTACATTTGCTCTTTCTAACCACGTTTTGCAACCTAGAGTCTGGAAGGGTTATTTTGGTCGAAATCGATGATTAACCGCATTCGGTATTGGTGTCTTAGGGGTAATTAGTCGTAAGCTTCCAGTTTTAACATAATCGTGTCGGCATGTGGTTACCATAATTAATTTTTAATGCGGCTAAAAAGTACTACGTGCTTATACTTAGGGAAACCTGCGTTTTGCGCAAATGCACTTGACAGCGGCTGAGCCTCGTGGAATTCCTTGCCTGTAGGGTGCCTGATGTAAACTTGAATACAGTTGTGGGGGCTGTATTGGCATACGATAATGCATTCTATTATTCTTAAGAAAGCGTCGGCTGTTACCGCTGGTAATTTAATAAATCTGCATAACCATTCAATTCATCTATTTTTCCTCAGTTGAATTTTTTGAGGCTGTCGAGATATGTTTAAAAAATTTCGACTTTTTTTCACGCTGGGCTAAGAGACGGCAAGCAGAGCGGGCCCTCTGTTGAGATATGCTTTGTTGGTGGTTTAGCTATATTGAGATTTTCTTTGTTGAAATATAGGGAGTGTAGCAGGTTCCCTACGGCAATTAGTAACGTCATCGTGATTTGGCTGTTCTGATAATTATGGTTTATTGTTGCGCGGCTGCGACCACAACGGTGCTTGTTTTGAGCGCTGTGAAGAGTGCGCGGATTAGGCCACTGTGAGGGAGGTGGGCAGATACCACGTGTAGTGAGGTTTACACACCACTCGCGAATGTGGCAGCGGTGTTGAAGCGGAGACTAAAGAGGGCTGTGATAAAGGCTCGACTGTGTAACTCGCAATGTGGGAAAGGCAGCTGAAGAAATTTCGTCTTACACTTTGAACGTTTTAGTCATCTACACGTCTAAACGCAGATGCTTTTCTGTGAAGACAGTTGTTGGAAATAGTATCATCCGCCCTACAGAGAAGCATCGAGGGCCAACAGCATTCATAGAAATTCCACTGCCTTTTTTATACGCCAAAAGGTGTCTACGCTTGCTCGATCGCAAGGGTTGTGCTGGTTCTCAGCCTTAGGCACCCAGGCTGCAAAATAAGTGCACCGAATACCAAATGTCGGTTTAATTTGAAGAGTGCAGGTAGTTGGACCATCCGCTCCTAGAATATCAAATATTTTAGAAAACCCAGGCTCTGCTTAAGAAAATAAATATTATGCGAAAAGATATAGTGCCGACACAATCAACCAATCTGCTTCGACACATTACTCGCCGCGGTGAATCAGTAGCTAAGGCGTTGTGCTACGCAGTGATTCCACGAGAGAACGAACATGCGTGTACACGACCATTTTTTGTTCTTTCTTGTTTTTTTATGATATATGCGCGAAATATGGAAACCCCCGAAAATCAAGTTTGTTTTCTCCTGAGGTTCGTAGTTCGGGAGAAAAAAATGTTTGAATGTGCCCGGAGCGCCGCGGTGGTTCCGGCAACTGCAGATTTTTTCAAGTTTGCGTCTGCGTACTTCAAGGAGTAAAAGGGGTGTGTATGAGATGTTTCGAGCCATAAACTAGACCGGAATGCTAATCAACGTAACGCAAATTCTACGCCCATGAGTGAACAAAAAATTAACAAAAAATCGTGAAATCGGCCCAGACGATAGTTTGTTACTGTTTTTGACGCCCCCTATCTGAATTTCTCCTTCTCTGAAAAATTCCAAGTTAGACACTTTGTTGACCACACGTGTGTGAACGCATGAGCAAAAGATGGTGTGCGCGAAAAATTTATAAGTACGTCAAAAAATTGAATAACTTCGGCTCTTTTTCAGAAAATGCGCAAATTCAAATCTCAATATAAAAAAAAACCCATATTAGATTTTCTTCAAAATTGCGGAAACAAGACCCCTTTACTTGGAAAACAAAACTGCGGAAAAACATGTTGCATCATTTTGTTCACAACAAAGTTATGAGGGGCCAAACATGGGGCTCGCGCGATGCGTCTCGGCGCGCCGCGGTATGTTCCGGCCGCTGCTGCCGGACGTTGCGCGGGTGTACACGAGAGGTAATTCACAGTTCACTGTCACATATCGGAACGGTCAATCTCTTTCCAGTATTCCCCAACGAAAAACACTATTCTGGAGATTCTATTTTTTTTTGCCCGCCTCTTTTTACCTAATGTGTTCTTTAACGAGCTAAGTTTCTGGCCGATACCACCTCAAAAGCGCTGATTTGCGAACGCCACTCCTCTTATAGGGAAAAGAAAGAGGGATGCAAAAGAACAGGAAACGTTTTTCCGGTGTGTCGATCGGGTAGAAGTGGTAAAAAGGGTCGAAATTTTCTATTATTATGACGCTTCAGTCACAGCATGAATAAATTACTGAAGGGATTTCAGCTCTTCTTCACAAGATTATTTATTCAAGTAAAAAGAAACTGGAGTTGGGAATTGGCTGGCAGGCTACAATGATTCATTATTTACAGTCAGGAAAAAGAAACTGGAGTTGGGAATTGGCTGGCAGGCTACAATGATTCGTTATTTACAGTCAGGAACACCGAAAAAAGCACCCGTATGGGAATACAACTCAAGTATTAAAATGTTCGTAATATGTACACCACAGCTCCCTCGGACGCTCATACAGTCAAGCACACGAAACTGAAAACGGGCAAATGGCAGTGGGCTCACTTTCAGCGGTTCTGGCGACGGTTAAGCGCTGTTCGTTTGGGTATTCCTTCGTGATGGACCACACGTGCCAGGACTGGATGCCGCGGATACGTGGCAGATGCTTCCATTCTTCGCGCTTTCCCGTGCGAAACTCTTCGATTCCTGCAGCAGATGCGTGAATCAGGGTCACCTTCTTCAGCTTACTTTGCAACTCGGCAATCATTTCAGCTGCTGACCGAATGACGTTGGTGCTGCCTGCCCTCAGGTTGTGTAACGAAGCGTGATGTTTTACAATACTACCAACTCCATCACACGAGTTTTTTCCGTGTCCGGTAGCAGAGAACAGCCACTTCGCAGACGTGTAGTTTGCTCTGGAAAGTTCGTACAGCTGATATTTGTTCTTGAAATGCTTGGCCGCACCGTCACTAACGTAAACAACGTGGCTGTAGACAGGGGCACTTTTTTCCAGGCATTCGTGCACCTTGTGGAGCGCATAGCATGCATTTGCGGTATCGCGTTGCATGTCATCGCTTACTACTGCGAAGCTCTGAACTGATTTTCTCGAAGTTACAACGCAGGTAAACAGTGAAACCTGTGTTTTGTGCCAGTGGTACGACTGGACTTCATTTGGTGGAATAACTGTCCAATTTTCAGCGAAGTCAAAGTGCAGTACAATGATCGCCGTTCGCATATTTTCGCTTCGTGTATGGCAATGGCCTGGGTGCGCCTAATATAGTCATGGGAAATCCACTTGGTGACCCATTTTCCTAGTTCCTTCACGAATGCAGCTGGCGGTACAGTCTTTTTTATCAGGGAGCCATTTTCCCACACAGCATACGTGACCTCTTCTTCATCCGAAATGCTCAAAGCTGACATGGCAAGGTTGCCGGCCATTGGGCATTGCCGGCACTCACCCAAGAAACCCTTCGTCGTTGGTAAGGTGCAAAGACAAAGCTCCTTTAAGGTGCTCATCCTTCGGTCAATCCCTGTAACGTTTTGCAGGGCCAAAGCAGACAGGTCGGCATTTGCACAATAAACGCAGACGCGCACTTCGTGCTGGGGTGAGTGCAAGACCCATTTTGGGCGCAAAGAATAAAACTTCGACAAACCCATCATGACACCAGGATGGGCTTCTTTGTAGACATTGTAAGTCTCCCGTATCGAGCGTGTCATGAAGCGCTTTGACACGTATTCCCGAGTACCGTTTACGACAACTGACACAACATCTTTCCTGTTTGGGCTCTGCCGCGAGCACCCGAGCTCATCTTTTGTGTAGTACTCCAGCGCCGTTTGCACATCTGATGAACTGAGCCTTGACCTTGTGTACGGGTCTGCCGTTGACCACACGCCATTCATTCCGCGCAGCTTTTGAGCCTTTATGATCATGTACTTCGTAGCATTTGGAAGCATATCCTGGATTTCTTTTGACGGTACTTCAGCTGGAAGGAGAGTCAGCAGGCGCAAGCGTTCTTGATAAGATGTCGACGCCTCCAAAGCTTCATTAAGGTTTCGCAGCCAACTGGCGCACATGTGGCAGTCATCCTTCGGAAGGGCGGGATTGCTCGAATTCCCGTAGGCGGTGGTTAGACTTGAATGTATTTCTTCAACGACGACCTTTTCAATTTCAGCGCGTTTCCTTTTTGCGTAGGATTTTCGGCTGCGTGGATGTAGAGCAGAAGGCGGTTTCAATGGTGAAACTTTGGAAAGTTGAACATACCTGTTCACTTGGAGGACTGCTTCATCTTCTTGGCGAAATGTATCGTCGGCTTCGTCAGGAGAACCACCAGGAGAACACAGAAGTTTGGTCAGGCGACGAAAGCAGTGATGGCAGATCTCATCACTGTCATCAATGTCACGGCGCAGACGTTTCCGCAAAGATTGAATGTCTAACTCTTTCACGCTGCGGAAGTTTCTTTGTCGAAGTATCTTCTTCTTGTGGACGTGTAAGTAATCCGCACAAACACTCCTCTCGGAGCTGTGAACTTGGTACATATCTTGCGCGCTTGGCTGCAGCCACCCCCGATAAATTTGCTCAGTTCAGTTTTGGACAGGAATGAACTGTGGGTGGGTGAACAGGTCACATTTTTTTTATGAACGACATCCGCTAGGTTTCCCCTGCTACATCTATCAGGAGAGGAGTGTGCTGGTAGTCGAACAAGCAAACACGCGCACAAATACACGTGCAAACACTTAGGCACACACGAAAGCATCCACCCATGGAAAAAAACAAAATTTTAGGAGAAGGAGTCAAAAGCAAACAAAAATATGGCAAGAGTGAAGCAAAGGGAAGCATCCGTTGAGAGCCCATCCACCAGTGAGTTGAAGGTCAGAAAAGGACGGGGCAGTAGCTCCTCGCCTTCCGCAATTTTCGTACGCAAGCGTAGAAAAATAGCTAGTAATACTGTAATGTACGCTTCGCCTTTGTGATAGGTGACTAAACAATAAAAATACGGCAATAATATGACAATAGAACGGAATTTAGTAATACGTGAAGCAGCCAGGTACCCGATTGCACCTGATTCTCATTTCAGCAAAATAGGTTCGCGCGCACGTGGCGCCTCCGAAAAGCCTGCTACAGCCTCGTAAGCCGTGGTGCAGGTGCTTGATTCTTGCTTAGTTATTTTTAAGGTCGTTCTCTCACGTTTGCCTCAAAGAAGGCGGTGGGAAACGCTGTGCTGACGCCTGCGCACGATGCTCCGCCAGCGGAAATGCGCCCGTCGTGGTGAGGAACTGATTAAGGTCTGAAGGTCAATCCATACCCTCCCTTGTAGCCGCCCGTGCGCCATCTGTTTCGGACGCCTGTACATCGGAGGAAAGTTTGTATTTTTTGTTTTGCATCCCGCAAAACACTGCCGCCGTAAAAGAGCGCTTTTGAGGTGGTATGGCTCAGAAACTCAGCTTGTGAAAGAACACATTAGGAAAACAGAGGTGGGCAATAAAAGAAAAAAAATATAGAATCTCCAGAATAGTGTTTTTGTTTGGGAATATTGGAAAGCAATTGACCGTTCCGATATGTGACAGTGAACTGTGAATTACCTCTCGTGTAGGTACGCTCTACATACCTACACGAGAAGGAGTAAACGCTATCATAAGAACGGCTTACAAGATCGCCCTCGGCTTACCCATCTACACCTCCAACGAGAAGTTCTATAACCTGGGAATCTGCAATACCTTCCAAGAAGTCCAAGAAGCCACCCTCGAAGCACAAAAAGAGAGGCTATTGAAAACAAGAACCGGCAGGGAAATCTTAATAAGAGCGGGCCACACCATTCACACCGAGTTCGTACGAAGAACAACAGAGCTGCAACCAGAACAACGCAAAGCTCTCAAAATTTCACCCATTCCAAAGAAAATGAGCCCCATCTACAACGAAGGTAGAAGACGAGCAAGAATTAACTATATAAGAAACACATACGGGAAAAATCCAGATGCAGTATACACGGATGCCGCCACCAACCACCACGGAATATCATCAGCCGTAGTTGTGGATGCACGGGGCAAACTCCTGGACTTTCTCATGAACAGAAAACAAACATCTCAAGAAGCTGAAACCACAGCCATACTACTCGCTGTAAGATGGGGAGAATACAACAACAAAAACCTCATCATCATCACGGACTCTGCAAGAGCCATTAGAAATCTAATATGCGGCCTTATTCCCATAGACACCAGGAATAGTCTACCAGCCGAACCAAAAGGCCAACATAGAATATTATGGAGCCCAACACACGAAGGCCTGGAAGGAAATGAGAGAGCCGATTCCCTAGCGAGGCAAATCAACAGCGGCAGGGAAACGGACCACTCTTACACCCTTCCTCCCTTCATGTCGCTTAATGAAAGGCTTTACACTCAAAGGCAAGCGAGAAAGACCATGCCCGCACCGCATCACATGTTAGATGCCGAAGACGCACGAAACATAAGAAAACTTCAAACCAACGTTTTCCCACACAAATCCAGACTGTCTCTCATGTTTCAGAGAGATATAACGAAGAATGCCACAAATGCAAATTACGAGCAGACTTATTCCACACAGTCTGGAACTGCCCTATAATTTGGCAACAGAACACCTACCAAACCTCCAGAGAGTCCTGGGATTTAGCACTGTCCAGCTCGGACCTTTCGACACAGCGTGAGCTCCTAGAGAGAGCCAAGCTGGGAGCCTTTGCTACTGGAGTCCTGGAAATAGGACTTCACCCATAACTCTTTCCACATTCCCGTCTTCCTATTTTCAAAGTTTACTCTCTCTCTCTCTCTCTCCTCTCGTGTACACCCGCGCAACGTCCGGCAGCAGCGGCCGGAACTTACCGCGGCGCGCCGAGACGCATCGCGCGAGCCCCATGTTTGGCCCCTCATAACTTTGTTGTGAACAAAATGATGCAACATCTTTTTCCGCAGTTTTGTTTTCCAAGTAAAGGGGTCTTGTTTCCGCAATTTTGAAGAAAATCTAATATGGGTTTTTGTTTAAATTGAGTTTTGAATTTGCGCAATTTCTGAAAAAGAGCCGAAGTTATTCAATTTTTTGACGTACTTATAAATTTTTCGCGCACACCATCTTTTGCTCATGCGTTCAGACACGTGTGGTCAACAGAGTGTCTAACTTGGAAGTTTTTCAGAGAAGGAGAAATTCAGATAGGGGGCGTCAAAAACAGTAACAAACTATCGTCTGGGCCGATTTCACGATTTTTTTAAAATTTTTTGTTCGCTCATGGGCGTCGAATTTGCGTTACGTTGATTAGCAATCCGGTCTAGTTTATGGCTCGAAACATTTCATACACACCCCTTTTACTCCTTGACGTACACAAAGACGCAAACTTGAAAAAATCTGCAGTTTCCGGAACCACCGCGGCGCTCCGGGCACATTCAAACATTTTTTTTCTCCCGAACTACGCACCTCAGGAGAAAACAATCTTGATTTTCGGGGGTTTCCATATTTTGCGCATATATCATAAAAAAACAAGAAAGAACAAAAAATGGTCGTGTACACGCATGTTCCTTCTCTCGTGGAATCGCCCAGCACGAGATCGCGAATAGGATTGCCGGCCGCAGCGGGCACGAGATCGCGACGGAGCGAAAAGCAAAAACACCTGTCTGTACGAGATTGCTACGCTCGATAAAGATCCTTCGGGGGTGAAAAGTATTCAAGAGCGCTCCACTGCGGCGCTCCTCCACTGCTGCGTTCTTTCGGCGCGTTCAACCCTACAATGAAATCTATCTAAACAATGCGGCACAGTTTGGCACTTACTTGTTTAATAAATCATAACCGCATGCATCAATGTAATATTGTAGATACTTTAGTGGTATCCCTGTATAGTTGGGATGGTATAGTTAGGTAAAGTTTGCTTCTTTGCCGGCGAAGCAACAAATTTCTGCTGAGTAAAAAAAAAGAGGTGAGAGCATTATGTGAGTCTGCAAGAACACCACGTAATGGAACGGGCAGGTTTACAGGTACTAAAATGTTTACTTGTGACGGTTACTGGACAGTACTTCATGTTACCGGAAATTCCAGAGAGGTCGGAAATCAGTGAGTGTTAGCCCGAGATTGCGCGCATTGAAAGGGTAGCGACCTTGCACAAGGAAAGGTAAGGGAAGTGTGTTTGGAAAGTAGGAGCCCATTAATTTCGGAAACCAACAGGTGCACCAACGCACCTTAGGCAGCTTCCGCAGATTACAAAAGGCTCAGCTAAAGCTGTCACCGTCACAGCCAAAGCGCTCGACAGTGTGCCCAGCGAAAGCAGAACACGAGGCGTCGATTGATCGCCACCTAGCTGAACGAACTTTTCACGATGCTGATACCGGAGATGGCCATGTAGCGATGGGCGGTGCACGAAGTCAAACGGGAGTTCACCGCAGATCAACCGAAAGTGCGCCTTGGTGCTCTCCTTGTCTACCTCGCAAATTTGCTAGCATCTTGCGTACTTCTGTTTTTGCAGGTAGGTAATGGGCGCTGTCCCACCAACATTTTACTGTTGTGGCAATAATGTCAGTTTTGATTTAAACGAATATAAATGGCACAAGAAATGTATTCAATAATAAATGTTTGCGCTCTAATCTTCTGTCGCCCAGCACTTTATTTGAAAGCAAAACAAATAATCAATTTTTTAGATCTTAATAAATCTGCAATTTTTTAAAAGAGGTTAAGACAATGCTTAAACATGTACCGTTACTCGATTTACAAAAAATTGATGCAGTTAAGGGGCTTTATATTCTAAAAAAAAACATTATTTTCCGAGGTTTCTTCTTCTCGAATTTTCTTAAGTGTTTAAAGGTCAACTGGTGAAGTGACACATTTTCATGCTACACCACATTGTCTGGCGGTATCCAAAGGACACCCTGGTGATAAAAGACTTGTTGAGTGGGCTTATTCTGAATTGTGATTTATGCGGTGCTGCCTGATGTGGGGTTCACATTTATACTGTATTAAACGCCTAGTTTGCTATATATTGTTACGAGCGCGTCTGATATAAGACGGAGCCACGTGGGGCGTGTAGGCAAGTTCGTGGAACGGCTCGTGCTTTGGCACGCTGATTTGGCTGATCGGCGCTTAGCATGAGACCACGTCTTTTTGGTGGCTTTCTTTCTAGAGGCTCAAGTTCACTTTAATAAATCTCCATTGTCTTTGTCCCAACTTCGCCTGCTGCACTTCTTGCCACGGAACAATATGTTTACGTTCATGTACGTAAGCATATATAGTAAAACCAGGTTATAGAAAACTGCAATATCGCCACGATCACTTCGATGTATCCAATAGTTCGATATAGCCGAACCCGCCTATAACGAGTTGATTGTTAGAAGTTCACCATACGCGTGAATCTGCTTGCCATCCCCGCATGCGGACACGAACAAAATAAATTGTCATTACCATACACAAAACAATCGATTAATTGAAAATAATAAAGCTACTTTCCGAATCAACGCCTCAACTGCTTACTTCCAAAAAAATTGGTTATTTTTGTTTTCCCTTTCGTTTTGGCAGCGTCAACTAGCACAGCATTCTTTACACGAGACATTGCTGGCACCAGTTCGAGTCCGCGTCATTCAATATTGAAGAAATATTGGCGGAGGACATCGACTGCACAAAGCTCTATATTAGGCGTCGGGCGGCTTTCATTCGCGACATGGTCTTCCTTTTCGGTGCTTTTCATCGGCATTACGACGGTGCTGCTAACAGTCCCCGCGTACGAGGGGCTTACAGTGACGGACACGTTGTCATCGGCACTCACGAAATCTTCTAAGGACACACCTCTCAGCACTGCATCGGGAAGGTTTGCGAGCTGCCGTCATGGTTCATGCTCACTGATTGGGCGGGTTCCGTCGTGAGTTCTGCGCTTCGGAAACAGTTAGGGAAAGTTTCAGGCGTCATGTCACTTGATAGGAGACGCAATGTCTCAGTCGCAGCATTTGCTCAGTGGTCGCGGCCAATCAACATCTCAATCGCCACTCCGAGACCATGCATTTTGGCGGCCATCCTAAGCACGCTGAGTTCGATATATCAGTTGTGAAGTTCGTTATAAGAAATATGTTTCTCGTGTATTTTTATAATTGATTTATGTTTGTTCAATATGTACCATAATTCACTCCATCCGGGGTTTTTATACTCCGGGTGTGCTTAAACATCTCCGCGGGCTGAAACTTTCGCCGCATTATAAAATACATTCGAATGCCTTCTAAACGAGGGGAAGCGGATGCAGAAGGCTCACGAGTACTACGCTGCTCTGTGGTGCCGCAACACAGGGGAAATCAGTTCGTCTAAGATTTTCGTCTGCCCTAAAGATGACAGGTAAACAAATTAGCCTTGTACAAGTTATAGTGAATTTTAAAAAATCCGACCGACGGCACTCTTCGGTTTTGAAGATACTTCGCGCATATAACGTGACGTTAATAAGCCATGTCCGTTGTCTTGAAGTGAAAACTAATGTGGAAATGTATCCCAAGCGCTGCAGGTGAGCGAAGTTTTATTAAAAGTGAAAGCTCCTTTGTCGCGCACACTCTTGCTCGTAAGGGACATTAATTGAGGCATTGTCGTTTTATGGTTGCTTTAATAACTCGTTAAACGTCGATTCACCTTTCTCGTCAATATGTTTTCTTGCTTTGCTTCGTGCAGCATGTTTGGGGATTGCTTAGGGCCCCAAGTCGAGGATGGTTTGACACATCATTGGATTTGTCCTCCAGTGACTCCTATAAACCCTCCAAAGCCTGCACGGTTCACCTGCTCGCAAAGAAGGCATGCCCAACTGTACGCACTTTTTGCCTTTCACTCGTAACTACTACCATGGCGATTCGTGGCGTGAAGTTGCTCCGCCCTAACCAATTTTTCCTGCGTCATCTTGCTCCAAAACGTATATATCCGAAGAAACTGAGGGCAAGCGTTGTTTGAATGCTCGGAAAAGTCTGGTGCAATACCGCGATCTTCAATGCCACTCTACTTGCAATGGGAGCAGTGGAAGGCCAAACCGGAAATGCATCCGTTCTCTGCAGCTGTAATTGCAATGGTTTCGCTCATTCAGCAAAAACGCAGCATTGCCGGCTTTCCTGTTCAATCTAACCTGCGCGCCCGGGCCTTGTCATCCCATCTCGAGTGCGTTTGTGGTTTCATAGTGTTAGAACCGTCGTGCTGTATCCGACAGGATGAAATAAGCGCTGCACAGACACTAGCTAGACGGCAGCTTGTGACAACCTAGCCGTTATCAGCAAGTAATAAACTCGGTTTATGCGGTTTACAATGCACGAATCATTTCTCTGCGCGTCTTCTCCCCCCGAAACACCTTTCTCCCTGTAAGCAGACTGGTGACGCGCCACTGAAAATGACGCGTATGTTCGGTTTGCCCTCTGCTAAAACACGACGTGGTTGTGCATTTGTTTGCCCGTCCATAGAATCCAGTGATGTGTGGTCAATAGTACGCGTATTGCTTTGCAGCAGTTTTTTCTCGCTGCGTTTTGTTGCGTAGACATGGTTTCACGGAAGTGTATGCAGAATAATGTTCGAATCAACACTTATGTAAACCGGTCGAAAGGAACGCCATGAAGCATCCCTCCGCATTGTTTTTTTAAATTATAAGTTCCCGGTTATACTGTGTGTGAACAGAAACGAATTTTATGAACGTCTAAGGAACATTCCTGTCTCGAGGCGTCCCGAAAAAATAAGCATGCAAGTTCTTTTCGTCTCCCGCCGAGGAGTCCACGAGAAAAAATGTGTAGTTACTAGAACGTTCGAAGCTCTGATTTTGTAATCAAATATTGTGTACCTAAATGGGTAGGTAGCACGTTTCGTTTCTATTGTGCAGTATTGTATGCCTAACACACTCACCAGGCTAACACATTCACAAAACCCTTCCAACACGTCTCCTGTTCTGCACACTACCCCAACACTTTCATGCAACACAAAACATTCAGTGGAAAGAAGTCCTAGCGAGAAATTTACACCATCTTCCCGCGAGGGGAACCATGGGTAGATGCGACGCATCGTGGGGTTTCCGTTGCATTTCCGTTATGTTGCTTCCATTTAGCCCGTCAATTTGTGGTGGTTTCCACTATATTACGTACGGTTGCGCCGACCATCGCGATAGCAGGCCTGTTAGTCTCCATTCAAATCATCGGTGGTCATCGGATGTCATCGGAGCGGCGGAACGACTGAGCGGAGCGGCGCAGTTACCGCGTTTTTATATACCGCGCGTTTACGGTGAGGGGAATGACAGAGAGCAGCTCATGCGCATGTGTGCGATGTTTAACCAGGGGGATGAAACTCTCCCGTTTATCTGTCCCGTGACTGCAGCGATCGTAACGTTTGGGGGCTGTACTACATACGAGCATAAATGAACGTCGTTGTTGTATTTTATATTTATTACTAGGTTACTTATTAATTACGGAATTTTTAATATGCAACTGAACTTAAAAGTTGCGGTTCTAGACTGCAAAAATACAAGCGCCACCCGGAGTGGAAAACCGGAACCGCGCCTTTCTGCCTCGCACCGCTGAAAAGGGGCGTTTCTTGTCGCACCCATAGGTATGCTACGATCCACGGTGTTCCGAGGGCCGTTTTTACCACCGTGAAGTTTATTTCATCAAAACAGACGCATGCATGGATTCGCACCGTCATCGCAGATTGTCCTGTACAGGGTAGTGTCAAAATTCTTCACGCCAGGGCGGCATAAAATTCTTTTGGATCCCGGCGGACGAAAGGTACGATGTGCATGCTTCTCGATTTGTTTTCTACGCTTGCACGACATAGCAGGATGCGGTTGCAGCAGTAGCTTTACAATTTAAGTGAGAATACACGCGCACAATTTATTTATTACATTCTGATTGTCTTCTATTCCTCTTTAATTACGCATGAAATACGTGGCAGAGCATCCGGCAATTAATCCAATAACTACATTAGCTACACACGCTTGTTTATACGTGCGTTATTGATTTAATGCGTTCCGATCGCGTGCTTTGCTTTTTAGCGCAAGTGAATGCACGGTATGCGGGAAAATGTATTTGAGGCAACATATACAATAACTTTCAATAACAATAAACTTTCATAAAAACCTAAACCTTGATACTTCAAAGTATCTCACTACCAATATAGCGAGGCCCACGCGGCATGATCAGACTTTAACATTTAAAGAATACAATTATTGCACTGATTGCCTTAAATATTCTTTCTTCCCACTAGCTGTAAGAGAGTGGAAGAGTATGCATTCATCGATTACGAGTAGCGTATCTATAGAACGATTCCTAACTCTAATTGAAAACCACCTCCATGAAATAAATTAACCAAAATGACGCCCAAAATTTCATTAAATGAGTCTACACGGTTTTCCTAGGCTCTCTGGGTCACTTATGATTTTCACTGTTACTGAGTAGCTCTTCAGTAATATGTTTGGCTTGGTTTCATAAAATGTTTGGTTTCGCTCGTTCTTCAATCGCTGCTGTAACATATTACCTCCAAATTCTGTCTGTGTTTCATCCTGCATTGAATTTGACTATGTCTTGCTGCTTTGTTTTTCCATGAACTGGTGACGTTTGATGCACGAGATTTCAGATTTCATATGTAATATGCAACCTTCGCTTGTCATGTAGAAAACCTCTCTCAGATGTCTATACTGTTCTCGTCCTGTATGAACGAAAACCATGCTTGACATTTGTGTATTTGCAACGATGTATTGCCCCTCCTGCAAAAATCCCAAATGGGATTGGCAGTATGTTAAAATAAATAAATAAAAAACAAATAAATAATGGAATAGTGTGAGCATATCTGCACTCTTTTTATTAGCTTTTGGTTACCTGCATTTAGTTTTTAGTTTGTTTCCGTAGCATGCATTCTGTTGTTATTATATTATAATATTATTGTGATTATTCTAATTATTATCAGTATTATTGTTGTCGTTATTATTATCAGCCTATTTATGCACACAGCTGGAGGAAGGCATCTCCCATACAGTGTTGGCTCAAAGGGTTGGTCCATAGGTTAATATCGTGTTGTTAGCACTACGTTAACTAAGTAGTGACTACATTAATTATTTTATTGCGTTTCAGCTGTGCGTTCTGTATTTTGTCTTTACCTGAATCCACGGCACATAACAGAATGAATTTGTAGCAATAAATATACAAACTAAGAAATTACTGTATATCTTTATAATACAATAATAACTGTAATTCCACCACTTATAATTTATAATTTACGCTTCAGTTCCGTGCTTCGAGTTTCAGCTTTCAGTTCAGGAACGATATATTCATAAAAACGTAGTTACACCTATAAGCCGATAAATAATGAGACAGTGCAGGCTTAATCTGTCCTAGTAATTTATTACAGCTTTTTATTTAAGGTGTTTATAACCGGTTTACTACAGGCCCCGAGAAATACCTGAGGAATACATAGCGTGCGAAAGTATATATGCATTATGAATAGTTTAGAAATCCTGGCGTGGGATGGGTGCTTTTGACTGCACAAATGTATTTTGGATTAGGAGGAAAGGTAGGTCGTTGCCACCGAACATTATGATCGCACAAATAGAAAAACGTATCGGCATCTCTAAAATGACGGTAGGTTTAAATTTAAAATTTGCCTTTACCATTGGTGTTTTGACAAGTCGTCTTTGTAGCCAAAATCGATTTAAGAAATAAAGATTCCTGATATATCACATAAAGTTTATTTCGGATACAGATGCCAGTTTTCACTCAAAACTATTATATGTGCGCTTGAAAGTAGCAATGAAGCTAGCATTCGTTCTAACTCAAATATACACACGTGCTTGTTGATGTTCCAGATCTCGCGTTTTTCTCCAGTGTGCGAGGAGGCAGGCCTCGCTCATTAACAACCTCGTCAGACCTACAGCACCTTCCGGCTGTGTCCTGCCCATTTCACCAGCAGAGACTACGCGGACCTTGGACAGAGAAGATACAGGACAGATATGCACTGGCTGGATACCTAGTTATTAGCATGCGGCCATGGGCCCTACAGTTTTGTATGCGACAAGAAACGTAAATAATCCAAGTTGTGTTTTTACTGTATAAATGGTACATTTAGGCAATAAAAATTAAAAAAAAACTGCGCTCTTTATTCTTGTCTAGATTGTGTGTAATACTAAACCAAAACAACGTCGTACTTAGAATAAGAGGTGCAAAAAGAAGTGAACGCGCAAAACTTTATCAATCAGAACGAAACAATGGCCCTTTTGATAATGTGGCGGTTTGCGCAACAGGAACAAGATCGTGCACTGGACATCTGAATGTGTTTTGAATTGGCGCTAAATCCAACCCCCCCCCACTCGGCTTTTCAGTCCTCAACAAGATGGCGTCTCCCAATGCATGTTTGCAGCGCGCCGCCATGTTTTTGTAGTACCACCCCCCAAACACCAGGGGTTTGTCCGGCGCTGCGAGCGAATATCATGTCGCATGCAAGGTATGGGAAGTTTCACTCCCCTGGTTTAACCGAGCGCTACCACGCGCTGACGCACAGCTGGCACGGCGACGGGAGCGAGCGCTAACACGCGGATGGCGCTGCGGTGAGAGCGGCGTTAGCGCGCAGCTGGCGCAGCGACGAGAATAGGGGCGCGATGCGGACTACGGACGACGGAAGACGCCGGATGGACAAGAGAGTTAAAGAGATGCGTCGCATCTAATAATAATAAGTCGACCTCTTCTTACAACACTCCATTTTACATTCATGAGCTGAACGTACCACTCAGTACTTGTAAACGTTCAGCACCCGGCGCAGACAACATTACATACACTATGATAAAACACTAACATGCAAACCCACTTGAAACACTCCTTTTTCACTACAACAAAAGATTTCTTTCGGGGTACCTTCCAGGGTCTTGGAGGTATAGCCACCGAAGTGGGTTTTTTGAAGGAGGTAAAGAACCCTTATTCTCCCTCAAGTTATCGTCCTATTTCCATGAGAGGGTGCTTGCGTAAGCTGCTCGAGAAAATGGTTGACAGACGACATGGGTACTTTTCCAGTACAATGGTCTTCTCGATAGTTGCCAGGCGGGCTTCAGGTAGGAGCGATCCACAAACGAACACCTTGTGAGCTTACCATCTTACATAAAAGATGCGTTTCTGCATAAACAATTCCGCATGACCATATGTTTCCGTATCAAAAAAGCATAACATACGGCATGGTGCTATGTTGTTCTCAGAGATTTGAAATCTTTTGGAATATCAGGTAACATGTTTAGCACTCTTGAAAGCTACCTGTCTTATTGAACATTTCGGGTAAGAGTAGGCTCTGCGCTCTCTCGGGATGACGTACAAGATAATGGTGTTCATCAGTGGGTTGTTCCAAGCTGTACATTGTTTGTTGTAAAGATGAACTCTCTGGGAAAAGCACTCACCAACTATCCCTTATTGGATGTATGTGCATGATGTGTAGATATCCTTCAAAAAATGTAATCTGTCCATCTGTGACCGCCAAGTGCAGCTTGGTGCTTAAAAGCTTCCTGGCTGCGCCTATCAAAATTGCTTTAAACTTAATCCCACGAAACGTACCTGCGTGTTATTCTCAAAGAGGTGCGGTATCCAGCCCGGCCCTGACATTAGCCTAATGGTGACTAAATTTCTGTAAAGAACGAGCAAAAGTTCTTAGCCGTAGTGCTGAACGGAAAACTCACATTAAGCAACTTAAATATAAATGTTTAACCTTTTCGGCCCTGGCGTCCTATATTTAAGACATGAACCAAAAAATTTCTAGAAATTTAAGAACAAAACCAAAGCAGCTAGTTTTCTGGAAAGTAGTTCTCCAAGGATGCATCGATTGATAGATATCACCATTGTTCGTTTTTTGCTAAAACTGAATGCTAGAAAAAGGAAGGCATTGCAGGGAAGGCCAAACTGGCGTCAGTGCGACCCCAAGGTCCGAAGTCCCAGTTTGATTACATAGCTGAAAATCTAAAACTACTTGCACCACCAGCTGTGCTTTTTTGTGTGTGGGCTCACAGCTTTAGAAAATTTATTAAAACAAGCAAAAAAACACTTATTGCTGAAAATTTAAATTTTAATTACCTGATCATCTAATTAGATGTCATGCTTGTAAATAGCTAAATACTTGCATTACAAGCTCAATTTTCAGTTTGTAAGGTTGTGCCATCCAAATACTAAAGAAAACACACCGAAATGTTTTTTCCTATAGAAAGAAAAAATTCAGGGCTGAAAGGGTTAAAAGCTATAAACATCCTGAAAGTTCTCTCTCACCAGACCGATAGTTCGGACACGCAGGTACTACTACGAGTTTTTACCAGCTCGGTGGGCGCTCGCTTAGATTATGGAACTCTGTTTTATGGGTCGGCAACAAAAAGAGCGCTGAAAATGGCAGACGCAGTGCTGCTCTGGAGCTTCGCCTTGCGTGAGTTAAGGCTGAAAGTTGGGCTAGTTGGTGTTGACTTAGATGCATATTACCAGCGAAAAAACAGACAGGGACGAGGAAAGGAGCAGACGGGACACTCGCTAGACTTCAACTGAAAAGTTTACACAAGAAACACGTAATATATGAAAATGCCAACAGACAAGGATGATAGACCTTGCAAGTGATAAAAACAGACAAAAGAGATAAAACCGTCCACAATCTTAAATGCGTACGACCCACACAACCAAATTACATCCCGCGCATGCGGCCTTGCAAAAAATTCAGCTCTTTTGCCGTCAGAGCGATGGAAGGCTTACTGATACAGTTAACTGCCTCCTTCTGAATATAGAAAGCCTCAGAAATTTCGCGCTTTACTTGGTCGCGCCCGCTATCTAAGACACGTGTAGCGCCAAATGCTGGAACACAACCAGGACACCGCTTACAATGGTCGGCCAAGTGGCCCCCGCCAGCAAGCGATGAAACTGCAGCCCGATGCTCCCTCAGACGGTCATTTATACATCGCCCCGTCTGCCCTACATAGCATTTGCCGCAGGGCAAGGCAATGCTGTAAAAAATTCCCCCGCATTTCCCCGAGGGGGAGAATGTGAAAGTGCGAATGCACGGTTGTCGGCCCGCTTGCGGCGCTTGCGCTCGGCCCCCGCAGCCCACCGCCTCGCCGCCTTCTCTTCCATCTCTTTCATCGGGTTTGTAGTATCACGTGTACACCACGCAGTTATCAAGCCGCTATAACGCCGCTGAGTCGCCAACACACGCCGCTGACGACGTAGTTTGAATGCGTTAAAGATATAAGGCGCGTCACTAACACTGATATCAGCGTCGCGTCCGTGGGTTAGTCGATAGAGCGTCGCGCTGCGGCCGCAAAGTCCTCGGATCGAAACCTGGCGCCGGATGCTGTTTTTTTTTATATATATATAGAGAGGAGGACTGCGGACGCCGCCGCCGCCGCCGCCGGCGGTGGAAGGTTTGGGGTCGCTTATAAAGTGCATTCGCACTTAAAACGCCAGTTCTGCTGGGAACAAACCTGGTGGCATGCTTTATTTCGCCCTCATCCTGTACAGTGTCTCTCAGCCGGATTCGGCAAATGGTTGTTAGATCACCAACGAACATTCATATACCTTCTATACGCTTTAAGGTTTCATCATTGAACCGCCATCCTTTTAAACCTTTCATCTCTTATACAACCATGAGTCAACTTCTATTAAAACATATATCCAATGTTGCTCTGTCTTCATACCGCGAGAAAGCTGAGGCGTCTAATCTAGGTGTCACCTTTTCAGACACCTGAAATCATCTTTCGGCCTTGGAAGCTTCCCGCTGTCGCCCGGGGCACGTCGTGTGTGCCGCCCGGGGCGCGTTAACAATGGTGTCTCGCGTGGCGCGCGCTTCACCGCCGGTAATTCCACCCCCTCCGCGCGTCACATCGACGGTTCTCGGAATCCGGCGGCGCCGTCTGCTTTCTCAATGGGGGATTATCTCCGTGGTATTCGGCGGGCCAGACAGTCCGTCTCCCGTTCGCACCGTGACGAATCGGCGACGGCTGCAGCGTAGAGTCCACAGTGCTGAGCCCCCAGACAGAGTGGCGGGTTTTCAATCGCCGCCCTGGCGCCTGGCCTCATAAGTGGACCGTACAGATGCCACTGATAGTTTGCGCCTTCCCGACTTGAAAAAAGCATTTGTTTTGCAGGCACACGCTAGTGACTACGGTGTGGGAGCTGTTTTGTTGCCGAACACGAGAGGGATCTGCGCCCACTCGCTTCCGCGAGCCGGATGCTCACACCGGCGGAGCGTAATTACTCGGTAACCAAAAAGGAGTGATTGGCGCATTGTCGAAGTTCGACGTGTGCTTATTAACATAGAGTGGTTTAAGCTGTGCAGACGGATAACCATGCGGTGGCATGATTTAGAGAGCTTAAAAACCCAGCAGGCAGGCTCTAGACATGTGCGCTGAGTTTTCAACGTTAAGCGTACAAAGTCGAGTACCGCCGACGATGCACAAACAAGGGGCCGATGCTTTGTCACGCACCCCGCTGGAGACGCGGGCACGCGTAGCGGAGAGCCACGAAAAGGAGACAGCGGAAGCGCGCGTGCAGAGTGGATTGGCGCACGGATTTGCCTCGTGGGCTGAGGAGCACGGTTAACTAGGGAGCGAGTGGTATTACAGAAACCAGCTCTAACGCTTCTGTAATCAAATTTTCGAAAAAAATTATAGCGGAAAAATGCCTGCACCAGTAGGCGAAGTTACTTTTATTTCTCATAAATGATTCACCATGAAGTTGTAAACGTTACAGAACTAGTAGTAAATACATGAGAAACTACTGCAGAATTGCATAAATTCGGAATTGCGGAATTGCAGGATTGCAGAAACACTTGAACCAGAATTTCAACAATATTTCGGCGATGAAACCTTATGAGAGGAATCTCACCGTCAGTGGCAAATAAATTGGGTCAGAATAAAAAAACTGTGCGAGAAAGTGTCCTTTCGGGCTATCAAGAAGGGGTGTATGCGATAGTTTGGCAGTGCTGAGAGAATTTACATCTGCTTTTGGGAAAGCGTTATTAGGCATGACTGTTAGCGTAACTGACAAGTATGAAAACACAAGCACCGCACAACGCTCCTTCCCTCTCTCCCAATCACTTTTATTTTTATTCGTGGCTCATATGCTGATATTTACTTGTCGCAATTTCCGCCTCAGCTGTCTCAGCAAAGCCATTGTTCTACTCCTTTTTGCTGCCATCAACATTGCCACTAAATGATGTTACCCTCTATTTCTGGACATCATGCCGCGTGTCACGAAGTGCTCTTAAGCAAGAAAATTCGTTTCCATATTTTTAATATTCGATCTCCGCATATTCGTGTGCCATACGTCGCTATGTTGCTCATTTGAATGTTTTTTTTTCTTTTGTTTCGAAAGATACAGGTACTTTTAGGGGCAATTGATGAATCGGTCCCGATTGCTCTTTCTGGGAACACCCCTGTAGGGTCCTCTGATGACGTTAGGGGCCAAGCGCCCGTGCAGCACGTGAAAAGCCGCCACTCTGTCTGGTGGCTCAGCACGGTGGACTCTACGCTGCAGCCGTCGCCAATTCGTCACGGCGCGCACGGGAGACGGATTGTCTGGCCGTCCGAATAGCATGGGGATAATCTCTCATTGAAAACAGACGGCGCCGCCGAATTCCGAGAAGCACCGGGAGGGTGTGATTACCGACGTTGTGACGAGTGCCGCGCGAGCCTCCATTGCTACGCGCCCCGGTCAGCACGACGCGCTGTCGCGCCTTTCGCTCTCACCTCGCGGGGTCGCGCGCACCTTCTCGTCCGTGAGCGTGCCGTTGACCCAAAGATGGCGGCACCTCATTTAATATTCCGTAGCGTGCTGGCTGACAGCTGTCTACGTGAATTTAGGCACTCCCTTACTCGCGTACGAACGCTACAGGGGCGTTCCCGAGAGAGTGTGATTTCGAGGTGTTATAAGGCCGAACTTGGCCGTTAGAAATCGTTCTTGTCTGAGCGCCGAGCTGCGCAGTTCCCGGCGGGACAAGGAGTGCCGACCGTTGAAGCTAGGTTGGGATTTGTGAGCACCCTAGGATAAAGGTTAAGCTCGCGTCGGAAGTTTACGGTACAGCGCGGTACCGGGCAACTAGACGGCTCTTGCGGCGAGACAGGGTCTCGGCCATCGTTTCTCGAGCGGTTTGTGTACGCTCCGAGGATAGGAGAGTTAGACGAAGTTGTGAAGCTGAAGTGATTTGTGCGCACTCGGTGCTTGCGTGTAGCTGAAGTTTGAAGTTTTTTTATTACTCATGTACCCAGTTTTCTCATGTAAATAGCTGTATATAAACTCTTCGTTTCATTTAATCAACCCCAGCACCTTGAGTTCATCAATTCGACCGCAGTCTCCAAGAACTTCAACACCATCGCCCTGCCAGCCTCCTGCCAAATCAACCGGAGCCCGGGCGATTGTGTTCCTGATCGACACCGGACTTCGGGGAAACGAACCACAACAATATTCGCTGCATCTATTTCGCAAGCCAAAGAAACGAAGCAATCTTCCTATTCTTTCTTCCAGACACACTTTACGTTCTTACTCAAGTGTTTTTAAAGAGGCCGTGCGAGTTCCGTACAGTGGGCTATGAATTGTCTGTAGAAAGCATCCATGCCCAAATCCCATTGCAGGCTTTTCGCATGTAGTAAACAAGGGTGGGTAAGGATGGCCTGCAGCTTCTGATCGTTCAGTCTAAGGGTAATATTCTCTACGACAACCCCAACAGACTGACCTTAGAGGATGCCAGCTGCACTTTCCTTTGCTTGATCGTCACACCGGCCTTCTTCGTGCGTTAAAGACAAAAACTCAAGTGAAGGAGGTGCTCCTGAAAAGTTTCAGAATAGCTCACTGTATGATCCAGGTAGACCATAGTTGTACCTCGCGTACCCCAATACGATGCTCATAAACCACATGAACGAACTTCGAGCGTTCGGCAAACCAAATGGCATTCGAGTAAATTCGGAGAGCCGGCGCTTGCAATTGAATGCGGTCCATTCAATTTCAGCTTGGGGCACTTCAATTTGCAGATACCCTCTGCTTGCGTCCAGCGCAGTGAAGTAGCGAGCGCTGCTTACTTATTCTATCACCAACTAAATGCTTGGGAAAGGGTAGGGTGTCTTTCGATCACTGCGTTCAGCTTACTGTAGTCTACGCATAGCCGTACTGAACAATCGTTCTTCATTGCCAAGACCTTAGGGGATTCCCAACGGCTTCCTGAGGTGTTCACTGAGCCTGTATCGACCATTTCATGTAGTGCGCAGCCAAGGCGTTTCCTCTTTTACGCACTCGACCGCCTCGGATCGAGCAGGAATATACGAGCATCACCCGTGTCTATCTCGTGTGCTAGCACTTCTGTCAAGCCAGGCCTCTCGGTACAGCAATCCGAAAAAGGGGAAATGTTTGCGCTAGCATCCGGACCTCATCATGCATGCTGAAAAACATGCGAACGTCACTTTTACCTCAGCACTCATCTTTCTAGACGCTTCCCTCTGCCTCTCCATGGCGCAGTAGAGATTGGTTGCCGGCTGCAGTTGTAAACCGTCCGCCGGCGTGTTCGGTAAATTAACTAACTGGATTAGCGGCCCGAACTGATAGCCGTTCCTTCCCTTTACGATCGCAATGCCCTCCTTCGAAAGGAAGTCTCTCCCCAGTATGACCGAGGTAGAAAAGCCAGGCAAGAAAAAAAAGGCTACCATCGCTTCTTTCCACGCAAAGTGAGTGTAAGTCTAATGGCTCCCTCTGGTATCGCTGACCCTGCTGCTATGCTGAAGGTTTTCCCAGCAGACATAAACCGCTGGTGCCACGGCGGAAACTGTACACGCATGTTACGTGCGGAGGTGCTAATTTAAATTTTCACGGCATCGTATCTGCGGTGCAGCCATTTTACCAAACCATATCGGCTATCCCGATGCAGAAAACGGCGCTCCATACAAATCATAGGGCGCGTGGGGCAGAGCCACTAGAAGACTACGTCCTGGAAAATGCAGGAGGACAGGTACTACACAGTTTACTTCTGAAGGTTACAGGACAGTACTGCATGTTACCAGAAATGCCAGAGAGGTCCGGAAACCATGAATGTTAGCCCGCGATTGGGCACATTGAAAGCGTAACGACCTTTCACAAGGAAAGCCAGAGGTAGTCTGTAATAAAGAGCGACGCCAATTTCATTCGGAAACAAACGGGTGCACCAACGCACGTGAGGCAGCTATCGTACGTTACACAAGAAGCAGGTAAAGCTGTCACCGTCACAGCCAAATAGCTCGACAGTGTGTTCAGCAAAAGCAGAACACGAGGCGCGATCGATCTCCACCTAGCTGAACGAACTTTTCACGACGCTCATACCGGAGACTATTAAGAAGGGATGGGCGTTAGACACGTTTAACGGGAGTTCCACCGCAGATCAACCAAAAGTGCTACTCGGCAGTGTCCGTGACAACCTTGGAAAATTCTTAGCATGTTCCGTACCTTTGTTTTTACGTATTATGGGCGCAGTCAAGCCAACAATAAATTGTGGTAGTAATGTGAGTTGAGATTTGCGCCACGCCAAAAGGCATAGAAAATGCCTAAAGTATAAATTCTTGTCTTTGAATCCCTTTTTCCAGAGAAATTTATTTTGTTGCAACGTTGTGACAAGTTTGTAGATGTCAACTAAAAATACAACATTCATAAAACCAACACAGCAATGCCTAAATATCAATTAAAACCTCCTGTGACGCGCTAAAAATACTTGATGCAGTATACGAGAGCTGCAAAAGTTAAAAAAAAGTGTTTCTTCAGATCCTGGTGTTCAAACGTTCTAAAGCGTTTAAATTCCAGTTGGTGAAGTAACACATTTTCAATGTGCACTACTATAGCATCGGTTTTCCGCAAAAATGTTCGTAATATATGAGTAGTAAAATAGTTGGCATGTAATCCTGTTCATTCTTTGTTGTTCTGCTCGGGAGAGGAGTTCACATTATTGCTGTAATACACGCCTAGTTTGCTATGCAGTAAAGCCCTGCCCTTACTCTGCCCCTGTTGCAGTTTCCTGGCTGTTACGTTGTTTGTCATCGGTCCCGGTAGAGCTCCCGTAGGATATAATGTATTGGGAACCCCGCTGTAACGTCGCAAATGTGGGCCTGTTCAGGTATGGTGAACCTGACACTCCGAAGGTGCTTGGGCACAGCCATTTTCGCTTTTAATAAGTCTTGGCCAGGCTTTGTTACTGAACTGGTTACAAGAAGCCACAGGCGAGTTAGAAAGGGCGTCACTACATGGCCATCCGTCGAAAGTGCTATCACCATCATCACTGTACTTACAACAGAAGTCTCGCACCTCAAACTGACGCTGAAAGCTATGGGGCATTTCAGGTTATTGAGAAGCGAGTGCTGGTTATTAGCAGGCGAAAGACACGCCAACTTCTTTTATCGGTTTTTTAAGCTTCAGGCTCACACTGCAGAAATAAACCGTTTTTGTCAAACCGGCACTGCTTTCGTTGATTTTGCATATCACGACGTCCTTGTTCGCGCCGCGAGGCCGTCGGAAAGGCGAGCGAGTGCTACGGTGATTTTCGGATGCCCGATTTTTTTGTCGACCTTCATGAATAGGGCGACCACTACCGAGTATTTACAGTGATTTTTCGTCGACTAACCTGACTTCACGCCTGTATTAATTGCTCTTGGCAACACTAAATGAGAACATGAAAATGCAAAAAAGACTGCTGCATTTCGTGGAATGGGCAGAAACCAAATTGGCAACACTGGAGTTCTAGACTCGGAGATTTTAACAACGCCAGTTTGACGCCGGCCAATTTTCGTGGCTTTCCCCACTCTTACATTTTCCTAACTGTTACATTTTGTTTTCGCGGTCCGGTAAAAAACGTATTAACGGGGTTCCAATGTGTATTATTGCGTTCATATACGTAAGCATGTATTTACGTATTCATCAAATATATATCTATGTATATAATACGCATATATAATTCAACATTTATTTACAGACGAGGGGCCTGTTCGAAAGAGCCGCTGGTAAAGAATCTCTAGAACCCAAGTGCACCCCGAGACGGCAGCCTCAGCTCCGATCGCTGAATCCGGAGAAACAATAAACGGATTAGTTCTTTGTATATTCTCGCACATACTCCCGTCCTTTTACAGGCCAGTGCAAAAGTGAACATACTGATGTTACAACACAGCAACGAATGAATAGCACAGCTTAGCAGGTTTAAAATGAGAAATTTGGTAGTAGGTAAACGAAATAATGTGAGCAGTATTTTTATAATAACTTGACTTTAGAAATATGTACGGGAAAGTGGAAGCCGCAGACAGGAATACTATTGGCTCACAGAAAATGTTACCCTACCCTGCCAATCGCAAATGTGGTCGGAAAATTAACTTCCACTAAAAATCAGAGAACACTATTTTGCTGGCCGAAAACGCGTTATATATTTGAGCCTTTTGGTGGAAATACGACAAACATTATCTAACGCATAAAACATGTGTGACAAATTCTTACAGTTCAGAGGGCCTTGAAGAACGGGTGCAGGAGGACGTTTATTAGACAGCGTGGCAACCGTTGCTTACCCGGAACCAGCTTCCGATGGCGATGATCTTCCCAAGAGGAGGATTGGTAGAATGGTGATGACGATGATTATGAGGGGAAGAAGATGAAGCGCAGGATGTTGCCCACAATGTACCACCCGGTCACTGTAAATTGGACGTGATCCAATTTACGATGACCGGGTAAATTGGACACTGTAAATTGGACAATGTTAATCGGATTACACATATTTCTTGTGTGAAGGAGCCCCACTTGCAAAGATAATAATTTCCTTCGCGAAAATGTAACTTTGCTTGGAAACGCATACTTTATTCATTCCCGGGCAACAAAAATTTGTGGAATAAAAATGCAAAAAACAAATAACCAAAATATACACCTGTATAAACGAGCTCTCGCAAGATCACCTATTTACAGCGAATGTTTAGTGGCGTTTAATTTAGTGTGCGAATAGAAGAGAAATAGAGATAATGTAACCGTTCTACGAAGGTGTATATCATTCAGTGCGTTCACACACTCAGTGCGAAAACGAAATGTAATGGGAGACACACTCTGAAGGCGCTGAATACAATCCTCGTTCAAAACATATTTTTCGTACAAACGGGAAGCGGTGTTTAGTGTTCAACAATCTCTTTCTGAATGCTAAACGTTTCTTTGCCTTTTTTTAAATATTGCAAACAAAACATTTAGGCATCCTGGCTCAAACTTAATAGTGTTTGCGAGTACGAATATTTTTATTTTGGGCTACAACACTTTGTCAACTTGTCAGGGGGCGAGATTCCTTTTAGGCATTTAAGAGAGGGCACAAGCATGTACTCTGAGACAAACTACGGCAGGCATAGGCTTGAATATTTTGTGCCGCACAGGTCACTCAGCTAATCCACAAACACATAGACCCAGTTATTAACCAGTTCGTTCTTAACCCCCTTAAAAGTTACCACTTATTTGTCAGCGTAGTCTCCGACATGCTTGGTCTCTGTCCGCACTCGAACGATCAGGATTGGTTCATATATTGTATACCAGCCCCAAAAATCCTTATCCAAGCGGGCGGCAGTTGTCCAATTAGGAGCAGTGGAAACCAGCGATGGGCAGCCACTACCCGTTGACGCAAGGTCAGGCTGTTAGAAGACCAGTCTAGGTAACTGAATTATACGCTGTCCCCACCGGCTGGACCAAGATCTCGCCAATTCCACAATTTTTTGTCTCCAAATAAATTTGAACTAGTTATATATCCTGGCTAGTAATCACTCCACTCATTAATTCTTCACAATTCGTGGTGTTATAATTTAGTATAAAAAATATTTGCGCAGAGAATTTGCCTTTATTCAGTTTAGTTTGTTTTTCGGACAGCGAGTCCTGTTTATTCTTGTTACGCAGATACAAACTCTACACGCCATTGAATAATAAAACACGCCACTTCCTCGTATTTATTTCCAAGCGAACACAGCACCTTAACATAATGAAAGCTACAAGATTATAAAGTTCCTCATGTTCCAGTCAATGGAGAAAACATTTACCGTCTATTAACTTTTCACACGAAACATGTTTTATTCCACCCACTGAATGAATGTCCGCGGACTAACTGCCTGTTATATTGGAAGAACGTAGAAAGTCGCGCTATAATTGCCTGTTTTTCGGTTTTTTATTGACAGCCGTCTCTTAATCTATAAAATGCGCTCTCTTGTCGAAATTGGCCTTACAGCCGTTTTGTTCCCACTTCCCTACCTCGCACGTAAGTATGGGAGAAAACAGTCTGTGCACATACTAACCGGTCGGGCTGCCTCTGTAGCCATGTTGCATACCACGGATGTGGTGCTTCGGTCTCGTTGGTAAAGTCTGCAGCGACCGTTTGTTACCCACTACGCAATAATTCAAGAAATTGTGGTTTAGCACTAAAGGTGTCGTGTTTACACCCGTTCCAATCACATGCATATTAGACATGCAATCTGTCCACCGTTTCTTTATTGCACCCCAGAAATATATCGAAGTTTTGGTACTGTCTCAAGGGGTTCGATGAAGGGTCTAACCATCAAGACGAGACCTGAAGGTCCTGGAATGCAGGTGTATTCTTCAAAGCTTGCCTTCACACCGCCCTTCTGCGCCAAATTTAGACGGCCCTAAGCTACGCGGGGCGGATAAGAAATAGAGGTTATGATGACGAAAAGAGAACACCCTAGGCAAGTAATAAAGTCAAAAAGCACCAAGAACATGGCGAGTTGTTATAGGATAATTATGCATGTAAAGGTTGACTGGAAAGGTTGGGGAAAAGATTTCAAGAGAAGCGCTGAGGAAAGACAGTAGTTTTTATGCGGCATCAAAAACGTCCAAGTAAACACTTTCATTGACTTCTTCATGTGGTTAATTTATGTATAAATTAATTTTTCCACGTGCAAAGTACAAGGTCCATTGCGGCTCAGTAATGCAGTGTAGCAATAGCATTGCCAATTTCTTTTGTGGATTTATGGTAGAAGGCGGTGAAAATGGCGCACGGCCGAGAAGTACAACAGCGCTGGAGTGATTACTCTGCAATCGTGCGCGAATTTCTGCCGTCCTAAAGGGGTGAGAAAAAGTATACAGCACAAACATCATGCACACACAAATAAGCGAAAGACGACAAATTAACCTTTTCGTGCTGGTGTTTGGCCGCGAAGGAACACAAAAAAGGGAAGCCCAAGGAACACGCGCTTAAAATACAATTAGTTTGTTGTCCGACTGTTGACAGGCGTTTGTGGAATCGAACCACACTAAACTCCAGTTCCCACCAAACGTTTGCATTCCAATGTACCGTCCTAGTTTTCGTGCTGTAGAGGGCTGACAAAATCTTGCCTGCGCCTTCCCTCTCCCGGCGAGGAGCGCTGTGGTTGGAGAACAGGCAAATGCGTTCATGACTCGTAACGTACATACTCTATGTTTCGCAGACGTGGGGCAAATGATATTCATGATTGAATTTTTTTTCACCTTATGTTTAAAACGCCAAACTTCTTACGCCCGCAATTTACTAGTCACCAAACACGAACTCGTACTGGCGGTAGCATAGTCGTCATGTATTTGGGAGAGCATTTCTATGATTACCAAAACTCGTCCGCCGACCGCTCATTGCGAAAGCTTCTTTCGAGTTTCCCTTCGCGTCTGTCTAGCACCTTCCGCGGTGGCTCAGTGGCTAAGGCGTTGCGCTGCTGAGTACGAGGTCGCAGGTTCGATTCCCGGCCGCGGCGGCCGCTTTTCTGATGGAGGCGAAAAGTAAAAACGCCCGTGTGTTCGAGATTTCGGCGCACGTTAAAGAGCCCCAGGTGGTCAAAATTAATCCGGAGCCCTCTACTATGGCGCGCCTCATCGCCTGCGTTGCGTCGGTGCGTTAAACCCTACAATCAACCAACCAATCAATCGTCTGTCTGGTGCTCTGCCGTGTAAACTTCTGCACTCTACGTTTTCTTATGCCTGTGCTATTCCAAAAGGATATCGCACAGAGTTTTTTTCCCATAAAAGTATGAGCGGGGGGCAACAGGACATTTTTAGTAGCCTCAAACCTGGTCACATTATTATTCTGCAAAATGTCAGATGCAATAAATGGGAATGCCAGTTGATTATGAAGCAATTGCTGGAATAAGTTGACGAGATTCAACTGGAACCAAACATTTACGGTCAAGATATGTTAAGAGCGTAGTAATGTGTAGGCGTTCGACTGCGAAGAAATAGATGTGACAATGCGTATTTACTGATTTTAAATGTGCTGTATTGATGATAAGTGAACAGCATAAGTGCTGCCCCATGAGACTATACCGTGTGTAATGACTATGAATGAACGCAAAATACAGCGCCAGCAGTGCATCGAGGGAAAAGAAAGGGCGAGCTTTAAATAATACGTGGATACCAAACGCCGTCTTCTGCTTAAGATGGTTAAAGTGACGGGGAAAGGTAAGGCATGGGTCCACATGTGTGCGAAGAAAGACGATATCAGTACAAGCAGAAATAAAATGAATACCAAGTTGTATTACAGGAATAGTAGATAATGACCTCTGAGCACTTTTAAAGACCATAAATTTAGTTTTTGTGGGTTTAATAACTAAGTGATTTCTGCTGCACCAATTCATGAGGGCACATAATGCAAGATTTTCTTTGAGATAAGAGCACCAATGCTTTTATCAGACGAAGTAATGATTGTGTCGTCCGCGTATAAAACACAGTGACCACTGTCATAAGAGCTAAGAACATCAGGAAGATCATTCCCTGATAAAATAAATAGCAAAGGACCCAATACTGAGCCCTGTGGTACTCCTTGGTTAACATATTTTAGGAAGAGAAGGTATTTGCAGCGTGTACTGTACACTGTCCGTCAAGTAGGTAATTTTTCAAGAATGTCAGCGCCGGGCCAGTTATAGCATATAACTGAAGTTTATGAAACAAGACTTGGTGATTTACGGTGTCAATGGCTTTCGTGATATCTAAAAAAACCGAACACACTTAATTTCCCGAATCGGTACATTTCTTTATGTAATCAGTTATAGACAGCACAGCCAGATTTATAGACCTACCTGGGCGGAAACCAAATTGGCTGTCTTTAAGCAACTTAAATTTAAAAAAAATATCCATTCAGACGTTTAACAAACAATTTCTAGACTAGTTTACTATGGCAGGAAAGAATTGTAACTGGACGGTAGTTGGTAACTGTTTGTTTATCGCCTTTTTAAAAAGTGGAATTATTTTAGCTTTTTTTAAGAATGAAGGAAATAAACCATTTTTAAACATAACGTTGATAATATGACACAGCTTGTGGGGAACTAAATGTGCAACCAGTTTTAAATGCCTTACACAAATGTCATCTAACCCAGACTCTGTATTTTTAAGATTAGCAATAGTGGTAAAGAGTGGTGTTGTTGGGAAAAGAATGAATGACTGCTTGGTACGTCCCAGAGAAGTATACGACTGCGTACGGGGGTGGTGGTTAGTTTAAATAGAAGAAAAGTATTCCGAGAAAGCATTGGCCATTTTATTGGTGTCGGAGTGGCTGGATCCATTGTAGTCCGTTTTAGTTAGAAGGACATCAGCAGATTACTTGTTAAGGAAGGAGTTGAGGAGCTGCCACTGCCTTTTGGGGTTAGTCCTATTCTTGTCGAATTCATTTTCGTAGTGCCTTTTTCGCTTGCTTGAGCAAGGTACTTAATAAACTGCAGTAGGACTTGTATCGTTCAGCCAGACACATATTAGAGGGCTGACATTTCTGTTTCTATACATGTTTTCTTTTTTTCCTCAAACTTATCAGAAGACCATTTTTCATCCATGGGTTGTACGGATACTTGTATTTCTTTTTACATTGGACAGTACGCGTATTACTAGACACGGCGAGTGAAAATGACGAGCAAAATTTTCGCGAGGCTGCATCGCGGTCAGACATAGACACAATAGGCACCCAATCAGTTGTACTGATAGCCTCAACGAAGGAATCGGAACTAAATGCAGATGAAAAATAGCTGATTTTGCGTGTGTGGGTTATGCTTTCGAATGTGAGAAATATAGGAAAATCATCGGTACTATCAGTGTCAACAACCCCCCACAGGGTGGTGACGCCATGTTGGATAACGCATCATCAATGAGTGCACCGGTGCCATGAGATGCTACTCTAATTGGACACTCAAAAAGCAATTCAAAACCAGATGCAATGAAACAACCAGTGTAATCTCCATAAGAAGTACTATCCGTGTCAAGCAAGTTAATATTAACATCACCTACAATTACTATGTTCTTATTTTCAAAAGTTAGCTTAGGTAAAACTTTACTGAGACGACGCAAAAATTCACAAAGGGAAGACGATGCTGAGCGATAAATTCAACCTTGAATTATGTTCTTTTCATTATTAAGGAATGAGTGGCCCTCTACCCACACGGACTAGGAATGATTCACATTTATTTCGTGGTCACATCTGCGCGTGTAAGCGACATCTTGGGAAAGCAAAATCGCGGCACCCCCATGACTATCATTTTGGCACTGGCAATATTCAGCTTGATAAGAATGGAAACTGCTCGTGCGGTGGTCGGTGTCCGAAAGCCAAGTCTCTGATATGCAGATGAACGTGAAGGCATGCTTAAATGATGAAACGAAGTTAGTAATTGCATCTATATTCTTACGAAGGCTACGTGCACTGAAGTGAATGAGGGAATGACTCATTTTGGAAAGTTGACACTGCACAGATTCCGGAGAACGCAAGGCCACGAAACGAGAGAGTGAACCAGTCCTTACTTAGGGCATAGGCGAGGGGAAGTTTTAATATGCATCACGTAAAGATTACAAGATCGGGCTGGGTGGGAATGCGATACACTTTAATGTCGTCTCCTTTCCCAGCTTTTATCTCGCAAGTGCTTCCACGTGTGTCCTGTTTGAGGGCCAGTGCCTTTGAGAACATTTTCTTGATATCAAGAGTTAAATGGTCATTAACATAGATTGGCAGGTTAGTGCCACCAGAGAAGCCGATATTGCCAGTGCGCAGTCTGTCTCTGCGGGCCTTCCTAATGAACTCATTTTTTATCGCGCGAGCAGAAGCGAGCAATGATGCTCTTTTCGGTAGTCTCTAAAATAACACGGAAAACCCTGTGGATATCGGCTGGTGAGACGGGCACTCGACAGCATCGCCGATTCGTCTCCCATTGGCTCCGCAATCTTCACCCCGTCATGAAAGCACACCCGTGATCTCAACATTATTCATTCTCGAATACTGCTCGAGATCAGCTACTCTTTTTTCGAGTGCTTCATTTCGTGCCAACAGCTTTTTATCGAGGCCAGCAGATCCTCCTGTCTCAGTTGCATTTCATCGAATTCTTGGCTCATAAAACTAACACTTTGAAAAAGCAAAGCATGCTCACCCAGACCAAGATCTTTCAACTTGATGTTAACTTTAGACACCAAATCATCAATCAGTGAGTCCAACTTCTCATTCAGAAGTTCTTCGAGGAAATCATTTTTTTCGCTAGTTGCGCTACAGTAGGTTTGGATTTGGGCAGTAGTTGCGGACAGCATAAATTTTAAATAGGTGCACAGAAGTAACCAACCAACCTGGTGGCAGAAGAAATGCGTCTTAGAAAGGGGACATGCCGCCGCAACTGCTACTGCCAAGTGAAGTCCGGGCCATTGGGTTCGTGCTTATAATGTCCTCGTTGGTGGTGGTGTGCAGTCCACGTAGGCGCAGCAGGCAGCACAGGGATCAAGCACCTCGACGCCCTGCGATGAGTGTGTGCGCTTGTGGAAGATAATCCACGGTGGCCACTGACGACGCGGGAAACGAAGCACGAGTAGGACCTGTTGGCAGAAGAAATGCGTCTTAGAAAGGGGACATGCCACCACAACTGCTGCTGCCAAGAACCTAAGTTCCGCTATTATGTGGTGGAGAAACCGGGTCAGAAGGACACAGCGGCAGACCGATTTCGCTACGTTGGGGCACGCTATTGTGCCACTAAGTAAACAGAGAGACAGTGAGCATTACGAGCCCTGCAATCGTGCTATTGCAACCTTGCCATTATGGAGAAGACAAACTGAATACAGGAGGCTGCGCCAATTTGTATGTGCATTGAATCTGCTAGAATAAGTTAGACGCAGAAGTCACGGTGGCCAACTCTATACCCGCCTGCAAAAGTTGGGCCCTGGGTTGGGCAGAAAGTGTACCCTAGGATACACGTAGGCGAAAGCGGGGGAACTAATTTGTATACTTGCGGGTATTGACCATCCACTGGGCATCAACTAGATACTAAAAACATGGCTGAGGCTTAACTCAGCTAATGCATATGCAAAGCGAAACATGATTAGCCTGGTTTGCGTTCGTTTCACTTGGTGAACATTTCATTTGCGTCTATTATTACACTATGGTATACACTCATCGGTAAGCCAGGTTTGACAGCTGTGCCTAGGTCATGGGCTAGACATGACTGTGATTAGGCTTGCTAATGCACGGCGCGTTAGGCACGCACCCGGTGGTCACACACCAATTGCGAAGCACGGCTCACAGAACTTCAGTCCCATGCAACGGTCACAGAACATTGCCCGGTATCCCTTTTATTCATGGCGAATGCGCCGTGGAACGGCTCGCTCTTCCTTAGCCTGCAACGCTGGTTCGCCCGTTTGATATTAGATGCGAAACATCTCTTGTTCGGGGGGATGTCCCACGTCCGTGCCCCGTCCGCAGCGCTTCTGATGATGATCATGGCAAGATGCCCTTAGGGATTGGCCAACCAAAGAATCCATCACGAGATAGCTTCGCCTTCAACCACCATCGTCATCTTCCCGTAGGGGAACCGCTGAGGAAGAAAGAGAAGAAGACAAAGCTGTGAAGAGGAGGCTGTGTACGTTGCTCTCAGCCGGTGCACCAGGGTCAGCAACCAATACCTCACGAACGCTGACAGAGACTACCGATTCTACCACAGAGACAACATCGACAAGAACATAATGGACGAGTTTCGGCGCATCAAGAACCACCGCCTACTCACCGTAACGCAACAGTACTTGTGTGCCTTAGTCACCGGTGTGGACCCGGACGCGGAATTCCCTCTGGCGTTACTGAACACCAGATAACTCAACATAACGGCAACACAATGGAACCACATGATGCTTCGCATCCTCATCAGCGTTCCCCACGGGAACATAGTGTAATTTTTTTCGCTTCCTCTCTAGTAGAGAAGCTCGCCAATCACTATCTGCCGAGTGGTCACACGCCGTGTGCCGAAACAAGGCTCAAAGCGGTTGGGTCCGTGAAATGCTCACACAAGCATGACGGGGCTCACTTTTCTGTGACACTAGCTGCGGCGCAGCGAAGAAGCGGTGTGTTAGTCGGCTGCGTATCAGCTCAGCTTCAGCCCTACCACAGCCGCCACCGCCGCTCGTTGAGCAGAACTGACTGAAAACAGCATCTTGTGCGCAGCACTGAAAGCGGGCCTGGCGAGTCACGCCATGCGCGGCGAGGGGTCTTCGACCGGCGGTCGACGATGGTCAGCTCGAGTACGATGGCGAAACCGCGCGGCGTGATTCGCAAAGCATTGCCTGAAAGCATCGTGTCTCGCTTCTGAGAGGCGAAGTACCTTAAGGGCTCCTGCAGTGGGCGTCTCCTTTCGCACTCTCCTGTAGTCACGGTACTAAAACACCGGAACACTTGTTTTTCCAACGCCTTGTGCTATGATGTTTCATCTCGGTGGGACAAAATCGCGTAACAAAAGAACACACTGGTACCCGCGTTTTCCAACGCCTCGCACTAGAACACTTCGAGCTTCAAACATTTTATAATTTTAAAGCGAAGCTGCATACGTGTACTCTCAACGGTTTCATCACCATAGGCATTGTGTCTGTCATTTAATTGCTTAAATCCAGTTCAACACAAGAGAGGGCGCCACCACCTAAGCAAGCGTTGGATTCATCCTCCTACCGGCACTTCCCCGGAACCAAATCAGCGCGCGCCTTGTGTAAAGAGGGAGATATACAATGTTTTATTATACTAAACCACTCCATGAGTACCCAGTCGTTAGATTTTAGGTTAGCGGAGATGGACCGAGATTTTTCCTGTGGGAGAAACTTCCGCTGATCTCTCAAGTTGCTAATTCCAAGAGACATTAAGTGGTCGTTCAGTTAACACAAGCGAAGTTCATTACCAACCCGACCTATTCATGCAAAAGGCGGTCGAGCTAGTAAGCTTGCTACAGAATTTCGTGAATTTGCACGACTTTATTGGCATTACAGGCGTGTTCACAGCCCTGTACCGCTACATCATGTCCAAACGGCCGAAGAAAACTCAGTAACCAACATTTCCTGACTGACGAACGCTCCCGAGAGACCACAGAAGTCTCAGCGTCTGGGGGAACACACTTTCTTTCTCGCTCTCTCTGGCCCTCCGGCATTTTTACTAATGAGATCGTTTTCCGTACAGATTGCCACACATCGCCAGATCAAGTGCGCTACAAAAAAATATTTCCTCACCTTGACGTAGATACAGCTACCGATAAAGGCGCTAAATGAAGCGGTCCCATGCTTCTTCGTACTAAGGCAAGTGGTCCACCAATGCCTCACTGCAATGCAAGAAGGCTTCAGAAACCGCTTGAAAAATGCTTTTTTTTAAATATGAAATGCAGGCAGTGATTTCAGTTAGACAAAACGTTGAATCAATCAACAAATCCATCAATTATTAGATCAAGAATTTCAGAAATATAAAATTTTTCGACGCTGACGACAGCAAATATGGGCGCATATACTGAACCCACTGGGGGGACTCTGAAGCCTAGTAAAGTGTTATATGCCATCCAAAACGTTTGTACTCTGGGCGGTCTCTTGAAAAAAGGGGAATATGAAAGCGGGAATGCATACTGCTATAGGACGACATTGCGATTGCATCATATTGTATGCGTCGCACTAACTTACATTTTGCTGAAATTCACCAAGTATTCCCTCAACAACTTTTCTGTCTCTCCTGCTGACATCCTCCAAAAAACGAGGTTCGTCTAGAATGCAATGACATTGTTCCTTTCACTGGACTAGTATTTCTTGACACGTCGATTGAGTGATGTTTTGGATATTTGTAAATCTTATCACACCTAAATGACACAGACACACACGCGAGTCCTCTGTGTGCACAGTTGACGCCTCGCCTTGAGTTTTACGTTAATCCATGCTTGTTGTCACTCGGAGCTCTTCTTTTGCGTTTGTTTTTTCATTTGTAAAACCAAACAACTACAATGCCAGTAATTTCTATAAGCGTGAATTAAGCCGACATGGTTTTCGTTTTTAGATGTATTGTTGCTGTCACTTTTTACGATTCTTTACTATTACTTAAATCTCAGCGAAATCATTTAAATTAATGCACAGACGATTCCGCAACGCAGCAGGAAGGAATGTTTTTTTATAGTCAGCCGTTCCTCCCGTCACCACGCTGTATCATTCTTCCCAAAACTTGCCGCACACAGTAAAACAGTTCTTCACATAAAGCGGTCACTCAATACAGTCAAACCGCACTAAAACGAACTTAAATAGAGGAACTTATGCTTAGAGGGAATGATAGGATACAAGTAATTATGTTACTTCCACAGCTTACTGTCCCTAGCCAAAACTGACCGGACATTGCCTTTCAATTCGTGCAGGTTATTGTGCCCCATGCGACCTGAGTGCTCCCTGCATGCCCGAGCCGCCAAACGCTCACCCCAATTTAGGTTTCTGGGATCGCGTTGTCGATCAGGCAATGCACTCGCGCTCTTCAAGACATCTCATTTGTGTCTGGGTGGGCCTGTAATCTTTCGCAGCGCAACACATCCGTTGCTGCCAGCGCCCTATTTGCCACTCCCACCTGAAAGCAATCTGTACCTCGGATGCCCTCACCGGACTGACCACGACTTGTTACTGTCTGACCACGACAGCAGAAAAACTTGCCTAATTGACTCTTTTGTGCATACCTGTACATATTTTTTCGCGCACCCGGAGCGGGCATCTGCCGTAGCGAATCTCCACCTGGATTCAGTGTAACCATCATCATCGGCGGTGCTTGGACTACCGCGTGAGATGTGCCACTTTATGGATGGAACAGAACTCCGGACCTAGACGGTCGCTCGTCACTGCCACTCCCAGTTCTGGTCGTGGCTAGGCTTCAATACATGTAGAAAGACATGTCCGCTCTGCCGAACGAAGTCTGCTTCCTACAACACCAAAAATAAGGGACTATCAACAACGGTAAGGTTTTTATCTCGACCTTGATAAAACGAGCCGACCCACGCACGACGATATCTTCCCACTGCAGCCAGTTCATCATGCAAGTACCCTATCGCCATTCTACATACGTCCCAGAACAGGGACTACAGCGCGGGCTGCAGCAGCCCCTTCAAGGAAGCTGCATGTCACTGGCGCAAACGACCAAAGGCACCCACCCTAAGCAGACAGCTGATGAACAGATCTCAAGATCTTTTGTGGGTCCCTATCCTCAGCTCAAAGAATCTTCGGAGTAAAACCCAGAAATTGGCAGCCACACGAGACTGACAAAACCATGTTTTAAAGAATCAGTACGTCCGCATTACGGTCGCCGGGCGGAGCGAACCATACCAAATGTTCAAAGGCGGTCTCACATCGCCAGTATTTTGCAGCCACGCAGCCGCCAAAATCGTCAACGCTTGCAGAAAGCACAGCCTAGGTTACCTGTTGCCAGTGGTCTCCGCAATACGTTTCTTTTTGAGGATATCCAACTTTGCAATGATCAATTCATGCATATCTCAGTTTGAGATGTTTCTCTATTATCTAAATCAGGGTAGCTCGACTGAACGCCTCTAAATGTTTTAGCAACGCAGATATAAAAAGTTTTGATTTGATTGATTGATTGATTCTGGGGTTTAACGCGCCGACGCAACGCAGGCGATGAGGCGCGCCGTAGTGGAGGGCTCCGGATTAATTTTGACCACCTGGGGATCTTTATCGTGCGCCGAAATCTCGTACACACGGGCGTTTTCGCTTTTCGCCTCCATCAGAAAAGCGGCCGCCGCGGCCGGGAATCGAACCCGCGACCTCGTGCTCAGCAGCGCAACGCCTTAGCCACTGAGCCACCGCGGCGGGTAGATATAAAAAGTGAGTGCTGCACAGTTGTGGGGAAAAAAATAGCTGGGGATTAGCTCAGCTAACTCTTGACATGCAAAAAAAGCTTGGCTTATTCTAATTAAGTGTTGCTTTGACTGCAAAAAAATCGTGTGATCTATCGCATTCCCCTGAAGAAATATGGGTCCGTGTATGTCAGTCAAACTGGCAGATGCCGTAATGACCGATTGAAGGAGCACAACAACACTGTCAAACAAAGGAAACGATGGGTTCTTTCCATGCATTGCAAATCTTGTCGATGCAAACGTCAGTTATAAATGTGCTATGTGATAGGAAGAAGCGGTAATGAAATGATTGGAGAAAATATTGCAGCGCACGAAATTTTAAGGCATGGTAGTAAGTGTTGACAATTTAAGTGTAGAGTTGGGGGAGTTGGTTGCTGCTGACTAATGAATTCATACTTCAAGCGAATGCTAGCACAGAACGAAGCAAGTGAAGATGAAACACACGCTAGACTTCAACTTGGTTTATGCAAAAGGGAACAGGAAAGCACGCATATATGTACATGATTCGGAAAAAAACATAAAACAAACAAGCACATGATTCCGCAGAAATAAAACGGCGCAATGTTTTCACTCACTCTTATCACTTTTACATTGATGCACAAACAACACCTGGTCATTACAGGACATGATCTTCACCGACACGTGTGCGCACAATAGCCGATTGCGCATGATCATGGGACACCCGCTCTCTTACCAAAAAATTGATTTCACGTGTAAAAGTGCCAAAGATGGGGCACTGACGCCGTTCTCGCCCTATTGTTAAATACAAAAGCTTTAAAAGCTTCTCTATCCGTTTGAGAACGACATCTAAACAACACGCTCATCTGCATGAATTTGGGCGTGCACCCGCACCTACGGCAACGGTGAGCAAGGTGGCCAGCTCCAATCTGCGCACTCACAGCTGCGCGATGCTCCCTCAGCCTATCGTTGAGGCACCTGCGGTTTGACCGACGTAGCACCGTTTGCAATCCAGAGGAATCCGGTAAACCACACCCGTCGCGCACTCCCCTAACTTTGTCGCATTTTTTGTGACGTAGCAGGGCTCATTGCATGGCTAATTTACGTTTCGCACCATCTTGGAATGTTTCTCTGGAGCCGAGAAATCCATCTGCACACCACATCTGCACATCGGTGTGGGACACCACCAGGTGTCACCCGCCGCGGTGGCTCAGTGGCTAAGGCGTTGCGCTGCTGAGCACGAGGTCGCGGGTTCGATTCCCGGCCGCGGCGGCCACTTTTCTGATGGAGGCGAAAAGCAAAAACGCCCGTGTGCACGAGATTTTGGCGCACGTTAAAGATCCCGAGGTGGTCAAAATTAATCCGCAGCCCTCCACTACGGCGCGCCTCATCGCCTGCGTTGCGTCGGCGCGTTAAACCCTACAATCAATCAACCACCAGGTGTCCCACAGCGGTTGGACACCTGGTGCACGTATAGCACAGCCACGACAGGGCTTCTCTCTCTCAGGCCTGGTGCTTTATCGCCTTTCACCTCCTTCAAAAGGCTCTCCACCAGAGAAACCACCATTTCTGATGGATATCCATCCATTCTTTCATCTTGCTGCAGCAAGCTTGCCTGCATTTTGCGCGGGCAGGACCTGGTGAGCGCCTCCTTCATAGCATTCTTTGCTATTCTCCGTTTCACGAGCTTCCAGTGCGCCGACCGGTAAGGGAGGATGCCCTTTTGGTTACAAGAAGCATACTGCCAACACGTCTGACCATCACCAAGGAGAAGGCGCACGTCCAAAAACTGCAGACCACCCGATTCCGGCATCTCGTGTGTGAACTTCAGACCCTCTGCACACTCAACGAAAATTCGGAGCACATCCGCAACCATCCTCCCTCGGTCATCTTCCTCAACATGATCCATGAAAACAAGAGAACCGTCCACATATATGCATACCTATATAACAGAGGTACCCTCAAGGCGACAAGATATCTGTCGGTCGCATTTTGCCAAGAATAGGTCACTCAAGACCGGGGCAATACATGAGCCAATTCACACGCTCCTTTTTTGCATAACTAGGTTATCATGGGCTTACCACAGTAGATGACAGATAGTAGTCTAAGAGGGACGTGAAGTTATCAGAAGACATGCCAGCAGAATTCTGGAAGGAAGAAGCCCCCTTTTCATCAATGCGCTTCTGCACCGTGCAAATAATGCCGTTTATAGATGAGACGCTGAGAGGACCATCTCTTGCCGGCGGCCTTGTCCTGAGTGCGTACGTCGTCCGCGTCCGCACACCCACGTCTCTCCTCCGCTCGCCTCCTCTCCTCTCTCCGATCACGAACACTCTCTCCCCGCATCTGCGGTCGCGCTGCGCGCGGCTGCGCGCTGTGCGCATGTGCAGTACTCTCTCTCTCCGCGGTCTCCTCTCCTTCGGGCGTGCTGCGCATAGAAGCGGAGTGCCGCGCTCCGGCCGGTCTCTCAGTGGACGGTCGTCCGCGCTTGCGCTTGCGCTTGCTCTCTTGCCGTACCCGACGATTGCTTCATGCGACGCTAATAGAACCCCCTTCAGCGTCACATCACACCACTGTTCCCGCGAGGGGAGGTGGGCGTAACTTTTTTGGAATGGAGTAGAACAGATCTACTGCATCAATGAAAAAAGCAAAAATACCACCTACCGCAGCTTGAAGCTCCCAAAAGTAACCAGCCACCTCATCTGAATTACGTACCAAAAAGGTATCGCCCAGATGCAAGCCATTCAACTTCTTTTGTAAAATCATCGACAACACACCCTGCCAAGAGCCTTTCTTCGTGACAATAGCTCGAAAAGGCACCTCTTCCTTGAGGGTTTTTGCAGTGTAGAATATTTCCAACGCATTCCGCTTAGCGCCCACTGGGTCTTTTCTTAGCTTGGGCAGATTCAGCTCATCACACAGGATTAGCAGGATTGGCGTGCGTAAGCACAAAGTTTTTCTTTAGCGCATCATTCGCCTTTGCCAAGAACACGGTTTTTTTCCATGACGACAAAGCCACCCTCCTTGTCGGACATAGCGAAGCCCAACTCATTGTCACGCATCAATAGAAAAGTGATAAGAGCGGGTGAAAACATTCCGCCGTTTCATTTCTGCGGAATCATGTGCTTGTTTGTTTTTGTTTTTTCGAATCATGTACATGTATGCGTGTTTTCCTGTTCCCTTGTGCATAAACCAAGTTGAAGTCTAGCGTGTGTTTTGTCTTTTCTTTCTTCGTCCTGTGTTAACGTTCGCTAGAAGTATGAGTTCATTAGTAAATGTGTAAGCCAGGCGTCTATTGCGTTGTAAAAAAAAGAGATAGATTTCCTTTCGAACACGTGCTTGACTTTGGGCATGACGTGATTTGTTATTTTTATAGCGTGTGCCAAGTGCGTTGAACGCGTGCTGATATGGTGGTGTAATACTGGTGATTGTATGTTTCGTAGATATGTGAACATGAAGCATGTATATAAAAGGTGCAAGGTTCATCGTATTAAATTTCGTTGGAAGTCAGCGCTCGTCCCGTCGTCTTTCTGTGTCGGTGTTTTATTTCGCGCTGTAGTATTTTTTTGCAATGAACTACCAACTCGCCCAACAGTACACTTTGCTGTGACTGGTTTAGATTTTGGTTAATCAGCAAATATTATACTATATCTTCAAAGCCTGCCTTTGCGTACGGTTGTGGTAACGCATCATCGTTATTAGTCTCCAACGTACGTTATTCTTTACTGAGTCCCTTAATCATCAGTCTGCTTCATTCCTCAGTCAACCTCATTTCTCGCCGCCCTTTACTCCTCTGCCTTCACACAATCGACATTTCTCTAGGGAAGCTGCAGGCCCGGTGATATCCGATGGGTGGTCAGACGCCGCTTTCCACTGACGGCTGGGAGCCTCCAGCCAAGGTATAATGCACAGAAAAGAGAAGATGGTCCGGTATCGCTCTCATCCATGGCCAAGACTGTATGAAGATGGCGAGTCACCTGACCAACCGGCCAACCGGCTGTGGAGAGTGCATGTAGAAAGCTGCACTGACGGTGGCGGCGGGCGGCTAGCGAACGCTACATACGGCTGACGTTCGCCCGGCGAGTCAAGTTATGCATTGCCGAGAGTACGCCGCAGCTGCGGTCAAATAAAGGTCAAAAATTCGATAACGCGCAAACAAATAGGCGAGATTAGTAAAGCCTTCTTTTAATTAAAAGGACCCTGCAACACTTGCCATCGACTACTAGTAATGTATTTTGGGATAAAGTCTATTGTCCCAGAAATCTCCTCCCGCAAGAATTATGAAAATCCGTTCAAAATTAACGAAACTACGCGCGATGAGAAATCGCGCATAATCGTTCCCTCTCAACTCGACCGCGGGAAGCGCGACGAAAGCTGCGCGCTCTCTCCCGGAGAGGGGGGCGGCTCGCGGCGTTCTCTTCGGCGGCCTTCGATATATCACATGCCGGGTAGTTTTCTCCTTTTCTCCGCAACGCGGAGGGGCCTATTTCCGGTCTGGTGCCACAAAAAAGCAGGCATGGGTGCCTGCTCGCAAGTGCGCGCTCGGGCTGGTAGGGCGTTTTTGAAGCAATAAACGTTTTTAGTCGAGTGGTCCCGTTGAAAGGGAAGTATTGAGCTCATCACTCAAACTCCGCGCGCACTCAAAACACAAAACAAACGGCAAAACTGTGCCTACAGGTTTAGGCATAGAAGAGGTTCGTACACAGCGATGACGACGACGGAAATGGGAGAATCTACCCGCGAAGTTGACCAGTGACAGCCGATCGGGCAGCCATGGCCTATGTGACGTCCCTCAGGCCATGCATAATGAGGACAACTGAAGAGAGAGCGGTTTGTTTTTCCGCGTCTTTCACATCGATTTGCGCGCTCACCGCTTCACGTGCACGTGTAATATTTGGCTCAGGTATTCCTGGCAGTGTAATCTAAACGCTGCGCAGGTTCACTTGCAGTGCTCAAAGAGTGTTGCAGGGTCCCTTTAATGGCTTTTCATGAAAGAACAAGCCAATTTTACCCGAGAAGTAGTGAACCAGAGCTTGTCTGGTGTATTTATCGTCCTCTACCAGTTTTCATACACCAAGCAAAGCAAAAACCCTTGACGTCTTGTTCATTCAGAACACGCTAAACGTCCCTCAGCTGCTCCGTAGGCGCCACACAGTGTGGTCTACTGACTCTGTCTTGTCAGCCCAGAAAAAGGAGCCTAATTGCACTTTCAACAGACGGGTAATGCGCCGAGATATACGACCCAGCCTCATACGCAAAAGTGTTGGAATTATTCAAAGTGTATTATTGCGAACGGCGTTGATAAGGGCGCACCTATTAGTAGCAATAGCTTGCCCTTCTAAATAGAAAAAAAACATTGGTCACGTACGTGCTTCTTTCGTTGCCAAAGTCGACCAATAACGATAGTCTTTGTCGACAGTTGTATTGTAAGCGCCTCCCTTCACTTTCAAGCTCACCTGTCATGTTGTTCCTCTTTCGTCGTCCTTCTCCCAAGGTAAACACGCTAAAGGTTAACTTATGTCAATTTAAATTTCCCGCGATCCACTGCCCCTGGCCGGATGAGTTCATGCTGGCGCTACCATACGGCGGAGACGCGCGTGAATCGAGGCGGCCTGCTTCAACGTTTATAGAACCGAAGTTCCCTTGTCCACGTGCGTTCCAAGCATAACGTGGAACCTATCCAGCAAAACCTTTCGTTACCGTTGCCGCTTAGGTTTGTAAAATCCAAATGGAGCTTTAGTGGCGTGGGTGCAGTAGGCGCCAGGGTGAATTTTTTTTTTCTGTGGTGGATGTTGTATTTCTTTCTGCAAAAATGAGGCATCTATGAATTTTTTAGAGGAACCGTAAATATCTCTTGTTTATTACTTGTGTGCCTTATATTTGCGTAATGCCTTGTTCTTGTTGAATATTACTGACATGTATAAACATATAAACCGGACGTAAACGTTTAGATTTGGCTATGAGAAGATACGATTCTTGCGCAGATTTCACTTAACTTTGGCCGGCTAGCTGTATCTAGTCACACACTAGCCATTACAAGACTTCTCAGTTTAAGCAGAGTCCTTCAATGCTTTACTGGTCACGAAACTGCTCCGTAACTCAATGGGAGAGCTTCATATGCTGCGTTTGGCCGCCGCGCGGTGGCGCCACCCTCTCACTGAGGTCACTCCTCCGGCGGCGTTGCGCTGGCTCCAACGGCGGAGCCGCGGCGAGTTGTGTTTGTTTTGTGCGGAAAAAAAAATGTAACTTGCATATCGCGCTCTTGTGATGCGACTTAAGTAGTGCAACGACGATGCCGAACATGTGTTGCGTCCCGGGATGTCGTTCCTTGTACAACGATACCACAGAAAATGTTTCCTTGTTCTGTTGACCGAGCGACGGGCAGCTGCGTGAGAATTGGAGGCGCGCCATTCTAAGGCCAGTAACGGGAGATTTCAGCTTCGATTATAAGTGAGCGACAGTGTGTGGAAATGCACTGTGTGTGAGAATGGAAAAAGCAATGTACCATTTTGAGAGCATCGTGGACCTAGAATTGTACAAGGCTAACTTAAAGCCGGATTTTTGTCATATCAGTCAGGTTGTAGCGGTGCTCCATTACCTGTTTGCAAACTTGTATTACCTTGCGCTCAGGCTCGCGCGTAAAAAAGCTTTGGGACGTCCTTGTGCTTTTACTTTTCATATTTCCGCGAATTATCCCTTAGGGTTCGTTTTGTTTGTTTTGTAACCGCGCGTGGCCGATTCCGGTTTCTTATCTGGGGTTTCAACCGGAACGCCCATTTTCTCTGCTTGTCGTACGTCCCGTCAGGCAATATTATTTGATATGGAAAGGGTGCCACCTTGTCGCTAACTTATTTTTTGTTTCTTTGACAATGTTCTCGATCCCATTTCCATGGATCTGAAATTAATAACGTTCCGAGAGTATTGCATGCATAGCAAACGCCGCGCAACTCACTTTATCGACGATCATCTGTGTACGTCACACTGCGGACTGCTTCTTCGACGTTTGTGTTTCATTCTAGTCTTTTGTAGTGCAGGAGATCGCTAGCTCGCTGCGTTCAGAAAAGCTTTGCTTCGTTCTTGGCTACGTGGAAATATTCTGTTTTCTCCGTGTGCTGCACATCGCAGCGCGAAAAAATAAATTTCTGTACGCTGGACCACGCTCTTTTGTCTCCCTTCGTAACATTGAAATTTTTGGTTGTGTGTGATAAAATCAGTTTTATTGTTCTTTTTTCGCTTCCTGTTTTTTTCAAGTATTGCAAAACATGGATGCAGAAAGACACATGGTGCAACATACATCTCTTCGTGTTTTGATCCTTCGCGTTTCTGCAGCGTTTTTAGATGTTCTCAAGTATGTAACAACTCATCGAAACGACAACAGTATTGGGCTATCTCTTTTAGCGTTCTGTGCATTCAGAGCAATCAACGGATTCATTAAGCGTAGTCTGAACCACGCGTACTTGGTTTCTTTCAGTTTTTGTTATTGTATTATCGATAGGCCCGCAGCATTCCGTGACTACACAGCTACCGTATATGTGGTAATTACAACTTCGCTTTACGAAAAGAAGCAATATAGATTTAAAAATCCGTAGACACGACGGCGCAGCGCTTGTGCCAGAGCACACAGAAGCCGTTGCCGTTCGCGCCCGAAGTCAACGGTAATTTACTTCGAAAAATAAAGCTCCATTTAAGGCAGGTGATATACACAATGACTGGACTATTCATCGCTAACTACTACGAAAAAAAAACACACTTAATAAGCGCGCGCAGACACCAAAAGCAGCAAGCGTTTGCACGCCAAGAGCTGGCCAATACGCCGCACGCGCGGCGGCTGGATGACCTTCGTGCGGCGGTGGCGCCTGTAGCGGCGCGCGCGGTCCCTATATGAAACGAGCGCCGAAGTTTCGTGACCAGTAAAACATTGAAAGACTCTGGTTTAAGTAACCACGGCAGAATGACATTATAGTTTGCCCAACCAGTTTCATTTAATTTACAAACGTCTTGTTCAGAAAAGGATGGCAGAAGGAAATTTAAAACGTAGAAATAGAAAAATATACATAAAAACAACTCTAAATATACTTGATATACTTAAACCAATAATAAGCCAAATAAGCGGCACGTTTTCTTTTTATGCAAAACTAAACCTTTTGCTGCCATTCGACATACACACAAAAAAATAACCCTTATCATTTTTGTAGGGCTAATTTCTGTAAAACCGAATATAAAATTGTTTTTGACTGATATTAAGGAAGACATTCGTGTTACATTACATAAATATAATGTTTCAAGTCTTGGGAGGCAAAGAAGAGTTTATTCAAAGCAGTCAAAATGCTAGCTCTGTGGCTGCACCCACTGCGTGTTTTTACTTCAATAAATAGACAGTATGGTTTATATAATGACACTTATATCTTGTTAGCTCCACTTTATTTGGAACGACGGTTAATGCTAGAAGATTGTTATCACTTTTAAGTCAAAGTAATAAATATCCATGTTTCAACAGCTTGCGTTTTGAGGCTTCGAAAACTGCTGATTCATCGGTGAACTTCCATGAGCCGGGGAGCGCCGGCCGGTATTCAGCCGCCAAGAAAAGGCCCGAGCTTGGAAGCGTTTTCTGGATAGGCCTCCTGCGCTGCCCAGGGGGCGCTGCGCAAGCGGCTTCCGGGCAGTACTTCCGGGTAGTACAAAGCTGCGCGGGTCCCATAGGATCCCGTGTTGACAGAAGCAAAATGAGCTCGACGCTCCCGATTATTTTGCGACGCGGTCAGCAGCTCATCCCCGACGCGTCCGATCTATTATAGCGATCAACTTGGCATTACGGGAAAAAGGTTTGCAGCGCTAGACACGTTCACAGCGCCGACGAAAGTACCGGGACCATGACGGGGTCTGCTATTCGCAGATTCACCGATCGATGGTCATACGAAGTGAAACTTTAAGGGAAATTTCTAGTTTAAACTAATACTATAGGTGACAAAGACTTCTCGAAAACAGCCAAGAAGAGTGACGCAATCGGCGATGATCGCGCTTTAAAAAGCCAGCGAGCCCGGCGGACCGCAGGCTCGCCTGCTCTGGTGCGCCGCTCTTTTCCGTACCTGCACTCTATGCGTGCTCTTTCATTAAACAGTTCTCGTTTGCGTCGCCGTTACGAATACATGGTGCAGGGTTAGCTTGCCGTTCTGTTGCGTGTCTCAGTGACAAAATTCCGCGACCGTCAGAAGCGTTGAATCTGTTTTGTACTTCTGGAATTAGTGGTCGTAAAACAAAGTCGTCGGGCGAACTAAGACCCCACTCGCTTTCCTTGTTTGCTCTCGCTTTACCTAATTACGCTCTTGCAGCATACATTCCCAGTTCGCACTTAATAGCCTAGAATGACGGTCAGCAACGGCCGAGTTTCATGCAGCTGACACGGCGGAGGGCTGGACGGCAAATCGGGTGGGAGGAGGAGAGGGGCTTTGGATGCAAAGAGGAAAAATTCTGGGAATTTCTAATTATATTTGACAATAATCTGGCGAAGTGTGAAGAGGGGGGGGGCAATTCAACTGAAGGACGCCAATTCTTTGTTCTTGTCTCGCTGTCTAACTCCATTTGAAGTCAAAACTGGCGTTCAGATTCGAGGACCCCTGCACTAGAAAACCAACACAGTCAGTGATGATCGTATATAAATTTTCGGGGCCCCGCGCCGTGTATGCGGCTGTGTTATGTTATGCTGTGTTATGTGATGTTACAGAAGTACACGTCTCTGCAGGCAGCGGGCGTGTGATTTGGTGCATGTTTTGCGTCCTTTCATAGCGATTAATTTGTTTATTTGACGCTATTGCCCCACCTACTCGCTAGTATACATGTACCCTGCCGTTCGTAAATCGTGCGGCGTAAAACGTTACGCAAGAATCATTTAGTTTGCGAGAATACGAAACAAAATTTCCTCTCCTTTCAAAGGCGGTGCCAGGCAAGCAGTGTCAGCTGAGTCGGCTGCGCAGTTCTTGCGTTAGCTTGCATGCTCTCGCTGAAGCAACCTTTTGCAGTTACCTCAGGCTATAGGATGAGCAGCGTTCCGTGTTTATGCTAATCGTGAACTTTCCTTTGTCGACCGCACGCAAGAAGAAAAAACTGTAACTGTCGTCGAATAGTTAAACCACCCGACCTGGCGATACTGTCCCACGCCGACAAATCGGCTTCTTTTAGCGGATATTATTTTGTTTAGCCTCTGCAACCACTTGAAGGGCTATTTCATACAGTATGCAGTCATTTGAACATGCCACAAAGCGCCACAACAAAGTTTCACTCACGCTTGTAATTGAAAACACATGTAGGGCGGCGAGGGTCGTCTGCTTTTGTACTACCCAGAGGCGTTGGCCGCTACGGGCGCTGCATGTCGCCAAAACTCCAGCGCAGGAGGCCTATAGCGCCCAGCGACAAGGTAACTGCAGGGCGGGAAAAATGTCAAAGAAGGAGTCTCAGCGAGGGCAGCCAGCACGCCGTGAAATGGTGTAACAACAAGCTTACCAGAACGACTGGGTTGGTGTTCTCTACCGCGGAGAGCATTAACCATTCTACCAATGGCATACCCAACATCATCATCATCATCAACAACAAAAGCCCATTACACTCAACTGCAATACGAAGGCCTCTCCCACTCGCTCCCAACGGCTCCTGCCCTGCGCTGCCTAAGTCTCACCTTTGCCCGAATCTACCCTTCTGCTAGATGAGTCGATCAGTATTCAGTCTGTTACCCTGACGGACCGCCGGTTGTCCATTTCTTCTCACTGGACAGGCATTAATTCCAAGTGAAATTTTATTTTAAGCACAACATATACACAAAAGACACACTTGAAATGTTTCACAGGTCACCACGCAGCGTTAAAGACCGCATCCGTCCTCACCCGTACGCTGTTCGCCCACACAGGAAGGCCGCTCCTTCATCATAAAAAGGAGCTCGTCCTAGTGCGTTAGTCCCCATCACGTTACATTTCTGCAGCTTCACTGAAGTCCGGTCTGCTCTGATAGGCGGCAGCAGAAACCCCGTGCACCAATGAATCAGAGGCTCCAAGCTGCATTAGTTAACATATCGTCCAGAATTGTATGGGGAAGTCTTTTCTTCTTTTTTAAATTGCTCAACCTTTTGGCCAACGTTTACGCATTTACGATAACAGTCTTTAAATGCGGTACTTCTACGTGCAGCCTCTATGCTGTGTATTAGTACGATGACGGGGAAGTGGTATGATGGCCACTAATGTTTTTTTCTCTTATCGACGCACATAAGAAAAAAAATCAATACACCTCAACAGTCGTTCTTCCGAATTGCAGCGAACCTTTTCCCTTTGAAATAGGCAAGGCGTATTCCGACATCTTGTGAGGCGCAACGTTTGAATGCAGATAATTTGGTCTGGGCCGAGTCTATAGCTGTATACACCACAACAAATAAACTTTTCGATGGAGTGACCCGTACTTGACAATCATTTTATGCAGAGTAAGCGCGAGTGTACTTACGGTGCACACCATGCTTCACTGTGCACACCTGTCCTCTCGCTAACGTCCTCATCGTTTTTTTTCCTAATTCGCTTACTGTGTACCTAGTGGTTCCTACATACAATTCACACGTGAAACGTCTTTTGCTTATCCCTGGCTTGCGACTTGTATAGTCAAGTAAACGCGTAAATGGGGCCTAGTTGGTTCCAACTGTGAAACATGGTTCAGTAGGGCGGTAAAGACGGGACAAAAGTAGAGACCACACAGGACTAGCGCTACACATCAACTGAAATTTTTACTCCACACATCAAAAGATATACACGAAGGGAGCATGGTCAACATGCTCAAAGCACAAAGAAAAATGACAAGGCCAAGCGGTGCATTTTGTTACGCACGTGGCAAGTTCGCATGCAGATAATCTATTTCATTTTTTGACAGACTAATAGATGCCGTGCTTAGACACTTATCACCGCCTTTCATGATTCGCCACGCTTCAAACAATTCACGGCTGGCTTGGTCCTTAAAGCAGCGGAATATTAGTGTCTTCTCGTAAAGTGGAACACAGTGTAGAACGCACCGGCAGCGGCCGCAATAGTCAGCTATACGGCCCCCTGTGGCGAGCGCTTGAAGAGCTGTACGGTGCTCCCGGAGCCTGTCATTTATGCACCTACTAGCGTGCTCAATAAAGCATTTTCCACAAGATAAAGGCACATCGTATACAGCACCTTGTTTGCAACAAAGAAACTGCGTGGCATGCCTCTTAGCACAGCGGTTGCCCTTTTTCTCGCCATTCACAGCAGAGCACTGTCGTGCTATTTTTTCTGGGGGCGGAGAACACAACGTTGGCAGCACTTTCCCCCACCACCTTTTTAAGGCTGTGGCAGAAATTGTTCTCGTAGGGGACGACCACACGTCTCATTTCTTTGCGAGGTTCAGCTCGCCTATGACGTCGTGTCCCTGACTTGAGATCACGCAATAGGCTTTCAACCGCTGATGCTATTACTTACCGAGGGAAGCCGGCTCCTTTCAAACGTGCAAATTGGTGCTGAACAATATCGGCGACTTGGTGCTGTCAAGACTACTCGAGGGCACCGCGGAGACAGCTAACGCCAATACCCCTTTTCACTATCTTGTAATGCGGTGAACGATAATCCAAAATAGCCTTTTCGACCGGGGTCTATATGCCCAACACACGTGGGCTCCACTGCAATTGAAACACACATCGAGGAACTGCAAGGACCCATCATTTGGTACTTAAAGAAGGAATTTCAAGCCATCCGAACAATCGAGAAATGTGTTCTTACCCATCGTGAGTAAAAGGTCTACATCTTCTGGCTTCACCGACCCAGTAACAACCATGTAATCATCCAACACATCTAAATATATTTGCTATCTTAGCCCTGCCAATATGCGTCTCAATGCTGCTGTCACTCTTTGCTAAAAACAAAATACTTAAAACCGGTGCAATACACGACCCGATGAAGACGCCTTGTTTCTGGTTAAAAGATTGGTTGTTACGAGTGACAAATGTGGCAGACAGATACAATGACAGCAATTCTAAAAAGTTACCTACACTTACCACCGCCTGGTTTTGAAGGCTACTGGCCCAGACACCTCAATTGCATCCCTGACCGCAACCAGGACTTCCCCTTGAGGAATTGAATAAAAGAGATCCTCTACATCGACAGAAAAAGCAGATAAGTGGTTCAACACACTTTCACGCTCTTAAAAAATGTCAAAATATCTCCCGAGTTACGGACGAAATACGAGTCGTTCACTTTAAGACTACTGAGATGTTTCTGCAAAAACCTAGAAATGATCCTTGCCATGAACCTTTTTCAGTCACAATCACTGTAAAGGGAATCGCTTTTTTGCAGGTATTAACCGAAAAGAAGGTAGACAGGCTGTATGTTTTGCAGCTGAAACATTGTTTTTTAACGCCATCAAGGTTAAGCCGCTTACACAACGCTGAGGCTTTCTTCTTCACTTTTGACGATGCCGAATCGAATTTTACAAAGTTGTTAATGACCATGCGCAAAATTCTTCTATGCACGTTAGTACATGAATCGATACACGTAAACAAGCTGGCGGTAGCAACCCATCACGAGGTTAATTTTCGTAAGCTTAAATCACCGTGTTTCATTGGATAACAAGTTCCATGCCCGTCTCACTTTACCTATGATGCAGGTTCGATTGCCAGCCAACACAAGATTTTTTACCTTTTCAACTGAATTACAGTCGACTCAAATTGAACAGAAAACCACGGAAAGCCCACAACACTCTGAAGTAGGTTCATCTACACTTACCCAACAGTAATTCAAGACAATCTTCGTTAATCCACATCACAGTCGCCGTCTTATTTTCTAACAACGTGTGGGTTCGAGCTAGTTGGTAATCCATTGTACGGATTTCAAGCGCGAAATGCACAAATGGGACGAACGGGAGAGAGACAAGCGCTAGGTTTCAACTGAAGGTATTTACCAAACGACATATATCAATGCAACAGTGCCAACAAAAACGCAAAAAAAATGGGTATGTGGCAATGTACTAAACCAGAGTATGTGTGTAGTGTACAGGCGCTCACACGTTCCTCATCACTTAAGTCATGCGTGCTTCCAGGAAGGCCAGCTCTTTCGCTGTCAAAGATACGAAGGTAATGCTAACACAATCCTCACCTCCACAGTGCATAGCAACCGCCTCCACAAACTGCCGTGTTTGCTGATCACGGCCACGAAACACAACCGTACATTCGTTAAACAGAGGCGAACACTTGCAGTTCTGGTAATGACTAGCTAGGTCATTACCAGAACTGTGCCTTTTTCGGCTCGTTTGGCATATCCACGGAGGTGTTCATTAGGGCACCGTCCTGTTTGCCCATTGTAATCCCTATGACACGACAATGGGAGCTCATACACTACTCCCGCCGTGAAGTCGTGTATAAGCCGCTTAACCCCGCACTTTTTGTTTTCTTCTAGAACCGGGCCCGTATCGGTGCATAGCCGCGACAGTTTTGTGGTGCAGACATCACAACGGAGACGCCAACCTTCCCACCAATCATTTAGGATTGTGTGCAAGCCGTGCAAGCACGGGACAACCACAACCTTGCTAATTTGGTGGGCCGCATGGTTATCTTGGTCGCCTTGCCCATCTTTGCTTTTAGCGGAATGCGTCAGCTACAGTTACAGTCACGTTCGCGGGGTTACGAGCTGACCTAAGGCGACTGAAGTTTTACTGAAAGCACTGTTGAGACAGCTGCTGCCAATGGCTCGTTTCAGCAGTTTTGTGTGAGCAGACCTGAACGGCAGTAGCGGCTTCCGGCGGCGCGGTCCTACATCTAACAGACATGTTTTCCTCAGAACCTAACCCTCAATTCCGAAAATTTGAGACTGCATTGCTTAGAGACCTCGTGCGTTACCCCCAGGGGCTTAAGACAATCTTCCAAAATCTCCAACATTCGTGCCACATCCACGGAAGGGCCCTTTCGCCACTGCCAACAAATACAAAAATTTGTAAACATATCGAAAGGCTTCTATAATGGTCTATTTTAGTCTGTGAGCAATTAACTTGTGAAGGCAGTCAATGACCAGGTTCCTGAAAGCATCCGCAATGCATGAGCCTATACAAACTCTTTACTTTTGGATGTACACCTAAGCATACCACTAGACGCATGGTGCTTTTAACTAGAGCCAAAGTAAATCCAAGAAATCCTGAACAGGAATGGCACATTCATTCTGAAACGGTACTAGCCAAAACGCAAAAATTGCATCTTCAACAGAGGTTTGCATCAGGTCATGCAGCATGGAATAGTACAAGTATTTAACGTCGAAAGAAAGCTAATAAACCCCCCTACAAAATTCAATCTCAGAAAGTCGACAACCTGCTCCGAATGCCCCGAATGGGTACTAATCTACACTGAACATATTCTCCACAATCAGTACTTTGATTGCACTAGGGGAGTCACGTGCAAGCTGCTATTGTCGAATCATACGGTTTACAATGGGCAAACAGGACAGCGCCTTAATCAACGCCTCCGTGAACCTTCCGATCTTGCGGAATAAGGCACAGACAGGAACCTAGCTAGTAATTGCCAGAATAGCAAGTGTACGCCTCAGTTTAACGAATGTACAGCCGGTAAAAGGCTTGTCTATAACACAGCGTTCGGACTCTAAGCCCTATCCTGCCCCGCCGGAGCGGGATATGAATAAAACTACTGCGGAATTCTGAAGTCTTAGCCCTTCGCTTTTGCCTCCGACAAGTTTGGAACGAGTATGTTTCGGCAGTTTTCGGATGTAGCTGGTTGAAGTTGAAATCACTGTTATAGACAAGCGTTTTACCGGCTGTACGGTTGTGTTTCGCCGCCTTGATCAGCGAACACGGGAGATTGTGGAGGCGGCTGCGATGCATCGTGGGGGCGAGATTCGGCTAGCATGATGTCCGTATCTTTGACAGCGACAGAGCTGGCTTTTCTGGGTGTGCGCACAACATAAGGGACGAAGAACGCGTGCACGCCTGAACACTGCGCACATACTCAGTTTTATTTTTGTGTTTTGGTTAGCACTGTTGCATTTATATAGGTCCTTTTGCAACTTAAAATTCAGTAGAAAATTAGCGTTTGTGTGCGTCCCATTTGTCATCTGTATGAAGTTTTGGGCTTGAAATACGTAAAATCTCTATTTTGTTTACGGTGTCTACTTTTGGCTCCAAGAGGCGCGGAATACACGGGTTGTGATGAACGTTAAGATATCGCTGTATATCGAGCCCAAAGCATCTGACAAACAAAGTGCTACCCCGATGTTGTTTGCAACAAAGAAAGTTGTGCACCTGAACGATAGATATGTAATGGCTTGCACGAGCCTGAATTTTCTAATTCGGCCTCTTTATCAATATCGTCTGAACCTGCGTTGTGACTGCGCCAACATCAGTAAAGATCGCGGCACTAATCCAATCTTTAATCTCGGGAAATGTATTGAAAAACGCCCCTGGCTTCAGTGTTTTTACTAGAATTTACTACTAAAAATGACATTAACGGGTTTCAGCTTCAATGTATATAGAACCACTTTACATACTTTTTAATGTAAAGTTAGCGTTATGAGCACATTGCGTAAATTGCCAGATGTGTACAAATAAACGACGTTTCATTACTTAGACTACACTTTAGCTTTTTTAAAAGCAGAGCACTTTCGTGGCCCGCCTGGCCATCGTAGCTCATCCGCTGTCACGGTATCTAGCCATCGCCGTCACGCGGAGTCAGGGAGCCGCGCCGAGGCTTCGAAAAGATATACGCTTCTTAACAGTTAACAGGATACTTTAACCAGCGGTTTAAAAAGTCATAACCATAAACTCCTGGTCCGGCTGCACTTGTCATATATGTTCTAATTATCTAGCGCGACAAAAACTGCAGGTACCTTTGAGGCCAAATATATGTCATTAACCGGCACTCCACGTGTTCATTTAATTACGAATGGTCGTTGGGTTGGGTTCTATGATAGTAAGCAAAAAAGGTTGCCGCAGAAGACAAGAAACGAGGCGCTCAAAACTGCGCAGTGAGGCTACGGCCCATGCGTGATCAAAGCAAGTACAATATGAAGAGAACTTCCGCTCGTGTTGGTACATGCAGAAATCCCACGAGAACTGCAGAGGCGGATATTGAAATGACATTGGACGAAACCTATGTTCAATCAAAGAAGAGAGGCGTAAGGAAGGGAGGGGAAGAGCGTGAAGGGTGGTAGAAATAATCAGTCCCACAGCACCTCTGGTGAATCACGGCTCTGCACTTCTGACAGCTTTCACGTTGAGTGAAACGTCTTTAGTTTTTAATGTAAGCTTCAATGTAAAGCTTGACGTTACTTGGCGTGTATTGATTCTTGTATTCTGTGCCTATTGATCAGACTACCAAACTTGCGGCGCTGTGCTTCAACCATAATACGCAACGCGATTTTCGTGTCCAATATTTTAAACTATCGTGTTTCTTTTGGACAATTTGAAGCCGGGCTATCTGTATCTGGCGAACAACAACGTTCGAAGGTCGACATGTTGGTACAAAACACACGACGCCACATTTGACTAATATGCTGGCTGCCCGCACTAATATTTCCCCTATCGTGCTTGACAGCTTGCATAGGCCGGAGTGTATAACGCGTTGTTGAACGTGCTGGGAAACATGCTTACGGCGTCCACACACAGATGGGCTGCAGTGTGGCTTTCCGCATGAACAATGATAAATGTGAAAATCTCGAGTTATAGGCATTCGTGGTGACCACTTCAGGAGCACGTTATCGTTGGAACTGTTACGTCTGGAGATTTCACATCCGGCTGGATAGAGTGTTTCTCTTGTACTTAAATAAGGGCCTTCACAATATCCTCTCGTTTATTTATCAAGATAGTTTTGTCTACTTATTTGCGGTCATTCACTTCCCGCAACGAAGTACGTGCACGAGCTGCATTTCTTCTTAAATGTTAATGTCTATTACAACGTCCTCAATCGCTCCTCTGTACTGGTCTTTTTCTCTTGCTTGTCTTAGGCTCAGGGCTGGTCTTCAAATGTAGTAATTAGGGTAGTAAATGGAACAAAGCAGTATTCGCTAAAAGCTGGATTGAGTATGCCAAACTTCACGTTTGCTCTCCTGTTATCAAAAACTGATAATTTTCGACGGTTGCACCTCGTCACACGACGAGAAATTTACACTTGATAAATCCCGTGAGCGTGTGCAGCTGTGTACGTCATTTTTCGGTCGGCTAAGCGTCATATGCGTTCCAACCTGCTCGTTGATTTCATTTTAGCCGAAAAGTACACAGTTAGCTCTGTATGAGAAAGGTCGCACAGTTGCCACCGCACTTTAACAAAGTATTTACAGCGCCAAAAATGAAACTATGGCGACGATGGACGAGTCCTTACGACCATAGAGTTTCCAACAATAATAAATATACAGGACACTGGCGCTACTATAATGTGAACATGGCAGCTGCGCTTACGCTTCAATGGGAATGATGGGTAATTCTGGAAGCGGATTGCGTAGGATCGAAACAGGCCTCTGGCAACGCAAATTATGTTTTTTTAAATCTTTTATTGGCCGGTTCTTCGTTTACAAAAAACATGGCAAACAAGAAAGTTCGTTACGAAAAATTGGTTTTGTACGAAATAAAACGGCACTTTTAAAGAAGAAGCAGTGGTGGAGTCGAGGAGGTTTGTGGAGCAGGTTTGCCATTTGCCGCCAACTACAGCAGGTAGAGCACTAATTTAAAAACTACGTTTACAAGCTTCGGCGCTTTTGGTTTGTAGTAGGAAGAGAAAAGCTTTGTGCTCATAAAAAAAGAAACCGATTTCCTTTGAAGAAGTTATTCCTGCCTGAATTAGTGACATTCGTCAAGCGGTGTTCCCATCAACCGCCGGTACTGCCGGTCTACACCGTAGGAGCCGGCGTTTGCACGTAAGATGTGGCTGTTCTAAGCGATTCGCAACCGTCGTCAGCTTCGACAATACATGGCTCGGTCGAATGAGCCATGCCGCAACTCCTAATTCACAGACAACTTCGCCGCTCAGAGCACCGTCATTTGTGTTTTCGTGCTCGCTGTGCCGGCAATGAATTGATAACCCGCCCAATTCGCAACTCTGGTTATAAAAGATTCCACTCAGAGCAGCGTCAGTGTGCGTGCGGCATGCACTTTAAAGAGGAACGTATTTTTGATAGCTTCTTCCAACACCCGGCGTAGGCAAATGCGTTCATGTAAATCCAAAAACAAAAACGAAACTGCCTGCAATTCATAGTAACTTCCAAAGGCCATCGAGCGCCAATCCGAATCTAGAACTACCCATCAAGCCCATTGAGGAGTACGATCGCCGCGCCTGATTCCACTCTAGTTTTTATTGTATGAAACTCTATGCATACGACATCTGTTCCTTGGTGCTTCATTTTTTTAAAGCCCTGAAATTTGGTTTTCACTATGTGCTATCGCTGCGAGTACTTTCAAGAGGAACGAAGGAGATAAGTACAAAACTGCCCTGGAGCAAACAATTCACCCTTGAGAGCAGCTCGAAGATACAGCAGCCTGAAAAAAGCTCGTGGTAAAAGAGCACAGCGAAACCCAGTGAACACGAGTAACACCTAAGAGCTTAGCAAAACAACAGCACGACGGCTAAATGGCATTCTGCAATCGCCCAGAACAATGAAACCATAACGGGGGACTGTTGTTTTGTCGTACATTGAATTCAGTAGAGTATATTCCCAACCTCGCACTATCTTCAAGCTAGAGAGTTTTTATACAACCGGACATAGATGCGCCCGACTAGGTTTAACTTCGTTACACTCAAGTCAATCACCGAAGAACTCCGTCAAATAGATTAAGTTCACTCCCACCTGCAGTCCGGGCCAATTTTTTCCTCACTTGGCAAGCATAGTCGGCATAACATTTTTATTTTGTATAAAAGCACAGGTTTGCTGAGTGCGACCTAGCGGAGACATAAATAATTTCGCATAACTTTCTACCCTTGAATAAAAAGTCGGGTTTTGGAAATTGAAGCTTCACAGAAAAAGACAGCAGTCAGAAAGAATTGCTATTTCCCATATTATAGTTTGAGCGGCGTCATCTGCCGTCGTCGTCACTTATTGTAGTGACGGTACTAATACACCAGGACAATAGGTTTTCGATGCCTCTCACATGGACGTAACGCATACAAAAAGAACAAACCGGGAAACTCGTTTGTACGCCTCGCACTAGAATGCTTTGTGCTTCGAAGACACGGGACTTTTTGCAAGCTTTATACCTCTACCCTGCCCCTATGCCCTTTCCCCCCCCCCTCCCCAGCCGATGCGCGAGAAATACACTTATACACTGCAAGCTTCGCTTCTTCTCAAGGGTCATGGCAATGGACATGGCCAACGGCTTTCTTTTGTTAAGGGGCGGATTAGGAATGGAATTTTGCCTCCGGAAAGAAACAACTACGAGAATTGAAAATATCTTGATGTGAAACCCGGGTTATGAGAGTGGCTCAGAGAAGGTGCATCGACTGTATACACGTAGACCGTATTGTGTTCGCATCTGGCCTAACTAGATGATGTGCTCATTCTGCTTGTAGAGACGTTCGCGGATCCCCGTATTTGGAATATCACGTGGTGGCGAAATCATGAGTACGGGCGGCCCGCTTCAGTATATTGCCTAATAATTTCCCTCCTATGGCAGAGCAAACTCCTCGGACCATACCCACGCCCGCCTGACCATGGGTGGCCCACCACCCTTTTTATTAAACGAGGCTGCATGAGGTTCCCTTTCCCCTTCCAGCTCCTCGTTTTCATTCAGATGGAGCGGCTACACTCTGTACAGCTTCTTCGCTCCTCCTCTCCGCCATTGGCGTCTATTTCAAAAGTTTTACTCCGCCCGCCGGCACCATTGCCTCATTTCCCAATATCCGAAATCATCTCATAACTTCGCAAGCACTGTTATGAGCTCTGCCTTTTAACTATGAGCGGGAGCTTTCGTTCCGCTTGAGAAACAATAGTTGGAATTGAAGGACTGGCAGCGTATGCAGAAGGGTGTAATGGGTGGCAAAACTGCAAAAATGCGCCAGTGCTTTGTTTTGTGCGCATCCTCTGCCGTCCGACCTCGTCGAGTAGCTGCGAATTCGTGCCTTATAAGGACCAAGCTACTTGAAAGAACAATTAGATCGGCATGACGGGCCACGGAACGCCGAATGCTAGGGGCCACCCTGAGGGATGCGAAAACAGTCGCATGGATTAGGGAGCAGAGTCAGGTGCAGTACATGGTTGTTTTAAATTAGGCGAAGGAAGTGGGCTTGAACTAGTTACGTAACGCGATTGATAGAAAACCGGTAAATAATCCGTTTGACATAGTGGCTGACTATAAACCGCATAACACAGTAGGGGCAGAACGATGGAGCTATAAGATCCTAAAATTTGGGGAAAGAGTATGGGCTCAGCTATAACTGAGTAGGCGTCGCTGGATATTGTTGGGAAAAGGTTTCGACGTGCCTTGGACGCAAAAAGGTTTATTACAATGTTGACGGGAATGATGATGATGATGATGACGACGAACGACGAACTTACCCGCTTGAACCGCCGACGCAATACGATATGTTCCGTTGAACTTGAAGGAGTTAGGGAACGCCATTTGCGGCTGTGGCTTGCCCTTATAATCACGGGCACAATACCGGTTGCCCGTTTATGCATGCATTGGTGGTTGGGGGGGGGGACTTTGGGGGAACTGGAATTTGAGGGGGCATGCGTACGCACGACTATTTTATGCCCTCACTGAGGTCACGTCCCTTGTGCTGATGGAATATTTAAACATGGACTTCTCACGGCCCAGTGCTGTCCATCATGGTAGAGCATTTCAATTGGTGTATCACACACCCAGTAAGATGACAACGACGCGAGAGAGAGGAATTAACGGGCTAGTACGCAACAATAAAGCTTAAGTCCTAAATTTTATTCACATAAGTATGCTTAATGGCAAATTAGAAACAAAATTCTACTCCTGAATGCACTCATGGGACTCCGCAAAGCTTTGTCGGTCATCATGCCTCGCAGAAGGAATGGACATAGTTTTGTTTTAGGGGTGAAGCTCCTTAAGGCGTGGGTCTGTCCATCCTCGACGTATGTATGTAGCCACCTCTAGTTTAGATCTTGGATTGTTTACTAGATGGCGGGGAGCGTTGTAATAAAATCCGTTCGCTGTTGGCGCGCGCTCGGAGTCGCCCGATGGATAAGGCTGCAGATGTGCGAGCCCGCGAGGCAGAAGCGCTCCGTGAAGCTGCGCGATGCCGCCGCCAAGATCCTGCCGTACGAGAGCGGGAGGCCCAAGCGTGTCGTCTGGCTGCGCGACGACGCCGCCAAGATCCCAGCGTTCGAGAACGAGAGGCCCAAGCGTCACGGCAACGGCGCGAGGACCCTGCCGTACGCGAAGCGGCACGGCTGCGGCGCGAAGAGGATCTCCAAAACGTCAGAGAACGGGAAGCGGCGAGAAAGCGTGCGTATCGGCAGGCAGACCCCGATGCAGTGAGAGCTCGTGAGGCGTCTGCAAAACGCATCAGGCGAGCTCAGCCCCAAGGTGCCGACGCGCGGTTTAAGCGAGACTTTCTAGACGTTACGTTCGGACGCAGATGTAGTGGGCGAACTTTCACTGAAGAGTCACGGTTTTACCGATGATTTCCCCTTAGGAGCTTCGCCCACTCATCATCATTCACCCCGTGGATATGCTGTGAATTTTTTTCTTTTTCCTGTGTTAAACCCTGTTTTTTCATTGAACTCACAACTCGATTCCTGCACCTAACCCACTATCGCATCTCACCACTGCTGCATCATAAACTACTACGCAGGTATAACCAACTTACGATTACTATTTACTAGCAACGTACGGCTAATATACGATATCCCTTTGGAATGAAATCCTTCTAATTGTCAATGACATAAAAATTCCTTCACAGCAGAGTATTCTAATATCACAAGAGCAATGAATCCTTTTTGCAACTGTAGGAGAAACAATGTTTTATTTTAAACAACCAATTTCCCTGTGCTGCTAAGGTCTTAGTTTTTTCAATCTCTAGATATGCTGTTTTACTAGGTCTATTTAGTCCAGTGGGTGACCTTTGATCGTAAAACGAAGACTTTCACCGATAGTCCGCGATACTTAACAAAGAACTAAACCATAATTCCTATAGGTTGGCTGCAATCACGTTATGCTTCCTTTAAATATTTCTGCGTGTGCATGCGTCGGCTGCGCCTACAGATCTACGTCATCATTAACGAACCCAAGAGGAGGGTATATTCACCGTTGTTTCTATTACAATATTCTAAGTGATGCATCTTTCCACACAATTACCTCCTTCGCTCACAGGAGCGTCTGCTCCTGTTTGTCGTTTTATAAACCCACCGAAGCTGACGGATTCGGGAAAGGCGGTCTGTAAATTATAAGAATCAGCTTTACGCTACATAATGAAATGCGTATATTGAAAAATTGTTGGCCAAAGCAAAAACGAGGATGAGGCGCGCACAGTCATCAAAAGCCCGCATCCACCGCAGCTGCAAGCTTGTCGTTCCGCTGTTCCTGTTTGCTGTTGTAGCACGTTGCATCCCAAAGGTTATACGACCAGCACGTGATGAGCAAGGGGTTCGTTCTGCTCCCAAACTCCTGCACCCGAGCGACGGCGCATGCATGCCACCGGCGCTCGCGCGGTATTTAATTGTTTGCATATTAACAAGGAACTGATGCATGTGTTGTACTGTTCTAAAAACCCCTCACCCCCACGCACCCGCTTCTATGAATTGTATGTTGAGGCGCTAGAGTGACGTAAGTGCGAACGAAGGCAATAATACGCACCGGCGGCTGCAAGGGCAAAGCATCAGCTAATGCGCTGTACTTACCACAATCTTAAAACAATCCCAAATACTATTTATAGCAAAAACAACAAGAATAATACAGTTTTTTCGTAACAATGAGATATTGAGTTTACAACAACAATAGCCAATAAAAAACCATAAATTACACCCGCTGAGGCTCAAACCCAAGGCGTCAGTGCAAAAACCCAGAACTCTGGCTCCAGGCTTTAGAGCCCGAACGGCGGGATCGTTTTCCCACAGCTCACGTATGGAGCTGTGCAGCGAAGCGTTTGCAAACACGCGTAGAGGAGTTGAGGCACACCCATGTCAACACTTTTTAGGCATGCCTTAATTTTCTTTGTGTTTGGAAATCATAATGAATGGACCGAATCTAGGCCGAACGATATGATGTACCGTTGATTTGTGGCGGCCACTTACCGAGCAAGCTCGAAAGCGGAGATATTTCTTAAATTGCCGTTCACCTTTTCTTTGACCGAGGAACCTTAACTTATCGGCCATCTCACAGCATTAGCCGGACTTCAAACTCGGACGAAAAGAGCAACCTCCGACGAGGCACGATTTGGCAATACTGTTACAACACAGTGCACTTTGACAACGGCGTGTATATCAATCGCGAGAACCCACACTCCTCGTTTAAATCAACACCAACAAGAACATCGTCTCCTACATTCCGAAACCTTCGTCTTGAAATATCCTTGGGGATTTCATCAAGGGTAATTAACTCGGGATTACAGACTGGGCAAATAGGACAGCCATTCGTTTCATTAGCGAACCATCTTTCGCTTGTAGAATAACGATTGCGAGATTGCGCGGAGATCACAGCCATGTGTTGTTGGCTTGTGGAAGCTCTTATTTCACGTGTTGGCTTTTTCGAGTGGAACTTTGATATGTGTAAGTACGGTCTTTCTGGCCTTGAGTGTCAGGGTCACTAATTTGGTGCTGTGAAAATGATTTTATTTTATCGTTTTCGTAGGTATCCGCCAGGTATGCAACGCCTAAAGCTCTCAAAAGATGGTAGGTCGCCACCCTTATTATTGTTTATGTCTGCCTTGCTAATACTATCCATATGGTTTCACATATCTGCGAACAACCGTATTGCCCATACAACATATAAATGCACCATTTCGGAAACGCAACGCAAGGAAGTGAACATTTACTACACTAAAGAAGGGGCGGTTGAGTGATGCGTAAGAAAAGATTACAAATAAAAGTTAGCCCTTATTGTTCAGTAAGCAGTAAATATAAAAAATACTTTAGCTCTCGCAATACTAAATTTCCTTTCTGCATAAAACATTTTAAGTACAATGCAGGTTGAAACATGGGGTTTTTGGTGTAAAGGTGTTTGCAGTTTCTTATTTACTGTCAAAAGTTTTTTGAACTTCGACTGATTAGTTAGGCAATTAATATACACGCCTAATTCAACGCTTGCAAAAAAGTGGGTTTCTGACGCAAAGTAGCATACTGTTTGGATTAGTTTCGAGTGCCTCGTTTGCTTACCTACACCATTTGAGAGATTGGAACCATGTGGAAACCGCAGCTGCACCCATAGCACGTTTCTTGCCTTTGTAGGTGCTCATTAGCTTTAGTGGAATCGATAATATATACAGGCACCCAAAACGAATTACTGATTGCGTTGTACTCGCTGTACTTCGCATTAAAATGGAATGAGTGATCTTCGCTTCGAGGTCTGGTCTGCTCTGGTGCATTCCTGAATCGCGTTTTAGCATGAATCCACGCCTGTCTTCTAGATGGTGGGAAATGAATCTTTGTAAACGTGTTCTGGCAACGCGCAATGCAGAAAACTTGTCCAATAAAGTGGTGACCAATACACCCTCGAGCTTATCGAGGCAACCAAGAATAGGTTATTTTTTGTCGAAGGGCGCAACTCCAGAGAAGGGGTTTTGTCGCCTTCATGAAGTCAGCGGTAGCCGCAGATGTCTCAACATAGTCCCTGTTGTGAACAGTTGATAAGTTGTCAGTAGATCTTTTCGAATGTGACAGAACTAGCCAGTTGCGGCAGGCGGCTCAGTTCACGGTTATGTAAAATTTGTTATTACAGGGGAAAGATGGGGTCGTCATTCATACACACATTTCGTATTATTGCTACGATAATTTATTCGCTTACACGCCAGAAAGATAAGATGTCGCCTTCGTTACGACGAACTCATAGTTCCACAAAACGTTTCGAGGGTCAGGTAACTTACGCTGTTTTCCACCATTGTACAGAAGGAATCTGTACTCTGAGTCGGCGTCAGAGGCTACTGCTAAACACGTGTCTCTTGTGATCGTAGCTACCCGCAGACACCAAAATATGCTTGGAAGATGGGATGTAATGAAATATTCTTGAATACATGATACTAAGGTGACCACTGAAGCACTGGGCGTGACAGTTATAATGCGGTCTAATCCCTTGGAAGTTTCTTGTTTTCCGCAGTAGAAAATAAATCAGACGAATTCGTTCTCACGATCACGGCTTCATTGCCGCAAAATTACAAATTTGTCCAGTCCCACCGAAACTTGTAGCATGTTTTTGTCTTTAAGCCCCGGCCATAAATGTTTATTTTTCAAGCCAGCGCGTCTTTAGGTACCGAAAACAGGTCATGGAAAGAAATTCAGGGAGGCTTTAGTCACGCGCTGGACTCTAATGCTGAAGCTTTTTAAAGTGAGCAATGCGGGACACATTGTTACACTCTACAAAATTGTTTATTTGCATAGTTGTGGCGCCAGTTCACATCGTCCTATGCGTCGAAGGGTCGTCGGCGTCTTCGTGGTGGGCGGTGGATGCGCAGTCATCCTCAGCACTCGAGACTTCCACCAGCTCTTCGTCATCGACTTGAGGCTGCGGTTGCGGTATCTGCAAGTACACAGTCTAAGCTGGGTAACCCTTAATAAAAGAGCACATTTTTGTGCACTCAGCTTTTGGTCGCAGAACAACAGCTGGTGTAGCTCAGCCAGTCACAAACGGGCTCGCCGCAGCCTCCGCGACTCACGAGTACAAACAAGTCTTGTAACAGCAATCCTCACTTCACCATAGCTGAATCACAGCAGTGAAAAGGCTCCAGTGGCTCCAAAATGCGGCCATCGGGCCGGCCGGCGCCGCCATTTGTCCATATGCCATGATGCAACGGGAGACATCACCGGCCGCCTGGAGAGACGGCGCTACAAGCACGTTTTATAGGTGTACCGGAGGTTTTAGAGGTTACAACGTAAAGGTTACATGTAAAATTTTGTTGACGTAACCTGTGAATCGCTGACGTAACCCTTACATCGCTTTAACTTCCAGCCGGCAACTATTAGAATGGATTGAGGTAAAGAAACGATAAAATTGTTGCATTGTAGCCTTTAGCTTCGTGGTTACTTCCGCTTAGAATTTACATAATAGGTTACCAAGAATAGCGCATAGCCTCGGGAAGGATGCCACACTCGTAGAAATATCTCCAATTATCTATAAGGGCTTCTAGGGGATGTGGCGGCCGCCTTGACCTCTTACAAGAAGGGTGTCTTTTCATGTCTAGCATTAGCACTGGAGTTTGGGTTCTTACATAGGCGGCAGCGCTTGACGATAGTGCTGTAGTTTTCCTTTCTTTTTTTTTTTTGCTAAAGCAATGACACGAGCCGGATATTTGGCACTCGCCGCGAGGCACGCGCTGAAGTGCGCTCTCTATTTTCTTGCCACTCCGTGTTTTTGCCATATTTTTCGTTTCGTTTGCCAGTTTTTGCGCATGCCGAGGAGGCACGGGGTTCGCCGAGAGGCACACGCCCGCAAGCACGGGGCATTTTTAAGTGCCAATGCACTTCTTAAGCGAGCCTGAATCGTCCGCCGCCGTCGTCCGCATAGCAACAGCTGCGGGTGCGCGCGCTCCTCGTCTTCCCTAGCAACGGGGGGAGATGGGCGCGCGCTACTCCCCTCCTCCTCTCTCCGCTCAGTGACTGCGGGTGTTTGGCGCCTCCTCTCCACTTCGGGCGGGAGAGCTCTCGCTCGCGTAGCGGGCGCTCCGCATTCCGACGCGTGAGGGCGCTCGTGTAGCCCTCGCCGTAACGGCGGGCGCTACTCTCCTCCTCCTCTCTCTGCTCAGTGACTGCGGGTGTTGGGCGCCTCCTCTCCACTTCGGGCGGGAGAGCTCTCGCTCGCGTAGCGGGCGCTCCGCATTCCGACGCGTGAGGGCGCTCGTGTAGCGGCCGCGTGGCGCGGGAGGGTATTAGTCGAGCGCGCGCCGTCGTCGAGAGCGGTCGCTGGTCCTGCATCTCGATAACGATGATGGCGGACCGGGCAACGGTACCAGCAATAACGAGTGAAATATCTTTCTCTGTAGTTGTGTGCGCGTGTCTAATTTCTCGACTACTCGTTAAGATCACGACATCCACCGTAATCGCGCAATCAACAACCGTGCATTCGCACTTACACACTCTCCCCCTCGGGGAAGTGCGAGGGAATTTTTTTTTTTTCCTACAAGGCCAAACGTGCGCCTTGTCCAATGGCTCCGCTGTTAGAAATTGCAATGACGCGGTCCGGGATCTCGCAGCAGGCAAGGGGAAGGGCGGGATAGCGTCTGACAAAGAGCAACGCCACGCTCGCTGCGAAAAGAGAACAGCTGCTCCAACGAGAGTGGCTCGCCAAAACACATGCGATGAGATTCGCCTTCACCGGTGAAGGTGCCGACTTGCCGAATTGGATAATACGGGGAAAAGCTACAAAGCGAAGTGTCTTTCCAAGGGTTCTGTGCCGACGCTGGTTGAGTATTGATAGACGCCGCCGGAAAGTTCCACAGAAAGTGCTACAGACGACCCGTAGGAGGCTCCTGGCGATGGCGGTGCTACCAACGGCTGTGGGAAGTGGTGTCGGTCGCGGGTGAAAAATGTCAACGCAAGATTAGATGTACAAAAAATACTAACAGGCCCTCGCTTTATAACTCGTTTGAAACTCTGAGTGTGCCTCGTAATGTCGCTGTTTATATTATCCAGCTCTTTTCTAATTAGTCCCATACATTTTCTTATAATCAACATTTTTAGCCTCGCAAGCCAAACATCTACCTCAATCTTATTTCCCTTATTAAGAAACTTTCTTTTGTGTGTCAAAGCCACTTTTCTGCTAAACGTTCATCGTCGATGCCCGGTACTCTATGACGACGTAGCTCATTGGTAGTTGCAGCCCTCGCGGAATTAATGAGGCAGAATCTTGACGGGTCTCTGATCATACTAATTCAAAGCCTCATTCTAACAAGAAAGTTTTCCCATAATTTTTAGAGTGTGGCGTCTGGAGTTCAAAATACCGAGAAAATGCCGATCGCACGTGAGCACGTGCCTCGGAGAAACCGCCGGGCACTTCAAAAAAGCGAGGCAATGTAAGCAACGCGGAGCAACAATCGCCCAGCGTCCCCAGCGCACGTTTGTCAACAGAAGCATACCGACTTAGAAAGATTGGCCTACATTACGTAAAAAAACTCCAGCTTTCGCCGTAGTAGTAGCAACTTTTGCACTGAACGAGAAAACTCCAGCGTTCACCCTAATCGTGGCAACACATGCGCGAAACGTGAAACACACGTTATATTGTACGCCCCTTCAAGGTGGTGCCAAATGATTACTACATAAAAAAAAAGAGTTAAGCCCACACTTACAGGAACAATGAGAGAGTAAATCTCGTTGCGGAGGCGAAGAGAAGCAAATTGGCTGCAATCGTGGACTTAAATCGTCGTGATGGTCGTGAAGGTTGCGTACAATTTCGCTACCTTCAAGTCTTCAGCTTTAGTGTGAACTTCTCTCATTTTTTTTAATGTGGAGAAGCGCAACTGCTCCTCAAGGTTGCTAATTGTTTTATGTGTGAAGTATACCAAGCAGGCTGGTAATTGTCTTTTTGTATGTTCCTCTGTTTTTATTATCTTGTAGATGCTGAGTAGTAGGTGAGAGTACTAAGTGAGTATGAGCTCTTTTGAGTATGTATACAGTAATCGTGAGTACAAATCACCAATGAAGATTACACGAGGGAGTTCGAGTGTCTTAGAGTAAAAATAAATGGTTTGAGTCTTGGTTTTAGCGACTAGAAAAATATTTCAAAAATATCGTTTGTATTTGAGAGAGATCTCCCTAATCTCGCTACCTCTAGTGTTAAATGCAATCAAAGCCGCACATATTTATCGTAGCGCAGTATTAGCCGTGTGTTTGGCATAACTTTGGCATTTATGCGAATCGCAGAAGTTAGACTAGCACTGCTCTAAGCACAAACAGTCGCCGAAGCTGGAGCCAGAGTTTAATTCCACTATCTGTGCCATCTCTAAGGCGACAACACGTGGCCAGGTGACATAGCGTCACATCCTACGCCCCGCATAAAAAATTCAAAGGGAGCATGGAAAGTTTTACGCGTGAGCAGTTAGCGTTGCAAGCGCATGGAGAAACACGGGCGTGTTGGCCTGTTTCGGCATTGTTGGTATTTCAGAAAACGAACACCAGGATTTTAGACGACGCTGCGTTGTATAGATTCGGAGTCCATCACAATGACCTTAAACAGTCAACTGTATGTTTTAAATCGGGCTTTGGGCTAACTCTGCCTTCCTTTCAAACAGTACCTGAAAACGTCGGGTTATTTCGCTTAAAATACCCATTAGTTTATATTTGGCTGGAAGAAGCTAACCCTTGTAAAGGTAGAAGAACTTTCGTATTAAATGTTGTTGCTCTCAAATAAGCTACATCGACCCTCCGCAGTTGCTCAGTGGCTAGGTCGTTCGACAACTTAGTCCAGAGGCGTGGCTCGATTCTATAGATGGAAACGAAAAGCAAATCCTGACATGTGTGGAGATATGTGCGCGCTTAAGGCTCCCAAGTGGCCAAATTATTCCTGTCCCCTCGAATATATCATGCTTGATTAGACATCAAAATGCGTGAGTAGTCCTCCGTCCCCGCTCCAGTCATTTATATATTCGTAGCAGCCTACTTCCGGGCTTTTTGGTTATTACAAAAGTATCACTGCGCTTAAAAAAGCCTGGAAGCCAACAACCTATCGGCGCACACTAACGCCATCTACGCCGAAGTTTTAAATGTGGTTTCTGCATCTGCTTTCAAGATTTCTTTCTCTATGTTTTCTATAAAGTACAGTTTGGTAGGACGGAGCTATGTACGATGACAATGCTGTGTTTTGATCCAGGAAAATGTAGTCGTGCGGCCGTGGAGCCTGCTTGAAATTTGTTATATATAGGAATGAGTTCAAAGCACGGAGTTACCAGAGCTAGCAGTATTCTGTAGACTGCACAAAGCATGGTTCATTGTGTAAATTATCTTAGAATAACCCGCTTTCTGCACGTTTATTTTAACTTTTCAAATTCACACAAAAAAGATCTGAATGTTCTTTCGTGGTCACATTAGGTAGGTATAATTACAAAATATGTGTATCTCTATAAGCGGAACTATTACGGAGTATAGGTGCCGCACGAAGCACCGCAAGTCGATACAAATGCACAGAGTAGTTTTGTGCCAATTGTGATGACCACTTTGAAAATATAATATTCACTAACACAAACAAAGACGAAGTGGGCAGGTTTTGTTCGGCATGTTGTAATATCGACAAAGCATGTACGCAGCAATTATCGTTTTGCGCTTTCTTGTGGGTAAATCAGCGGAACTTTCAGTTGGTTGACAAGAGTGAGTGTAAAGTGCAGGCCCTATTAACATTACTTTGTTGAATTCTTTTACCAAGCTCTGGCCAATAATGCCGGTATCGTCCAAGGCGGATATAGCAACTGCATGCGTCGAATATTTCTTACGTTCTCCCTCGAAGAGCATTCGTACTCATGTTCACAGATACCTAACACCTCGCTGAAATAACATTTCATGAATATCCACGACTGTTGCTTAACACAGTAATAAAAGCAAAAAATTAGCAGTGGCTTAGCTCGGCTATGCCAGGATATACGTGGCGTGAGCTAAGATTCAGCTGTTAATTCTTACGTTCGCGCGTTGTCTACGATTTGCTGATTATCACGCTAATCTAATCCAATCGAATGCAATCCAATCAAGTCCAGTCCAGTCTGGTGCAGACCGGTCCAGTCCAGTCCGGTTATTGCTCCTCCCGCATGCTCAGCATGGCTCTCCAGGAGCCACGCGAAACGGCTATCAAACCACTCCGGTGCAGCGCCAAATTTGCCTGCTGCGCAACGGAGGCGCGCAGCTGGGCACGCGCCAGCGACAGTGCGTCTTCCGCGGCTATGACGTCCCTCCTGTGGAATGCGCAGACCGGCGAATGTACAGACCTATTTATCTACACACCCGTAGTCCAATTGGTTTGCATTTCAATCTAATCCAACACAAACCAATTTAATCCGATCCGATCCAATTCAATCCAAGCGAAATATTATCCAATCTAATCCCATCCAATCCAATTTTCCTCGCACTTGCGCAGCGCGGAGCTTTAAGGTCCACGCGAAACTGCACAACCTCAGCCATTGTAGCTTACTCTACAAAAATATTGGCACGGAACCCATCGAACTGGCGTAAAACAAGCAAAGTGTACGAAACGATTTGATGTAAAAAACAGTACCTGTTTTGAAAAGCCCGTTTCTAAATAGACGCAGTGTTAATATATTATACATACAAATGTTATATCATCTAACAGCAATTTGTTTATTCGGTTTTCCTATTATGAAGGAGGATTCCAGAATACCGTTTAATGAAGTAATAAAAAGACCAAAGTACTTTAACGAACCCCGTTGGATGGACGGAAAACACGCAACGCGTATAAAGATATCTGATGTAAAATATAGAAATTTTGTTTTCTTCAAGACCGCTTTTTAAGTAGGTGCACTTTTAATGTTTTTATGCGCCAAAATGTTATATCCTCTAACAATTATTTGTTTATCATTCCTTCCGTTATTTAGACAGCCATAAGAATATGCTTCAAGGATGAAAAATGATTGATGTACAGACATCGATAGGAAGAATTGTATATTCAACCTGATGGAACAGTCTCTTTGTCTCTCGCTTTAACACGAACCGTAACACACATTTGGAGCAGAGCGTTACGGAATGTTGCTGCTACGACTGAATCCGCGACACTTTAAGTGCTTGTTGACCCGTCATGGCTTAAAGCGAAAACAAATTAGTGGCGAAAACTGAGTAGAAACTCCAAAGTACCCGTTATGTCTACCCCGTAAATTTAAACATTTGGCATCATAGTCCTCACTACACGTGAGGTTAATCTTCTCACTTTCTTCGCTCCACCTTCTTCGCCAAATCCGTTGTACATACTTGCGTCACATGTTCATGTGAAACCTTACGTCAACAATGTAGGAAAATAATTCTGCGTCAATGGCGAACGATTGGCCCCATAAGAAGCACGAAAATTTTTTGGAGCTTTACAATTAAACACTTGCGATGAAGTCGTGCAAACGGACTTAATTTGTATCTCGGTTACGTTCGAGCCAAATGCCTCTGCAGTGCATTACAGCCACACTACCTCAGCACAACCACAGCTCGGTGACTCCGGCTCCCTAAAAGTGGACTTTGTAAACGTTATGTAGTATCGACTTATTCAGGCCTACACGAGCGATTTAATAGTGGCGTAGCTACAGTAAAAAACCGATAAGAAGCAAAGTACATTGCCCTAAACAGAATGGTTGCCTGGCTGGGCGAACGACGTAAGTCCCTGGAAAAAAATAATAAGAAAGGGAGCTCAATAACACCGGATATTGCCATTTACAAAGGAAACGTTTGGCATTTGGTCAGCAATGTTCCCGCAGTGACCACATACTAGAAGCCAACCTCTGAAACCTTGGCAAAGGCACCGAGAGGACCTTACATGGCCCGGCCGATTGTCGCTTCAGCAAACAGCGCCGCCTGTGGCCAACCGCTCGTCCGTGGAATGCCGGTAGCGGTCAGCGCGCGGTACGTCTGCGTGGATTTCTGTCGTTCGGCAGAGGTGCACTTGCCAAGCCTACATAACCACAGGGACTTTTTCAGATAGCTAAATCTTGAGAGTGGAGACGCCCCTTTACGAGGTATGCCACGTTTATGATTTACGGCCATATTAAGGAATTGGAATTCCCAGACGACGCTCAATGCACCAAGCTAAAGTCGAGCTGGCAGTGCGAGTCCTTTCCTTCCCGCAAATGTTTCATGCAGTAGCCTGCGCGCAGTTTTGCGCATCGAGGGATATATTGCAGCGAAATGCTCCTTTACACCCGGAGTCTGCAGCAGATCAAAGTACACTGCGGTGCTGGCCGTTTCGAGTTGATGGAGAAAAGCCTTCATGAACGAGCGAAAAAAAGGGGATTGGGAAACTTATACGATTTACACCAACACAAAAAGGCTGATGGACGACGCTACTTAACCTCAATACTACCGGTATAAACGTAGAAAATTTTCCAGATATGCGTATACAACCGCCATCGCGATTTGTTTCCAGAAGACGTAACGCATGGTAGTAGAAATCTTTTGATTGATGCAGAAAAGCATTGCTTTATGCCAGTAATGAGACTCGGCTGCTGGTTACTTGGTTAATAGTATATCAAAAAAGAACTACTGCGGTATTGAAGGCTGAAATAGAGCAGGGTTCAAAAACCGGTTTTCAGTTTCACGGCCGAATGCTGCGATCGCCTTTTATTAAAAGCGGCGACCAACGCTCGAATCAACAGAAACTGCGTCGCTAGCGCTGCGCTAAATCCACTGTCACAGTTCGGGAGACCAAACATATCCGACGGCATAACAAAATTGGAAACATTTTAAGAATTGTCTACTAAGCGTTGAAATTCTCATTCTGCTTTTCCGTTTAATAAACCATGCGTTTTCTGGGAGGCAATAAATACCTCAACCCCGACAGCTAATCATACCACAGCGCGAGATGGGAATACACATTGAGTCTTTCAGTTCGTCGTCCGTTGTCTGGTTTGCATTTAAACACTCATTCAAGCGCACCATTACGAAGAACTGTGACCTATTATAATTTTCAACGTATCTTTATTTTCGTTCGTTTCCTGCTGCGACGATATTAGCCAGGTTAGGCAGATTTGGTTATCATGATCTAAATTGCGTGACGTTTGTCCCAGTGGTTGTATACGTGTTTTTTTCTCAGTAATTTACTTTTTCGCTTATAACAACAAACGTATTGACAAGGGGTTACGCATTCTGCCACTCAGCCACGCACTCTGCCACGTACGCTCTGGCACGTTTTTTTAACGCTTTGGCCGTGTATCGGTGGCAGCCTTAGTTTCACACAGGTGGTAAAGTACAGATATGGTAAAGTACGGATACAGGCTTTTTTATTTTGAAGTGTATATTTTTCTGCCCTCGAATAAATGGAGTTCGCAGCTGCTGGTAGGGCAGCAGACGTGCACCGATATGCTCAGTTTCTCTGCAACTCAGACAGCCATATGCAGCGTTCTGGGAAATGAAAAGATTCCAGGCCAGCCGATGTTTATCAGCTACTTCAGTTGGCAGTGACTGTCGTGAACCGGCAACTCATCGACAAATAACCTTTATGTCGGGAGCCTAGATTCTCACCTCCATTCGGCTGGCTTCGCCTACCTACAGGGAGCTTCACTGGTCGCCCATTCGCGCTGCCACAAGGCCCGATGGTAAGGGCGATTTGGCGATCCGCCATTGCTTTGGCGAATGTTGTGGTTGTGCTTGCTGGTTTGTAGCGCGTTCCCGCACTTCGCCGAGTGCTCCCACTATGCTGCGGTAATCGTAGGCACATGCGCAGGCAGTGCCAGCTACCTCCAGCTGTGGTACTCATTCTGGTAATTTCACAAGCGTCACGAGATTGCCGTACAACTGGTAGTGACGCTTCGCGCTTTGCGGCAACGGGCTGCCCTACCCTATTGCTTCAACAGTGGACGTGTCTGTACATTGCTTAAACACCTCCACAAGAATAATTGGCACATGTGAAAATCACAAGGCGTGAGTTTCTTATTGGTGCCTGACGCTGTGCACCCGCTGTGCAGCAAGAATAAAGTAATGTCAAACAAGCATTCTACAGAGTGTACTCGTAGTGCTATCGTCGTGTAAGCCGCGGTGGCGTCCACAATCGAGCTACACACCCAAAGTTTAAAGCGGGAATTTCGTTTCCGGTAAGCATATTTCCAGCTGAGCATGTGCGGACGCGGTTTTTGTGTGCGCCTAGAGTGCACGCTGGCGTGGGAAGCGCTCTGTCACTGTATCCAGCTCCCCATTTTGCACGTAGGACGCAATCTCGATGTGCCTGAAAGAAAAAAAGGAAATAGACAAACCTATTTGGTTCTAATTTTACCCCTTCGCATTATTGTATTCTGATATATTTTTGTTACGTGATAGGAGGGAAGTGTTTCCGCGTAATTGGTACCGCCCACGAGGTGCCCAACTAATGCGAAGCAACATTCAAAAAGTTTAGACAAGTTTTTCTCAAGAAGGTTAAGGACTGTTATGATAATGCTTTTCCTTTAAATCCGGTTAAGAGGTATCGACGATCCCGAAAACCTTGGGTTACTCAAGAACTTTGTAACCGAATGAGAGCGAGATATAAACTTTTTGATAAATTCATTCGCCGAAAACACCCTAAAATATTTGCGGAGTACAAGCGCGTAAGAAATAAATTAAACTCAGACCTACGAAAAGCAAAGATAAGTTACTACAAGTTAAAATTTGCTTCCATATCTAATGATCCTCAGAAAATCTGGAGCTTGGCAAAGAGCATCATAGGTGTCCCCAACACCTCTCTTCCAAGTGCACTCACAATTGACGGTGTACAATATAGTGATCAGGCCTTAGCTGAAAAATTCAACCAACATTTCCTTACTTCTTGTGCGCCATTGCAGACACATTCTTCGTGTGTAGGATTAGACGAGAGTACTTTTCCTGGAGTTGCAAACACAATTTTCCTCACCCCAAGTATAGAGGTCGAAATAACTTCTTTTCTGAAGTCTCTAGCTTAAAGCACCACACCTGGTTATGACGATATAAAAGCTGAGCCTATCAAAACTGTAGCCTATACTTTGAGTTCCCCCGTATTGCATATTTGCAACAGCGCATTCGCCACTGGCATTTTTCCAAAAGGAATGAAAATTGCACGTGTGGCTATACTGCATAAAAGTGGCCCATTTGACAATATTAATAGTTATCGCCCAATATCCGTCCTGCCGCTTTTTTCTAAAGTTCAAGAACATTTAATAAAAACGAGGCTAACTAAGTTTCTTGATTCTACTCATGCTATTGTAGACGAGCAGTATGGCTTTCGGTAAAAAAGATCAGCTGAAACGGCGCTCCTAAATATAAAAGAGAAAATCGCAAACAATTTCGAGCAAAATTCGTTCACCGTCGGGTTGTTCCTCGATTTTAGGAAAGCCTTTGACTCAATTCGACACGATGTATTGTATCATAAACTCCCCTCATATGGAATCCGTGGTGTTGCATTAAATTTTATCACCAGCTACTTGTCGGGTCGCTTACAATTTACTTGCCTTTATGGGTTTCGATCGTCGATGAGACCAATTTTATACGGGGTCCCGCAGGGCTCTATTTTAGGCCCATTCTTTTTTCTGCTTTACATAAATGACATTGTGCATATACCTCTGACTCCAAACATTACGTTGTATGCCGACGATACGAGTGCTTTTTTCTCCGGAAGATGTTTGCGTGAGATTGAGTCGTCAGTCAATACTTGGCTCCGCGAATTGTCAAGTTGGCTAATTTGCAATCATCTTCAACTGAACAATTAATAAGACCAAATTTGTTGTTTTTAAGCCCAAGAATAAACCTGACAATTGCAGTATATCCTTAGAATTTCGTAACACCGTAATTGAACGTGTGTCCACATACACATTTTTAGGTGTTCTCCTCAATAAAAATTTAACTTGGACATATCATGTAAATAAAGTTCACGCAAGTATGTCCCGGTCTATAGGTCTATAGGCATGTTATTCAAAATCAAGTGTTTGATTCCAATCTGGTTGATGCGTCAGTTATACCATGCTCTTGTGCAGTCACACCTTCATTATTGCCTTTTAGTTTGGGGTACGACAACCATAACAAATTTAGACAGGCTGTTAATTTTACAAAAAAAAGCAGTTCAATGCATAGAGAATGTGCCGAACTCACACCACTCGAAGCCGTTGTTTTTAAAACACAACTTGCTGAAGTAACGCAATTGTTCGACCTTAAGCTTGCTGTTCATATTCGCAGTGAACTGAATAGAGACGCACTGTTTCTTGATCCATACACTCCAGCTAACCCGCGTTACGATCTTCGACCAGGGGCTCTTAAGACCCCATTTATTCGAACTAACTATGGTGCACAAAAAATAGATTATATAATACCCCATTTTCTTAACACAAACCCGGTAATATTCGACATAGTTCTTGAATTTACCTCACTGCTCAGACCTAAACGATATATCAAACGACATTTTTGTACTTCAATTGTCTAGAAGTCTGCACTTGTTTCTTTTTTAAAATGAGGTCAATTTATGTGCTATGCGATCCGTTTTCTGCTTCTGTGTTACATTTGATGTTCTCTGTCGGTTTTCTTGTAAACATTGTATAACGTTGCTTTTGCTGGCTTCTTTCGTTCTTTTTTCTTTTCTTTTTTTTCCATCACCATTGCTGATGATCGCCTTTTGTAGTCATTCTATAACGCTGTTCTTTTTTTTTTGGAAATCTTTTTTTTCCTCTCTCTCTCTTTCTCTTTTTTTGCTGCTCTCGTCAACACTGTGCAATGCCGACCGCAGGGGCAGTAGGCCGTCGTCAGGCAGAGTACATCTGCCTTTTGCCTCTGTACCCCAGGCTACTCCTGTCTGAATAAACTTCAACTTCAACTTCAACTTCAACATTAGATGCTCAGATTTGTGTAATCAATCCGGAATTCATCCCACAGTGTTCCCCTCGCCGTAATGACCTACTTTATTACCCCCGTTTTTGGGGGAAAGTACGAACTCAGGGCAGCTTCGATGTTAATGATGAAGCTTGAAACGAGCGCTGTTACGTTCGCATATGCAACATATGGCTTGGCGCTGGGTTCATGATACCCCCCACCCCCTATCTTGATTGTTTCCCCTGTTTTTGCCACCGACATTTCTGCGGCAAATTGCATTTTGCAAGGAACTATAGAACAGATGGATAACACTATCTGAAGGTTTTGCTCTAAGCTCTAACGTAGGTTACTTCAATGCTGCGTCGATTGAGGTATTTGCACACTACAGCACAAGGTCGAAACGTTGGGACACGGTTGTCTGCGTAGTGATTATGAGAACTGTAGTATACGCAGTGAGGTGGATCATCATTTTCTTCTTCGGTCTTTTTTATTCCATCAGTCCATTTGCAACGGCGGTACAGAAAGCACAATGGCGACGTTGTAGATTAGTCCGTGTCCGTGTAGAGGGGCCTTGTCCTGAATACTGTGTTGTTATGTCTAGATGAACGATCACGCTATAATTTAAAAAATATGCTACTTTTTATAAAAATACCTCACAGTCTGATGCTAATATTATTCAGAGACAGTTATTTTGCGGACACAGGTAGTTTAGGTCTTGTCGCTGTAAGTTAAACTACCTTAAAATGGCGTTGTTGCTTTGTAGTGGCTGTTATACAGGTACTATTGACCTTCATTCATGAAGTCAGAGTACGAAACCTCAGAAATGCACTGCTCGACGATATTTGATGTGCTGTTAGTTTAGCAGGCGATTTCAGATAAAAAACTTTTTCATCCGCTGTGAGCATTACATAATTAAGTATTAGCATTTGGCCTAGTTGCAGTGAAACCCCACCAGGCGTAGTTCAATGCTGTTGCCATCTCATAAGATGCTGGGTGAGGAATTCTTGTACTGGTGTTTGTGGCCGACACAACGAAATGCAATAAAGCTGCATGCCCTTTTTCATGATTTGAACCGCCCATCACAAATAGTCCAAATGGCACTGTGGATGGATGTGTTGATATCGGGGCCCCACCTGCAGGTCATATTTTATTACGCTCACGTATTCCTTGCTTTTGTTTTACTGGATGCCTTTTTGCTTACAGGTTCCCGAGTTTGAACTACAATTCGCGTGAAACACGTACACACATAACAGGAAATATAAAAGAAAACTGCGTTTCGTATAGTGTTTTTTAGCGACAAGAGGTGCGACTGTCCTACTATATACACAATCCCCTCCTCCAGCAAGTCAGTGAAGCAACAGCAACGAGGGTTAGGGAACCTCGGTGGTGAGTCGTTGTTGTGTATTTGCATCTGACTAATATTGCAGAGGGTAATAAACAAGAATACGCATGGCGCACTAGGATCATGTGCTTTTGAAAAGCAGAGGTTGTTTTAAGTGTAATATTAGAAGGCTATATATATTAGTTCCGACAGTATGGACCGAGTCTTGGAAGGAGAATCACAACACTGCTAAGTTTTTATGCGGGGTTGCCTAACAGGGAGACAAAATTTTTATACTTGGAGGTCACAGAGTACAGTGGTATACTCAAAGCTTTGAACCCGGCGATTGCACATAATTGAAAATATTGGGCAATTCACATGCAACATGAGGTGGGCTGCTTTAGGAATCAGAATGACTATCTGGTCTCTTCATTGAGACGTGTGTCCATACATTTTTTGTTGTGTGCATTGAAATTTACGTACGTAATTCATGTCTTCCCTTAATCATAACGTGCATGGGGCTCTGTGGTTCTCATAAATATTAAATAAATCACATTTTACACAAGTAAAATGATGCACCAATAGGATGCTTAAATGTGTACAAAACAATAGGGCAATTGAGCCTAATAACAAAATTAACACTTACACGGACATTTAAAAAGCAAATGCGATGAGAGTAAACACAGAGCATTAGGAGACATTCGGTGTACGGCGTTTATTCTAACAACCTCTACAGCGTAACTCCGAGGTAAACACTGCTGTTGCCTCCTGACGAAAACCGTAAGCAGTGTTATTGGAGCACAGTGTTTGCGCCAGCAACTGCTAATTCAAACATCGTCCCGGAGTCATCAGCAAAGAATAAGTGCCACTGTGGCTCTCTACATCTGTTCAGCAGCAGCCGCGGGTTCAGTGGCTTCGCGGACAGGGCATGGGAGTTATTATTTTTCGAACCTAAAAGACGTGGTTGAAAGTGAAGTATGTATTCACCACAGTGCGAACAAACTTCCACACCACTAGAAGCTATTGATAACAAATGTTGTGTAGACGCTACGCCAGGAAATCATTATGATATCAGCTCCTCTACTGAAACAAAGTAGAGTGAAGTATCTCATAGCGAATGAGAAAAAGGCAAGGTTGAGCAAGATAGACTTTACAAGGTGCTCAGAACTGCCTAATAGGTGCGGCAAATAAGTTTATTTAGATCTCTCCGCTCTTCCTTAAGTTTCTCTGCTACGTGCCTGAAATTTTCTAGGAAAAGCATTGCACGGTAAGGAGCCATTTAGCGAGCGTTCCCGTTTGAGTGCAGCCTCTGTGGGGCACAGAAAACGACGCAAAAACACAGGCTTTGTGAGGGGATTTCGTTTGGCATTTAGAGCCGCTGGCTTGAGAACGCAGGTATTTGAGATCATCGGTGCATAACATAATTCGGTAACCCTTGCTAAAACGTCACCAATCCACAAGGGCAATGCAGAAACACGCCGCCTTTTTTCGCTTTTTTTGCCTCGCCTTGTCCTTGCGCAGTACATATGGCACGTTTTAGAGATGCTTTACGCACGATCCCTAGTGTCGAGCACCAGAGTTCCTGCCGGACGAAGATATCAAAAGGCGCACCGCGGTTTATTCACGGAGACATGGGCCTCGTCCCATTACAAGGTTCCGAAAAGTGCTGACCTTTTCACGCAGAGTGACGCTGTCACCAAATGGCTTCAGTTGTGGCAGCTGAACGAAAATCCACTAGTTAAATTATGATGCTCACATAGCGACCTAATGACTTAAAAGTTCATTCGCCACGGAGCAAATGGTTAGGACAAGATAATCTTCAGTGTCCAAAGCTTCCACTCCCGGCACAAGCGCTGCGTCTGTACCCTAGCAGGGACGCATCGCCGCCAACACACATCGCGGCTTTTTCTTGATAGCGCTGGCAAGCTACGGCACTCAAATTAAGGTGTGAGTGCTCAAACACCAGAAGAAACGACCACCACTGGTCCTATCACCGTCAACGCCGCGCAGAATAACTACGGCCCACACGTAAGGACACCGTCATACGACGCGCTCAAGCAAGTATCGCAAAAAATATGGCCGCCGCATGCACGGCCCACCTTGTCAGTAGACTTGAGGGTGGCGGTTACGTCAACTGAATACTCCCTTCAGGCGCAGCTACAGTGAGGCAGCCGAATGCACAGCTCTAGTGAGTGTATTATGTATTAACGTTTGCTGCTACGGGTTGGTTTTGACAACTTTGATAATAATGGAAGCTTTCTATGCCACAGTAATGACATCAGATGTGACGCCAAAAAGCAATGAGGAAAGCAGACTTCACAATATGCATTTCCGAAAACGCTGATGACGAGCACAGGCGCATAAAGCGCCTCTGTTCATCACAACGCTTTCTGCTGTTGGAATCGAACCTGGATTCCCCACGCTAAGAAGACGACGTCCATTTGATTGCGCTACTATTGTTTTATCATTCATTCATTCATTCATTCATTCATTCATTCATTCATTCATTCATTCATTCATTTATTCATTCATTCATTTATAATTTATTTTATTCATTCGTTTATCGCGTGTCCAAAACACCCCAAGGGCTTTTACATTGGTACACATGTTATGAAAATGAAAGCTAAGTGTATACTAGTTGTATAATGTCAATAATATAACTACAAACATATGCCTTAATCATCAGCACTGATTGGTCAAGGAGAAAATCATGCATGCAAGGCACGACCGTGAGTCATGTCATCAGAAACATAGATTCATCAGGTCGCAATAAAAAGCACTTGGATGCGTAAAAATCCATCTCTGTTGACGTACTATTTATTTCATGGAACATGCAGGCATTCAAAAGGCGATTGGCTACAGAACGCACTGTGGTAAAATAAAGCACAGTAGCGTGTAAATGAATGAAGGATATATTGTAGCGATGAACTCCAGTAAGGAGAGTAAAAGACGTTTATTAAAATGGCGAACTTGTGCCGGCAAGCACTGGAGATGCCACAGCTAGAACGAGCGAGCTCGGACTACTTCTTCCTCCTCTGCTCACCCGTGGGCGTATACCCATAACAAGAAACAGCCCCGTTAGCCGGTTGGAGATTGCGCCCGCAATAATAAATTCGCGGCATTGCTCCCCTCCTAGTTGGCATCGGCCCGATGCAACGGAAGCAACACGAAAAACAGTCACGTAGACATTGAGTGATCGGGGAGTGTCATGGCACGTAACGGTAGTAATCATGCTACGGATTCGCAAGACGCGTGTAGTACGGCTTCATGCGTACCACGTGCACAACTTCTGGGTCCGGCCTCCGTCGTGAAGAACGTGCTGGCGTCCCCTCGGGTACGACCTCGTAGTTAACGTCTGACAGACGGCGGAGAACACGATAAGGCCCAAAGTATCGCCGAAGCAGCTTCTCTGAAAGTCCTCGGCGGCGAATCGGCGTCCAAACCCACACAAGGTCGCCTGGTCGATACTTGACGTTACGGCGCCCATTGTTGTACTTCTCGGCGTCGATTTCTTGTTGGTGTCAAATGCGGACGTGTGCGAGCTGGCGTGCTTCCTCCGCCCATTGGGTAAAAGCCTCAGCATCGGTGGCGGTTACGTTCTTTTCATCAACAGGCAACATTGCATGTAAAGTTGTCGTTACCGAGCGTCCGTAAACAAGCTCAAACGGTGCGCATCGAATTGTTTCTTGCATGGCAGTGTTGTAGGCAAACGTTGCGTGCGGAAGAATTTCGTCCCAGTTTTTGTGCTCCAGATCGACGTACATGGATAGCATGTCGCTGAGGGTTCTATTAAAGCGTTCGTTGATGCCGTTGGTTTGGGGGTGGTAGGCAGTGCATTTGCGGTGAGTGCTATGAGTTAGTTTAAAGACGTCCTAAAGGAAGGTGGCAGTAAAAGTGGCGCCCCTGTCGGTAATAACAATCGTTGGCGCGCCATGGCGTAGAACAATATTTTCAACGAAGAATTTGGCGAATTCAGAAGCGGTGCTGTTGGGAAGGGCCTTGGTCTCGGCATAACGCGTCAAGTAATCGGTGGCTACAATGGTCCACTTGCTCCGAGACGCCGATGTCGGAAAAGGCCCAAGGAGATCCATCCAAACCTTCCGGAACGGCGCTTCCGGAGGATCCACTGGATGAAGGAATCCCGGTGGTCTGACGGGAGGCTTTTTGCGGTGTTGCCAATCCCTGCAAGTCCTCACATAGTGTCGGACTGATCAGACAAGGTTGGGCCAGTAATACCTTTCATGAATCCGAGCGAACGTGCGACTAACGCCTGGGTGCACAGCAGAAGGCTCGTCATGACAAGCTCGTAAGATTTCGCTTCTGAGAGAAGAGGGCACGACCAGAAGAAATTTTTCTTTGCTGCCGTAGCTGCGTTTGTACAGCACGTTGTTTCGCAGGGAATACGAAGGCAAACCTCGAAGAAAGAAGCGTGGTGGCGTAGTGTTTTCGCCGCGAAGGTGTTCGATAAGTGGCCGTAGTTCCGCGTCCTGCTGCTGTTAAAGGGCAATGTCCGCAGTATGGATGACCCCGAGGAACCGAAAATCCTCTTCTGTTTCATGTGCATCATTCAGAATTGGTGCCCGCGACCAACAATCGGCATCACTGTTCTTCTTTCCGGATTTATAAACAACCGTTACGTCGTACTCCTGCAGCCGTAGGCTCCACCGAGCAAGTCTGCCGGAGGGGTCCTTGAGGTTGGCCAGCCCGCACAACAATGGTGGTCACTTACGGCTGTGAAGGGCCTTCCCTACAAATATGGTCGAAATTTAGTTATAGCCCATATCACGGCAAGACATTTTTTTTCTGTCGCCGAATAGTTGTGTTCAGCTTTAGACAGTGTGCGACTGGCATAGGCTATAAGTTTCTCGGCACCCTGCTGCCACTGAACCAAGATAGCACCGAGGGCGACGTTACTGGCGTCAGTTCTGATTTCAGTGTCACTATCTTCATCGAAGTGTCCCAAGATTGGGGTCGTTTGCAGGCGGCTACACAGGTCATCAAATGCCACTTGCTGGTCCTCTGTCCAAACGAAGGGTACGTCGTCTCTTGTAAGGGCGTGAGTGGCTCCGAAATTTCGGAGAACCCTTCGACAAAGCGTCTGTAATAGGCACAGAGACCTATAAAGCATCGGACAGCTTTTTTGTCGGTTGTTACCGGAAAAGATTGCAGGGCCGCTGTTTTCTCCGGATCTGGGCGGACGCCTAGAGCACTAACCATGACCAAGACATTTTAGCTCCTGGAACCCAAGGTGGCATTTCTACGGCCTAATAGTCAGGTCTGCCGAGCGGATCGCTTCCAGAACGCTTCGCAGTCATGTTAGATGTTCTTCGAAAGAACTAGAAAATACGACTACATCATCCAAATAAACAAGGCAAGTCTGCCACTTCAGTCCAGCGAGTACGGTATCCATCATGCACTGGAACGTTGCGGGGGCAGAGCAAGGCCAAATTAGAGGACTTTAAATTCGTATAGGCCGTCGGGGGCTACGAGTGCTGTTTTTTCACGGCCTCTTTCATCAACTTCGATTTGCCAATAACCAGATTTTAAGTCCCGGGATGAGAAGAATTTAGCGTTACGCAAACAGTCCAGCGTGTCATCTATTCGGGGAAGTGGGTAAACGTCGCGTTTAGTGACACTGTTTAGTTTGCAATAATCTACGCAATAGCGAAGCGTATTGTCCTTTTTCTTTACCAGTACAACTGGTGAGGCCCACTGACTTTTAGATGGTTGGATAACGTCGTCGGCGAGCATCTCTTTTACCTGTGCCTTGATGGCGTCCCTCTTTTTAGGTGACACGTGGTAGGGTTGTTGCCGCATAGGTCTGGTGGATTCATCAGTCACGATGCGTTGCTTCCCGATGGAAGTACGACGCACTTTGGAAGACGTGGCGAAACAGTCGGAAAAGTCGTGCACTAGACGCTTTAAGGCTTCGATCTGAGTGGGCGGGAGGTCGTTGTTTATTTCAACTGGTAGGTCGGTGTCACCTGTCAGGAACCGTCCTGAGCGCTCCCACGTGCGTAACGTCAGCGACTTCCTCAATGAATGCAACTGTAGTGCCTTTCGGAAGATGTCGACGTTCGTTGGAAGAATTAGTGACCAAAACTGGAGTGCATCCATTGCGCAAGCTGACAAATTCCCTAGCTATAGAAATACCCCTATCAAGTAATAACTGAATGTTGCCTTCAGCGATGCCTTCCAAGTCCGCGAATCTGTCAGTTTTGACCATTACGAAAAGGCTAGAACGGGCCGGCAGCGTGACATCATCGTCAACAATGCATAACGCTCCGTCGCGCTTGTCTTCGATGTTGTTTGCTATGGCCCCCTTTGTTGAAAAGCTGATTTTCGATTTTTGCAGGTCGATGACTGCCCCGTTTGTCTGCAGAAAGTCCATGCCGAGAATTACGTCCCTTGAGCAATCAGCGAGCACAATAAATTCGTTAACGTAGGTGAAACCGTGAATTTTTATCCGAGCAGTACGTCTACCCACCGGGGTGATCAGATTGTTTGCGGCAAAACGAACTTGCAAGCCAGTCCATGGTGTGATCACTTTCTTTAGCGTAGAAGCCAGAGTTTCGCTGATGACTGAACGGTGAGCGCCAGTATCGGCCAATGCAGTCGTCGTACAGGTGTGGATATCCACCAGCACTAGGCAGGTAATCGGTTGGGTTACGCAAGTTTCAGGTGCAGGCTGCTCGTCGTCTCGTCGTAGGCGTCGTTGCAGTGGAGGATCTTGGCAGTTTGTGACATCAGCGGTCTCACCTCCGGAAGTCGCTGGCCTCAGTTTCCCCGGCCTTCCGGGCTACCAGAGGAACGACTGGCAGGGTCTGAGGCGAACCGTGGGCTGGAAGACCTGCGTCGCATCGGGGACGGGGACCTAGACTGGGGGCGTTGCGGCGAAAAAACGGTACGGCGTCCGGCGATGCAGTCCGCGATCTCTGGGGGCCTCTCTCCACTTTGCGGCCGTGGTGCGTTCGGCGGGAATCCACGCAGACCAGCTCGGAGATAGGGGCAGGTCCGGTAGATATTGTCACGAAGCCAAGGACGACGCAGTTGTCTTGAAGGAGAAGATAAAAGCCTTGAAGATAAAAGCCTTGTCTTGAAGATAAAAGCCTGCACAGCAGACGCCGCGGTATTCGATTCTGCGACGCTCGCCGACGCAAGTCACTTTGTTGACCGCTGCTTCGCCGCCTCTGTATTCTTTTGAGTTGTTAGGGGAGCACAAGTTCGCTCCAATAAAATTTCTGGAACCGTCGATTCACATCCAGAACATTGTAGATCACAGAAGAATATTCTGTGCTAGTGGCGTTAGGGCGAAACACTCTGCTTATCTGAATGAGATAGCCCGTGCGGCATAAAAATAAAGAATGGAACACGCGCTTTGCATGGGACACAGATTACAGATCAGGGCGTGGTCGGGAATTAAAAAAAAAACTCGTATATGGTTCGTGGCATTACCCCCCCTCTAAAAGTGCATCGACCAGATGCTAAAATAAAACGACAGTCCGAAGAAATAGCAACAACAAAACAACAACAAAAAAGTTCGTCATCTTGCGAAGTACAGTTTGGAGCGAACCACGTTGACGACTTCGGGTCGCGTGCGTCGTCGTGATGTGCCGGAATCACCACTGGGGATCACTTCGTAGGTTAATTGGCCAACACGGCATAGAATCCGGTAGGGTCCGAATCGCAGAAGCTTTTCACTGAGTCCGCGTCGTCAAATGGGGGTCCAAACCCACACACGATCACCTGGTTGGTACTCGTGGTCTCGGCGTCGGAGGTTGTAGCGGCCGGCATCCACCAGCTGCTGGTCCGTTATACGAACTCGAGCGAGCTGGCGGGCCTCCTCCGCACGCTGAAGGCATCCTTGGACGTCGGCGTTGATGTCGTCGTCTTCTACGTGCGGAAGCATGGCGTCGAGCATCGTAGTCGGCCGTCTTTCGTAGACAAGTTCGAACGGTGTCATCTGCGTAGTTTTCTGCGTCGCTCTATTGTACGCAAACGTGACATACCGGAGAACTTCGTCCCACGTCTTATGTTGAACGTCGACGTACATAGACAGCATATCCGCAATCGTCTTGTTCAGACGTTCCCTTAGTCCGTTCGTTTGGGGGTGGCACGCCGTCATTCTTTGGTGATCCGTGTTGCTGTAGCGCAATATTCCTTGCATCAGCTCTGCGGTAAAGGCCGTTCCGCGGTCCGTGATTAGGACTTCCGGGGCTCCATATCGCAGCACAACTTGGTTTATAAAGAACTTGGCGACTTCTTGTGCAGTCCCCCTCGGAAGAGCGGCGGTCTCTGCGTAGCGCTTCATGTAGTCTGCCGCTACGACAATCCACTTGTTCTCTGATCGTGACGTAGGGAACGGGCCTAGAAGGTCCATTTCAATCTGTTGAAAGGGCCTCGACGGGACGGCGATCAATTGCAGAAATCCGGCGGGTCTTGTCGGTTGCGTTTTTCGTCGTTGGCAGTCACGGCAACTCCGAACGTAGCGGGTGACGTCGTATGTAAGGCGCGGCTATGAGTACTTCGCCTTAATTTTTGCAATAGTGCGAGCGGTCCTGAGATGTCCGGAAGACGGGTTGTCGTGGGCCGCTTCCAAAATTTCGTCACGAAGGTCTGCGGGGTCGACAAGTAGATAATTCGTTCCCGTTCCGGGGCTAAAATGCTTCTGAACGAGGACGGAGTTTTTGAGGCTGAATGCTGGTAAGTTCCGCTTGAACGCTCTAGGCACGGCGACGTTTCGTCCTTCGAGGTAGTCGATCATTACGCGCAAGTCGGGGTCGGTACGCTGCTGGGCGGCTGGGTCGCTCTCCGTAACAACCCCGAGGAACGTGCTGTCTTCATCGGAGTCTTGTGGTGGTGGGTCGAAAGGGGCGCGGGACAGGCAGTCGGCGTCGAAGTGTTTCCTGTCGGATTTGTAGACGATTGTAACGTCGAACTCTTGCAGGCGCAAACTCCACCACACAAGACGGCCAGAGGGGTCCTTCAAATTGGCGAGCCAACACAGCGCATGGTGGTCTGTCACAACCTGGAACGGTCTACCATACAAGTATGGGCGAAATCTTGAAATGGCCCATATGTTTGCCAGGCAGTCTTTTTCGGAGGCAGAGTAGATTTTCTCCTCTTTCGACAGATCACAGCTTGCATAGGCGATTACCTTTTCGCACCCGCTTTGCTTTTGGACTAGGACGACACCCAAACCTATATCGCTGGCGTCCATGTGCATTTCCGTTTCGGCGTTTTCGTCGAAATAAGCGAGCACGGGCGGGTTTTGCAGGCGTTGTTTCAGCTCGCAGAAGGCTTTTTCTTGAGTGTTTTCCCAGGCGAAAGGGATGCTATCATTTGTCAGGCGCGTGAGTGGATCTGCGATGCGTGCGAAGCTTGCGACGAAGCACCGGTAGTATGCGCACAGTACGAGAAATCCTCGCACGCTCTTTTTGTCTTTCGGTTTTGGGAAGTTCGCTATGGCTGATGTTTTCGGTGGGTCAGGCAGTACTCCCGCGGCGTTGACGACATGTCCCAAAAACTTGAGTTCCTCGTAAGCGAAGCGGCACTTTTCGGGCTTCAGCGCTAACCCCGACGAGCGAATTGCCTCGAGTACAGACTCCAACCTTGCAAGGTGATCATCGAAAGTCAGGGCGAATACCACAACATCGTCGAGGTGACGAGGCAGGTGTGCCACTTCAGGCCAGCTAGCAGAGTGTCCATGACTCTTTGAAACGTTGCTGGTGCCGTGCTCATCCCAAACGGCATCACCTTGAACTCGTACAGACCGTCTGGGGTTATAATCTCGGTCTCTCTCGTCCACTTAAATTTGCCAGTAGCCGGTCTTCAGATCCATCGATGAGAAGTACTTCGCGTGGCAGAGGTGGTCGACGGCGTCGTCGATTTGTGGTAGGGGGTACACGTCCTTTTTGGTGATTTTGTTCAGTCTCCGGTAGTCAACGCAGAACCTTAAAGTGCCGTCGTTTTTCTTCAGGAGTACGGCCGTCGCAGCCCACGGACTTTTCGATGGCTGCATTATGTGGTCGCTGAGCATGTCGTCGACGTGACTCCAGATGGCTTCCCGCTCGTAAGAAGAGACGCGGTACAGTGACTGTCGCGTAGGTCGGGCTCCATCTTCGGTTATTATTCGGTGCTTCGCTAGAGGTGTGTGACGTAGTTTCGAGTTCGAAGAAAAACACTCGCTGTAGCGACGCAGGAAAGCCAATAGTTTGTTCCATTGTTCTTGCGGTAGCGCCGGATTCACGTCGAAGGAATGCGGAAACTTGAAGGTATCTTCGGGTGCGTGTTCAAAATCGGTGACTGCAATCACGTCACTTGCTTGTTGCGTTTCTTCGAGGAATTCAATTCAAGCGCCCTTGTTTAAATGCAGGTTCTCTTTGGTGAAACTGGTGACCAAAACGTGGGATAGGCGTTGCTTAAACCGCACAATGCCTCTTGCGACAGACACACCGCGGTCGAGAAGCAACCTTTGGTCACTCTCCACGATAGCGTCGGCATCAGGAGCAGCACCTTCACAGTAGACAGTGATCATCAAGATTGCGCGGGGTGGCAGGGCGACATGATCATCGGCGATCCTTACAGCTGCACGGTGTTCGGGGTTCAGTTCGGCGTCATAGAGTGATCGGAGGAAAACGTTATCGACTTGGTCTGCAGACCAATTATTGCGCCGTTGTCTGTCAAAAAGTCCATTCCGAGAATTACGTCGCGGGAGCAGTTGGGCAAAACGACGAACACTGCAGGGTACGTCGTGCCGTCTATGGTGAAGCGCAATGTGCACGTTCCACTTGGCGTCACGAGGTGGCCTCCTGCTGTGCGTATGTGCGGACCGTCCCATCTGGTCATAACTTTCTTCAGCTTAGACACAAATGGTCCGCTCATTACGGAGTAGTCGGCTCCCGTGTCTACGAGGGCGACTACATTAAAGCCGTCGATGGACACCTTGACGTCGGATGCCACCTTCTTCGAGTTACGGGTGCGTCGGGGCGTCGCATCTCGGCTTGTGCGTGTTGACGGTGGGGCACTGTGCGTCGTCGTTGTCGTCTTCCCAGCGGGCGTCCCGGCCAGGCCGGGTACGCGTCGCGCCGTATAGCTATCGTCGTGTTCGGGAGTCTCGCCAGTGTTAGGTCGGGTCGTAGGGATGAGGCAATGTCATGAAGCACTATCTTCGGCGCTTCCTTGCTTCGTTGGAGGGTTTCCGGTTTTTTGCTGTAGAGCAAATTCACCTCCAGAAGTTGCTGCTTTTAGTTTCCCCGCGTGGGCTGGGGGACCTTCCACGGGCGAAGTCAGCGTTGCTGCGGCGGTTCGGCGGTTGGTATGGGTAGGGCGACGGCGAACGGTTGAAACGGGCTGGTCCACGGCTGGTGTTGGACAGATATTCTTCAATCTGAGATGGGCGCTGGCCTGGTTGGGGGCGTGGTGCGTCGACGGAGAAACCACGCAGTCCGAGTCTCTTGCATGGGCAGCGACGGTAGATATGATCGGCCTCCTAGCAGTGGTAGCACAGAGGACGATTATCGGGAGTTCACCATAATTCCGTCTTCCTCGGCGTCTGGTTTCGGGCTACCGGGGATCGGGCGGGTGACAGTAGGCGGCGGTACGGCGGGGCGTCTTGGCGGCGTGTTGGAGCAGGGCGGGGCCGACGAGCAGCCGCGGTGTATTTCATAGCTTGTGGCTCTCGGGGTACTTCAGATATCGTAGAAGTTCCCAACGCTTGTTGCACTTCTCTAATCCCGTCGGCAAGGGTAGCGACTTGGTGCTGTGGCGGCGTGGGGAGAAATTTCCGCAGCTCCTCTCTCACTACTGCGCGGATGATCTCGCGTAGGCTTTCAGCCGGAATCCGCATGTTGTCGATGTGGTTTGTATTAGCCGCGCCAACAAAGTTCCTCTCGTACTGCTTAGCACGCATTTCGAAAGCGTTCTGAATTGTAGTGGCTTCGGTCACGAATTCGGCGACAGTTTTGGGCGGGTTTCGGACAAGTCCAGCAAACAGTTCCTCCTTTACACCGCGCATCGAGAAACGCAGCTTCTCTTCTTCCGTCATATCGGGGTTCGCACGGCGAAACAGTTGCTTCATCTCCTCAACGAAGATCACAACCCCTTCGTTGGGGTGTTGCGTGCGCGTTTCCAACAACCCGCACGCGTTTACAGCAAGAATACATAGGGGGCGAAGCAGCTGTCAACAAACTGACTTGTGTCGGCCAGCGACGCAGAACCGAATGCCGCGGCGTCTGCTGTGCAGGCTTTTATCTTTCGGCACGAGAGTTTCTGGAGCCGTCGATTCACATTCAGAACAAGGTAAATGTAACTGGTAGCGAAGCTTCCATAGAAGCCCATACGTTCAGAAAATGGCCGCTCTTAAGCTTCTCATGGGGCTTAGCGCCATCTGTGTGAGGAGGGAACACTTCCGGAGGAACAAAAAATAAACAGGATGGGACACAAGATCCGGTCAGAAGGTGACGTCATTTTGGTGGCATTAGCGCGAAGATTTGGGTTCAAAGTAGCTTCAGCAGGCCTCTGATCGCTGAGGGCTCAAGTCATTGCCAGCTGACGCAAGTTGGTGAGCCCTTGGCGTGTGTGCTTCAAGTGAACGCCAGCTTAAGTAGTACAGACTCGCGACTAGAGCAACGTACTTAAGCATACTTGCGTATGATTCGCCTCGGTGTTTATAAAAACATATTGCATTTTCTCTTAACCTTTATTCTGTACTAATGCCTTCCACTGCTGTATAAAAGTAATCACTTGTTTATTTTGATTGCAGTGGGTGGTAAGCCGGAACCGGGCATGTGCCCTCTCGCCCCCCCCCCTTCCCCCGACGGAATTTTTTTTTCTGCCTTGGGATACAAAGCGCAAAATGACACTTGACCACTCTCCTCTGCCCCCTTTTCGTATTAAAAACGTGCCCACTCCTTACCCCGATAGAAATTTCTAACAACGCCACTGCTGGGTTTAATTGCTTCGCACATACGCAGTTTCCGTGCGTGCCTTAAGTATAGATCAAGGTTATATATTGCTTTCTAAGTTTGTGTACTTCTGTTCTAAGAGAGGAAATAACGCATAGTCATGCTATAATCAAGACATTTGAATTATATTCCAGGATAAACATAAAACAACTTTACCACAGTGCACAAACTCAGCACGTATACATTAAGTACAAAATGTTCGTGGGCACTAAATGCATTATCATTTTTCTTACGCGCCGAAAAATTGACTTTACCCGTAACACATAGCATTATGAGCAATGAAGACATCAACAGCAGAAATACTTCGAAACGAGAGAAAAGAACTGGGCACAGCATATTGACGCAGAAAACCGGGCCGCGGGAATGCCGATTCACGAAATTGCAGCGAGCACACCGCAGCTGTCCCGGAGTCTTATCAAGTAGACGTGGGTTTCTGCAGTAAGTTCACTCAGCATTAACGCCTGCAATTTCCTGGTTGCATTGTTAGGCAAGTGACGCAACAGATAAGTAAAAAGAGGAGAAATGGATCAATGCAAAAGAAAGCGACGGCAGTATGTAAAAGCACATAGCAGGAAAGATCTGGCAGCAGCGCAGCACGGTGCAGCACAACACAGTACTGCGATGGAAATAATGATTGCGCATACAAGTGCCGGAAGCAACGATCACTACAAGCGTTGTAATGCAATAGAGGAGGCACTGATATCCACAATTAAAGCGACTCGTTTATAATCGAGTGGTACTACGCTGCAAAGGCCAAGAGTAATTGACACCACTTGCTCTGAACCAGCCTGAGGTGAAATCAAGAGATAACTGTGATATAACAAAGCTGTAGACCCATTTTTTGTCGAAGCACCACTACGTCTCTTTACACAACCCCCGTGCACGTATTAACAGTACTATAGTTTCGCGTTACCTGTGGAAATGAGAGGAAAATGGTGCAGTAAAACGCCAGGCGTACGGCAGCTGCTGCAATCTTGTACAGCACATCGTTTCCGTAGGTACCGAGGAAAGCGCTGCGCTCTAACCGTTGGCAGCATCGTTGAGTAGTTCAGCGGGCCCGCCGGGCACGGTACTAAATGTGTTCACCGACGATACAACGCACCTCGCAACTCCAGACACAGCAAAAATTATGTGCACACCAAATTAACAAGGAAAAACGAATGCAAGTGCGCACCACCAAAACACGCGAGGGGCGTTTCCTAGCAGACGAACTTTAGGAGCGCCTTTCCGAGCACTACAAGGTCTGCATCACAGAGAAATGACATGTGTCATTATTCAGAGGGCGCTACAAAAAACGTTTTTGAGAATGAACAACATTTTCATAATTATTTGCACACTGTGCCTAACTAAATGTGATTCAGAAATAAATATCGTTCGTAAAACATCAATGCTGTTTTATTGTTGAGCAAAACTTGGTTTTTTGTTACTAGTGTTTGTTCCCTCCTCACCTAGGCGCGCTTCAATCGCCACTCCCAGAAGCCCCCATGCTGATGTCGCTGTTCTGAACCGCTTTTTGCCCGAAGCTTCGCTGCCATTTATATTTACCTTGTCCAGAACATTGTAGATCACAGAAGATTATTCTCGGCTAGCTGCGTTAGGGCGAAACACTCTGCTTATCTGAATGAGATAGCCCGTGCGGTATAAAAATAAAGAATGGAACATGCGCTTCGCATGCGACACAGATAACAGATCAGGGCGCGGTCGGGCATAAAAACAAACAATAAATAAACAAACCCGTATATGGTTCACGGCAATATGCCCTACTTCCCCGCAGTGGAAGCAGAGAGGTGTGCTGTCAGGGGTGTGCCAAAGGCCGCTCTTCCGGCGGCCCGCTTCCCTCGCGTAGGGTGCACGTGGTGACAGATCCAGGGTACGTTGTGGTGCGAACGAGGCAACAACAGGTGGAGCGCCATATATGGGCTGGCGCAAGGCTGCTGCATATGAGGAGCGGGGTTCATCCTCCCGGAGCACGTCAACTGGTTCTGCTACCCGCACAGCCTGCCTCACCTCCTCCCTAACTAGTTCTGCTATGGACAGCGGAGCCGGGGGCACCTGTCCCCGCTGTAGCCTTTGAAGCTCTTCCCGAACAATCTGTCTCACGAGCTCTCGGAGACCGAGGCTGTTCATCTCGGATACGTTGGACGGGACTGGCTCATTACGATTGTAGTGGCGAGCCCGTTGGTGGAGCACCCTTTCAATTGTTGTATCCTCGTGGACGAATTCGGCAACCGTTCTCGGGGGACTCCGCATTAGCCCGGCAAAGATGTCTTGTTTGACGCCACGCATGAGATGTCGGACCTTCGTGTCGTCGGTCATGGAGGGGTCAGCGCGCCTAAAAAGACGAGTCATGTGTTCGCCGTACATGGCGACGCTCTCGTTCGGGCGCTGGTTGCGGGCTTGAAGGGCAGCCTCAGCCTTCTTCTTGCGATCACTGTTTGGGTAGGTCGCTAGTAACCGTTGGCGGAACTCCTCCCAAGACGGCATCGTGGATTAATTATTTTCGTACCAGGTTCGCGCGTCTTCTTCCAGTGAAGAGTACACATTTCGCCGCTTAAATTCGTTGTCCCAGCCGTTAAACGTTTCCACGCGTTCGAAGTGGTCAAGCCAATCTTCCGCGTCTTCATAAGGCGCTCTGTAAAAGACTTTTTGTGAATGCTGCTGCTGAACCACGTACTGAAAAGGGCTTCCCGTGGGATTCATGTTCACAGCGCTAGCGTCCCGTCCTGTCATCCTGGTCGTGCGAGCAGGTAAAGGGCCGCACTCCGCTGGAAGTCTGAGTAGACGACGGCTGGTTCGCCCGTAGACGGGGGAAACCTCGACTTGAATTGGCGACCCTGAGCTGTGCGTCGTTGACGGATGGGGTATCATGTACCCCGCTCCACCACCACTTATGTAGCGATGAACTCCAGTAAGGAGAGTAAAAGACGTTTATTAAAATGGCGAACTTGAGCCGGCAAGCACTGGCGATGCCACAGCTGGAACGAGCGAGCTCGGACTACTTCTTCCTCCTCTGATCACCCTTGGGCGCATACCCATAACAGGAAACAGCCTCGTTAGCTGGTCGGAGATTGCGCCCGCAATAATAAAGTCACGGCAATATATTGTATCACTGAGCATCAGTTAAGAGCGTAAAGATGAATACTTAGAACGTTATACAAAAACATGACGTCCTGACAACATCTGCGCTTGTCTAGGTCGTTAATGCATAGTGTATTTAACCGATAGATGCATTCATAATAAACATTTCGCTCGAAATACCGTTTCCAGATAATTGCAAACATGCATTTTTTATCTCATCCGATTAAATCCAAATATGTTTTTAGAAGCTTGTTCCATGCGACGGAACCAAACCATAAACGTAAGCTTATCTACGAACAAAAGAGGCGGTTGATGTTATCAAATAATTTGAAACTGCATTGGAAGCACGAAATGTCCCTCAGACATTTAAACATTTGTTACGACGGGGCGAAATTTGCGATTTTAAATTAAGGTGACTAAGAATGAGGACACCTAATTACCTGATAATGTTACACGAAAAATTGATTTGCTGCCAAAGTCGAATGGAAACCTAAAGGCACTTTGGACCATACACCACCGACACACGCAACATATACACAGAAGTCGCTCTGGCTAGACTACGGATACGGCACACACACGAAATGCACTCGCACCTGTTCACTTGATCTCCAAGACCTCTGTGCAGGCGTGTGGGGAGGCCCTATTCGTGATCCCCATCCTCATACAATGCAAGGGACTAAAACAACACGACCCTCACCCTTCGCACAACTATACAGACAACACATTACGCTACACCCATCGCACTTTTTAGGGTACGACCCCATAATTACGCACAAGCGTACTTTTAAGTTTCTGAGCGATTTCCAGTTTTTACACCTAATCACTTAGCATGCATGGATACAACCTGGCCCTTTAAAACAGTCATCTAGATTGTCTTTTATGTCATTTCACATATACTTCTAGCTAGATGTTTTACATTTACTATCACTTCTTCCTGATAACAGAACTTTCCATTGGCGCTCTTTGCCCTTAATCGGCCTTGTGACATAAAAATCCCAACCATCATCATCATGAAAACCTTAAGGGTGCCTTCTACCTTGACAGAGTAATTATTGTCGCTTTAGTTGCGTTTAGCGACAACAGTTTTTTGTGCACCACTGCGAGATGCTACAAAATGCTACAAATATCCCCCTAAAAATTTTCACAGTCGTCTGTTCATTGAATGTTTTAAAACACCTGCCATTATATACAAATTTAAGCACTTTACAATAATTGCAAATAGAACAACTTGATGATGAGCCCTTTATTATGATTGCAACGTTGATACATAATTTTTGTTGCGCGCCATACCTGCATGGTCTAAGCAGCAAGGCGTTTTAGCAATCTTGCTCGGAAAATGAGTATTTGACTGTTACACAACAGTCCTTTTTGCTTTTTTGTTATTTGTTCAAGCTAACCCTGTTCCCTAGGCCTCATGACAGCAGCTGGCCGAGATAAGACAATTGAACACCGTGCTGCCCAAGCGAAGCCTTACATTTCCCTGCAGTGGTTCCCAATGACCGCGGCATTGTTGCCAGTAATGGTGGGGATGCTTCCGCCCACCTCGAACACCATAAGAATGCAAACCGTATTTATTACGTTATCAGAGGTGGCGCCACTGGCGTCGGACAGTGCACGTATGGTTACCCGTCGCTCTGTGCATCGAACGCTGTAAGTGCCGTTTTAAAGCTCATGCCACCGTAATTTTTGGTTCAGTGTCTCCTAAGCTCCTAAGGACTCCATTCTGCAAAGTGGATTGTGGCTGTTTCAGCAACAGAAGATCTACGACCGGCCGCACAAAGCGACAACGCCTAGGCCTAACCCAGCGGGGTAGGCCTAGCTACGAGTACGGCAGCCCTACCGCCGTGCCGCTAAGATGGCGGGCGCCCCGGTGGCGGTCCCCATAGATTTCAGCTCGCCAGCCGCGATGCACTTCGTCATGCGCAGCGAATCTGAAGAACGGCAAAAGAAACGAAAGATTACCGACAAGGTCTACGAAAAGAAGGCGACCATCAACGAAGAAATGAACGAGCAACGCGGTGAAGATTCAGCAGATGACAGACCCAGGCAGGACGCACACTCCCGCAGCCGTCGGCGATCCCGGCAGACCTACCGCAAGGTAGATGCGGAACGCACAAAGCTTTAACGGACAACGATCCTCATCCGCCCGAAAGATCACCGCTCCGTAAGTGACATCCCAAAGGTGACGCTTCATAAGTTGATTCAAGCCACGGCACTGGACGCCAAGGTAGCGGACTACGCAACTTCTAAAACCAACGCCCAGTCCAACACTGTTACTGTGACCACGTACAACGAACTTCACGCCGACAACTTGTGCAAGGTAAGCACCCTCCAAGTTACGGACGGGACCGCATTTGAAGTCGAAATTTTTCGTCTTTATGGCCATAATGTTTCAAGAGGCGTCATCACAACGGACCCTAATGATACCAACGAGGAACTTCGTAGTGTGCTGAGATGTGAAACTGCTAATGTGCTCGAGGCAAGGCAGATGGGAAAAAGCGGAAGGGCGCTCCTTACATTTGATTCACCTGTACTGCCGAAGCGAATCAAATACTACAGCGAATTATGCAAAGTTACTCCATACCTTGCACGCATGCTGATCTGCTACCGTTGCCATGGAGAAGGCCATATGCAAAAGTACTGCCCCAATGACGAAATATGCAGTCGATGTGGCACCGGTCACACCGACAAAGAATGTGACAGACAAGATAAGCACTGCGTCACGTGTAAGGAGAACGGTCACCTGGCGACAGACGCCACTTGCCCGGAAAAAGACAAGCGCTTGAAAGAAAACAAATACCGACTGGAACGCCGCTCTCGTAGAAGAACCGCCAATTCCAAAATGGCACAGCAGGGCACCCAAGATCTTGATAGCTATCCCGTACTCTCTGGAACGATGGTGTCTGTGACGCCCAAAGCAGTCAGCTTCGCGAACGACAACGATAGCTACGCCTCCAAGGCTTCCATGGGCCCCCATGCCAACATAGAAGGGGAAATCGCTGCTCTACGAAAAACGATAGAGGAAGCGTCTCGGTGTCTCACACAGCTCCTGTCACAGAAAGTATCTGTACAAACACCTCACCAAACCCGGGACACCGAAGTACGGAGCCCTCAAGATGACCCCCTTCAGCTGGTGCGTGTATGCGAACAACGATCATCGTCAAAACCATGGCGTTCTACACCAAACCGACCTGCTTCCAAAACAACAGGTTCGAAATCATGGCACAGCCATGAAAATTCATCGTCATCGCAGCCTGCAGCCCCTGAAACAAATATAAAAACAGACACGATGAAGGAATAGTGAGTGAACGATTGAATTCTGAGGTGCCGACTGTACAAAGCATGTCAACCACCGTCCAGAAACATGATCAAGTGCTTAAAGATCTTATCCAGTAGCGAGCACATGCAACGGAAGAACTTGACAGTTTGGGAAACAAATTTGCAATGATTATGATGCAGCTGGGCACGCTGAATTCGGAAGTCAGCCATCTTAAATCGACCCTGGAACGCCGGGAACGGCGACGTTCATACGGTAGCCTTTCTCGCTCACCTCGACGCCGCCAGGATGACCGCAGACAATAGAGTCCTGCAATGGAACTGCCGTAGCCTCCGAGCTAATGGCGCTGAATTGAGCGAAAGGTTACGGACCATGCATTCATCACCCGTGGCACTTGTACTTCAAGAAACCAGGGGTACAACACCCAGTATAAATGGATAGCGCGCTTACTTCCAGCCAAGCATTCTTCATGATGGAAAACTTGAACCCACAGCACAAGCGGCAATTTTTATCAGCAGAAATATTCGGCACTGTCAGCTAGATACTTCAGCATAATGCACGGCCTTCCAGGAAGTCGTAGCAGTACGCATTGACTTGAACTCGCCACAAAAGATAATTTTAGTGTCCGTATACTTACGTCCCGAAACGGGCCGCTCCAACAGGGGTGATTTCGCTTGGATGACACATCTACGCTCCCTTTTTCCCGGTGACGCCATCCTCATTGTAGGGGACTTTAACGCGTGTAACGTTATCTGGGGATATCCTCGAAATACCCCCAGGGGAGCTCACCTGGAGCGTGAAGCCCAAGCAGCCAACCTTACCTTGGTTAACAACCTTGACATTCCCACTAGAACGGCACTGCACTCTCGTCAAAAGGGTACCACACCGGATCTCACGTGGACATCGCATAATCTCTGTTCTTCGTGGTCCTGTGAAAATGACCCATGGGGCAGTGACCATTACCTTATATGGGTCTCGCTAAAACACGGGCTTAAAAGCGTAAACGCAAAGTCCGCTGCACGGATTGGGATCTTTTTCGGCAGCATCTAGCCGACCCCTCTTCCAACTCTAGTGAGATCAGTGCACTCGTGGAGGCTATGCAGCAAGCGATGATTCTTGCAACTCAAGAAATAGACCTTCCCGAAGAACTTCCCACTCCAGACACACACATGCTAAACTTATGGGAGACACGAGAACAACTTCATGCGCAATACCTTTCCAATGGCCGCAGGTATAAATATCTCCTGAAAGTGCGCCAAAAAACTGAACAGATAAGACGGCATGCCAAAATGGTCGCAAGAGACCGCTGGCAAACCCACTGTGCATCGTTCATCAACAAGACGGGACTACATACCTTGTGGAATACCTTCAAGGCTTTGCAGGGAAAGACAAAGACTCACAATCTAGTTCCTACAATTGCACTCAAGCAAAACAAATCGATCATGGAAATAACTCACGAGGCCGCACAAGCCTTCTTCCCTCAACCCGCTTCGCCCCCTGCTGACTCTGTATATGCTCTGGACCTTGATGTAGATGAAACTAACCCTCTAGAGAGTCCGTTCATGATGACCGAATTAGTCCGTGCTTTGGATCTAGTCCGGATCAGAAGTTCACCTGGGAAAGACGGTATTACATGGACAACTCTTCGAAACCTCTCCCAAGACAGTAAACAAGCTCTTCTTAAATAAATCAATCACATATGGGTCACTGGCCACTTGCCACCACACCTGAAGCATGCCGTCGTCACTCCAATTCCTAAACCAGGCAAAAGATCCGAGCACAGTAACTAACTTGAGGCCAGTTTCTTTGACCCCCACCATATGCAAACTCATTCAAAGAATGTGTGTCAATCGTTTGAACCACCATCTGGAAGACTCCACCAGCTTCTTTCACCCTGCACAAACCGGTTTCCGCCCAAACATGGGCACCTCGGACAGCCTTTTTCTACTTCGAAGGATTTTGGGCAAACATAGAAGAAAAATACCGCACATTTTGGTCGCCGTAGATTTGAAGAAGGCATTCGATACCGTCATTCATGAAGCCATTCTGAGTGCTATTGAAGATGCCTTCCCAGGGAAACGAATGGTCAACTTCATCAAAAGCTTCCCATGTGGCCGTACATACGAGGTACATAATGGGAACTCAACCTCACGAGTGTACAGTAATAATGTCGGCGTACCGCAAGGATCGGTAATTTCCCCGATCCTATTCAACGTGGTCATGAGACGAATTGCCACAGCACTTGAGAAGGATTTCACTGTACGTTTTACAATATATGCGGACGATATAACATTGTGGACCGAATCAGGCGATTACGAAAGTACTAAACGGGCATGTCAGGAACTCCAGAATGCACTTATCATAGTTGAACAGACAACTGGCCCAACTGGCATGCAAGTCTCACCTGAAAAAACACACTTTCTGACGGTAGGGGGCTACTCAATCGAAAAAGAAAAGGTGGCCCTCACACTGCAGGGTCGCACCTTAACACAACCCTCTGACGGTTGGATACGAATTCTTGGCATACCGATACATACGCAAGGTGGAGGCAAAACATGGCTCGACCAATTGACACCAACGTGGAAAAAACTCCTACACTTGATCAAGCGCATCTCTAACAAGTTTGGGGCCGCCACAAACGACGTCGCACGTACACTAGTGCAAGCAGTTCTGATATCGAAGGCATGTTACGGAGCCATTCACTACCGCCTTACTCAAGTGCAGATGAGCTAATTGGGAAGTTTGTACCTGCAGGCCCTGAGGGTAATCACCGGGCTACCCCCCCCCCCCATACTAAAAAAGAAGAGCTATACCGGTACAGCCAGCTTCCTCCACTCGATAAAATTGTAACTAACCCGACACAAACGGATCACGACAGGCGCCTACTCACACCCCAAGGTCAAAGTCTGTTGGAACTCGACGACCGCTCCTTCAAAGCTACAGCGTTCGAACCAACTATACCTCCATGGGAAGATGTACTGGTTACCCACTCGAAGCCGTTACCAACAAAGACCCGCAAGACTAGCCACACCCATCAGCAAAAGACACAAGCGACTGTCACGTGTAATGTGCAATCAACAGGAGCTACTATTTATACAGATGGGTCCATGGACGAAACTCGCCTCCTCATAGCACTTGCTGCAACCGACCTAAGCCGAACGAGCACGAAGTGTTTCTCAATTAATGATCTCATTTCCACTACTGAACTCGAACTGCAAGCCATCCTCCTAGGTGCCCAGATGATCCCAGACGTTATAGCTGAAAATACAACTCGAATTATAATCTTCACGGATAGCCTCGAAGCCATCAAAGCGTTACGCACCCCGCCACGACGACACACTACACATCATCGTATAAAAGAACTCTGTGGAACCTTCCAGCGTGACCATAACATCGACATACAAGTGCACTGGATACCTGGCCACACAGGTAACCCCGGGAATGAGGAGGCCCATAGGCTCGCGAGGGAGACAATTCTCCACCACCCCTCGGAGTCTGCAGCGCCTTCTCTTTCACATAACCCTTCCCCTGAGGAACGCAGGAAGACACTTCGACAAGAAAGCAAGAAAGACCTCAGAGCAACGATTCCCGAGCTACAGCACCCGATACCCCGCAACATCCCACGAGCTGCACAAGTTCTTCTAACAAAGGTCCGCACGGGTTACGCCCTTACGGAAGACATCGTAGCTCGCTGGGAACACTACCACCAACACAAGAACGCACAAGTTCCACCAGACCGGCTTCTGTGCTCCCTGTGCCAACAAGGGAGCACAGAAGCCGGCAATCAGCCACTTGCTGTGGTCGTGTAAGGTCCTGGAAGGAATCCGAGCACGACACAAGCCCCCTGGCGTCAAATCTCTGCAGGATTGGCTCTATCCCAGGAATAACGCCAATGACGTGCTACTTGGACTGTGGGCCTTCGTGAAGGAAGCTTACCTCGTCAACAGAACTTAAGCTTTATCGACCCTGAACCCCTTCCCCTATTTCCCCCAACAGGCCAGAGCGCCATCCCTTCTATTATAAATTTATTCATTCATTCATTCATTACGTTATCACGGACGGACGCAGCTACGACTCTACGCACATATGTCCGGGAGAACATGGTAACCAAATGGACTACCCAAGAATCGACGAACGCTCGTCATAATGCACCGCACCGTAATCTTCATCGCCCTCTCGCGTTGCCTCCCACGGTCTGAGGCAAAAGTTCTTTAAGGTCTCGGGCGGGGAGTACATTCACAAATACTTACTCCTATTTGATCGAAAATGCAGCCAGTGAGACGCATGAAATCTGTGACACACTGGGCACCTTACACCATGTTCTATGTGAGTGTCCGCGGTTTTCATCGTAAGCACGGCAGCTCTCCTGAACTATGCGAAAACTAGGCTGTCGCTGGCCGTTCTCTGAGGTGGAAGTCCTTGGCCATTGCCCTTCTCCGTCATACGAACAAAGGAGTAAAAGTGCTCGTGCGCTTCTTAAAACTAACGAACTTGCCCAGTAGACTATATGACAAAGGGCTAGAACCTATTAAACTCAATAGTCTACAGTGTCTTAATGCTTTAATGCTGAGCACGCCTGTCTACGCTCTGCCCTTACCTTTCGCATACTTTTTCTCTCTTCTTTTTCCCCATTGTTCATCTTTTCCACGTGTAGGATGGCAAACTAGACCATAGCCTAGTTAGAATCCTGCCTTTGTTTTACATTTGTCTCCTTACTTTCTTGTGTTTCCGGCTGACTGCATTGCAATTACAAGTGCAAACTTGTCTAATTTATTGTCCACTAATGGCAACTTTCTTGCTTGTCTATGCTGGCAGAGCTTTACACTTGTAATCCCTAGTTCACTAGTTGTTCAGTTAGAGAAACACCCTAAACGAGTAATGAGGAGCCGCAGACGTTGTCGGTCTGCTTGCTGGGAAATCCGGAAAAAGAGGATTTCTTCTTTGGGGTATTCACCTAACAGTTCTTGTCGGAGAAGGAGAGTACACAAAGCCAGCACTCCACTTTTGTGCAACATGGGATAGCAATGGAAGAGCTTTTGTTGCACTAGACCAACATCAATAGCGCGAAGCCAAACAATCATTGTTAAACGAGTGGATAGCACGCTGAAGCACATCAAACGGTACACCTTTGATGCAATTTTTGAAGTTTCTGGTCTCACTTTAACGAGAAAGAAAAGCACAGCATCAGCTGTGCAGATGATGCTGTGAAATGGATTCAGTTGTCTTGTCTAAAAAGATATGTAGGCTTTTCACGATCTGACTAGTCTACCCAGCCCATTCCTCCTGCTCTTGACTGCGTGCACTTCAAAGGGAGCGAGGAAAATTGCATTACTGCATGACCAAGATATTCAAGCAAAGGCAAGCCCGCAAAGCATATGGATTCACAACGGCTTGAACAGCTCTTAGATTTCCCTAAGACTCGCAGCAAGGAAAAGCAATACAAAGGCTTCATGATTGTGCTTGGTAGGCCGAGCACAGTATTGTCCAGAAAGAAGGCAGATGTCTCACAGTAAACACCTACAAGAAATCGCACCTCGGATGTATTATACACACAATGAACACAGACAACAGTCTTCTGTCGAGAAATTTTTCTGAAATCACTTGTTCCCCATTTAATACATTTCTATTTTTCCAGGTCCGTTTTAAAACCGTACGGCATACTCGAACTAGTTTTTATGTTTTAATCTCATTTCATTACGTTTTATGATGTCTTAGCTGTTGCCAAGATAAACATCCTTTCCAAATACATTTCTTAACTACACGCTGCAAAGTAATCTAGACTTTCCGCATTAGCGCCTAGTCGGACAAAACACAGCTGTAATGCAATTGCGCCATAACACGCGGCCAGCAACGAAGTTAACAGGTGCGTTCACTCTGACGTCATCGCAAGGTACGCTATGACGTACACAATGACGTACAAAAAACAGATGTATTCGCAACGTGGTATGGTCCCCGACTAATATTTTTTTTTTATGATCAAGTTGACAGGATTTCAAAAATCTCCAGGATTTCACTTGATTTCTCCAGGAGCCGTTCATCCCAGTAGTCGTTAATCCTCTAGGAGCCGTTATCCTGCACCGCTTTCTATCAAACCGCGATGGGTTGGTTGAGTTAGTTCATAGTAAGTGGAAATTTCTGTTTGAACGCAAACATCACAAACAAAAAAAAGAAACCACGGACACTGTGAATTCGGTACCCGTTTTTTATCGCCGACGTTGCTTTTTACGTCCTCAGTAAAGTTTTTCCCTCACTCGGTCCTACTTGATCTAATTACTTGTCGTAAGTGATTTAGTGCCATATAAAATGTACTATTATGCAGTAAAAGGGTAATATCATTAGTTGGGGAGAGCATCCTCTAAGGACGTTGCATGTTATTACAGTGTCACTGGCGGCTCCGCCAGTATTCACTCTCTCGGGTTTATGTTTCACCTCTTCTTACCAAAGCGTTCAAGTATCGCATTGTGGTGTTCGGGTGGACAAAAGAGCTGCACGGAGGTGCCACATAAGGCCACAAGGAACACTTTTCAGTGCATAACATACCGGCTTGGTTTTTGTGTGTTCTGGCTGCGCACATTGTTTTCGCACGTGGTTGTCGCACGCGGAATTTCATCCGTATAGGTGGCGTCTATCAAGGCTTCTGATTCCGCAAAAAAGTATAATAATGCCTGTAGAAGCAACGGAATGGGTGAATAGCTTTTTTGTTTTCCTTACCTGTTTTTTCTGTCGATTTAAATAAACCCCTCAACTCCGCAGTCTTCTCAGGGAATTGTTCATTCTCACAGAGCAAATGGCAATCAAGTATGACTCCAATTTATACAAAGGACTTTATATGATTGAGTAGGCAGTTGTACTTCCAATTTTGATATTTCGACAAAAAAGCTCACATTCCCTCAGCTGGTAACACCGCCTACTAACTTCCTCCAGGATTTACTAAGTTAATTGTTACGGCGAAACGTTTCGCATCATTTCTAATTTAGCGTTCACATTGATTTTAAAGAAATTAGTTTGTGGGCTGTTCATATTATGCAAGGAAAATGACATGCCGTATAATATCTGTTTCAGCGAAAAAATATTCCAAGAATTTTAAGTGCAGAGAACTTTAGAAACCCGCTTTGTCGTCGTAGTGTGTTCGCTGTCACGATGTCGAGCCATCGCTGCAATCAGGTGAAGTAGCGACATAACTGGCACAAAAGAGATCAAAGAGATCCACAGGCGTGACGGCGCACTACCGTAGCTTCGAAAAACAAGCGCTTTATGTAGTCATACCCGTTCGGAACCCCTGAAATGCTGTCACTTGTCATATGTCTCCCCATTATTTAGAGCAAAGAAAAGTGCAGGTGCATTTCACGCAAAATCAGTGTAATTAATCTGCAGCCACCGCATTATTTAGTCAGGAATGCTCAATGGGGTGGTTTTACGATAGTAAGCGCAAAAAAGATGGCGCGGATGACGCGTTCAAAATTGCGAAGCAAGACACCCTCCCGTCTGAGATTATTGCAAGCCCATCTGAAACTCGGGAGGGGCGATAAACCTAGGGCGGGGCGAAGCATGCAGTATTTAAGTGTATTCTTGGCCCCTTGGCCTTTCTGACAACGGAGCTGAAACTATTGAGCGCAGAGGTATAGAGCTTTGGTGTAAAAGTTTCGTGTTTTTGAAGCACGAAGCATTGAATCGCGATTACGAAACCAGTGACCCGGTGTTTTTTTAGTACGCATTATGAAGCGTTCTATCGCGATGCATAAACGAGTGCCCCGGTGTTTTATACTCGGTTACAACTTAGGAACGGCACCGGAAGTTGAGCTTGCGCCTAATCACCGCAACTGGCTGTTCCTCCGTTCGGCGCAAAGAGTGCTTTACTGCGAATGTTTTTTGGGAGCACAAAATAAAAGAACACCCAAAAACAAAACAAGTAAACATAATGTTCTTGGGATTTTCAAATTTCAGTATGAGATACATTACCACACCTAACGTTTATCAAAACGTAAAAATATCATAAAAAATTGCCATTCCAAGTCAAAACCCGGTGCAAAAATGACAAAACAGAACATTATTAGGAAAAAATAACAAAGTTCAGTTTACTTTTTATGGCTTATGTGTTGTAGTTTACACACGTATGCAGTATATACTAGCTTTGAAATTACGAATTGTTATCGTATAGTGGGCTTTTTGCTCCGCGCATTGTATTTTCGTCCACACATTTACCACCATACCATTCTCCAACATGGAAGTGTCGTACGAGGTCGATTTTTTGGCGGAGCATGACTACGCACTGCCACCTGCAGCCGCATTTGTTACTGTTTCTTCGACTCCAGATTCTTCGTCGTGTTTGCGGTCTGGGGCGAGTCCACCTCCTCCTAAGAGCCCATCAACGCCGAAGCATCTGTAACGGAAGAACTGCAGCGGCATTGTTCTTTGTCGCCACGTTCAGCAGACAGGTTTGAATGTCTACATGAAGCTCCGAGAGGAGCACCAGCACGTCGCGTGAAAGAAACTTGCCGCAAGACAAGTGAGTACACTGGTGTCAGTTTCCGGAAATTTTAGACATCAAATCCAAAGCGAAGGCGACGGGCGGGAAGCTGACAACACCCTCGCGGGAAAGGCCCGGGAGTGAGTACCGGAGACGCCGCACTGCGATGTATGACGGCTTCACTTTGTGCGCGCTGAGAAACACTGTGCACGATCTCTTCCGGCGAAAAGAGCCTCCTACTGCAGAGAAGATTGCGGAAGAATTTCGGAGGAGTGAGCATCTTCCCAGCCTTCAAACGTGGACCATTCGCCGCCCCCTGAGTGACATCATCTTCGTCTTCGAGAAACGCGAATGAAACTCGATGATCATAGGGCGTCAGGACGTGCTAATTTGGCGGCAGAGGTACCTTCGTCAGATCGCTGAGTACAGACACAAGCACAGCAAGGTGGTCTACACAGGCAAAACTTGGGTAAACGCTGGCCATACCGTGACGAATGCTTGGAGGGACGATGCAGTGAAAACGTCTGAGGACGCTTTCCTGCGTTGTTTGACGACTGGGCTCGAACAGCCATCCGGAAGAGGAGCGCGGCTGATAGTCACTCACATCGGCAACGAGGACGGCTTTGTTGACGGCTGTCTGTCCGTCTTCAAAGGAACGAAGTCAGGAGAATATAACGAGGAAATGTACGGCGAGCATTTCGAGGCTTGGTTTGACCCTGTTCTGACTAAGCTACCCCAGGGTAGTTTCGTCGTCATGGACAACGCCTCCTACGACTCCAACGCCTGGAGACTGTCCCGACCATGTCCTCACGCAAGCCTGACATACTAGCCTGGCTGACATCAAAAGGTATCCCGTGTGATGCAACGATGACAAAAAAGCAGCTTCTTGAACTGGTGGCGCCAGTGAAAGACCAGTTTGTGAAGTTCAGAGTTGATGTCGCGGCAGAAAAGTCTGGGTGCGTCGTTCGGCGGTTTCCACCATACCACTGCGAGTTTAACCCCATCGAGCTGAGCTGGGCACAGATGAAAGGTGAAGTTGCTAGGCTGAACACTGATTTCAAGATTGACAGTGTGCGGTGCTCCTCATCACAGCAGCTGAGAATGTTTCTCCAAGCAAGTGGGCCAAGGCTGTTGAGCACGTCATTGGCCGTGAGGACAAGGGCGGAGGGGCGCGTAGCTTCAGCGACCATGTGGAGCCAATCATCATCAGCCTTGGGGAGGAAGACGAAGACAACTGTGGGAGTGCAGATGACGACCTCTCCGGCATCGAGCAAATGGAGTGAGGCTTACAATGCTGCAGTTTTCAGCTCCGAAGCTCCAAACGGCTCTTTTAAGAGCCCACCAAATGTTGAATAGCGGTCTGGCCTACAGCGAGCTTGCCACCTCTGTATTATCCCGCTATATTTGATTTCTGCAGCGGAATTCAACTTTTTTTCTTTTACAAAAACAAGGTAGTTCACATGGCTGGTCAACAATGTAGGGCTGAGGAACATGAAACATTAAACTAAGGGGGACCGTGACACAATCTTGCACTATTGAAGAGACAATCTTGAATTATTGAGGCGACGCTCTGAAACTTTATGCTCGGCTGCCTCCCGCCTAGCTATCTTTGTGGCCTCAGACTCAATTCTTGCCTTAAAATATTTTCATGCGGCCATGTCAGCAGTGTTGGTTTCGAGGTTTTAATGGTCTTGTTTACCTTTTCAACAAGTTGAGGTTTGTAAACAGCGTCAGGATTCGTTATCCGGCGATTGCTGGTCTTTCTTTCCACACGATCCAAGCTGATTAATATGGAGAAAGACACTAGTCCGTAGTCAGAAAAGACTGGCGACGCCGTATCTAACCACCCACTGCAAGAAATCCCTGGTAACGGAGAAGCCGTCCAGGTGAGCTTGAGACGTGCCATTCCGCCATGTGTTGCGGGGCAGCACCCCACTGACGTCCCGGGTCCACATGAATCCTATCACTGTCCCACAAAACGAGCATTAACGTACACTATGAGAGTGTCTGGCTCTGCTCTCCTTTTTCATTGGCACTTTACGCAGTTATTATCTCCTCACAAGCAAGAAATACATTTTCCAGTAGATTACGTGGTACTGTTTGCAGGGAAGCGACCAGGTCAGTACGAGTTTTCGCCTTCTCGGGAGATGAACGCAAAGGAAACAGAAAAACTTCCCGCTAATTTTTGCATCGACCAGGGAGATACCACCATCTGCCCAAGCTTGCAGTCAACAGTGTTAAGGAAGTCCCTTTTTCTTGTAAGAATGGCTGTTCTGCCCGCACGACTATATTTAGCAGGGTAACTTACTGCCCAACCAACAAATTTTTTGACGTTGCTACGATGTCTGCCCTGCCTTTCCACATTACACTCCTGTACTCTAGGAACGAATGCCAACATGTTGCAACAATTCACAAGATACTCTGAATATCACCTGGGCAAGGCTGTCTGATTACGTTATCGGACTGCCTGAAACTTTCAGCGACAAGCTTCAGCGAGAGGACTGTGCCTCGCGGCAGTACAGAAATGTTTTTAAATGGCTGCTACGATAACTAGCTGCTGTACAAAATGTGCTCATGTCGTTTTGTTATTTGTACGTCTAATTTGTGGCATTTTGAGTGATGAGTAGGAACCTTCTGCGCATAAGCTTGAAATCGTAAAGTAAAATTACGTGACTAGCAACCATATTTCTTGTTGTTTGGTGATTTTATTTCATTTGAAACACTTGGCAATGTAGAGTTGCTGAGGTGCTGAGGCAAAAAACGACTTGTATAACAAACTCATTGGGCCCCTTTGCACGGGCAGGATTTGGAAGTAAGGTATAAAGGAAATTACTGCAGTGTTCTAAGTGGCATCATATGCTTCTTATGTGCTTGAATGGACTTCTCATGGCAGTCCATTTGTTTCTTTTGTTTTCACTGAGGATGTGTACTTGTTCCTCTCACTACAGGTGTGCTTCTATGGGATTTCGAGTGAAAGCTTGCAGTGTGATTCAATGTATGTAATATGTAATTCAAAAATTACAATTGACGATGCAGTTGCATGTTTTCAACATATCCCTGTCTTGGTGTCGTGTTGAATGCTATCAAAAAAGCAGCTGTTGCGAGTTTTGTGCATGTAGAGTAAACTGCTTATAACGAATGCATGTATAATAATCTCAGGCTCATTGTGAGACACGATAAAATGTGACTCATATTACGGGCATGGGGATGTCATTGAATGCAACATTGTTTTCATTAAACGCGAGTTTGTTTTAACGTGATAAACAAGGGTGAGTGTCAAATTTGTCGAAACTGCATCCCGTTTATAAATACCCACCTGATCAGAAGTGTAAACAGCTGTAAAGTATAAGCAGTTTAAAGCATACTTCATAGAGAAATGGGAGATATCGGGGTTCTTCGCAGTGCGTTATTGTGATAATGTGAGGAAAGATTGAACAAAACAGTGTACGAGCACTGTGAAAGTCTTCATACACCTGTGCTAGTGCCCCAGTGGTACATTAAGATGTAAAACCTTCAGGGAATCACCTGTGGCACTCTGCATTCTGTTTTTCAGTGAAGCTTCATGTCAAAACCACACAACACGTTTTAGCCCAATTTAGTTGGGGTGGGTGATGGGGAGGCGCCTGCTAATGTTTCGGGGTTCTAATAACCTTTCCGTATTCGTAAATTGGTACCTCTAGCTCGCATCCATACCTCAAGCTCGTATACATGAGTATGTCTGCCAGTGAGACTTTCTGCATCATGCCCTTGTTTTGGCACCTGAATTTGGATAGAAGACACTACAACTTTCCTTTTATAAACATTTAGTGCAAAAGGGAATAAAAACACATGCTGTTTATAAGGGGCGGTTTTATAGCCAAATTATTAATGTGAATAATTCACTCCCACCTATAGTTAAGAGAAAAGCAAACGTTTTTGCTATTTCGACTGCAAATTCTTTGAGCTTGCCCCAGCAGATGGAAATTCAAGCAATGGGCATAAAAAGGTGAGCTGTAACTATGACGGCAAAAATTTTTCCCTCTACAGGCATTTTCCCCAGTATTGTAAAATGACACTCCAAATGCCGTGTGTTAGGGCGTATAACAATCTACAAGTAGTGAAATAGCCTGTTATAACCTATATTGGCGTTTTCAAAATCGTAATTGCCATGGCAGCTGCGAAAGAGCATTTTTCAGGAATGGAGAATTTATCATCCATTTCGAGACTCGATCAGAATCGCATTGCGTTGAGACTTGAGCATAACTAAGCATAAAATCGCTTTTTCCCGAAAATGTGCAGCACCGTGAAGCACGGTTCTTACGCGCAGACACTTCATGGCCTCTTCCTATAAACTGCAGGCTTTCTTGTCAAGACTGCGTAAAAAAACGCATAACAGTGCGATATTGAGGGCAGTCGTAGATATGACGGCAGTTTTTAGACAATGCACATGTAAGGAGCAATAACCAGGAATTGAATATAATTAACTAACGCGTAGTAACGAAGCAGAAGCGAAGTTATTTTTCACTCGTGATCTGAAATGGGCAATTCTGTTATTTTTTTCTTTTTACAAACAGCGCGCATCCTATGTGCCCCTCCGATTGGCGTGGCTTTTGTGCACACATTACTTAACACAAGAGTGCTTGATGCCATTGTTATCAACCATCAGCATAATTTAAAAAACTAAAATTGTTCTCCGCATCATCGTCGAACGCGCATAATGTTGCGTACCTCGTGAAATTAGCGCTTCAGCACATGGAGTACTTCACGTACGTATAACTGCATCAATCTTTGTAACATGGTGAGTGTTGTATAAATTAACGACGAACTCGCTCTTTTACGCCCTGTATTAAAACCTATATTTCCTATGTCCTATTTATAAAATCTCGCGCCGTGCACGAACTGGTGGGATTAGGTGTGGACAGTCGATCAGTTCCGAAATGGTAGACGCAAGATAAACAATCGATAGCAATCACCGCCAGCGCAAGCAAACAATAACCACACCGGACACTTGTCGTTTCCATGACTTTTCGGTGTTATTCTGGCTATACATTACTGCAGTGACGACAAACAAACTCGATGAGCAGAGCAGATGATGTCACGCATTTACCGCCAACCTCTTTCAAAACGCGCGCGCACTGACGTCACGGGTCCGCCGCTTCGGCGGCGTGATGCACTACATGAGGTGGTGCCTTTCTTAAGTTGTAACCGAGTATAGTACCGTGATTACATGAGACGGCGCGTACGACGGGGACATGAGATGCCGAAAGCCGGAGCCCCAAAGGGGCTTTTCCCCTAAAAGAACAGAATTGCCGTTCGTGCTGTTCCAGGAATAGGGCGCGCTAGCTCTTCAACGGAGGGAAATTTGAATTGCGTATGAAAAACCTGTGTTCAATTCGGCAATAGAGGAGTGAGAGAGGGAGTAAAGGAGTCTGAGCGGTGATAGCAATGAGCCACATCCTCTAGCAAATCACTGCTCTGCACGGCCGACAGCTTTCGCGTTGATTGGAAGTGCTTTAATTTTCGGGGGAAACTTGAGGCATGCTTGAAGATTTCGTCCGTCCACTTTGTGAAACTGAATGCAGGCTCGATAATCATGGTGAGGTGAAGTATTAGAGGTGCCAAAGCCGTTTCTCAGAAGCCTCTTATAATCCGCGCTATTAAGGTTTTGTGGTCAATTTCCTCCGCGGCCAAGTTTGCTCTCTTTAGCCCCAGCATTTTCTACTTCATTATATTTTTTTATTTCAGTGCCTACATTCACCCGAGGGCATTTTATTGGCGGGGGAGGTGAGGCGAACAATTGTAAGGCATAATAACTTGAGCTTATCTCTTTCAATGCTGCGGTAAGATAAATATTTGTAGAGAAGGAATTAAGGATGTTTAAGGGGGTTTCTACAGACAAGTTCATGGTACAGCCACGGGGGCTTCAAGTTAGGTAATAGCCGCCAATTTGTCAATAGAGTCTGTAGAACGACGAGCTCTTTCATTCTTCTCTCCGGCCCCGAAGAGTTTCCTTCGCTACGTTGACGATTGCTTTTGCATATTTGAGAAAGAACATTTGGACGCATTTGCGCATTACTTAAACTGCATTCAAGATTCAATTAGTTCACAGTGGAAAAACAAAACATCGGAGAATAGCCCTTCCTTGGCGTTCTAATCAAACGCGATGGTACAAAGCTGTCTTTCGCTGTTTTTAGAAAAAGCACGCACACGGGACGTTAATTAAACTTCAAGTGGGTGCACCCTGCAGCGCACAAGAGGTATGTGATGTGTTCTTTAATGCAACGTTCCCGCGCTATCTGCTCCACGGCAGCCGACTACTCGGCTGATGTCCAACGTGTACGTCGCAACCTGTCTGCAAGCGGCTACCCGGATTCCTTCGTGACTTCGGTGGAAAAGAGGTTTGATCGCGCCTCTGCAGCCTCACAAAGGTGCTCAAAAAGATGCAGCATTCCGTAAGTTCCGGGAGTAAGTTTGAGTTTGGCTTGAGTCCTGCGCACTTATGACGTACACGTTGCCCACGTTCCTACACAGAAGCTAAAGGACGCTCTTGTGAAAGTGAAAGATAAATAACAGAAAGAACGATTTCCCGGTGTTGTATACGAAGTGCCATGCGCAAACTGTGATAGAATATACACAGGGGAATCTGGAAATTTTAAAAGACGGTTAAAAGAGCATTGTAATGGCGTAATAAAAAGAAAAGTGTCCACAAATGCCCTCGCGCCACATGTACAATCGTCTAACCATGAGATAGATTTGGGCAAGCACGTGTAGTCGCCACTGAGAAGGACTTCACCTCTGGGCTGTATCTTGAATTCATAATTATACAGACTAACAAAAACACTCTGAACCGCACTGACGGCAATCTTTGCCACGCTTACGCAAGGTGTTTAGGTCACGTGTTTCATCCTACTTAAACACGTAGCTCTCTGTCTCTGCTTCTTTGTGAAGAAGGCTCCCGTTCGGGTTGCCGAAACGTCATTGTTTTATTTTCTCTTGTGGTCGGCGTATTCTTTATTATGTACTTCAATATCATTCCAGAAAAGACGGGCGTCCGTCGAAGACTCGATTTCAGCGTGATATTTGATTTCCGCGGCAGTAAACGGCAATATTGTGCAAATAAATAACTGTTTCTGTCTTTTACGCCATATTGAAGCGTGCACATGTTGATGACCACGGGTGCCTTACACAAAGAACACAAATAAGCCGGAATGGGAGTAAATGGCTTGTTGCATAACTCGGTATAAATGCGCAGTTTTCAAAAGTTCTTCCAATAGGAGTTTCGTCTTACCCTCATTATTTCCGCAGTTTTTTTAGTAGCATATGGGAGTTTTGTTTTACTGCCACTACAATGGGAGTTTTCAGGGGTACATTAGGAGTGTATTGTTTCCTCTAACTGGGATTTTCAGGGGGCGCTTTGGGAGCAGTGTTGACCTGCATTCGAGGATTTTTTTTGTGCGCTTGATATAAGCTCTGCTGAGAAATTTATTACTGTATTTGGAAGTTCTTAATGCGCGCACCACCCACATTTTCATTTTTTGTTAATGATTACGTAATTTCTAGTCTTTTTCCGCTTCAAACGTTGTATGGCAAAACGTGAAAAGTTTGTTTCATGCACAGTCAATTTATTGCATAAAAAATCATGCATAGGGTATACGTGTAACATGTTAATAACACAATAAAACACTGAATCAACAAAACACCTACATCGAGAACACAAGGTATCTTGGTAAGAACTTTATCTACTACAACACTAATTAAAAGAAGTGTAAGCCGTTTCCAAACAATGAGGTCAGCATGTCGTCGGTGCGCTGTTTGCTTGCACCTGCCTCCCAAAAGCTGACGTTGCCGCGCCTCCTGGCACGTTCCCCAAAAAGCCACCGCAGCACATGTATTAGAGCGATAGCAAAACGCTTTAAATCTGGGGTAACAAATACAGAAGTATATTGGCATCTGACTTAAAAAAAGAAACGGCATTGTAAAGACGCTGAACTTGTCACTCTTGTGTCCAACTTTCCGTAATGTGTGAATGTTTATTTAAAGGTACGCAAAATTGCCCTTCCGTCCGAAACACCTGCGCTCACTAGTTCGTCAAAACGAAGTGCTCTGCTGTTCAAAAGAGGGCGCGACCCTTGTGGCGACGTATCACCATCATACTACCACACGTGGGAGCAGGCCGCTTGCCCTGAGGAGTTTAGAAGACATACGTCTTCTAAACTCCTTAGGGCAAGCGGCCTGCTCCCACGTGTGGTAGAATGATAGTGGAACAACTGCCAGTTTACACCGGGGGCCACGAGCCGTCGTAAATAGGCGGATTTAACAAGATTGTACCTCTTCACAAAACGCAGTATCATAGCTGTGAATACTGCGTTTGTCCTAAACTCCCCTTCAGGCTAACTTGTGTTTTTTGTGTACTGAGCACATTATGAAAATGCACTCTGCTTTTAGAGCATTCAGGTAATAAAATCTGAGTTTTTCATGCCGAGTATCGTTATAACACGCTGAAATGCTGATTGCATCGCCTGATAAAAAGATACAAACGCTGTTACGGTATGTCAGTTACCAATGTCATAAATTGAAAGGGGCTTTTTACGGCCCAATTTCTCTGAGTTTAGGCAGCGGTAACGAAGACAAAGAGGTAAAAAGCCGTGAAATAATAAAGCGATTGGTATATATTTGAATACCTCTCTGGAACGACTGCTTCAACTTATAAAAGGTACATTTGCGCTTGGTTGAGGCCCCATAAAAAACTGACGTTTTTAAAATTAGAAGCGTGAATTTCGTGTCAGTTAACGGATCGGTTCCTGGCTTAGAAATAAAAACCTCATTGTGATTTTGTGTGATCTACAAAAACACGGCATGCATTAAAAGAACCTACACCGGGGAGCGGAGCTGAAGTCAGGACTGGGTCGGGTTGATATTGTTGAGAAAGTTTGCCTGCTGAACTCTAGAACGAAATCAAAAGCCCTCTGCATGCACTGACGCCAAAGATGCTTTGATAAATGCAGACCTCACGTATTGCGTTAGCTTGGTGTGCTCAGTCGAACAATTTAGCTCCCACAACCTTCTTCAGAATGCATCAGAGCACTTGGATGGTAATATTGTCTTCTCCTGCAGAATGTTTATAAAACTGATCTCACCAGGGCCACCAATGATGATGCGACAATAACGACCGAAACAAAAAATATCGGAAGTGCAGGAAAATATTTCATCGTATATAATAACGGGACGGCTTGGGGAATACTTCGTTTATTAGAAAAATAGTAAAACATGCTGTTTAGGGTATAACTACATTGATCCCCAGCGATCGTACTTTCAATAATTGCAAAAATATTTTGCGAGGATATCGTCATAAGTTCGTAAGGTGCCACAGCGCAGTGATTTTGAAACAGGTGTTCGCAGTTTCAAAGTCTACATTGTTATGTGGCTCACCTGCTGTTTCAAGGATCTTTACATAGGGTTCAATATTGGCCGTTGCTTTGCTGCTAAAGCGTAGGGTAGAATCGCTTGGGCCATTGTTCCGAAAGGCAGTGCGTCAACAACATTTTTTTACATTTGAGCGTTGCTGTTTGGAATGAAAGTTCACAGAGGTATATATTTTATATAATGCCGTGATAACCTACTTCAACCGGCTATGTTCGGTACTTTTTTGGACAATGATGGAGGAATAAATGCCAAATCGCTGATGAGGTGCGGCGCTAGGCGCATAAACCAGGTTTTAAACAGCAGTTGAAGGCACAAAACAATTTATCCAATGCTACAGTAATATGCTACAGTAATCCAATGCGACAGTAAATAACACTTCTGGTCTCAGCGGGATGAGCACTTACATATCACGCAACAATAAAGATACCAAAACGGTAAGACAGTGAACAACCGACACTGTGTTGCAATCTCCAATGTGTCAAGTGAACCAGTTTGTCGATATGTTATCCACCTGCATTTAGCAAGGACAGGAAGGGGACATATGCCCCTGAAGCGCTGCAACAAGAAGGGGATTTCCACTCAAACACGGTGCGAGCAAGAAATAATCAGTTGAGGTCAGCCTTCACAAGTTATTGGGATAGCTGTGTTTGGTGGTGATGATACCTGTGTCATACCGGCAGGGCGTATATGTGGGTAAGGGGTCGGTAGAGAATTCATACTTAGCGACTGACCAAGGAAATATATAAAAAAATTCTGTCATTTTACTAAAGTTTTCGGATCGTATTTCTAATCCTCATTTCAGAGTTACGCAGAAATTTTGAAAAAAAATAACGTTTGGAACTTTCTCATGACGCCGTTCTCGTTTTTAGATGTTATATGGTACCATTCTACAGCAGTATATTCAAGTATTGGTGGCATCTTCAAATGGCAACACTTCGGGGAAACTTCTGAAATATGGACGTAAAACACAGTTTTGTGAATGCGAACGAAGAAATACTGTCGATGTGAGAATTCAAAGAAAACGCTGCCCCCCAATATATATTTAAAGATGTTGACTTATTTACTACAGAACACCCTGCTGCGTACTTAAAATCAAACGGAGATTTCTCACGGAATATGCTTAGGGAAATTTTTCTTTAGTTAAAATCCCTGCGCCGTTATTCGCACCAACACCAGGTTGAGTACGGTTTGCGTTCATTTCTATTTGATCTTACATGTAAGTCCATCGCGTGGCTCATCAAATAGGTGAAAATTATGGTAGGTTTACACGTACCTCCTTGGCGACTTGCGCCGCAACGCAGCTCAGGTGTTTTCATACTAGGAGAGGTGTTTTGCCAATTCCGCAGGATAGGAATCAACACGCCTTTAAACCAGTTGCTTTCCCACTAGTTACTTCAACCGCAAATAGTCTGCACCCTGCCACTTACGCAAGTACAAAACTGTTGCCAGGCAAAGCCGCTTACTTTGCCGAACCGTGAATGCTTGGCTGTATTTATGGGTATTCAAAAAAAATGTTAAAGGGACACTAAAGTGATATGTAAACATTGCGGGATTACTAGCGCAAATTGTAGTCCGGAGTCCCCAGGCCATGTTTCGACCACTCTCGGCGCGTTTACGCGATTTTATTTAGTAGAAAAACTAATTCGAAAACGCTGTCCTCCTCTCTTTACGCTCGCCCATTTTCTGTGGCGTTTTCGTGTGACGTCAGGAGGGGATGAGCTGGCAATTGGCTGCGCCACGGCTGCGCTACTGCACGGCTCCCCGGCCGACAGAGTCAGTCGGCCCAGCGTTTCGTCCGCCGGCCGCCGGCGGGTCGTCGCAATCAAAGAGGTTAAAAAAAAATTGCTTGGTCGCAATTCGTTCGCTTAGTTGAAACGAAGCCAAGACACGTTTGTGAATGGAAGAATGTGCCTTTCTTTACTTGGTTTGTTTGTACACTGTATCTAGCTCCAAGTCAAGGTCGCTTCACACAAGCGCTGCACATGCGACGCTTCGCTGACTGGTACGCCAGTAGGAAAATATAAGGCCTCTTGAAGGTGGGAGAAGAGTCAGCGAAGTCAATATAGGTACTAAGCAAATAAAATCAACTGACATTTTTACCGTACGGCGTAAAACTAGGGCGCGGGAAGCACTTTTTTGCGCTGGGCGAACAAGCACAGCGGTCAGCAGCACGACTACGCATCTGCGAACGCTTTTCCGTCTACGAAATGCAATTGCTAGACGTGAGCTACTGTGGAAACTCGGGCGACGCTTACTGCACGATCGCAGTACAACAAATAGTCACCTAAGCGGCTTGAAATACCAAAACTAAATAAAAGTGTAAACCGGTTGTACAATATATACCATATGTTAGCCAAGCATTCGCGTCCCGCTCCGTGGCCTAGCAGTCTGGGGCGCTAGGATTTCATTCCAAATGTTTCGAGAGTCACGAGTTCGAATCCCCGCGGGTACGTGCTTTTTTTTTTGTAAGTTAACTTTTTTGTTTTCCGCCGATGTTTTCTATATTGAGTTCACCTTTTTTGGGGCTGCAACGTTCATGGCTACACGAACTAGTTCACAAAACGCGCGCAGGCTGGCACTGGCGCGCTAGCGAGTTCTCGTTGGCGTGCTGTTGCCATAAGCACCGACTGCTTGCAGGCAGTGGGCACAGGCCAGAATGAACAGACCCTTGGCCTGGTGCGAACACGCTTTTTACGATACAGGCATGAGGGAGGCAAGCTCCAAATATGGGGGAAAAGCGCATGACATTTGGGCGTCTGCGGGTACGCGGAGGGCGTTCATGCACTGCGTAGGTCTCGGCTAGTGAATGCTACGACTACAAGCCGTCCTGGGAGGCTTATCTTGTGCATTTTACAGCCGACAACATGGCAGAAGCGCGGTACGATGATTACTGAGATATTGAGAATGCCCATCCAACAAAGCCATTGGTTATGTTTTACAGAACCGAAACCGAAACCGAAACTTGTGTGATTGCTAACCTTGGGCATCGTCCAATCACGGCGCCCCTCCTCTCAACGTCACAGCCTTAGTTGGTGCGGCCGCCGCAAACCGCGCATGGTAGTTTTTCTTCTTTCGCGCTTTGTAAAATAATTACCGATTTGTCAACCGGATAAACGATGAAAAGTTTGCTAATTTGAGCCAGTCTACGCAGTGCAAGCAAAAACGGGAGCTTGACAAATTCACTTCAGTGTCCCTTTAACTTTGTGGCAGCAATGTAGCCCTACGAATAACCATCAGCGTTAGCAGCACCATTACTCTGCTCGCCATGTACATTGCAGAGGGTCCACAGGAACACAAATTTGTCTGAAAATGATTTGTGTTTGTCCTACCTCCTGGACCAATGATGCTGCCTGATATCGCCAAAGGCGTCATGGATGTCGCCGACGTAAGGAGATACGTTTATGACGCCGCACCTTTTCTTTCTAGGTTTCCTTATCTATTGCTTCAATTGTTGTTGGGATGCATTACTGAACGTGATTTACAGTAGCGATACTGGCTTGGAAACTCCCCCATTTCCGCTAATTATTTCGTATTCAAATTTCGTGTTTATACAGGGCCCCCCATTTCACAGAATGCCAGAGTAGGTTGTTGGTGTTGGGGATTGAAGATGTTTTTATGGAGGCACGTGGACTTGATACTTTGAAGTATCAAGTATGCGGAAGTATCAATGAAGTATCAATGAAGTTTGAAGTTTGAAGTATCAATGAAGTATGCGGAACGTATTCCGGTGGCACTTTTTGTGATGCGGAGCATGTGAGGAGGTCCTTATAATTTATTTGGTGAAAGTGACTTTTCTCGTGGTAGAGCGGGTTAATTGGAAGAAGAGAGTACAAAAACAAGGTATGGTACGTGGCCCAGGAAACAGACACGGAAAAGACGACAAATAAAGGTTTATTTTCTTGCGAATTACGAGCACATCCATTGCCTTATTTGTCCCTTCAGGCGCATGTTTGGGAGGCCCGTTAGATAAGGTAGAAAAACAGTAGGACGATTCCGCACTGCGATAGTGGACGACCAGTGGAGCTGTAAATTTTGTGGTAAAAAAACATGTGGGAATTTCATTGCACGAGTCATGGTCACGTAACTGCTACTGTAACAATCCCTTGGCGCGACGGCGAAATACACTGATTAGCATAAACGCAACTGCAGACATATGCTTGCATTTTGTTAAACACCTACATGTACTCCACTGGGTCATTGGTTGAACGGGATCGGCCTGACACCACCAGCCGGAAACATTCTACACAAAACGCCTAAATATTCATTTTCGTGCTGATTATATTTGAAATTCGCGCACACGACAATACACGTAGCGTCATCACAACCTAGCCACGGGCCAAGACACATAATATGTGTTCAGACTTTGTGACCATTGATGTCCGATTGAACGCATCGCGTACTTTTTCTCGACTTGGCGTTCTCAAATGGTTCCGTCCCTTTCCGCATGATACAATTCGCTGCGAGATCCTCTCTCACCTTACGCTTTGGAATGGCTGCGATCGGGTCTTGATGGGTTTCGACGCTTTGCATACATTCGGCATGATTTTTTACAGAAGTACGAGTAAATTTTTAGATGCTGGATTTTTATGCTTTTCTGTTCGCTCGTTGGGCTCCGTTGTTCTCGTCTGTTAATCCACGTTCGGTATGCAAATTGGCATGGGCTCCCTACATACGCTAATGCCGAACTAGAGAGCGGGCTCTGGAACGCCTGGCTTTCCAAAGACACGTGGGGCTTGAGAATTTTATTTGTCATTTCTGAAACTTACCTATCTACATCGACTATGATAAGTGCAGATACGGTGGCGGCCAGCGTAGCCCTCTCCTGAGTGGGTTTTCGGCTGAACTCCAAAAGCAAGGACAACTCAGCGCTAAACCACCACATCTTCCTGCTGGCCTTCCAGATAAGCAAAGGCTTCGTCACTTCCCCAGCACAATATATGTCTGCGATGCAATTGTACTGTGCAGAACCCTAGGCCATGAGCCCGCCATGATCACTCGAACCGCAACCGCTGCAATGAAATCGTCAAACCTTCGCATTTTACCAACCCACCTCCTAGTGATTGTTATTTGGTGGGTCATTTGTGAAACGCAGAGATTAACCAACATTTGGTGTGGTTTTTATAATATTTTCGGACATTTTCGGAAGCGATTCTCTCGCCAATATAATTTGGGTCATCTGTCTTCGTCCGATGCCCTCACACCTGGCTTCCCTGACGAGTCAGCAAAACCTCCATAAAATAGCTTCGCGCCAAAAAGGAACTGTAGCAAGTTACGGCTCACATAAAACTTTATTTCTCCATAAAAAACCTTATATTAACTTGTCTTTTAAAAGAGCTTTTTCCAATTATAGTCTTTCAGATGGCTTATGTTGCTTATTGTTTTGCGATGCATACTTGTTAGCTCCACTCATTGTCAGCTTCATGTTTGAAACACAATATATATTTTTTGGCAGCAGAGTTTCCCTAGCTTTAAATTTCTTGGAAGGAAAACAATAGCGTTACTTTACATTTATTGTTCTCCTAGCTTCTCCTAAGAAAGCCGAAAATGAGTAATGTTTCGTGACTTTTTGTTCACCGCGAATGGCGCTATGCTTTTACCTATTGAATTTGGAAGAACGCTCGACAATACATTTTCAGTTCAGTGCAGTGGGCACAAAAAGGGCTGAAACGAACAGAACATTCTTCTGCCATCAACCCTGCGTGTAAATGCTAGGTGCGTACTCTCACGCCACATAGCGCACATCATATGAAAGCGGACGATGCAACACTGTAGGCCACCGAATGGATTTTGATGTAGTAGGGCGAACATGTAGGGACATGTTGTGCCCACATAGGCATGGCGCCGAAGTTTTTTAAACTGGTTATTGTTACTATTGTCATTGTGACTGCGACGAATGTGGTGGTACAGGCATTCAAAAATCCATTTCTTCTTCCTACTCCTGACATAGGGCCGAAGCTTATGTTTCATCCTGCTACAAAAAGAGCAACAGGTACGTGCAGACCATCCAAGCTTCTCTGCAAACTTATCACAACGTCTAAAACTTTGCAACCCGAAAAGACAGTTACCAATGCTCCTGGGAATATACTGGCACTTATTACATATTTTATAGAAAGGGCGCGTAATTGTTTTTGCTGTGAATAATAGGAATAAATGCCAGTAAAGAAGTACTTAACATAGCTTGTGACGAAAACACATGTTCGAAACAGATACGATCAGCATTTCTCAAGCAGACTATCGAGGTGCGAGCTGGTTTAAATCTCCACAAAAGGTGCTCACAACAAATGTTCGATGATAAGAAAGAACACTGAAGACCAGCGCAGTTTCGAATATTCCTGATTGCATTTGTCAGTTCTCTGGAACCCCGACATTTTCCATTTTACCGACACAGAGAAGTCTGAATATGTTCGTCACAATTGCCCAAAATTCGAAAAACACGCCTGTTAACACTGCTTCCTTGTAGCTTGGTATATGTAGAGTGTCCTTACAGGAAACTACTTCTGGACATCTGTCGAAATACAAAAATGGTTCAGTTTACACATAGATGGCAATCAACGTAATCTCAGCTTAGCACTTATTCTTGCGCGCTGGCATCAGTGCTCGCATGTTTTCTTGTCGGACCTAGACTTTCTCGTCTGCGGAAAAGAAGCGTGGGAGGGGGGATGGTTTCCGACACAGCGGGGTCCACGTCCACAGTCGCCTTTCATTCGTGGTAGGCACAGCAAAGACGGTCCGGCTGGTCAGCACGCAGCTTAGACGCCACCAACTCGAAGCCTCGTTAACGTGGTACAAATTTACTGGTCTCTCATTACGGTAGTCTATACGCTCCTCGCGGGGGCAATGCCCGTAGGCTAGTGTCGCCTAGTGCAACGTCAGCGCGTCCACCGTAAAACTCATTTGTATATCTGGCCCACGGGGAAGGCAGTGTTACTCCGCGTACGATAAAACCCAGCACTGCGGTTGTTAGGAAACTGAACGGGGAGTCAAAAAACGTTCTCTTAAGAAATTGACTCAGCCTGCACTAGGGTTGAAAGGCTGAAGAAACAGCCGCTTCCCGTTCGTCGGAGACCGGACTGTTGACAACCAACGGTACGAATAATCCAAATGAAGTAATGTTGTGCGCCCGAAAGGCGATAATAGCTAAAACGGATAAACGCTGGTTTCATAACGCCAGGGGCACATGTTCGGGTTCCGCTACAGGAATCTTTTTTTAAAGGCTTCCGGTTTTTTTTTACAACAGACAAACTTTAGGCAAACGGCCGCTACTGCGCGAAAATTCATCACCTAAACCATATCCTAGAAGCAATTAAAGCAGTCTTAAGAGGACTCGCTGCACGGAATATTATACCCACGGCCGCACACAATGCCAGAAAGGCAATTTCGAAACAATAACATCGCACCGGCGTGAAAAAGCGAGTGTCATGGTAGCAGCCGTTGCGGTGTATTGTGCCGTGTTATCCAAAATGGAGCAGCGGTGGACGCCTCCGACCGGTACTAATACGCAACATGAGGCGAACAAAAATTGTCTACAAAAACAGAACGGGTCTTCGTTCCTTCCTAGCGCCACAGTTTGTTGCCCTGCGGCCGTCCGCTACAGCGCGACTGCGCCATGTGCAGGATTAAAGGAAAACGCTGCACTAGAAATTTATCAAGCGTGACAACATCCCGTGCGAGGCCAAAATGGCGTTTGGTGCCACTCGTGGCACTCCCGTCGTCCACGTGCGCAGCGACTTAACCGCGCCGCGGTCCGTCCGAGCAGCTCCGGCTCCCTGAGCGGCGGTGCGTTTACTTTATCGTCCGGTAATACCGCTCAACAAGGTTTTTCCATATGACCAACATTCAGGCGCTGATACCCAATACCGCAGAAGGGTGTTTTGATCACTCAATCCTTTAAGTACGGTTATGATTTTATTTTATTGTAGCTATTTTCATGAATGCTGGAACTGCGATTCAAATTGAATGGAGCATTGCGCAGAACAATCAAGTTGGGGAAATATTTTCCTCAATATCACCAGCCAGAAGAACTGTTTTCTTGATGGTTCGTTTGTGCACCCACTCCTGTAATTTCCCCGCAACGAGCAAGCCGTAGTTTAATATAACAAACTCACTGTGCTATTATAGGAGAGGAGTGCATTCGTTAACACTAAAGCACTACGTCAGCGACATATAAGCATACGCGTTTGAATTTAGAACATGTTTCTTGTATAAAACTTGTATGTTTAAATGACGGCTCATGCATTGCGTTGATCGGTTGATAACGGCGGCCGACATGATGGACTGTTATTTTCAGGGAGGCGCTACATTTACTGCTCTGGCCTCTTGACCTCAGTGACGCTAGCATGTCTACAAAGAGAGTTTACTTCTGCAGCAGTAGCCCATAAGCCTGGCATAGTGTGCCTATGGTTAGCCACCTAAATTCCCCTCTTCAGGCCATTGTGCCCACCCAATATCCATTGGTCCCTTCAACTTGTGGAGCATGCTTATAACCTGCTGCGAATCAACATTGACAGGAGCCTTTCAGAAAAGCTGTCTTTGCCTTACAATTGGCATACAAATGAGTTCTGTAAAACAGCAATCCCCTATAAAGGAACACAACCGCTTTCTCGGGGGCTGGGCCTTTGTATAGAAATATGTAGGGCGGAAACGATCTGGCAATTTTAATGGTTGTTTAGTACTGTTCGTTCCAACACCTAGATAATAAATTTTAAACTAGGACTCAGTTTAATTATATTTATTATTTTTCAGCGGCTCCAACCAAGCCACCGAGCGGCCCAACCCAACCGCTCAGAAACAAAACGCAGTTACTATGGCCATTGCGATAGAAACACAAAGGATTTCTTGCCCCGCCTTACAAGATCAACAGAAAAATTGCAGTTTGAAAAACCTGTGCAATTCTTTTGTTTTTGTGGGACCATGGTAGAGCCCACAAATGTGGAAATGTCTATTCAGGCAGCGAAGAGAATCCATTATGGTGGAGAGAAATCGTTGAAAAATAGGCAGCAAATTGTTTCCCGACTTCGAACATAAAATAAAAGATTATATGAAATGTCTAAATGTACTTGGTAAATCTCTGATACAGGTATATCACACTTACGTTTTTGGGAGGCTGCCACCTTGAAAAATTAAAATAACTGTTAAGGGTTCTTTTTTCACTTACACATTATTATACTTGCAGTCCCTGCTTATAAGTTGGTTTAGGCTGCTTTGTTTTTTTCCCTTCAAATTACCATTCTTGTCGGTCATGAGTTCATGTATATCCCCACAACATCCTGTTTTAAATGCTCTGCTGCCTCCGGTTCATGGCTCGTCACCCCTGGAAAGTTTAAGCCAACGAACGAATTTAAAATTGATAAGGTGCCTTTGTCTTTGTCCATCAAGCGTTTTGATAATGATGGGTACAGTGCAAACAAAGCTCGGACAAGGAACGACACAACGGTGCGTCCTGTGTTCTTTCTTGCACGAGTTTTGTTTGCGCTGTACCTATTATGAACCCATACCAACACGCCGAACTCGCAGTTCATCTTTTTGGTAACGTACCCCACCTGCACATATTGGCTACGTGAACAAAAAAGTGCTTCAAACAAGTGGACGTTTGCAGCATTGACGTTGTTGCTTTACCATAAAAGACGCAAACACCATTTGCAGGTGTATGTTTTTAATACCTGCCCAAAAAGTTTACAACAGCAAGGCAAATCTAGAACAAAAATGCAATCAACTGTTTTGCATTAAGAAAAAGATTATCAAAAAAGACTTCACGCTTCCTTGTTTCTTTTGTTGAATAAGTTTCAAACGAAAAAGTATTTCTGCCGTTCAGCTTCTTCGCTTATGATGGTGAAACAACGTGTAGTATTACATGCGAATCGTTTCACAGTCAAATGGGCAGCCATTCTGGAAACCACTGTTCTGTGGATGTTCTCGTTATGCCCAGCAGTTATATTTATACAATTCGCCCAATTTAAACAACTTCTACACAAGTGAAGCAAGACGCAATTGTGCAACATTGTACAATAAGCAAGTGTAAATTAAACTAAGATTTTTAATACATTTGTCGCACTATTTTTTCGAGCGTTACCTTCACATGAAAGTCCACTCGTAAATACAAGTAATGAAAGCAAATTTTTATGAAAGTTGGCTCATTTATCGCTCGCATAGAATAATTTGTACAGAGCATTGTTGGGGTTGTGCCCTATCCAAAAAATGTCTTTGTCTCTGGGACGTGTTCTAAAGAGCGCATTTCTCTCGGCTAATTTTGTGCCGTTTTCCGTCGATCTTAAGCTAACCATTTGCTGCTACTTTAAAGCCAATGATGGTGTAGCAGTTATAAATTAACGCAGTTTTTCCCAGCTTTTGACAATTCCTTTTCTTCTAAATAGTTTAACAAAAGTGACCGATTTTTTAATTTAAAAAGGAGCGGATAGTTCCTGTACTACCTATGGCGAAATCTGTGCGCAGCGCGAACTGCAGTCTTTTTGGTGTGGGGGCATGTTTGCTGCGTCTAAGGAAGTGATCGCGTGATCAGTAAACGCATGGCGGCAAGCTCTACTCGGCCGTTATCTTGCAGAGCGTTGCCGCCACCGAGTGCGTTCTTAAGGCAGAGATAGTGATAAAAAAGGGGGCAAGGGAGAAGCAGAGAGTTAAGGTGAGCAGGCTTACCGGGAAGGCGGGTAGCGTATTGACAGCACAGGCAATAGAGCAGTTGGGTCATTCCATGCCAAACATTCCAGTCGTAAAATCGACCATCACGGATTTCTTCAGTAAAAATTGTGGCTCCTCCTCACATGGTCCGTAATGCTCCCTCAAAGTATTTTGCCCAAAACATTTTTCTTCTAGCAGCTTTTTAATCTCGACGGTTTAAAGCAAAGTTAGCTCGGGCAAAAAAATCATACAAAATTCACTTCTTTTTCCAATCGCCACCCTTTTTGCTTGGACATCATGCTAGTGCCAAAAACTGCCATATAGAATGTTTTCGTAAGACTTTTGGATTTTTCGTTCTCGTTACGTCATTCCAAAAATACACAATTTTGCGCATTTTCAAACTTTTGTAGCGAAATCAAGCACACTCTCTTAGCCAATGCATGATTTTTTTTCTGTATATCATCATCGTGGACAATTCCTTAAAAATATATTGACACTGAAAACAGGAGAAATGTGGGAGAAAACATTTGTCAAATTTAGGAAAATTTCTTGTCTGGCCCATATTCACCCCTAAATTGCGCATTGTTGTGCTCGTTGTAAAAGTATCTAATAGAAGGCATTCACTTGTACAAACCATAGCAGTTTATTTCAGAAAATTTAATTGAACCAGTTTTTGTTTAGGCAGAGAAAAAAAAATTGAATTTCAACACCAACATTTCCACACGCTGTTCCACAGAGCATCATCTCTGTATGGCATCCGCCTGCCTTCATGAAATACGCCCGAGACAGCGGCTTTGCGCTTCAAGAATAACTTCCTCTGCAAGGGTATTTCGTAGTGTCAATACGGGAAAGAGAGATGGTTCGCCTGTTTTCATGCGGATTATTAAAATTTTTCCAGTATCCCTATGGGATATATTTGGAACTCTCAAAATTACTGCTAGCGAAAGTGTCGCATTGGGCCTCTAACAGCTCAACTGTTTAAGCTTTAGTTTCACCACGAAGCGTTACCAGAAAACTCAACCCAGCCGAGCGCACGTGAGCGTGCCGCTCGTGAGGAGCGCTCGGGGCCCTTCACGCAAGCGCCACGTGAGGAGCTAGAAAAAAGTACCAAGACAAATACCGACCGCAAGTGAGCTTGCAAGGAGCGGTCGGCGTCGGCCAGCTCGACCTTGGAGAACCAACTGCACAGTGTACTTGGCGTGATCTCTTGCGGGCGGTTCTAATCGCCGTTTCACATGCGTTCGCGCTTGAAGTCTGAAAACCTTGAAGTGGGAGCACCTTGAAGTTTGAGTTACCGATGCCGAGGTCGCGAAGGCGTTCCCGCAGGTTGTAGTGCGTGCTACGCGGTCCACTTTGGGAGAGATGTGAAATGCTGCTGACAGAACGGTCGGGGCCTGCCAGTCATAAAGAACTTTCCGCAGCAACTTCGGAAATTTATGTGAGGTGCGACAGCCGGGTTTGCGACGAAGGGAGAGGGCAGCCACATCTTTAAATTCTCTAGCCCTTCAAGAGTAATGCAAGCTCCGCCAACTTAGTTGTGGTGTAGTTTTCCCAGTAGAAAGTAAACGAAAATTTTAAATCTTTGCACAACGTAGAAACCAACACATCCAGTAATTAGGTTTTGGAGTCGCAAAGTAACTCGGCCAGAAATGACGGCTGTATTCCAATTAGATAATGTCGGAATTTGCTAAAATAATGTTTCTCTATCTGTCCCCTACCTTGATGTTCTCTACCGGTCGAACTAGTAATTACAGTGATGTAGCGGATATTGGATAGCGTTCCGTAAGTAGCAGAAGAGAACGGTTTCGAGAGCTTCATTTTAAAAAAAGCAACCAAAGCAAAGCAGAAACGGAAGCGTATCTGCTCCTACGATAAAGTCACGCAGTGCCCCTCTCTGCTGGAAATAACTGTAGCTGTGCCAGTGGTTGCAGACACAAAAGACACAAAAGAAAGAGTAAACCCCTTTATTCGAAGTGTGGCAGAGTCCCCTTGATACCCTTTAACACACAGTCACAAAACAATCGTAAATTAAAAAAATCGCGCCAATCCACCCCGTGAATGTGGTTGGAAAGCAAAGCTGTAAACGGCCCCCATAACGATTACCCATGCGACGTCACTTCAATTCACTCACATCGCTCTTCAAATAGCAAAACTAGACAGAAGTGAAATGCACTTAACCACACCATTTATCACTTCAAAGAGATATTCTTGTTAAGGTTAAATGAATGCCTGAAGGATGAATGGTGTTTGGTTGAGTTGTATTGGTGTAGCACAAGAGTGGAAACTTTTTTTTAAAATTAAAGTAAGCTCCAAACCGTTGTTAGAGGATCTGTCTTCTCTGTTTCTGCGCCTCCGACGGAGGCGACGAGATTTGCGGCAGGGAAGGAGGCGGAGGAAGAAATACTTCTGTTCAGATTTCTGAACGGCCCAGAGTGCAGCCCTCGGGAGTGATTCCTTCTTTTGTGGGGCCCATATGCAGTCCGTGCGGCCTGTGTTGTGCCCACCCGCTGAACGGCCCAGAGTGCAGCCCTCGGGAGTGATTCGTTCTTCTGTGGGGCCCATATGCTGTCCGTGCGGCCTGTGTTCTGCCCACCCGCTGAAGCTGGGTAGGTAGAGAGGGCCTGGACAGCAGCATCTCCTATTGCTCTTGTTGGGTAGTTGACGGAAAGAGAGGAGGGTGCTCAGGGCTAAAGTCGCACACCCCGATTACGGGGCGGAGTGTTCCTACTTCTGATCAAAATTTACATTCAGCGTCGTAGCGATTCGGATACTATAAGTGAAGACGCGTAGGCTGTGGGAAGGAGCCCGGATTGTATGAGCCGTATGGTAGCTTGTTGTTCTCTGGAATGGTCAGGGCAAGGTGAAGGTCTGTCTCAGAAGGCGATAATGCTGGGTTATATCCCTTGACGTGACAAGCGAATGACTGTCCTCGTGCAGCTCGTTAGCACGGGAGGTAAAAGCGCAGGCTTGTTGGGTGGGCGTATTTGTTGCCCTCCATTAAGCGTGAGGGGGTGTCCAGATAAGCTGAATCGAACCGTTTGGGGAGTGGTTTTTTAGCACACGCAGTGCTGGTCAGGACACCCAACCCTACCGGTAATTCCAGTAGGCTTGCTGGGACACGATGACTACCCTCCGAAGCCCTGGTTGAGCGAGAGCCAAGGTAATGTCCGCCTCTTCTGCTGCCGTCCTTTCTTTGGTCCTAAGCGAGGTACACGCAAGGAGGTTGGTTCTGGAGGTAGCCACAATGATGGCGTATTGCTGCCCTCGATGTTTGGAGGCGTCTATGTAGATAACTGCATGATCGCCACCGAGGGTTGTGTTTAGCGCTTGAGCCCGTGCTTTTCGGTGACCCTCGTCACGTGAGGGGTTCATATTTCTAAGCAAAGGGTGCATCTTTAATTTTAGCCGCCAAGAGTCTGGGAGTACGTCAAGCGGAGTGACATTCTGGGCTGCCCAGCTAATCTGGTGAAGCATGCGGTTACCCATCGCAGTTCTGAGTCGGACCTTCTGGTTAGAAAGATGGCCTTCTATCAGCTCTTTCACCGTGTTGTGGAGCACCGTGCTAAGCAGCCTCTCTGTGGACGCTCTCAAGTGAAGACCAATGGCCTGCTCGACCGCCTTTCTAATCATTATATAAAGCATCTCGATGTCTTCCTTGTCGAGAAGGAGACATGGGGTTGACGTAAGTGACTCTCGAGAGGACAAAATTTTCAATTTTGTACCGGGTTCC